>NC_140590.1:1010307062-1010914562 GCF_964204655.1 Triturus cristatus | reverse complement strand
TGCACATGGCCTGCTTGAGGTCATCGAATGCCTTCTGACAGCTTGCTGTCCACTGAACTTTTTTTGGCATCTTTTTACTTGTCAGGTCGTTTAGCGGGGTCACAATGGATCCATAATTTCTGACAAATTTCCGGTAATAACCAGTCAGGCCCAAGAAAGCTCGAACCTGAGTCTGGGTGGTTGGAGGAGCCCAGTCCTGGATGGCCTGTATTTTGCTCTCCAATGGTTGAACCTGGCCTCCACCTACAAGGTGGCCCAGGTATACAACCTGTGTCTGCCCTATCTGGCACTTGGTGGCCTTGATAGTGAGGCCTGCCTTCTGCAGGGCCTCTAACACTTTCCTCAGGTGGACCAGGTGATCCTCCCAGGTGGAGCTAAAGACAGCGATATCGTCCAGATACGCCGCACAGAAGTCGTCCAACCCAGTGAGAACTCGATTCACCAGCCTTTGGAAGGTGGCAGGTGCATTTTTCAAACCAAAGGGCATTACCACGAACTGATAATGCCCACCCGGGGTAGAAAATGCTGTTTTGGGCTTGGCCTCCTCAGCTAACCTGATTTGCCAATACCCAGCTGTCAGGTCAAACGTACTTAAGTAGTTGGCCGAGGCCAACCGGTCGATAAGTTCGTCTGCTCTTGGTATTGGGTGGGCGTCGGTCTTAGTGACCGCATTGAGACCTCTGTAGTCCACGCAAAACCTCATCTCTTTCTTACCGCCCTGGGTGTGAGGTTTCGGCACGAGCACTACGGGACTAGCCCAGGGGCTGTCCGAGGGTTCAATGACTCCCAGCTCCAACATTTTCCGCACCTCTGTCTTGATGCAGTCTCTGACATGATCAGGTTGCCGATAGATTTTACTCTTTACGGGCAGACTGTCCCCAGTGTCGACCTCGTGGGTACACCACTTGGTCTGACTGGGTGTCAGAGAGAACATATGTCGAAAGGATTGAAGAACCTGTTTACAATCCCCTTGTTGATGTCCAGAGAGGCTGCCACAAAAGACAACACCATCTACTGATCCATCGTCAGGGTTCTGAGAGAGCAGGTCTGGGAGAGGGTCACTCTCCTCCTCCTGTCCCTCATCTGTGGCCATGAGCAAGCCCATGCCCTCCCTGTCGACATATGCCTTGAGCCTGTTTACATGGAGCACCCTGTGGGGGCTCCGGGGAGTTCCCAGGTCTACCAAGTAGGTGACCTCTCCCTTTTGCTCAATGATCGTGTGGGGCCCAGACCATTTGTCTTTGAGTGCTGCTGGGGCCACTGGCTCCAGCACCCACACCTTCTGTCCAGGCTGATACACAGTTAGGACAGCCTTTTGGTCGTGCCAAGCTTTCTGTAATTCTTGGCTCGCCTCAAGGTTTTTAGACGCCTTCTCCATGTACTCCGCCATCCGCGAGCGGAGACCGAGCACATAGTCCACAATGCTTGATGCCGGCTTTCTGAGAGGTCTCTCCCATCCTTCCTTTACCAAACAAAGGGGTCCCCTTACAGGATGTCCGAACAGAAGCTCAAAAGGGCTGTAGCCAACCCCCTTCTGCGGGACCTCTCTGTAGGCGAACAAGAGGCAGGGTATCAGGACATCCCATCTCCGCCGAAGCTTTTCAGGTAGTCCGTGAATCATCCCTTTTAGGGTCCGGTTGAATCTCTCAACCAGCCCATTGCATTGTGGGTGATAGGGTGTGGTGAACTTGTAGTTGACACCACATTCCTTCCACATAGCAGTCAGATATCCCGACATGAAGTTTGCACCTCTGTCTGAGACGACCTCCTTAGGGAAGCCCACTCTGGAGAACACTCCAAGTAGGGCCCGGGCCACCACAGGTGCTGTAGTGGTCCTAAGGGGAATAGCTTCAGGATACCTGGTGGCGTGGTCCACCACCACCAGTATAAACTTGTGCCCTGATGCTGTCTGGGGTTCCATTGGTCCGACAATGTCGATCCCCACTCGTTCAAAGGGTACCCCCACCACGGGTAGTGGTATGAGGGGGGCCTTTGTTGTGCCACCTGACTTACCACTGGCTTGGCAAGTGACACAGGAGCGGCAAAACTCCTTCGTATCTTCGGACATGTGGGGCCAGTGAAAGTGTGGAACAATTCTGTCCCAAGTCTTATTCTGGCCTAAGTGACCTGCAAGGGGAATCTCGTGGGCCAAGGTGAGAAGGAAACCTCTCAGAGACAAGGGGATGACCAGCCTCCTGGTCGCACCAGGTTTGGGGTCTCTTGCCTCAGAGTACAGGAGTCCATCGTCCCAGTACACTTTGTGGGTACCTGTGGCGTTCCCTGCAGCCTCAGCAGCGGCCTGCTGTCTGAGGGGTTCAAGTGAGGGGCAGTCTAACTGTGCCTTCCCCAGGTCTTCCCTGGAGGGTCCCCCTGAGCCCAGAAACTCAACCTGACCAGGTTCAAGCTCTTGCGGCTCAGTTTCCCTCAGTTCTTTAAGGTCAGCCTCCTCGGAGACTTGATCCACGACCTGGGGCAAGGGGGAAGGCGAAGCCTTACCCTTACTGCTCCTTTTCTTGGAAGGTGTCTGGTCCGTTCTTCCAGGATCCAGCACCTGTTCAGTGGGGCATCTTTTGGCCTGTGACCTGGTCACAGCAAGGACATGTGCTGGCAAACCTAACATTTCCATGTGAGTCCTCTGCTCCACTTCTGACCATTGTGACGTTTCCAAATCATTGCCCAACAGACATTCTACGGGGAGGTCTGAACTAACCACAACCTTTTTCGGGCCACTTACCCCTCCCCAGGAGAAATCAACAACTGCCATACTGTGATTGGTAGTGACGTTGCTGGCATTGGTCACTAGGTAACTGGTACCTAGCATGATCTGTCCAGGGTCCACGAAGTTAGGCGTCACCATGGTGACACTGGCACACGTGTCCCTGTAGGCCTGAGCCACTTTTCCATTTATCAAAGGTGTCTGCCTGTATTTGCCCAAAGTATTGGGACTGGCATCAGGGGACATATCCATATCCCCTGTACAGACAAGGACGGCCTGAGTGAGCGTGCCGACTAAGTCGTCACTCCCCTCGGTTCCCAAGGTTAACCCAACTAATGCCTTGGGAGGCGCACTACCACTGCTGACTGTACTAGGGGGCGCAGGTGCCTTAGGGGCTGCAGTGGTAGGAGTTTGCCCTCCTTTCTTGGTGCACTCACTAAACCAGTGAGTCTTACTTTTACAGTATTGGCACCACCTTTTTGACTGGCCTTCTTGAGTCTTCTTCTTCTGTGAAGCCTGACCCCCACCCTCTTTGGTTTGTTGGGGACCTGTCGAAGACTTCTGGTCATTTTGTTCGTTCTTGTTACCCTTTTGGTCTGCTTTCTTCTGACCACCCTGGTTCTGATTCTGGTTCTGCTTGACCCTTGTTCTGACCCATCTGTCTGCCTTCTTTCCCAATTCTTGGGGAGAGGTCAGATCCGAGTCGACAAGGTGCTGATGCAACAATTGGTTCTGACAGTTGTTTAAAATCTGTTCTCGCATGATAAGATTGTACAATCCTGTGTAATCAGTAACCTTGCTACCCAGCAACCAGCCTTCCAAAGCCTTAGTGGCACAATCGACAAAGTCAGCCCAATCCTGAGACTGAATTTTCTGGGTGTCCCGGAACAGCACCCGGTACTGTTCCGTGGTTAAGCCGAACCCATCAATCAGTGTGTTCTTCAGGACTTGGTAGTTGTTAGCATCCTCAGCTCTTGTAGTGAGGAGCTTGTCCCTTCCTTTACCTTCAAAGGAAAGCCACAGTATAGCTGCCCACTGGCTTGGGGGGACGCACTGGACAGTGCAGGCCCTCTCCAAGGCAGTTATCCACTTGTGGATGTCGTCCCCTTGTTTAAAGGGGGGCACTATTTTACTCAGGTGTCTAGTGTCTATACCCCTGTCTTTCTCTCTATTGAGAATGCTGCCACCAGTGGGATCTAACCCACTTAATTTCTGCTCTCGGGCTAAGGCAAGTCTTTCTTTGGCGAGGGCAAGTTCTTCCCGCTCGATCCTCAGATTGACCTCCCGCATCTTCGCTTCGTGCTCCCTCCTCTGAGGGGAAGTCATTCCTCTCTGAGAAGGTGCCTGAGAGACATGTGTATGAACCGATCTGCCAGAGCCTCTGGAGAGAGACCTAGCTCGTCCGTTCCCAAGGTTAAGCCTGCTTGAGCGTGGGCCCGGGGCTCCCCCAGTTCCATTCTCATGCCTGCTTAAGTTGGTCCTTGTAAGCCTGCCGACTACCACTGGACCTTTGTCTGCCTCGTCTCCCGATAACTCGTCCTCGTCCTCCTCCTCTGTGTGGAGGTCGAGGTCTGGGTCACCGAGGGTTCCCTCTAAGGGAGGCATGTTCCCATCTGCACTGGGGGGACCTGGGTTAGAGGACCTCCTAGCATCGTACGCCTCTAAGAGACCTATCAGTATTGCGATGGTAGGGTTAGAACCCTGGTTTAGCTTCCTGGAGGCACACAGTTGTCGCATCTCCTTGAAGCTAAGAGTTGCATATCGTGACACGACCTGTGGAGGGTCACTGACCACTAAGGGAGTCCCTGCAGACTCTCCGTGGACCGACATGCTTTTCTAGTGAGGTGTAAGTGTTGCACCTACCTACACTATGGGTTTACCTACTGATCCCTTGCTAAGAGTTGTAGTCAGGGTGTGCTAAGCCCTGTTACACTACAACAGCCGGTTCAGTAGAACTCGGAGTATTCTAAGTTAAGTTATATGTACCTGGGTACTTATGTGATCTTTCACTGTGATATTCTTAGGATACGTGCGTGGTAAAACAACAGCAAGCTCAAATCCCAACCGCTGCTCACCAATGTGAGAAGTTGGCCTGATATGTAGTGCTCACTATTCTAGTGATCACTGTGTATCATTCCAAACGACCCTTATTGATGATTGGTTGTAAGTCAACCTTATAGACCAGCTATCCTAGTAGCGTGGATACGAGCAGTCTTAGGCTAAACTCTAGAGGGCGTGTTAAGCCAGCTGTTTACCATCACATATACCCCTTGAACACCAAGTGAAAGGACACCACACAAGTTGTTATGAAAATAAAAGGATATTTATTTATAACAAGACTACCCTGGCTCTTTATGAGTCAGGGAGCTAAGCACACTACAAAACTCTTAGGAAAATACTACTGGTTGCACAATTTACACAAATGCCCGAGGGGCACGGGAAACCATCTACACTTACAGGGAAATGCGAATGGATAGAGTCTGGAGGTACTGATTCCGGAGTGTTCCGATCAGTGGGACTAAACGAAAAAGGAACTAGACACTTGTAGAGCGAACCTGCGATGGAGCACTGAAATGCTCAAGTTACCTAGCCCAGCGGCTGCGGCTGCGTGAAGTTCGGCAAGATGTCGGGAGTCCTCGTGTAGTCTCAGGAGCCTGAAAGAAGAAGTTGCTGGCAGGCGACCAGGGTCGATATTCAGCGAGATCCAAGCCTGGATCGGTGATGAAGGAAACCTGAAAGCAGAGGGGACTCAGTTCTTAACCGCTAGCCAGCGATCGTGTGGGTACCAGGAGGGTACCGGCTGAAGTCACCTCGACCAGGTGAGTGGGTGACGTCGGACTCGGCTGTTCCTCGGACCAGGAGGCGCGGCGGCGACCAGGATGGAGGGCGAGCTGTCCCACGAAGGTGTCTGCTGTCGATGATGCTGAGCCCAGGAAGGGGCAGCGGATCTTGGCAGTGGCAACCCAAGCGGGGAAGTCACGATGGCGTCGGGAGTGGACCAGGAGGGTCCGTGGTACTTCTCTGTTGGAGGGAAGCAAGAGCCAGTCTGGAGCAACCAGACCGGTGATGAAAACAATCTTGGTGCGTCGTGTAGAGGGCCACAAGCCGGTCGGCAAGTGGTCGGACAACGCGGTGAACAGCAAGGAGCGGAAGGGCCCCCACGCAGATCTCGGGGATGCTGGGGAGGCAGACTTCGATGCTGGAGCTGCTCAGGGTTAGGGCTTCTCAAACCCTAGGTGCACTCACTCGAGGGTCCCTCGGTGGGCGTGCTAGATAAGCGTCGTGCAGGTTCTGAAGATGGCCGGTCCCGCAGTCTCGTCACACCTACGACTCTCAGCTGGGCTGATGAGGCAGGTAAAAGGTCAGAGATGGCAGGGACTCGGGTCTCGTCGAGCTGGGCAGTCTTGATCCGTAGGAGAGACGTACAGCAAACCGCAAGCGCTTAGGTGGTGCCTGCTGGTGCAGGGTGGCTACTCCTTAGCCACAAGGGAGAGTCTTCAGAAATAGTCAAGAGTTCCTTTCGTGGAAAGTGGTTCGTGATTCGGAGTTATCCGATTATCTGATTATCCAATTTGGGAAGGGGACTCGCTCCTACCTTTATTCTAAGAAAAAGGGGTTGGCCCGTGACTAGGTTCTACCTATGGGTGGAGCCAGGAGGGGGGTGGTTACACCCCTATCCTTTGTCCGGCTTCGCGCCAGCTCAGGGGCTGGTAGGCCCCCCGAAACTGGTCTGAGCCGGGCTATGCACCGTGAGCACCGGGGTGCCACTTGCAATCACCTTCCTTTCAGCCCTGCCTACCTGGGATACACAAACCCTGTCTGGGACGGTGCTAACACCGCCCTCGACAGGAAACCCTTTGTCCAAGCTCCCTTCGCTGGAAGGTCTCCCAGCAGCAGGAGGTCAGACTTGTGTCTGGTGGCAGCATCCATTTTGTGATGCTGAGGCTTGAGTCAACTTTAACCGGGGTTCAAGGTTACTTCCATGTCGTGTCCCTCTAAAAGGGGGGAATGCTAACCCCGCCACCAGGACTGGCGAGGGGTTCGTATTCCCATTCGTATGACACCTTACTCGACATGTATAGGTGATGCGATGCCAAAGTTAGCAAATAACCGCAAGGATTATAATGCATTAAAAGTAGTTGGCCCGCGTCACCATGGAACGGCTATTAGGACTTGGTTCCGCAAGCCGTCGACGGGCTCAGCTCGCGCCAGAGCACCGTCCCACATGATTCCCTGCACTCTGCCTTCAGGATTGTTAAGGCCTGCTATAGGAGTGACTGATAGGAATCCATGTGTCCATTTTAGGGTTTAGGTGTAGGAATACTACACCTACAGCAACGGGTGATTACACCACGTGGCCCCAGCTGTCGTGCAGCCAGTTGTGTCAGATTTGGGCGGCCATTCCGGGGGTGGCATAATACATGCTTCAGCCCCTGGTAGGCCCTGGGTACACCGATGCCCTGGATACCTGTGGTATGCTGAGACAGGGACTGACAAGGCGGCCCAGTTCCAATTAGTGGATGCACCTAATGTACATGTGTGTTAATTTCGAGAGAGAACAGCTAGGCTGTGGGTCTGATTGGCAGGCCCACAGCCGGAGAAAGTCGTAAACCAATGAAGCAAAAGCAAAAAATCTGGGTGATCATAGGATTGCAGACCCTACTCTCCTACAATGAATATGCACATGGAGTCACAGCCAGAAGATCATCCTGGCTTAGATTGACGGCCTTGAAACCGGAAGCGCAGACAAGAATTTTAAATCTGCCTTTCTCCGGTAGTTCTCTTTTTGGGTCCCATGCAGACGAAGAAATGGCCCGTATGAAGGCAGAGCTGGAGACCATGAAAGATGTCGGGCTTGAAAAGAGAAAAGAGTTTCGACGCCGCAAGGGAAATGACAGGCGCAGTTACCAACAGAGGGTTCAAACCCCTCATTGGCAAAAGAACCAGGACCAGCAAGGTCAAAAGAAACAGCAATACCAGTCCCGCAAGCCATCCAGGGGACGGGGTAACAACAGGCAGTCTAATGCTGGAAACAAAGCTCCGGGGAAGCAATGAGAAGCCGCTTCCTCCGATGCTGTCCACCGCTCCGGTGGGAGGAAGTGTTGCACATCATCTTCCAGAGTGGCAGTCCATCACAAAGGACAAGTGGGTACTGAATATACTGCATCATGGGTACTCGCTTCGTTTCAGAAGTCACCCCCCATCGATTCCTCCTGTCAATTCATCCCAGCATCTAAAGCAGCTCAGAGAAGAGGTAGCGACGCTTCTACTCAAATCTGCAATAGAGAAAGTGCCCATAAACCAAAGAGGAAAGGGAGTTTACTCCAGATACTTTCTCATCCAAAAGAGGAGTGTGAAGGTAGAGTTCAGACCCATTTTAGACCTACGGATACTGAACAAACACATAAGAAAGGAAAAATTTCGCATGCTGGCGCTCCACCAAATATATCCTCTTCTCCGGATGGGCGATTGGATGTGTTCATTGGACCTTCAGGATGCATATTTCCATATTCCCATCCTAAGGAATCATCGAAAATTTCTCAGGTTTGTGGTAGGCAACTCTCACTATCAGTTCAAAGTCCTCCCATTTGGCCTGAAGTCAGCTCCTCGAGTATTCACAAAATGCGTGGCAGTAGTAGCGGCTGCTCTGAGGCGCGCAGGAGTCTTCGTCTATCCCTACCTAGACGACTGGCTAATAAAGGGCTCATCACCACAGAATGTGCGGTCACAGCTGTCGCTATGCCTGAACTTATGTTGCAAGTTGGGTCTCAGAGTGAATGCCAAAAAGTCCAATTTTACACCAACGCAGAGGATCCACTACCTGGGCGCAACTATAGACTCCGTAGTAGGAAAAGTGTTTCCTTCGGAGGAAAGACAGTCATCCATTATGCTAAAAGGCAGGCAGATTATAACCAACAATCTGTCGTCAGCAAGGCAAATCTCTTCTCTGCTAGGGGCCATGGCATCCTGCATCTTCCTAGTGCCCAATGCCAGGCTAAGGATGCGTCCTCTTCAGCAAGATCTCGAGGACAAATGGGATCAAAGGAACTCCCTGTGGGAAGAAAAGGTTTGCCTCTCCTCTGCAGCCAAACAGTCAGTCAAGTGGTGGCTGAAGCCAAGGAATCTACAAGTGGGGATCCCCTTCCATCAAGAGCCCCCAACTCAGACCTTAATCACCGACGCTTCCCTTCAGGGATGGGGTGCGCATTTTGGGACTCTGCAAACTCAGGGACAGTGGTCCAGCAGCGAGCAGTTGTACCACATCAACATGCTGGAGCTCAGGGCAGTCCACCTAGCCCTCAAAGCGTTCCTGCCTGCGATCACGACGAGTACCATTCTAGTGCAGACGGACAATACCACCACAATGTACTACCTGAACAAGCAGGGGGGTACTCGATCCAGAACGCTCTCGCTGGAAGCTCAGTCCCTGTGGCACTGGATCCTAGCAAGGAACATCTCATTGAAAGCGGTGCACCTACCAGGAGAACTCAACGTGCAAGCAGACTTACTCAGTCGGCATTTTCAAGAGCCAGAGGACTGGGTAATCAACGACGAGGTGTTAGAAGACATCTTCGGGGAATGGGGGCATCCGCAAGTGGACCTCTTCGCGGACGAGCAAAACACAAAATGCCGAGGCTTCGCCTCAAGATACCATCGACCAGGATCCCTAGGGAATGCCCTTTTGGTCAATGACATTTGTGTACGCTTTTCCGCCTCTCCCACTAATCCCCAAGGTGGTGACCAAGTTGCAGAATTCATCTGCCAAGATGATCCTCATAACACCGGACTGGCCGAGGCAGTGGTGGTACACGGATCTCCTACACATGTCGATCCGACCCCACAAGCGGCTGCCGTGCAGGCCGGACTTGTTATCCAAGATGCAGGGGAAGATTTACCATCCCAGCCTTCCCTCGCTGAGCTTAACAGCATGGCTCCTGAAGTCCTCCAGTATGGACATCTGAACCTCCCTCAAGAGTGTATGTCCATACTGAAGGAAGCCAGGAGGCCTTCGACAAGACACTCCTACTTCTGTAAGTGGAAAAGATTTTATATATGGTGTGCTCAGCATCATTATGATCCCACTAAATGCCAGGAGGATGTAATTTTGCCCTATCTTCTACATTTAGCGAGGGCAGGGTTGAAATTTTCATCCATAAAGGTTCACCTAGCAGCCATAACAGCATACAGGCGTTCGCCTTCACAGCAGTCATTTTTTAAAGTGCAGGTAGTGAAGGATTTCTTGCAAGGACTCAAGAAAGTCTATCCCCCTGTTAGACCTCCCTCTCCTTCCTGGGAGCTAAACTTGGTTCTGTCGAAGCTCAGGGGTTCTCCTTTTGAGCCTATTCATAAGGCTACCCTACAGCACCTCACATGGAAGACAGCATTTTTAATAGCCATCACTTCAGCACGGAGGGTCAGTGAGATACAGGCCCTCTGTTCTAAAGAGCCCTACACTATTTTTCATCTAAATAGGGTGGTGATGAGAACTCATCCTTCGTTCCTACCCAAGGTGGTATCGGAGTTTCATGTAAACCAAGCCATCTCCTTACCAACCTTTTTTCCCAACCCCTCCTCTCCGGCAGAGAGGGCGTTGCATTCTCTAGATGTCAAAAGGGTCCTAAAATTCTACCTAGATAGGACTAAGAATGTCAGGAAATCTGATCAATTGTTTGTGAACTATGGGGTTGTCCGTATGGGCTTTGCTGCATCCAAACGTTCCATTGCTAGGTGGATTGTTTCAAGTATTACATTGGCCTACCAACTGGCTCAGAAACCATTGGGGGCGCGCCCTAAAGCGCATTCGACAAGAGGAAAAGCGGCTACCGCGGCTTTTCTCAATAATGTCCCACTCTCCGAGATCTGCAAGGCAGCCACTTGGAGATCTGTCCACACTTTTACCAGGCATTATTGTCTGGATTCGGACACCAGAGCAGACACTCAAGTAGGACAAGCCTCCTTGAGGAATCTGTTCCATGCATAATCATTTTCATGATTCTCTTTCTCCATGGGTGATACAACCTTAGTTTCATTTGCCTGCAGGTGGAAGTGGAGCTTGCTACTCTATTCAGTGCTTATGACTATTGATGAGGATCCCCTGGAAGAGAAGGGTAAGTTACTTACCTGTAATCCTAGTTCTCTTCCAGGGGTATCCTCATCAAAGTCATAAGCAACCCACCCACCTCCCCAGGCAAATGAGAAGAAGTGTATTATTCATTATGGAAAGGATATATCTTTGTGTTTAGGACTACGGTCCCGCAAAGAACAACTGACCTAACTGTCACCCCTGAGGCATGATGGGATATGGAAGTCAGGGCTGCCTTAAAGGCACGGTGCCAGTTTTTACCTGTACAGGGCTTTTTAGTCTCTATGGTATTATATTGCAATGCAGCCTGCAGGCTGGCAATGTGTTGTACATCTGTGTTTTTCCACAGTTTGTTCTCTTTATTTTTTGCTTTCTCATGAGTGTTTACCTCATTAAAAAAAAAAAAAAAAAAAAGAGATTTAGCTGTATTGTTATACCTTTATATATATATATATATATATATATATATATATATATATATATATATATATGTGGGTTATTGGATGTGTATATTTACATTGCCTAGCCTTTTATGGGAGCTGCATTTGCTTGGAAAAAATGATATATGTTTATACATATACAGAGCTGTATATATGTATGTTTTTACATATATAATTTTATTATTTCCGGGGTCCCCGCACATGGGCGGGAATATTCAGTGCTTATGACTTTGATGAGGATACCCCTGGAAGAGAACTAGGATTACAGGTAAGTAACTTACCCTTATGAACCTTTCCACTCATCCTACCAGGATCCACAACTATTCTCCCCCACACGCTCCGACACGGATGCGTTGGAGGACTACATGGATGACCAAGTCCCCTACCATGGAGACACAGACCCTGATGACCAGCAGGACCCTGATCACACTTGGGGCGACCCTGTAGACCCAGGTGCACCTCTCGATGCACAGGACCCACAACTCTATGGGGCAAAAACATCTCCCACAGAGGATACTGCAGCCTTCAACGCTCTTATTGAACGTGCTGCCAATAACCATGGGGTGCAGCTTCACTCTGACACCATCGAAGATGACTTTCTTATGGACACTTTCGCATCCTCAGAACGGCATGTAAAGACTCTGCCCATGTTGAAAGGAGTCCTCAAACCAGCCAAGGACATTTTCAAGGAACCCACCAGGGCGAGAGTGATAAACCCCAGGATTGATAAGAAATACCGATCAGCACCTGGGGACCCTACTTACATTAGAGGCCAATTACCACTAGACTCCATTGTCGTAGCGAATGCTCGCAAGAGGGCACACTCGCAAACGACAGGTGACGCTCCTCCCCCGGACAAAGAGTCCAAGGTGTTAGAGACCTCTGGCAAGCGAGTTGCTGCCCAAGCTGCCAACATATGGCGCATAGCCAACACTCAAGCGCTCCTTGCTCGCTATGATAGAGCGCACTATGACACACTGGAGCAACTATTCCAACATCTCCCTGACCAGTTCGAGGAAGGCGCAGAAATTCTCATCAGAGAAGGACAGCTACTCACGAATGCTTCCATCAAGTGTGCACTAGATGCTGCAGACACGGCTGCCAGGGCCATAAACACAAGCGTCATGCTGCGACGACATGCCTGGTTACGAATCTCAGGATTCACGCCTGAGGTACAAAACAATATACTCAACCAGCCTGTCAACCCCGACTATTTATTCGGGCCAGAGGTTGACACCACCCTTGAGAAGATAAAAAAGGACACGGACACTGCAAAGTCCATGGGCGCTCTCCAAACTCAGTCCTTTCGGAGCGGCTCCTTTCGTCGCCCCGGAAACAAGGGAGCAGGTAGAGGACAGGGGTCACAACAAACGTATAACAAAGGCAATACACAGACCACCTACGATAAAAACACCCGAGGTGGATATCGTGGCTCCAGTACAAAGGGCAGAGGACGCGGCTACGGCAACACCAGGTCCTCCCCCAAGAACAAGCAGTGACGCCCTCTCCCTTCCTCCCGACCACATAACACCTGTCGGGGGAAGGCTACAAAGGTTCCTGTCCACGTGGAACTCCATCACCACGGACAGGTGGGTCAAAGACATTGTAAAATACGGTTACTGTCTGGAGTTAACCTCCACTCCACCCACAATACCACCAAGAAACCGTCCTATGTCCTCAGAGCACTTAACGCTCTTACAGAAAGAGGTGCAAAGTATGCTTCTAAAAGGCGCTATAGAGGTCGTACCCATCCACGAGCAGGGTACGGGGGTGTACTCCCTCTACTTCTTAATTCCAAAAAAGGACGGGTCACTCAGACCTATATTAGACCTGAGACCCCTGAACCAGTACATTCTTTCAGAGCACTTTCACATGCTCACTCTACAGCAAGTCCTTCCGCTTCTCAAGCAGGGAGACTTCCTAGCCACACAGGACCTCAAGGATGCGTATTTCCACTTCTCCAGTATTTGGGGTGTCTTTCATAGATTCACATGCTTGAATATTCCCCGTCGTCGAAGTGGGAGTCCCACGGTATATATAAAAAGCAATAAGTATCATGTATATATACATATACACATACATAACCACATAAGAGTATATACATACCCAAATAAACATATATATATAGTTCAAATAACATATCAAGTTAAAAATACCATAGGATAGCATTGAGACATAGGAAAGCATTGAGAAAAAGAATCACTTTGCTAACATATCACTGTCACTTTATAGTCCAAACTCCAGCCAATCAGGCGCTAGCACCCTCTAGAACCTTCTCCTCAGAGGCTCAGGCCCTCAGATTTTCTACCGCACGTCGTGTGAAGGGAGTCTCCCTGAGCTCTGCTCAGTTCTTCATCTGGTTTGAGGTTTTTTATCTCTCATCATGTCTGCAAGTAAGAAATCTCTTTTCCGTCCTTGTTCATCTTGCGGAAAGTCAAGACTTTTCTCTGAGGATCCCCATGAGAAATGTATTTATTGTCTGTATCCTGATCATAAGGTGGCTAATTGTAAGATCTGCAGAACTTTCTCTCACAAAACTTTGAAAGATAGAGAAGGTCGCCTTTTAATATGGCTTCAAAAACCAAAGGACACAGACAACCCACTTTCTGAGGTGGAAAGTGTAGCCTCTGTCAAAACAGGAGTCTCCTCAAAGCGTGGAAGTGTCCAGGACTTGCCATCTCCTTTTCTGAAAAAGAAGAGACTTCACCTTGAGGAAGTGTCTACAGGCAAAGTCTCTGTCTCCACGTCTGCGCCCCCGAGACGTAGCTCTCAGGCGTCTGTGACTCCGTCAGCACATGTTTCCAGTCAGAAACTTTCAAAACCGTCGACGGGCCCGTCGACGGCCCCTCCGTCGACGAGATCGGCTACTTCATCAGCCTCGTCGACGACGGTGACGACGGTATCGAGTAGATATCCTTCGTCGACGACACTGACTTCGTCGACGTCTTCTCCGTCGACGATAGTATGTGTGTCTCTTAGAACTGTCTCGTCGACGATACCACTCACTTCTTCGTCGACGACTGGGAAGCTGGCGCTTCCGTCGACGTCCACAACTCCGTCGACGATGGGTAAAAAGAAGAAGAGGAAATCTTCCTCGTCGACGACAGCCTCGTCGACGACAGCCTCGTCGACGACAGCCACACCGTCGACGACAGCCACACCGTCGACGACAGCCACACCGTCGACGACAGCCATTCCGTCGACGGCAGCCACCCCGTCGACGGCAGCCACCCCGTCGACGACAGTCCCGTCGACGGCAGCAACCTCGTCGACGGCAGCTCCGTCGACGATTGCTTCGTCGACGGTCGCCTCGACGACGGTAGGGTCAAATTTTGCGACATTGCCAATCATCCGAGCAGCCATGCCACCAAGAAAAACACCGACAGTGCGGGATTATGTAGGATTACAACCCATTCAGGGCCATCGCAAATGTGGCTCATGTGCATGTTGTGACACGACTATCGAAGGCGATCTCTTTGAACACAATCAGATTTACTGGAAACACGAATCATTTACCAACTGTCGAAGTAAATCAGTGATATATGCCATACGATGTCCGTGTGATTTAGTCTATATAGGCAAAACTAGCCAAGAAATTCGAATCCGAATGTCACAACATAAGTCTAGGATCAACAACAATGTTATATCAGCCCCTTTGGTCAACCATTGGCGAACCAACAGCCACCAAATCAAAGATCTAAAATGGACAGTAATCGCCAAAGTAAATAGAGACACAAGAGGTGGCGACCTGGAGCAGAAACTCTCTAGAACAGAAGCCATGCTCATTCTCAAATTCAACTCTGCCACCAAAGGCCTGAATGAACTTTCTGAACTATACAACCTAACTTAGTACATGGTCAGAATACCAGCACCGTATTACTTCTAAACTAAAGTACCATCATTTCCAATCCACCATCTAAAGAGAATGAGTGTCAAAAGGACAACCAACCTGCACGAAATAATACACACTATCATAACCAATATCCACGGACTGACATATGATGTCATGCGAGTTGAACTAGTTTATCCTGCCCTCCTTTCTCATTGAACTAGTACTCATGAGGACACGTCAACTTCTACCATAGGAACCATCCCTCCACCTTCACCGGGTCGTTTACCCTTCAACCACATCATCCAAAGAGATAAACAAAATTGATCTTGCTTTCTCCCTTCTTTTTTTTGAGTATTACATCTGAAATGTTTGCTTAAGGACCATCAAACCCACGGACCACGTTGTATTGCAACTTAATTGAATCTCTTGGAATTTAGTACGTAAGTTTCATCATCCTTCTGTGGAGACCGCAACTAAATGCAACTAATTAAATTTGAATCACCGCTTTTTGACTACTTTTCCACTCTGTGCGAAACGCTATCCTATGAAGGATACACGTATAACATTCTACCACAAACGATCCGCCTCGATCAGTCCTCTTTCTATGCCCAATCCCTCCACCAATTAGCTACCAGACGCATAAAACGTCATCAACAAGGGACCATCATTGCGACGAAAATCGGCAGAGCAAACACGGAAACGAACGGACACCTTGCGAAAACCCTCTGACTTCGACAGGTATGAAACGCCGGAAGATTGAGACTACGGTCTAATCAGTCCTTTGTTTAATTTCCCCCTCTCCGTTTCTTAATATTCCTAATATTTTACCGATTTCTCACAGAGTTGACCATCACCATTTTTGATGAAAAGCGGCGTCCCCGCAGCGAACGCCTAAACTCAATTACAACCACAAGAGACTTCCTCTTAAGGTAAACCCTGGCTTTTACACGCGACGCTCCCAGGTGTTTCCCTCCAAAGCATTAAGCTCCATCTGATGCCATGTTTGTTGCTCTCTCAATTTCTCAACCAGGTTCAGCCCAACCAGCTGCCTTCCTGTTAAACAAACAAATTTCCTCACGTTGGTTTAGCAAACCCACTCAACTGTAAGTCAATCCCGAATTTACTCATTTTCTGAATGCTCTTTTTTCTAAATTAGGTATGGTTGTCCTTACACTCTTTCACTATTTCTTCTTTGTTTAGACTAATACCGTCCGTCTCCATCTGACACAAGGTAAATCAATTGAGCTCCTTCACAAAGATTTCTGTGAGAGGTTAAGGGGAAGTACCCAAACTGATTTAGGTTTATTATCACTTTACAGGTCCTGAAGAGAGACCCGATGATCCATGGGTCTCGAAACGCGTAGACCTTATACTGTGACCACAAGAGGCTAAAATACCGAAAATTAAGAAGTGTTAGAAGTCAAACTTGGCGCTCTTATAATTAACTCTGTGGTCCTATGATTGTTAAAATTGTGCTTCAATGTGAATTAAGTCTGTGTGATAGTAGGAATGGATGTGATTGCATGAGATGTGTATGTGATATGTCAGGATTGAATGTACAAATGTTGTAAATATTCTATTAATTATTCTTTCTAAATATTTAGCCCCTTGGGCAACAGGAAGGTTATAAAGACCTATAAATTAGATTAATAAAATTTTGATTCAATCAAACAAAAGAATGAATTTATTCTTCTGACACATTTTGTTTCACGTTTTCCAAATGTGTACTCCAGAATGATATGGTAGCTTTAATAGAAGGGCAGTTCTAGCACTTCAATTGTTTATATACTACAGGCTCAGCTTAACTGCTCCCAGCCCTCCTCCATTAGTGTTCATCACTTTATAGCAGAAGCTTTCCTGCGAGAGGTCCTACTGTGTAAAGTACACAGTTTAATCCTTCTTTCCTTTTAGATTTCTTCCTTTTTCTTCCTTCCAAATCACTCTTCATTTTGATTTTGTACACTTTTGTGGTGAATGAAAGGATGACTGAAAGCGACACGTTCGCATACACGGAAGAACACATTAAAAACCTCTTGGAGGCACCTCCCCTTTTTGCATCAGCCTCTCTCAGTCTAACAGCTCAACAACAAAACGAATCTGACAAACTACTGAGGCTCAGAAAGAAACAAATCCGGACTGATCTACACGGACATTTTCTGCTACAACATCTCAAAACCGGTACTATACCAGCAGGACTTCAAATCAAAAATATCCCGGTAATCTTTACTGATGATCCAATTTACAAAAAAGGCTACAGCCTCATAGAGACCAAATGTAGCCGAGACCTAATGGTCCTGACAGTGGAAACGGCTCAACGTATCTCCAAGAAACAACTGGAAGAGATCGAAACCTTAGAAACACTGATTAAGACAAACCATATTATTACAGACGCAAAAACATTACTTGAGAAAATAGAGAAGGAGATCCTTGAATTCAAGGACTACACGATTAATCAGAAAACTTTCAACTTTGAAAAAGATAAACGTAACTTCTCGCTATCTAAGACCTACCCATATCTTCAAACAGACTTCTACTCACAACCGGAATCCCGAAGATATCTATCAACATATCAGGGAAGATCGTCAAAAAATTTTATCACATTTTCTGAACCATCATCGTCATCAAGTGGCAGTGAAGGCGAATTAGAAGATAGGCAACGCAATATTAACCAACGTGGCAATTTTCAACGTCCTCAACAACAAACTCCTTTTTTAGGGAGAGGCCAGCAACGGTCAAGAGGCAGAGTCCGGTTCAATACACAACCGTGGGAGATGACAACCAGACGACAGAACTACAAAAATTAGATACTTCACTTGTTTTCAATCTATCTAAAAGAATCTTAACAAAAGACGAATCAAGTATTCTAGAAAAAGGATTATCTTTTGTCCCTACAAAACATACTGATTTTGTACGACTAAAAATGGAAGCTATGGAATTCTGCAGGAAAATAAGACTCAAAACATTTTTCTCACTTAACCCTCCCATGGAGCCTGCAATGGACACGGGCCTAAAGAGAAAATCTACTTTCTGCCCACCCACTAATAAAATTCCAAAGGAAGTTACCATCTTTGAAAAAACTTTACTGTCAGCCATAACAGAAATGGAAAACAAGAAACATGGGATAAAATTCAATACGACAAAAAATCAAATTCAAGCCCTCTCTACACTTCAAAATGACACTTCTATTGTGATAAAACAGGCTGACAAGGGTGGATCCATAGTCATTCTAGACAAAGAGGACTATGTAAAAGAAGTCACCAGACAATTAAATGACATCCAATGCTACAAAAAAGTGAATAAAGATCCAACGTCTGATCTTCAGCACATACTCTTTCCGATTTTATCAAAAGGCTTCGAAGAAGGTTATCTCTCTAAAAAAGCATTGGAATTTTTGCAAAATAAGAACCCAAGGACACCCTTATTTTATGTCCTGCCAAAAATCCATAAAAATGAAACATCACCCCCCGGCAGGCCAATTATATCGGGCTGCGACTCTCTGCTGGAACCAATCTCAAAATTTGTAGACTACTTCCTTAAACCATTCATAGCTGGAGTACCATCTTTCCTAGCTGACACTACAGATTTTCTCAACAAACTTTCATCTATACATTACATCCCCAATTCATTTCATCTAGTTACTTTGGACGTAGTCTCCTTATATACACAAATACCTCAGGATGACGGGCTTTCAGTTATTCAATCATACCTCGAAACAAGAGTGAACCCCAAAGTACCAACAGAATTTATCATGAAACTTGCCACCTTTGCACTTAAAAAGAACTACTTCAACTTCAATGGGGAATTCTACTTTCAAGTCAAGGGAGTGGCTATGGGATGTCCATTTGCACCGGAATTAGCGATACTCTTCATGGCCAAATACGAAGAGAAATTCATTTATAATGATAATCCCTTTTCACAATACATCGGCAAATGGACTCGTTACATTGACGATGTTTTCATGACTTGGACTGGTCCCCTTGAAAACCTGAAAAACTTCCATCATTGGCTGAATAATCGCACTGCCGACATCCAATTTACTCTTAACCATTCTCAAACCAAAATTGCTTTTCTTGATGTAGAAATCTATCCCTCGGACAACAGCTTGGCCACTACCTTGTTCAAAAAGAAAACAGACAGGAACAAAACCTTGCACTATTCAAGTTATCATCCGAGAAATTTACGAGACAATTTACCTTTCGGACAATTTCTACGGATCCGAAGGAACTGTCAATTCAAGGATGAATACATGGCCCACGCTACTACACTATGTGACAATTTAAAGAAGAGAGGATATCCCACGAAACTACTAAAACGATCAATGAAAAGAGCTTGGTGGTCATCCCGAGAAGATCTACTAAAAAAGAGAGAGAGCCATCCACTAGAAAGGATCGTCTGTGTTTCGACATTTTGTCCTAACTCCAATCTAATGAGAAAATGTATTATACAGAACTGGCATCTAATAAAAAATCTAGACGTATCACTGAAACAAAATCCTTTATTTGCATTCAAAAAAGATCGCAATATTGCCAATCAAATCATCCGAGCAGCCATGCCACCAAGAAAAACACCGACAGTGCGGGATTATGTAGGATTACAACCCATTCAGGGCCATCGCAAATGTGGCTCATGTGCATGTTGTGACACGACTATCGAAGGCGATCTCTTTGAACACAATCAGATTTACTGGAAACACGAATCATTTACCAACTGTCGAAGTAAATCAGTGATATATGCCATACGATGTCCGTGTGATTTAGTCTATATAGGCAAAACTAGCCAAGAAATTCGAATCCGAATGTCACAACATAAGTCTAGGATCAACAACAATGTTATATCAGCCCCTTTGGTCAACCATTGGCGAACCAACAGCCACCAAATCAAAGATCTAAAATGGACAGTAATCGCCAAAGTAAATAGAGACACAAGAGGTGGCGACCTGGAGCAGAAACTCTCTAGAACAGAAGCCATGCTCATTCTCAAATTCAACTCTGCCACCAAAGGCCTGAATGAACTTTCTGAACTATACAACCTAACTTAGTACATGGTCAGAATACCAGCACCGTATTACTTCTAAACTAAAGTACCATCATTTCCAATCCACCATCTAAAGAGAATGAGTGTCAAAAGGACAACCAACCTGCACGAAATAATACACACTATCATAACCAATATCCACGGACTGACATATGATGTCATGCGAGTTTAACTAGTTTATCCTGCCCTCCTTTCTCATTGAACTAGTACTCATGAGGACACGTCAACTTCTACCATAGGAACCATCCCTCCACCTTCACCGGGTCGTTTACCCTTCAACCACATCATCCAAAGAGATAAACAAAATTGATCTTGCTTTCTCCCTTCTTTTTTTTGAGTATTACATCTGAAATGTTTGCTTAAGGACCATCAAACCCACGGACCACGTTGTATTGCAACTTAATTGAATCTCTTGGAATTTAGTACGTAAGTTTCATCATCCTTCTGTGGAGACCGCAACTAAATGCAACTAATTAAATTTGAATCACCGCTTTTTGACTACTTTTCCACTCTGTGCGAAACGCTATCCTATGAAGGATACACGTATAACATTCTACCACAAACGATCCGCCTCGATCAGTCCTCTTTCTATGCCCAATCCCTCCACCAATTAGCTACCAGACGCATAAAACGTCATCAACAAGGGACCATCATTGCGACGAAAATCGGCAGAGCAAACACGGAAACGAACGGACACCTTGCGAAAACCCTCTGACTTCGACAGGTATGAAACGCCGGAAGATTGAGACTACGGTCTAATCAGTCCTTTGTTTAATTTCCCCCTCTCCGTTTCTTAATATTCCTAATATTTTACCGATTTCTCACAGAGTTGACCATCACCATTTTTGATGAAAAGCGGCGTCCCCGCAGCGAACGCCTAAACTCAATTACAACCACAAGAGACTTCCTCTTAAGGTAAACCCTGGCTTTTACACGCGACGCTCCCAGGTGTTTCCCTCCAAAGCATTAAGCTCCATCTGATGCCATGTTTGTTGCTCTCTCAATTTCTCAACCAGGTTCAGCCCAACCAGCTGCCTTCCTGTTAAACAAACAAATTTCCTCACGTTGGTTTAGCAAACCCACTCAACTGTAAGTCAATCCCGAATTTACTCATTTTCTGAATGCTCTTTTTTCTAAATTAGGTATGGTTGTCCTTACACTCTTTCACTATTTCTTCTTTGTTTAGACTAATACCGTCCGTCTCCATCTGACACAAGGTAAATCAATTGAGCTCCTTCACAAAGATTTCTGTGAGAGGTTAAGGGGAAGTACCCAAACTGATTTAGGTTTATTATCACTTTACAGGTCCTGAAGAGAGACCCGATGATCCATGGGTCTCGAAACGCGTAGACCTTATACTGTGACCACAAGAGGCTAAAATACCGAAAATTAAGAAGTGTTAGAAGTCAAACTTGGCGCTCTTATAATTAACTCTGTGGTCCTATGATTGTTAAAATTGTGCTTCAATGTGAATTAAGTCTGTGTGATAGTAGGAATGGATGTGATTGCATGAGATGTGTATGTGATATGTCAGGATTGAATGTACAAATGTTGTAAATATTCTATTAATTATTCTTTCTAAATATTTAGCCCCTTGGGCAACAGGAAGGTTATAAAGACCTATAAATTAGATTAATAAAATTTTGATTCAATCAAACAAAAGAATGAATTTATTCTTCTGACACATTTTGTTTCACGTTTTCCAAATGTGTACTCCAGAATGATATGGTAGCTTTAATAGAAGGGCAGTTCTAGCACTTCAATTGTTTATATACTACAGGCTCAGCTTAACTGCTCCCAGCCCTCCTCCATTAGTGTTCATCACTTTATAGCAGAAGCTTTCCTGCGAGAGGTCCTACTGTGTAAAGTACACAGTTTAATCCTTCTTTCCTTTTAGATTTCTTCCTTTTTCTTCCTTCCAAATCACTCTTCATTTTGATTTTGTACACTTTTGTGGTGAATGAAAGGATGACTGAAAGCGACACGTTCGCATACACGGAAGAACACATTAAAAACCTCTTGGAGGCACCTCCCCTTTTTGCATCAGCCTCTCTCAGTCTAACAGCTCAACAACAAAACGAATCTGACAAACTACTGAGGCTCAGAAAGAAACAAATCCGGACTGATCTACACGGACATTTTCTGCTACAACATCTCAAAACCGGTACTATACCAGCAGGACTTCAAATCAAAAATATCCCGGTAATCTTTACTGATGATCCAATTTACAAAAAAGGCTACAGCCTCATAGAGACCAAATGTAGCCGAGACCTAATGGTCCTGACAGTGGAAACGGCTCAACGTATCTCCAAGAAACAACTGGAAGAGATCGAAACCTTAGAAACACTGATTAAGACAAACCATATTATTACAGACGCAAAAACATTACTTGAGAAAATAGAGAAGGAGATCCTTGAATTCAAGGACTACACGATTAATCAGAAAACTTTCAACTTTGAAAAAGATAAACGTAACTTCTCGCTATCTAAGACCTACCCATATCTTCAAACAGACTTCTACTCACAACCGAGCTCCTTCACAAAGATTTCTGTGAGAGGTTAAGGGGAAGTACCCAAACTGATTTAGGTTTATTATCACTTTACAGGTCCTGAAGAGAGACCCGATGATCCATGGGTCTCGAAACGCGTAGACCTTATACTGTGACCACAAGAGGCTAAAATACCGAAAATTAAGAAGTGTTAGAAGTCAAACTTGGCGCTCTTATAATTAACTCTGTGGTCCTATGATTGTTAAAATTGTGCTTCAATGTGAATTAAGTCTGTGTGATAGTAGGAATGGATGTGATTGCATGAGATGTGTATGTGATATGTCAGGATTGAATGTACAAATGTTGTAAATATTCTATTAATTATTCTTTCTAAATATTTAGCCCCTTGGGCAACAGGAAGGTTATAAAGACCTATAAATTAGATTAATAAAATTTTGATTCAATCAAACAAAAGAATGAATTTATTCTTCTGACACATTTTGTTTCACGTTTTCCAAATGTGTACTCCAGAATGATATGGTAGCTTTAATAGAAGGGCAGTTCTAGCACTTCAATTGTTTATATACTACAGGCTCAGCTTAACTGCTCCCAGCCCTCCTCCATTAGTGTTCATCATCTTGGTGCCAATGTCAACACCAGCACCGGGGTCTGTGGACAGCTCCTTAATGCTTCGTCGTAAGGCCATGCTAGACCCAGTTATGTTACCACCTGGACCACGGCCACCTCGTCAACTATTTCCCTCAGGGGATGAGGACGATTCGGATGAAGGCGATCAGTCTCTTTTTCGGGATGCTCATAGTCCTTCGGAGCTCCATATAAAATGCCAAGAGTCTGAGGAGGATGAATTTTATGAACAGGAAGAAGAGCAAAATACCTCTGCTCCGGTTCCTATGATGCAGCTTCCTGTGCAGCTTGTTTCCAACCTCCAATATATGTTGGAAGACTATAATCGTCGTTTTCCAGCATCCCCTCAAAATACTCCACGTGAAGCGCCATCTGAGGTTCCACCTCCTATATTGCCAACGATACCCACGCCCTCCACACCTGCACTGCCTTTCAATGCAGAGGATGATAATATGGACAATCCGGATACGGAAGAGGGCGAGCTCCCAGAGGACGACACTATGGCGGACTGGGATGATTACCAAATCAATTCGCCCGCATCACCGCCAAGGTCACCAGTCAACTCGCCACCTGTCGACATAACAGGGTTCCATCAGCTGATGGAGAGAGCAGCACAACGCTTTCACCTTCCCATGGTGGTTAGGGAAGAGGACTGTTTCTTATATGACTTCAAGTCCCAGCCTCAGAAACAAGTACGAGCTGTGCCAATCATAGACTTCATATGGAATGAAGGCTTAAAATTAATGAAGACACCTAATTCTATTCCGGCGGTGCTCCCACGCCTGGAGAAAAAATATAAAGCTCCGGATTCTTCCCCAGCCTGCTTGGTGTCTCAACCTAAGCCGGACTCAGTGATCACACAAGCGGCACAGCGCCGCTCCAAGAATCCATCATCTCCAATGTCGGCGCCTCCGGACCGCGACGGCCGTCGCCTGGATGCTATAGGCAAGAAGTTTTCAACCATGGCGTCAACAACGGTCCGGGCTGCGAATTCCTTGGCTATCCTCGGCCGTTATGATAGACAGATGTGGTCGGACATGGCTGCATTGGTCAAACTTATACCGGAGGATTCAAGAGCGGAAGCTCAGAAAATCCTGCAAGAGGGAGAAAGGGCGTCATCCGAGATCATTGACTGCTCTGTTGACATCGCATCCACCGGTTTTCGCCAATTGGCGGGAGCAGCCGTCCTAAGAAGACAGGGCTGGCTTCGGTCAACCTCTTTTCGGCAAGAGGTCCAGGCTAAGATTTTGGACATGCCATATGACGGGGAGTCATTATTCAGCCAGCATGTAGAAGATGCCTTGCAAACCATTAAAAAGGATACGGATACGGCTCGTTCCCTCGGCACTCTACAGTTTAAGAAGCAGCCCTTTCGAGGTGCGCGCGGCCGCGGCACCTCCTCATCATCATCCTTTCGTGGCTCCTCGTCCCAATACCGCTCGTACAATCAGGGGCAACAGCGGTACTATTCACAACCGCAGCAGTCCTACAGACAGCAAACTAGCAAGTCATACAGAGGAAAGTCGAATTACAGAGGAAATTCAACCAAGAAGCAGTGACTCTGTACGGAAAGAACTTCCTTTTCCCAGTTGTCCTCTAGTTCTTGCTGGAGGAAAAATCTCCCAGTTCTTTTCAACCTGGTCCTTAATCACTTCGGACCGCTGGGTCCTGGATATAATTTCAAGGGGCCACGCCCTAGAGTTTGTGAAGGTTCCTCCACGCACACCTCCATCCGGGCCACCACCCGGGCCACCACCCGCCCATCTCAGAGAACTTTTCAAACAAATCCAAATAATGTTAAACAAGGGTGCCATCGAAGTGGTTCCGAAATATCAAAGAGGGTTGGGATTCTATTCCCGTTTTTTCCTCATACTAAAGAAATCAGGGGAATGGCGTCCGATCCTCGATCTCAGATTGCTCAACAAATTTCTCAAGACTCAGTCCTTTCGGATGCTCACATTGAAGGACATCCTCCAATTCTTTTCTCAGGAGGATTACATGACAACGATCGATCTGCAGGACGCATATTTCCATGTGCCCATTCTACCACGCCACAGGAAATACCTACGGTTTCGAGTGGGCCACAGGGACTACCAATTCAAAGTCCTACCCTTCGGACTCTGCTCAGCCCCGCGGGTCTTTACAAAATTCCTAGCCCCGGTGGTGGCTCACTTACGACAAGAGGGTATTCAGATATACCCCTACCTGGACGATTGCCTCATCAAAGCTCAATCCTCCCACCAGGCGGCCCTCGATACCCAGCGCTGTCTCGATCTGTTTCAGTCCCTGGGGTTGTCGATCAATGTACAAAAATCTCAACTCACGCCGACTACGTGCAAGACTTTTCTCGGCGCTTGTATCAATACGAGCACAACCATGGCCTTCGCTTCAGCAGAACGTCAGGAACGGATTCAACAGCTTGCGAGCTCCATCGCAGCAAAGCAGTCAGTTTCAGTCCGCATATTAAAATCCTTTCTGGGAATGGCGTCCTCATGCATCGCTTTGATCCCTCTCTGCAGACTAAAAAGTCGCATCATCCAAGAGGAGTTAGACAAGCAGTGGCGCCAGGTTTCCGGTTCCTTCAACGATCAGGTCGTGGTGTCACCCCGCATGGCTCAAGCGCTGCATTGGTGGACTTGTCCTGCCAACATCGCAGCAGGAACATCCTTTCTGTCGTCAACCCCAGAACTCGTCCTTACCACGGACGCATCCATGGAGGGTTGGGGCGCACATTTTCAAGATCTATCCGTCAAGGGCCTATGGTCAGCGGCTCAGCGTTGCTGGCACATCAACAGACTGGAACTGATGGCCATTTTCTTGGCGTTGAAATCCTTCCGCCTGCAGTTCCAAGGGAAGTCAGTCCTCATTCAGACGGACAACACCACGTGCATGCACTACCTGAACAAACAGGGCGGGACAAGATCTCCACTGCTCTCCCGTCTGGCGCAGAGGATTTGGAGTTGGGCCATACTCCATCAGATGACGTTACAAGCAATTCATCTGCCCGGCATTTCCAATACTCTGGCGGATGCACTCAGTCGGTCAGCATCATCAACCCACGAGTGGGAGTTACATCAACCGACGCTGGAATTCGTCTTTAACCTTTGGGGTCACCCGACAATCGACCTCTTCGCAACCCCGCAGAATGCAAAATGCCAGTCCTACGCAAGCTGGTTTCCCCACGAAGGGTCGTGCGGAAATGCCCTTTCGATCAATTGGTACGGGATATTTGCGTACGCTTTTCCGCCGATTCCGTTGATTCCACGAGTGCTGCGGAAGATGAGACAACAACCGTGCCATGTACTTCTAATAGCTCCACGGTGGCCTCGGCAGGCATGGTTTTCGGAGTTGCTTCTCCTATCCCAACGCGAGCCCATCCTTCTCCACCTGAAGCCGGATCTGCTCACAATGAACGATGGTCGGATATGCCATCCGAATCCCAGATCTCTCAGCTTGTCGGCTTGGAACCTGAGCACCTTGAATTTGCTCATTTGAACATTCCTCCAGCCTGCAGGGAGGTGTTAGCTAAGGCAAGAGCTCCATCCACAGTGAAAACGTATAAGCTCAAATGGAAGCGATTTTGTCATTGGTGTGCTTCCGCCCACATTCATCCTGTGCACGCTCCTCCAGAACACATTCTGCCGTTCTTCCTACAACTAGCGCAGTCTGGATTATCGCACTCTACCTTAAAGGTCTTTCTAGCGGCAATATCTCGCTTCCGACAAGATGGCTCGTCCTCTCTCTATTCATCCAGAGTCATACAACAATTTTTCAAGGGTCTCTTCCGCATGTTCCCGCCCATTCGGCGTCCTCCACCCACGTGGCGCCTGAACATCGTGCTGGCTCAGCTTATGAAGGCGCCCTTCGAACCTATCCACTCAGCGGATGTCAAATTTTTAACTTGGAAAGTGGCCCTCCTCCTTGCTCTGACCTCTTCCCGCAGAGTCAGTGACATTCACGCTTTTACAATAAAGCCTCCGTTCCTTCAATTCAGATCGGATTGTGTCATCCTCCGCACTAATCCGGTTTTTATACCTAAAGTGCCATCCGATTTCCATCTTAACGAACCAGTGCTCTTAAAGACTTTTTTCCCGCATCCACAAACCCCGGCGGAGCAAAGCTTACACTCTCTGGACTTGAAGAGATGTCTAAAATTCTACATTAGCAGGACTCAATCTTTTCACAAATCTGACCAGTTGTTTGTGGCCTACGGGCGTGCTTGCAAAGGACAATCTGTCACCAAACCTACTATTGCCCGTTGGGTTTCATCAGCAATCTCTTTTTGCCATCAAAAGGCTGGTAAGCCTCTGTCTTCGGGAGTGAGAGCCCATTCAACGAGGGCTATGTCATCTTCCACTGCCCTGTTCGCTGGTGTGCCCATCCATCAAATATGCCGGGCAGCTACGTGGTCCAGCAGGCACACGTTTACGAAGCACTACTGTCTGGAATCCATTAACGAAGCAGACACGGCTGTGGGACAGGCAGTTCTACGAAATCTGTTTAAATAAGGTGAGCCTCTGCTACTTCCCTCCTCCTGGGGTATTATTATTATTATTGCGCTTTAAATACATTGTTTGTATTACATGCAATATCAATACGGCTTGGTCAGCCGAATACTGTTTACTGCTTACTATTCTATTCAAGCATGTGAATCTATGAAAGACACCCCAAATACTGGAGAAGAACAAATGTTACTTACCTGTAAACTGTGGTTCTCCAGTATTGGTGTCTTTCATAGATTCACATGCGACCCACCCTCCTCCCCTCAGAGGCTCTCTTCTCCTCTTTCGGCTCTATGGTCACTCTCGTGCTCGAAAATCTGAGGGCCTGAGCCTCTGAGGAGAAGGTTCTAGAGGGTGCTAGCGCCTGATTGGCTGGAGTTTGGACTATAAAGTGACAGTGATATGTTAGCAAAGTGATTCTTTTTCTCAATGCTTTCCTATGTCTCAATGCTATCCTATGGTATTTTTAACTTGATATGTTATTTGAACTATATATATATGTTTATTTGGGTATGTATATACTCTTATGTGGTTATGTATGTGTATATGTATATATACATGATACTTATTGCTTTTTATATATACCGTGGGACTCCCACTTCGACGACGGGGAATATTCAAGCATGTGAATCTATGAAAGACACCAATACTGGAGAACCACAGTTTACAGGTAAGTAACATTTGTTCATACCCATCCACCCCTCACACAAAAAATACCTCAGGTTCACTGTTCAGGGGCAGCACTATCAATTCAAAGTCCTTCCCTTCGGCGTGACAACAGCGCCCAGGGTTTTCACGAAGTGCCTAGCTACGGTGGCAGCACATCTACGGAGGCAGCATATACACGTCTACCCCTACCTAGACGACTGGCTCGTTCAAGCGAAGTCAGCCCAGCAATGTGCCAGCCACATGTCCCGCACCATTCACCTTCTTCACAGTCTGGGATTCTCACTAAATTACCCAAAGTCCCATCTCCAGCCCGCACACGTACAACAGTACCTAGGTGCGACTATAGACACTCTGGCGGCCACAGCTCAGCCAAATTTAGTGAGGATCAACAGCATACAACTGCTGATCTCCAAGTTCAAACCCAATCACTCACTTCCAGCGCGAGTGTTTATGCAGTTAATAGGCATGATGGCCTCCTGCATCTTCATAGTCCCGCACGCGAGATTACATATGCGCCCGCTTCAGGAGTGCCTAGCACGTCAGTGGAATCAGGCTCAAGGACAGTTGAAAGACCTAGTGTTGGTGAGCGGTCGGGCATACAACTCTCTGCATTGGTGGAATCCACAAAACCTTTGCAAGGGCCGACCATTCCAAGAGCCTGTCCCACAGATAGTACTGACAGCGGACGCGTCTCTCCAGGGATGGGGAGCTCATGTACTCCACTACACAGTGCAAGGACTATGGACGACACAACAAAAGAAGATGCACATCAACCTTCTGGAACTGATGGCAATCTTCCTGGCCATGAAGGCATTCAAAGTACATCTATGCAACAAGGTCGTGTTGATCCGGACGGACAACATGACCGCAATGTACTACATACAGAAGCAGGGAGGAACACACTCTCCACAGTTGTCTCATCTGGCTCAGAGCATGTGGAAGTGGGCCATTCAGAGGAACATGTTCCTCATGGCGGAACACCTCCCTGGCAAGGACAACCAGATGGCGGATCTGCTCAGCAGACACAGCCACCAGATGCACGAGTGGGAGTTACACCCATCAGTACTCCAACCGTACTTCCAGCAGTGGGGTCATCCAGAGATAGACCTATTCGCGACAAGCGAAAACGCAAAATGCCAAAGCTTCGCCGCCAGGTTCCCACATCCGCAGTCGCAGGGCAATGCGATATGGATGAACTGGTCCGGCAGATTTGCGTACGCTTTTCCCCCAGCGCCGTTGATACCGCTGGTGGCTCGCAAACTCAGACAACACTCCCTGACACTCGTCCTAGTTGCTCCCACGTGGGCACGCCAGCCGTGGTACACCACCTTCCTCGAACTTTCCGTGGTGCCGCATCAAAGGCTGCGGATCAAACCCGCGCATTTGACGCAGAACCATGGAGAGATTCAGCACCCAGATCCGCAACAGCTGAACCTGGCGATCTGGCTCCTGAAGTCCTAGAGTTTGGCTATCTCAACCTGCCACCTGACTGTATGGACATCATCAAGGAGGCCAGGAGACCCACTACAAGAGCTTGCTATGCAGCCAAATGGAAAAGGTTCGTCGTTTATTGCGGTAATAATGACATTAACCCGCTGGACGCATCCATCCTAAACATCATCTGTTACCTCTTACACCTATACCGATGCAATCTGGCGTACACCTCTATACGTGTCCATTTGACCGCAATATCAGCCTATCTGCAAACCAGGCAGCACCTCTCACTATTCAGAGTGCCTGCCATCAAAGCATTCTTGGAGGGACTCAAACGAGTCATTCCACCAAGCCACCCACCGGCTCCAATGTGGAACCTCAACTTGGTCCTCACACGCCTGATGGGTCCACCCTTTGAACGTCTACACTCATGCGAGATTCAATTCCTTACCTGGAAAGTAGCCTTCCTGGTAGCGATCACTTCCTTAAGAAGAGTTAGTGAACTCCAGGCACTAACCGTTCAAGAGCCATTTATACAGGTTCACGCCAACAGGGTCGTACTACGTACCAACCCCAAATTCATGCCCAAAGTGATATCGCAGTTCCACATGAATCAAACTATTGAACTGCCCGTTTTCTTCCAAAACCCACAAACTGTCGCAGAAAGGGCACTACACACACTAGATGTACGGAGGGCCCTCATGTACTACATCGACAGGACTAAACCCTTCAGGAAGACAAAACAACTGTTCGTTGCCTTTGCCCCGCACCACAAAGGTAACGCCATCTCCAAAGCAGGGATAGCCAGATGGATAGTTAAGTGTATTCAAATCTGTTATCAAAAGGCAAAACGCACATTAACTATTCCACCACGAGCCCACTCAACATGTAAGTTGGGGGCTTCCATGGCTTTTCTAGGAAATATTCCCCTGCATGATATATGCAGAGCAGCCACATGGTCCACTACACACACATTTACAAAACACTATTGTGTAGACGTGCAGTCAAAACAGCAGGCAGCTGTAGGACAGGCTGTTCTCAAAACACTTTTTCAGACCGCTGCAGCTGGCACTGGTAGCCGCCGCTAATAGAGGGCACTGCTATGTATTCTATGCACAGATATGAATTCAGCAGCACACATGCCTCGAACTGAATATGCTACTTACCAGTATGCATCTCTTCTTGGCATGTAGGGCTGCTGACATTCATATCGCCCTCCCTCCTCCCCGGCGCCTGTAGCAGCTGCAGCTCTCAGAATTACTGTATAGCATGGTCATCACTTTCTGTATCTACTCCATCACTGCCACAATGGCGAAAAACAATCTGAGGATGGAGAGGATGCCCATGCGCACTGTAGTCCAGGGGAGGAGTCACCTATCCAAGGATACTTCGAAGACTCTTCCAGGACAACAACGTGCAAACATCCGGACCCAACACTAGGCGGCGATCTATGCACAGATATGAATGTCAGCAGCCCTACATGCCAAGAACAGATGCATACTGGTAAGTAGCATATTCAATATATATGCACAAGCCTTTGTTAAAAAAAGCAAATGCAAACGGCAAATCTCCAGTTATTCAAAAATGTGCAACGCTGTTTTTAAAATATGCTAGTTATGTAAAAGAAAACATTAACGATATTTTTGAATTTGTGAGACTATCAGTACAGATGAGGTAGCTCAGTAATCTTTAGCACTAGCTCGGACATCTGCTATTTACACGATTAAACTGCGTGTCAGCAGACTCCTTCTGAGGCTGATAACACAAGTACCACTCAATCTGGCAACAATAAACCCTAAATATTAAAGCAATTGAGGAAATTCAATTTGCATCGTACAGTAGTCATAAATGTTTTTAAAAAGTTAATAGTTATTTAATGCATTCCTTTAAACAATTGCTAGTATGATTTTTAGAGACATTTTCCAAACAGATTATAAGACAGTCATAATTCGTATTGGGAATGCTCAACCAAGCTCAAACGATGCCTTAAAAATCTATATACATCTTTTAAAAAGTGTAACAGTGAAGTGCAATTGAAAAGAAAGGGTGACTTGAAACTGCCGTGGCCCCTTGTCACTCGGGAGCAGCGGGAACACACAGTTCCATTTGACAGCTAAGTTCACGGAGAAGAGCAGTAGAAGTGCTACGCACCAAGTACGGTGGCCCAAACAGGACACTCTGCTTCTCCGCACTATACTCACGGTTCGGTTGCTATCTTTTGGTGAGGCTTGGACCTCGGCGTCACCGGATCCCAATAACAAGCGTCCCTTCGCCATCGGGCCTCAGCTTTCCCCAGCCCCACAACAGTCTGGGCGCCACGGGCGGCATCGTTTCTCCAGGTTGCTATGACAACACACCATCGGGCTTCCGGCTGCTGTTTGGGAATGTTGTCCGTGTGTGTGTCGAAATGAGGGACAAGATGAACAGACTACTCGATTCGTGACTGTGCGGCCAATCACATTGTGAGTAGAAGAAAGACTACCCGCGAAGGCTCCCGCTTTCTACTCTACTGAGGGTAAATAAAGAGACAATCTGGTTGCAACTGCCAAAAGAAACAGAGGAAGGACACATAATAAGGACAAAACATCGTCTGCGAAAATAGACCGCCATCTTCAAACAGTTTGAGAAATATATATTACTAAAAGCTACACGGAAATGGAAATTATTGGTCAGGACCGAAGTTTCTTGCTTACCAATCTTATTTTCAGTACTCATGTATCAAACATATATGAATGTGTCCTTCTGTAGTAACTGGAGTTGTCCGGTAATCTAGAAAACACGCTGCGCGCGGAGCAGCAACCAGAGACCAGAGCAGCAGCCGAACACGGGAGCCGACAGCAGGGGGAGAGGACGCCATTAACACCGCCGCCTTTCTCCGAGGTCAAGCAGAAATGCCTCGGAGAAACGCAGCGGCGTTTTCGGATTCGGGGGCGTGTTTTCCTTTCTCTCCTCTTGCCATTGGCTGGAATGTTTACATTCCACGGGTGAGAAAGATTTGAAAAAATACGCCCCGAATCGCAAAAGGACGGGGCTTGTTTGGAGAGACAAACCTCTTCTCCAATGGCTGACCAGCATTTCAGAGGCCAGCCAATGGAGAAGAGGAGAGAAGAGGGGCGGGTTAAAGCCCCCTACTCCAAGTCATTAAATCTCGTGAGCGAGACTGCGCAAGCGCAGCCTTCGCTAGCCGAGACCTAACGAGCGAGACTGCGCAAGCGCAGCCTTCGCTAGCCGAGACCTAAAAAGCTAACCAAGCCTCCTTGTTCCACCTTAGCACCGCCCTTGTGCCCGCCCTAAATTCCGGCCATGGCACCTTTTGGTGAGTACCTGCACTTATTTTTTTCCATTTAAAGCACTGACCTAACCCTAGCGTGCGTGCTTTCAGTGGCGCAAGGTGTGTTCACCGTAACCCTAGCATGCGTGGTTTCAGTGGCGCAAGATGTGTTCACCTAACCCCTAGTGTGCGTGCTTTCCGTGGTTTACGGAATGGGGTGATGCTGTGATGATTGGCAGCTCAAAGAAGATACCTAAAGTTATGTTTCAATACTTTGTAATAAATAGGATTCTATCATATGAAAAGGTGCGCTTTCTTATTACGAGTGCGTTCTGTCATAACAGCGAGCTTTTACAAAAAAAATTTTGTCACTATATGCTTGTAAAAAAGCTTTGCGGGTGCGTAGTGACATAGCAGTGCTACTTTCCATTGGCTCCACTGGGAAGGGCGCCCCTCCCCCCCTACCAGCGACTTTACCTCAAGGGGAAGAGACAACTGTCTCACTCGGAAGCAATGAAAGCGCCGCCTGTGAACACCAGAGCCACCTGACTCTCGACTTTCACTCACCAGGGATCGCTGCAGGTATGAAACAGGCCGTGATTAAGAGTCTAGGCGCTATTTAGCGCACCTGATAAATAACAATAGCATTGGGTATGTTATTTAACCGGTGCCATAACACCTATTTTGAGTTTGTGTGGAATAACATGCAGATGTTGGTGTTTTCTGCACCAAAATGCGCATAATAAAGTAAAGTACATATTTCCCTTGTTAAATTTCGGCAGGTTTGACCAGCTGAAATTTAAGAAGTTTGAGGTATGTAACGCTTCCGATATGTTAAATACCTTTTTAATCGTAATTTCGATCCATGCCTAAACATGGATTTTTACGCAAGTGTCAGTATTAATCGATTGCTGTAATCAGACTGTTAGTGCGGGCAGGCCATTGACACAAGCAATAACCATAACACGGGGGTGTCTCCCCCCCCAGACACACACGCCTATTTTCAGATCGTGTGGAAATTAGAGCTGCTTGCTGGCAAGCTGACCAGACAGTTGCTGCCTTCTTGTGTTGCCACAAAGCAGGCATGGGGCTTAGAGGGGCAGGCCGTCCACAGAAGCACCACCTGCCTCGCTCTTCTGCTACCTCACACCCCTTTTTCAGGGCATCAGTCTGTGCACCAGCACTGCTCCCCGGGCCTCATTTGTGATGATGCTTTTGGTACTTGATTCTTAGCACAAGCACTTATTTATGATGGCTCACCACATGGTGGTGTTTTCTGAATATTTTTTAGTCAAGAACATACGATTCTTTCAAAATTCAATATTCCTTAAAAAAACAAAAAAAAGCAGTAATATCAGCCTGTTCAAGTCAGTTTTTACCTCTTTGGGTGACTGGGAATACATCAAATGTTCACATTTTTAGGAGTGTTATAATTGATAGGTAGACTTTGTACTCGCGTTTGGCAGCGACGGGAGGGGGCAATGGGTGTTGCAAGGTGCAGTGGTCATCTGAGAAATAGTTGCGCCCTAGCATTTTTTTTTTTGCCAATTAAGCACTGACTGCTTCTCCCTCCAACCTTCCGCTACCTCATACACCTCCGTTTGCAGCATTTGACTGGTCTGGCAGTGCTGCAGCAGTGTGCCCCAGCATTCCAACGTGCTTCGCCGAGGCCTCAAATAAATATTCCCACACAGAGGGCGGAAGAGCGTGGCTCACGTGCCCCTCACCGGCTGCCATGCTAAGACAGGTCTAGAAGCCAAAACAATATAGGTTTTGAACAATACACAAGCCAGAGGCGATTACTTAATTCGGCTATTTCTTTTCTGTACATTCTGAGTTCTCTAGTTCTGCTTTTGGTAACTGTTTAACAAATTAGAAATTCCTGAATGATGCAGCTAAAACCATAGAACATGCCTGACCAGGGAAAAGTGAATATCTACGTGGGGGCTTGAAAACACCTACTTATAACATGGGCTACAGTACCCTTACCTACTTTAAAAGGTTATTGCATGTCCCCTCCACTTCCATGACCGCATAAAGGTACCATATACCCACAACACCCCTGATGACTTACAATATCTTTATAATATACTTCCGGCGGTGTACTTTATCTCATGTACATTGTTATGTTTTCTGTTATGAGTATACGATTTCAATCAGGAAATGTCTTTAGTGTGAGCTCACCGTTTAGGTCGAACAATCTTTTGACAACATGAGAACAGCAGGTATTCCTGGCTCTCACAGTAGTTTGCCCAGCTTTTAACTGTATTCAGTTAAGGCACTGTGTAGACTTCTTCCAAATATGGTGGCCATGAAGCATAGCCACACACGCACAACACAACACATGACTGTTGCTACAAAAAGAGAAGGGGCCACGGATTAACGTCTGCTGTCTCTGACAAAGTGAGCTCTGTATAACATGATTTGTCAGTGTGAAGTATAGTATAAAGAATTAAAATGTCGATCTGCAATTACGTATTACACTTTAGTCTTCTTTTGAAAGTAATTGTCAACTACCTCCCTGGTGACACCAGAGACAAATTACCACAAGTGGTGTAAAAGAATATGAAGGAGACGCCATTTGTAGGGGACTTCGTGTCTCAGGCTGCTCTGAGTCTGCCATGACGCAAAGAAACCATTTGCTGTGTTTTGCGGGCCTATTAAGGAGCCCGCTGGTTCTTGCTGTGCGGGATGCGCCCAGGCCCTTGCAAAGACTGGGCCAAGAATGGTCCCATCTGTGCCCGTCCAAGCTCCGAAGAGTCTGGGCACATTCTTGTGGGTGTCATGTGCTGTCTACTCCCAACATAAGTGACTGTAACCTGTTTAGCCCCCCCACCTGCCATCTGCCACCAGCTGCCTATCTGTATGTTTTAATAACACTGAGATAACAGGTCAGTTTATTAACAAGGTCACACACTAGTTTCACCCCTACCTCACATGCAAGGATAGCTTGTTTAACCATATTCTTTTTGTTGGTAGAGTGGATTGGGTGGGCCCTTTGAACAAATAATTTTCTGGGGATTGTATCATTGTAAGTTTAAAAAATCTGGCTAACGTGGCCGACATCGTACAGGCTCTTTTTCTTTAGCCCTGGACAGTTTCTGGTGTTAGGGCGTTGCCGTTGGGATATTTCTACAAGCATTTCAGGATGAATCCCTCATTTGAGCCAAGTCAAGCTCTGGTTACGCATCTACCTGTCCCTCAAAGCCGTACCTTACCTATTACTAATAGTTATTCAGCATTGCTTGATTCTCCAGGCAATGCTTGACTTGTGAGGACTGGTCCTCCTAGGCAAGGGATCAACAGGGTCAATGTCATTATCACTGTTGTGCTCCTACCGGCTCCTGTAACTCAAGCGATCATTTGGGATTGTGATTTCGAAGGAGGCTTTTCACCTGACCACTCCTAAGACCCCTAACAAAGTCAAATGATTGGGCTGGTATTCAAGACAAATTAGCTATGGACAATTGGGTGGAGTTCATTCAGTCATATGATATTGTCATTTCACAGGAAACCTGGGCTACAAACAATGTTGTTTGTGATGGTTTTATTTGTTATTCTGTTGCTGCTACCCGTGCTGCCACTGGTCGCGCCAAAGCAGGGCTTGCTGCCTGGTTCATGATGAGCTTTCCCCGTAGCATTCGTCCCATCCCTCCGGAGTGCAGCCTGATCCAAGCCTTTCATTGACGTTGGCCATGAAATGTTAGTGTTCTTATCAATTTTTATAATGATAATTTAAAGCACACAAACAACTCCATCTGTGCCACACTGCTTGCGTGCAATAGTGAACTCATCTGTAAACATGCCTGGGCTGGTTTGGGAAGTAATTTAATTCTAGCAGGGGATTACAATGCAAAACTTGGAAATTCTCTTCTGGAAAATCAGAGTAATTAGTTTGAGCCTTCCTGGTTCGAAGGAGCACCTCAAGGTCAGGATCGAAGGAAGCACGAGCTGAGCTTTATTCTTACCTGGCTGCTCTTGATCTCTGTAACGCCCTGGTGGTGGCAGCTGTTCTACCCCATTCTACATCTTTTACCTACATAGGAGGGGGCATGCCACTACAACTGAGTATATTTTTATTTCAAGATTCCTTTTGAATTGGGTTACTGATGGATCTGTCGAATATTCTGTCTTTAGCGATCATAATGCTCTGACCATCTCCTTAGAGGAGTTTGGGGACAGCCACAAAAGACCCAGGGTTGTGTCTGGGACTCACGCCACACAAGATCAGGGGAGAGGAGTAGCCTGTCACTCATTTAACATGAATGAACTCATTAGGAAACTCTGTGTAGATCACCTGGCTTTGATTTTTAGTTGTCTCTCGTGTTCCCAGGAGCGCCTGAAAGGAATTCAGGATTATGTTCGATTGGGTTCTGTAATTAAGGAACCCCTTACTAAGCCATCTAGGAATAGGCCCGACATTCAACCCTGTTGGTATATGGTCCCAAAAGTGAGACCTATTGCCTATGCCAATGCTTGTTGATTTCTGGAGGTTGATGTAACCATCATGAAGTGTTTCTACTGTTTAGTGAATATAGCCGATAAACTCCTTACTATAAACTCCTTACAGTGGCTACTGCGGACTCGCCCACAGATTGTTGTAAATTAGGAACTCGTATGTTCCGATTTTAACGGGATAGGTGTAATGTTCCGACACCTAAGGGGATCACGTCGTCTTCACCCCTCGCTAAATTTTGTCACGCCATACGGCAATACACATCACGCATTTTCTAGGATATTGCTTTTAAACGAATTTGGCAGGGATTGTATGCACCGACCACGCCCGGGTGAAAAGGGCTGAGACGGTGGTTTCTGTCTGGATTTATGCCAGCGAATTGCACATCATACCCAGATCTCAGGAGAGGTTGTGGCCAGAGCTGGCGACTTTGGAGCTGGGGAATCAGATTAGAGCCTCGTCGTCAGCTCGCCATCCTGTGATTTTTGGCAAATCAATTAATCTCTCCCTGCCTATGAAGAAGTGAATGTGTCCTTGTGTCGCGTAACTGGTGCTCGTGTAAAGCGTTCCAATACCCTCGGGTCGAGTTCGCGCTATATAAAACTGCCCGAAAAATAATCTTACTCGCGTTTTTTCCGCTAAACTAGGTTTTTGGGGGAATGAAGTAAATCTGTGAGCGCAGGAGAGCTACGTTTTATTTAGCCGCGAGTCTTCCTAAATTGTGAAATCACATATGGAGCTTGTGGCGGTCGATTGCGTAGCCACACTTTCCAAGAGCTATATCAGGGCTGTGTATGTTGCTCCTGGCAGAGATGGGAGTTGCTAGGCCAGACTGCGATTTTGCGCCTTCACCCTTGCATTTGCTACTTGAATCTTTCACCAGTCTGGAAAACAGATGTGACACTGGGAGGAGCAGGGCTTTGGCCGGCCCCAACTTCTCGCCCTCGTGGTATCTCGGTGGACTCCCAGGCGGGGCACGTGCAGTCGAGCCTCCAGTCTGTAGGGAAGATGGTTCCGTTCAGCACGGGGGAGTCCGTAGTTACCCCCACCGGTGCAGCGTGGGGGTGGAGAACTTACAGGGATGTGGGTCATAGTTTCAAAAATATAATTGCCAAATATGCAAATCCTGGCATTTGGCTGTGCGTCCAGCGGCAAACCAATAAGGCGATTTCTGCCTGTGGCTGTCTGCAAACTGAGACAGGGAGGGGCTAAGGGATGGAGTTTTTGGTATGCTCCTTTTGCACGAATATATGTCGTTACTACGCATTCCGTTGCAACGCATGCCTTTACCACGCATGCGTTACAACGGAATGTTTTTTCTACGCATTGCCTTTACCTCGATTTTTCCTTTACTCCGCTTTTTCTTTTTTTTGGGGGGGGGGGGGGAGGGAGACCCCCCCAAGCCCCCTTTCTTTTTTTTGCCTTTTTCTTAGCTCTTTGCCATACTAAAAAGTGACTGACGCATTTTTTTGGTTGATGAAGACGTTGTTCCGTGATGACGTTTGCTTGCGTGTTGAAGACGGTCGTTGAAGCAATACGCGTTGTGACAACGTTTACGACGTTGCTTGTGTGGTAAAGACGGTCGTTGACGTTGTGACGACGTTTACGAGGTAAGTGTAGGTAAGTGTACCGTTGTAAACTAACGCTTCGTGGTAAAAAGGCTGTTTCCCCTTTTGCACCAGCGCTCTGCTAATTGGTCCGGGCGGGCAGTGCCTTCATCATAGTGCCAATATCGGCAACCGTTATCATATAATACATCAGTACATAATCATAATAAAACACACGACACTGAATGTAAGTGGAGAAATATTGCTGCAGGTTTATTAGCATAATAAATATGCAAACACGGTGGGTTATCTTACGGGCGATCCCAGGGCAGGCCAGCCCCATGGCGCCTGCCCGTCTGATAAGCCTAGGGTCACCATGGCAGCGCCAATTGGTGACCACCAAATGTTGGGAGGGTCCACCCCTCCCATCCGTGAACCTCCAGTCCACATGCTTCACCACGCCCCCCCGTGATGGGTGGGCGGAGCATACATGGCAGCCCCCGGTTGCTCAGACCCACAACCGCCTGTCGGTAGCGGGGCGCCGTAGGTCTTCCAGTGGACACGCTAAAAGATCCCTGGGTATCCTGGCTTAGCACCACACGGTGCTGCTGCATGCTATACCCCTTGGTATGTGCAGACCCTGGATCGCCCTGTAACTCCTCCTGCAACACAAAAGTGAAAGTTGTTAGAAAAACCTTCCCCCCCCTTCTTGTCCCTCCTGATGCCGGGTAAGCGGATGGGCGGGTAAGGCAAAACGAACGGACAAGAGGGCGAGGAGGGGGCGGGGACCGAATATGTACCCCCCCTCAAGGCTCCTCCCCGCCGGAAGCAGCTACCTGACTGGGGTCTCCCTAGGTCAAGCCCAGGGACAAGACCTCCCACCCCTGTGCCTTCCTGTGGCACTAAGGCGGCCGCCCTCAAGGGGGCGGGCCGCTGCGCAACCCCCACCCCGGGCAGCCTTACAGATGGTACCCAGCCGTTCGCGCCTACCTGCCACGGAGTGGGTCTGGTGCAGGGCTGGCGAATGGAGCCCTGGCTTATTCTGTATTCACCTGTGGAGGCGAGACGATTTGTGTCTCAGCAAAACTTGGTGCCCCAGCGGCCTCTCCGAGCCCAGGCAGCCGTGCCTGCGGCCACAAACACGCTTTTATGCTGAAATCCCACCCACCCGCGCATCTGTTCCTCATTTCAAGCCCCTGGCAGGCGTTGTCCGGCTGCAGTGCAAACACTCTTCCTTTGTGTGCGGACGGCGGCTGCACAATGGGTAGTGTGACTGGAAACGTGGAGATTGTGGAAGAAATACCCATCTGGGATATGGTGCACTCGGAAACGTTAAGTGAGGTTTGCATTAAAGCTCTGTAGTGAGTAGTGGCCACAAGACGTTGTGAGCGTAGTACCAAAAACAATTACTGAAACTCAGTGGGGTAAGATGTTAGTTTTATGGTGCACATTGATGCTCCCAAATTATTAGCAACTGATTATTTCGCTCCACAGACAGACCCTCACTTCATGACATCTGTCAGTCTAATTCATAACTGGCCTTGCACTCTACTGTACTGCTCTGTTGCGTGGACTTCTCATGGGCCTTCCATAAAGTTACATTTGATAGCAAGAGACCCGCGTCCCCATACCCCTAGAGACCACATTGGACCTCAGAGCATCATGTGGTTTACCCCGGAGGTGCCACCCTCTCCACCTCCGGATGGCACCCACCCTGCAGAACTTCAGAAATGGAATGGATTGAATTCCTGGATGTTCGACTGACCACTCCCAACAGCAGCACCCTCTTCCCCAACACCCCCCAGTGCCTGGATACCCTAACGGTTGATGAGCAGCGCTATATAAGTGCTTTGGTTGATAGGATTAATGTTAACTTGCAACCATTGTGAGCTCTCGAGCCAGGACCATGTGCTCTTGCATGGTGCTGCTGTATCGTGGCTCGACCAGATTAAAGCTTGCTGGGCTTGAATGAGAATCTGAAGAAAATAAGACCACACAATTAATTACAGGTTATCCAGGGGCAGTTGGCAACAAGGTGCCTTAATCTGTTTGCCCACCTGACCTGATACCGTCCACTGGATACAGATAGCCACTTGTGTGGTTCTTTTTGGTTTTCACCCCTCATTCGAACCACACAGTTCAAGTGAAGGTTGCTCCTGCAAAAGCTCGAGGGGTGCCAGTCCACCTCCACACCTTCTCGGCACTTGGGTTGTCCAAGCAGAATATGTGGGCTGATAGTCCTGTCATAGGGGCTCTGGAGGTATTCCCCCTGTGAACTACATTTGTGCGCATTGTTAGTTATGTTCTGCACCAGTCACCTGTAGATCACCCTATACTCTGCTAAACCTCAAGGATGGCTGTTGCCACCCTAGAAACCACCCCTTTCTAAGACTGCTCTGCCCCAGGAAACATGTGCAGAGGTTGTCTATCATCATCTTGCAGATTCTAGTGCTTGTTTATGTAAAGAAATTTCCATGCCAACTCATTACCACATATTTGAAAAAAATTACTTTGATTTGTGTGTAAGTCTGATTCTAAATAAAAAAATTCAAGTTAGCCTCTAGCTTATGGATGGTGATATTAACCGGTCAACGAGGGAGCTCACTGAGGTAGATACTGCTTCCTGCCAAACAGTTTGGGGGCTAATGTTCGACCACACACTTTCCCCTCTTGTAGAAGAAAAACAGATTCCTTTGTGACTGTGGACCTGTGTGGCATTTATATAACAATAGCTAAAGCGGCAAGAGTTATGTTAGCTCAAACTCGATCCTAGTACCCTACAGTAAATCACAATCCACGTTTGAGGTGCTCCAGTGAGACCAAGGAGCAGCCACATCAATGCTTCTCAAGTTCAGGAATTTTAGAATCGAAAAGTTAACGGATCTTGTTCGCACACCATGACAAGTAATTCATGTTTTGTTTACGGTAAGATGCTCTCGATTTATCTGCCAAAACTTTGTTTTTTCTTCAGTGCACCTCCTAGCCAACACGTTTCATCAGACTTCATTGCTTTGACTTCAATAGGGATGAAATTGGTCTAAATTCCTGTGTAAGAGTCACTCTTCTAAATTTTTGTCCACAATGTTCAGTAAATAAACTCTAAAAACTTAACACGACTGAGAGCGCCATCACTATCAAAGATCACTCTTGAGCCACTTCCTATCGCTGAATCACCATGTATGTATTCATCATCAGTGTCATATGTATGTATTACATCATCTAACTTTGCAATCCTCAGATCAAGTAACAATACCACTGTGTGTGAGCTGATGAGTCTATTTCAGTCAGTTACCTGTCCGTGCACAGTGTCTGCCTGGTGAGTTAATTTATTGGGCATCATTAACAAGAATTTAGATGACTACAACTCTTGTGTAGGACTTTAGATAAATTTAAGCCCTGAAGAAATCAAGGCGATGAAGCCTTGCAAAACACGTGTTGGCTAGACAATGTGTAATGAGGAAAGGGGCACAAAGAGTGTTGGAAAAAGGAAATCTAGGATTCTTCAGTGAACAAACCATTGGTGTCCTAGTGTGATCTCAAGATCCGTTTCTTATGCATCTCTGTGGTGTATACGAGCAGCCCTGGACACATTGGTGCCGGTACGCCTGTCCTTGGAAGAGGATTGACGTCTTAGGTGACCTCAAGCTCCTAATCCAATGTCTGGCATCTTGATTGAAGACCACAATTTATGGGGACCACCCTCACAATCTGCACAAGACTGGCCGTTTCCCTCTCATGCCTATTAGGAATGGGACTCATATCAGTGTATTTCTCATTCACCACACCTCCTTCCCACACCTCCTTTCCACTACCCAAGCCACCACTCCCAGCTCTACAAATCCAGAAGAGAACATTTGACACCCCTCCCTCTCCAGGTGTATCAAAGCAACCTCAAAGTGTCACTTCAGTTGGATTTAGCCAACACAATATGTGCAGACTTTTCTGGGTTTGATACAAGATTTAACATTTAATGCCCTCTTTTTTTGGGTCTCGCCTACGCAGCGCACATGCGTTGCTTAGGAGGACCTTTAGCCGGCGTTCTGCTCTTTTTCGAAGTACATACTCGTACCTGTGTCAGTATTCACCTTGCAGCTGTGCGCAGGGGTGCGCCACAAGCACAAGTATGTGCTTCGAAAAAGAGCAGACTGCGCATGCACACATACATGCACGCACCACTCCCTGACCATCAAACACATGATTGTAGTGCCAGCAGTGTATTTTTCTTCTTTTACTGTGACAAGCACACGTGTGGCAGGTGCTTTAAAATATCCGCATTGCTTTAAAATATCAGTATTAGTGAATGTGCTTTAAAATATCCGCATTGCTTTAAAATAATTGGAGGGAGTTTTTTGCCACTGTAACTAGCAAAGACAGTGTCACGGCAGCATCACTCAGCACCACCACGCATCACTCAGCACAATAGGAGCATGACTTAGCGCCACCACAGCATCACTCAGCGCCACCACAGCATCACTCAGCGCCACCACAGCATCACTCAGCGCCACCACAGCATCACTCAGCGCCACCACAGCATCACTCAGCGCTACCACAGCATCACTCAGGGCCACCACAGCTTCACTCAGCTCTACGACAGCATCACTCAGGGCCACCACAGCATCACTCACGCTGCATGGACGACTGCGCCAACACCTTAGCCCCGCTGAAAAAGCACATTAGCCCCGCTGAAAAAGCCCACCAACAGAGACACCAGCAAAAGAGCCAGCTGGTTCACCCCGGACTCCTAGCATCTAAACGCACCTGCCGGAAATTGGAGAACATATGGCACAGCGACAAGATGCCGAACAGCCGTGCTGCCCACAAAGACGCCATCCGCAACCACGACCACCTCATCAGGACTGCCAAAAGGACCTCCTTCAAAGACCGCCTCGACAACAATGCACACAACAGCAAGGAACTCTTCAACATCGTGAAGGAACTCTCCAACTCCAGCGCCAACGACATGCCGCCATCGCAAGCCCTGTGCAACTCCCTCGCCACCTTCTTTCACCTAAAGATCACCGACATCCATGACCGTTTCAATCCCCAGAAGACCCCTACAGGCCTCGACACGCTGGACCCACCGCACCCCACCGACCACGACTCCCTGACAACCTGGGCTAACTTGAGCATCGAGGACACAGTCAAGACCATGGGCACAATCCACTCCGGATCCCCGTCTGACCCTCTCCCACACCACATCTTCAACAAAGCCGGCAGTTCCATCGCACCCCACCTGCGCAACATCATCAACCTCTCCTTCGAGACCGCTACCTTCCCTGAGAGCTGGAAGCACGCCGAGATCAACGCCCTACTGAAGAAACCCAAGGCGGATCCGAGCAACCTCAAGAACTTCTGGCCCATCTCCCTGCTTCCATTCCCAGCAAAGGTCATCGAGAAGATAGTTAACATCCAGCTCACCCATCACCTCGAAGACAACAGCATCCTGGACCCCTCCCAATCAGGATTCCGCAGCAACCACAGCACCGAGACCGCCCTCATCGCTGCCACAGACGACATCAGGATCATGTTAGTCAATGGCGAGACGGCAGCCCTCATCCTCCTGGACCTCTCTGCCGCCTTCTACACCGTCTGCCACCGCACACTACGCACGCACCTCCACGACGCAGGGATCCGAGAAAAGGCCCTGGATTGGACCACCTCCTTCCTCTCCGGCAGAACTCAGAGACTCCGCCTCCCCCCGTTCCGGTCCGAAGCCTCCGAGATCATCTGCGGCATCCCGCAGGGATCCTCCCTGAGCCCAACGCTGTTCAACGTCTACATGGCACCACTTGCACGCATCACCCAACAGCACGACCTCAACATAATATCCTACGCAGACGACATGCAGCTGATCCTTTCCCTCACCAAGGACCCCCTCACCGCCAAATCCAACCTCCACCAGGGAATGAAGGCCGTCGCCGACTGGATGAAGGAAAGCCGACTTAAGCTGAACTCAGACAAGACTGAGATCCTCATCCTCGGGCCCAACCCCACAGCATGGGATGACTCCTGGTGGCCTTCACTTAGGACCCCCCCGGTTCCTACCAACCATGCACGCAACCTGGGAGTCATCCTCGACTCGAAACTCACCATGACCAAACAAGTCAAAGCAGTCTCCTCCACCTGCTTCAACACCCTCCGTATGCTACACAAGATCTACAGATGGATCCCGACAGACACGAGGAAAACAGTCACCCAGGCCCTAGTCAGCAGCAGACTTGACTACGGAAACGCCCTCTACGCCGGAGCCTCGTCCAAGCTCATCAACAGACTGCCAAGAATCCAGAACGCCTCTGCACGCCGAATCCTCGACGTCCCGCATCGCGTCCACATCACCCCTCCACCTGAGGATCCTGCACTGGCTCCCCATCGACAAAAGAATCTCCTTCAAGCTCCTGGTCCACGCACACAAGGCACTCCACAAGACCGGCCCAGCCTATCTCAACAGTCGACTCTCCTTCTATGTACCCAACAGGAAACTCCGCTCCGCTGACCACACCCTGACCACAGTCCCGCGCATCCGTAGAACCACAGCCGGAGGCAGGTCCTTCTCCCACCGCGCCGCCAAGACCTGGAACATCCTCCCCTTCAACCTACGACAAACCGAAGATCTGCTGACCTTCAGGAGATGACTCAAGACCTGGCTCTTCGACCAGTAGTAGCAGCACCCCCCCCCCCCCACCCCCGCAGCGCCTTGAAACCCTCACGGGTAAGTAGTGCGCTTTACAAATGAACTGATTGATTGATTGACTTAGCACTACAACAGCATCACTCAGCGCCACAATAGCACCACTCAGCGCCACCATAGCATCACTCAGCGCCACAACAGCATCACTCAGGGCCCCAACAATATCAGCACCACTACATCATCACTCAGCGCCACCACAGCATCACTCAGCATCACTCAGGGACCCAATAGCATAACTCAGTCCCACAACAATATCACTCAGCACCACCACAGCATCACTCAGCGCTACCACAGCATCACTCAGCGCTACCACAGCATCACTCAGCGCTACCACAGCATCACTCAGCGCTACCACAGCATCACTCAGCGCTACCACAGCATCACTCAGCGCTACCACAGCATCACTCAGCGCTACCACAGCATCACTCAGCGCCAACACAGCATCACCACAGCATCACTCAGTGCCACAACAATATCACTCAGGTCCAGCACAGCATTACTCGGGGTCACCACAGCATCACTCAGGGCCACCACAGCATCACTCAGGGCCACCACAGCATCACCACAATATCACTCAGCACCAACACAGCATCACCCAGTGCCACAACAGCATCACTCAGCTCTACGACAGCGCCACCACAGCATCACTCAGTGCCACAACAGCATCACTCAGTGCCACAACAGCATCACTCAGTGCCACAACAGCATCACTCAGTGCCACAACAGCATCACTCAGTGCCACAACAGCATCACTCAGCGCCACAACAGCATCACTCAGCGCCACAACAGCATCACTCAGCGCCACAACAGCATCACTCAGCGCCACAACAGCATCACTCAGCGCCACAACAGCATCACTCAGCGCCACAACAGCATCACTCAGCGCCACAACAGCATCACTCAGCGCCACAACAGCATCACTCAGCGCCACAACAGCATCACTCAGCGCCACAACAGCATCACTCAGCGCCACAACAATATCAGCACATCACTCAGTGCCACAACAATATCACTCAGCACTACCACAGCATCACTCAGCACCAACACAGCATCACTCAGCGCCACAACAGCATCACCAGAGCATCACTCAGTGTCACAACAATATCACTCAGCACCACCACAGCATCACTCAGCGCTGCCACAGCATCACTCAGCGCTACAACAGCATCACTCAGCGCTACCACAGCATCACTCAGCACCACCACCGGATCACTCAGCACCACCACAGCATCACCACATCACTCAGTGCCACAACAATATCACTCAGCACTACCACAGCATCACTCAGCACCAACACAGCATCACTCAGCGCCACAACAGCATCACCAGAGCATCACTCAGTGTCACAACAATATCACTCAGCACCACCACAGCATCACTCAGCGCTGCCACAGCATCACTCAGCGCTACAACAGCATCACTCAGCGCTACAACAGCATCACTCAGCGCTACCACAGCATCACTCAGCGCTACCACAGCATCACTCAGCGCTACCACAGCATCACTCAGCGTTACGACAGCATCACTCAGCGCCACCACAGCATCACTCAGCGCCACGACAGTATCACTCAGCGCCACGACAGCATCACTCAGCGCCACGACAGCATCACTCAGCGCTACGACAGCATCACCCAGCGCTACGACAGCATCACCCAGCGCTACGACAGCATCACCCAGCGCTACGACAGCATCACCCAGCGCTACGACAGCATCACCCAGCGCTACGACAGCATCACCCAGCGCTACGACAGCATCGCCCAGAGCTACGACAGCATCGCCCAGCGCTACGACAGCATCGCCCAGCGCTACGACAGCATCGCCCAGCGCTACGACAGCATCGCCCAGCGCTACGACAGCATCGCCCAGCGCTACAACAGCATCGCCCAGCGCCACGACAGCATCACTCAGCGCCACAACAATATCAGCACCACCACATCATCACTCAGCGCCACAGCAGCATCACTCAGTGCCACAACAATATCACTCAGCACCACCACCGGATCACTCAGCACCACCACAGCATCACCACATCACTCAGTGCCACAACAATATCACTCAGCACTACCACAGCATCACTCAGCGCTGCCACAGCATCACTCAGCGCTACAACAGCATCACTCAGCGCTACCACAGCATCACTCAGCGCTACCACAGCATCACTCAGCGCTACCACAGCATCACTCAGCGCTACCACAGCATCACTCAGCGCCACGACAGCATCACTCAGCGCCACGACAGCATCACTCAGCGCCACGACAGCATCACCCAGCGCTACGACAGCATCACCCAGCGCTACGACAGCATCACCCAGCGCTACGACAGCATCACCCAGCGCTACGACAGCATCACCCAGCGCTACGACAGCATCACCCAGCGCTACGACAGCATCGCCCAGCGCTACGACAGCATCGCCCAGCGCTACGACAGCATCGCCCAGCGCTACGACAGCATCGCCCAGCGCTACGACAGCATCGCCCAGCGCTACGACAGCATCGCCCAGCGCTACCAGAGCATCGCCCAGCGCCACCAGAGCATCGCTCAGCGCCACCAGAGCATCGCTCAGCGCCGCCAGAGCATCGCTCAGCGCCAACAGAGCATCGCCCAGCGCCACGACAGCATCGCCCAGCGCCACGACAGCATCGCCCAGCGCCACGACAGCATCGCCCAGCGCCACGACAGCATCACCCAGCGCCACGACAGCATCACCCAGCGCCACGACAGCATCACCCAGCGCCACGACTGCATCACCCAGCGCCACGACTGCATCACTCAGCGCCACAACAGTATCAGCACCACCACATCATCTCTCAGTGCCACCACAGCAGCATCACTCAGCACCGCCTTAGCATCACTCAGCACTGCCTCAGCATCACTCAGGGACACAACAGCATCGCTCAGCATCGCCACAGCATCACTCAGCACCGCCACAGCATCACTCAGCACCGCCACAGCATAACTCAGCACCGCCACAGCATAACTCAGCACCGCCACAGCATAACTCAGCACCGCCACAGCATAACTCAGCACCGCCACAGCATAACTCCGCACTAGGCCTGGGCGAAAATTCCGTTCAACTCGCAGAAATTGCGATACTTTGACATTTTCGCGTTCCACGGAGAGCGCGAAAATGTCAAAATTTCCGCACTCCGCATCTTACCGGAAATTTTTTGCTTGCACGCGCTGTAAAAGGATACATTCTCGCGCGCGCGCCTTACCTGAAACCCCGCGTTCGCCAACAAGTTTTCCCGATCCGGTCGCTTTCTCCACCAGTTGTTGGATTGTTGGTAGCCATTTGCGCTGTCTCGCGACAGTTCGCGTCCGCAGTAACGTCATTCATCGCTCAATCACGTCTTTCTTCTCGCGATCATGCACCGCGAGACAAGTGAAAACAAGATGGCCGTGCCCGTGAGCAACAGCATGGGTAAGTTGGCGAGCCGCGACCACGCAGAAAATACCGTGAACGGGCGGGAAAAAAACTTCTGCAACTTCGCGATATTTCCGCATGTTTGCGGAGATTTTTAACATTTTCGCGATAGTTTGCGAAAGTGAATTTTGCAAATTCCGCCCACCCCTACTCAGCACTGCCTCGGCATCACTCAGGGACACAACAGCATCACTCAGCGCCACAACACCATCACTCAGGGACACAACAATATCACTCAGCACCACCACAGCGTCACTCAGCGCTACCACAGTATCACTCAGCACCACCACGGATCACTCAGCACCACCACAGCATCCCTCAGCGCCACCACAGCATCACCACAACATCACTCAGTGCCACAACAATATCACTCGGCACTACCACAGCATCACTCCGCACTGCCTCGGAATCACTCATCACCACCACAGCATCACTCAGTACCGCCTCAGCATCACTCAGCACTGCCTCAGCATCACTCAGGGACACAACAGCTTCACTCAGCATGGCCACAGCATCACTCAGCATGGCCACAGCATCACTCAGCACCGCCACAGCATAACTTGGCACTGCCTCAGCATCACTCAGCGCCACCACAGCATCACTCAGCGCCACAACAGCATCACTCAGCGCCACCACAGCATCACTCAGTGCCACAACAATATCACTCTGCACCACCACCGGATCACTCAGCACCACCACAGCATCTCTCAGCACCACCACAGCATCACCAGAGCATCACTCAGTGTCACAACAATATCACTCAGCACCACCACAGCATCTCTCAGTGCCACCACAGCATCACTCAGTGCCACCACAGCATCTCTCAGTGCCACCACAGCATCACTCGGGGCTACCACAGCATTACTCAGGACCAACACAGCATCACTCAGCGCCGCCACCACAGCATCACTCAGTGGCACTACAGCACCACCACAGCATCTCTCAGCACCACCACAGCATCACTCAGCGCCACCACAGCATCACTCAGCGCCACCACAGTATCAACCAATGCCACGACAGCATCACTCAGCGCCACGACAGCATCACTCAGCGCCACAACAGCATCACTCAGCGCCACGACAGCATCACTCGGCGCCACCACAGCATCACTCGGCGCCACCACAGCATCACTCGGCGCCACCACAGCATCACTCGGCGCCACCACAGCATCACTCGGCGCCACCACAGCATCACTCGGCGCCACCACAGCATCACTCGGCGCCACCACAGCATCACTCGGCGCCACCACAGCATCACTCGGCGCCACCACAGCATCACTCGGCGCGACCACAGCATCACTCGGCGCCACCACAGCATCACTCAGCGCCACAACAGCATCACTCGGGGCCACAACAATATCAGCACCACCACATCATCACTCAGCGCCACCACAGCTTCACTCAGCGCCACCACAGCATCACTCAGCGCCACCACAGCATCACTCAGCGCTACGACAGCATCACCCAGCGCTATGACAGCATCACCCAGCTGTTGGACTTGGCCCTTCTGGCAGGTTCACCCCTGGACTTTTTGGCTTTTTATTGGTGACTTGGTGTGGTAATTGTTTGGTCTCTGCGCACTTTCCCTGTGTCCCAGGGTAAAGTGCGTGCGTGCTCTGAGTGCATGTGGTGAGATAGGCCTGCCCTCCCATAGGAATGCATGGGGAGTGTATGTGTCCCTAGTAGTTCCTGATGCGTGGGGTGTGCAGGCCCGAGTTTGGTATGTGCGGACTCGTGGGAGTGAATGCTGCGCGATGATGTGTGCGGCGTGCATGTACCTAGTGTGGAAGTGCCACTTCTAGAAGTGGGCACTTCTGTGTGCAGTGTGTCTGTCGCGTGATTGGCTGGTCGTGTCATGTGACGGGCTAGGGATTCCCCAGAGTCAGGATGAGTCACCCAGTGGTGAATGGGGAGATCAGCAGCTAGATGGGTGGGAGGAGTACACCTGGGTCCTGAATAGGACAGGGTTTTCCACACACAATGCTGGCCCCGCCCCCTGTGGTGCGACTGACGACCCTAGCCCTGCCAGTGAATAGAGTGAGGGGCTGAGCACATCAAGGGTGCTCCCCAACCAGCTGCGACAGGTTTTCCCCCTCACCCTGAACCCAGAACGAAGGGTTTGCCTGTATAAAAATGGGGCTGTGTCCCCACAGAAACTGTTCTCTGCCAGGATCTTACCTGAGGGGGGCTGCTGCTGCTGCTGGACCAGAGGACCGCCACTTGGACTACCTCCCTGCCTGGAGGCCCAGTGAGCTGGCTCTGGGTCCAGCCTTGCCCCCCACCCCTGCCCTGCTGCATGCAGGGAAGAACTTTGCTGGACTTTGTGGTGTTTTATTTTTATGCCTAAGCGCTGGGAGCGCTTTGTGTCCCTCAAGCGCCTGGAAGCGCTTTTATTTGCCGTTTAGCGCCGGAGCGCTTTATTTCTGAAAGCCGGTGCCCACCCGGCGTTTGCCCCGTCTTTTCAGATTCTGAATTCCCCTGGCAGGTGCCCACCCTGCCAGGGACATTGCCGAGGTCGTTGGCGGGTGCCCACCCCGCTTATTTGTCGTAATTCCACGGCGGGTGCCCACCCCGCCGTATATTTCATATCGCGAGGGAGCCTACCCCTCTTATTGCCGAGAGAAATCACCGCCGCGGTCCTTGGGCGAACCGGAAGTCAGGCGGCCCGTGTGGGGACGTGGGCGGGACGTAGCAGCAACCAGGAAGCGGACGGGAGCCTTCCCCGCGCTCCTGTACCAGGTGATTCAGCCGGAAGCCTACGGGAGGCCACCCCGCGCTCCGGTGCCGCCAGAAGAAGTGCCGGGTGAAGTCTGCAGGGAACGAGCCCCGCAGACCGAGTTCTGCCTTCGCCACCTCTCCCCCAGCCGGTGAGTGAAAAAGGGAGTCCGGGTGGGGAGAGGCGGGTGCAGAGCGGCCCCGCTTCGCAGAGGCCGCTCCAACTGGACCGCAGCGTGGGTCTCAGAGCGCGAGTACGCTCCAACTGCGGGGGCATTCTTCTTTCGAGTCCTCCGAGCAGGACTCCAACTGTGGGGGCCAGTGTTGATTTAGAGTCCGTAGGGACTCCAATACCGGAAGGGGGCATTGTTCTTTGTTCTGAGCGTGAGACGCTCCAACGTACTGACAGTGGTTCCGAGCCCACGAGGCTCCAACGAGGCCAGCAGTGGTTACGCAGAGCGCTCAGAGTGCTCCAACGTTGGGGGCATTTCCTTGGCGATTGAGTGGCCCCAGATGGCAGCGGGCCACTCCCACCTTGCCCCACAATATTGATCAGAGCCTGCGAGGCTCAGGGGGCCACAAGTGTTTTCTTAGAGCCACGAGGCTCCAACCCCTGCCATATTTGTTTAGGAAGGCACAGTGGTGCCCCAGCATTTCACCAGTTGCCCAGCACTTAGTGGGCAACTGCTACGTGTAGGTTGTGCTTTGTGCGCCCTGGTCTGCGCAGCCTGCGCAGTCGCGCCCTGACTTTGCTGGGACATAGGGCGTCCTAGCCCCGACAAGGCCAGTTGGCCTAGGGACTGCCACAGGTGGTGGCTTATGTGAGTTCTTGCGCAATTGTGTTCCTAACCTGCACCTCTGAATGTGTTTCTGCGTCATGTGCTTTGCTTTACACCTCTGAATGTTATGCATCATGTGTTTATGTGCTTAGACCCCTACAGGTATTGTGATACTTAGGTGGTTGTTTTCTCCCTAGTACAGGTGGTGCTAGTGAGGACCTGATTCCCTGCGCAATATTTTCCTAAGGTGGTTAGGGTTGCGTAGGTGGTACTTTCTGGTTACCAGTAGTTACTGGTTGTGTGCTACCTTTGCTATTTTATACTACAGTATTATTCCTATGTTCTAAAAAGTGCTAATTCCTGACAGTGGTCCAGGTGGCCCTGTCCCCTGTATATATAGTCCCTTGTAAATTCTGCCCGTGCCTGTTGGCACATTGTAGAGTGTGTGTTTTTATCTAATGTGTTGTGTATAATACAAAGGCTGTTTTTATAGAATACCTTGTGTGGAGTTTCCTTTGTGGTGGGCCTTGGGTGTTGTTGCTGGGTGCGCGCGCAAACGCTTTACACATCGCCTCAGGGATAAGCCTGTCTGCTCGTGCCAAGCTACCAAGGGGGTGAGCAGGGGTTATCTTTGGCGTGTAACTCCCCAGCCCTGACTAGAGTGGTGGTTTCTGTCTGGCTTTGGCGCAAGCCCTAGCCAACCAGAAATCCCATTTCTAACACCAGCGCTACGACAGCATCACCCAGCGCTACGACAGCATCACCCAGCCCTACGACAGCATCACCCAGCCCTACGACAGCATCACCCAGCGCTACGACAGCATCACCCAGCGCTACAACAGCATCACTCAGGGCCACAACAATATCAGTGCCACCACAGCTTCACTCAGAACCACCACAGCTTCACTCAGCACCACCACAGCATCACTCAGGGCCACAACAATATCAGCACCACCACATCATCACTCAGCGCCACCACAGCTTCACTCAGGTCCAGCACAGCATCACTCAGGTCCAGCACAGCATCACTCAGAACCACCACAGAATCACTCAGCACCACCACAGCATCACTCAGGGCCACAACAATATCAGCACTACCACAGCATCACTCAGGTCCAGCACAGCATCACTCAGGTCCAGCACAGCATCACTCAGGTCCAGCACAGCATCACTCAGGTCCAGCACAGCATCACTCAGGTCCAGCACAGCATCACTCAGGGCCACCACAGCATCCACTCAGGGCCACCCCAGCATCACCACAATATTACTCAGCGCCACCACAGCATCACTCAGCGCCACCACAGCATCACTCAGCGCCACCACAGCATCACCCAGCGCCACCACAGCATCACCCAGCGCCACCACAGCATCACCCAGCGCCACCACAGCATCACTCAGCGCCACCACAGCATCACCCGGCGCCACGACGGCATCACCCGGCGCCACGACGGCATCACCCGGCGCCACGACGGCATCACCTGGCGCCACGACGGCATCACCCGGCGCCACGACGGCATCACCCGGCGCCACGACGGCATCACTCGGCGCCACGACGGCATCACCCGGCGCCACGACGGCATCACCCGGCGCCACGACAGCATCACCCGCCGCCACGACAGGATCACTCGGCTCTACGACAGGATCACTCGGCTCTACGACAGCATCCGCAGCATCACTCAGCGCCGCCGCAGCATCACTCAGCGCCGCCGCAGCATCATTCAGCGCCGCCGCAGCATCACTCAGCGCCGCCGCAGCATCACTCAGCGCCGCCGCAGCATCACTCAGCGCCACAACAGCATCACTCAGCGCCACAACAATATCAGCACCACCACATCTCTCAGTGCCACCACAGCAGCATCACTCAGCACCACCTCAGTATCACTCAGCACTGCTTCAGCATCACTCAGGGACACAACAGCATCACTCATCATCGCCACAGCATCACTCAGCACCGCCACAGCATAACTCAGCACTAGGCCTGGGCGAAAATTCTGTTCCGCTCACGGAAAATGCGATAATTTGACATTTTCGCGTTCCGCGGAGAGCGCGAAAATGCCAAAATTTCCGCAATCCGCATCTTACCGGAAGTTTTTTGCTTCCTCGGGCTGTAAAAGAATACATTCTCGCGCGCGCGATCGCCTTACCTGAATCCCCGCGTTCGCCAACAAGTTTTCCCGATCCGGTCGCGTTCTCCACCAGTTGTTGGATTGTTGGTAGCCATTTGCGCTGTCTAGTGACAGTTCGCGTCCGCAGTAACGTAATTCGTCACGCAATCACGTCTTTCTTCTCGCGATCATGCACTGCGAGACAAGTGAAAACAAGATGGCCGTGCCCGTGAGCAACAGCATGGGTAAGTTGGCGAGCCGCGACCACGAAGAAAATACCGCGAACGGGCGGGAAAAAAACTTCTGCATCTTCGCGATATTTCGGAGTGTTTGCAGAGATTTTTTACATTTTCGCGATATTTTGCGAAAGTGAATGTCGCAAATTCCGCCCACCCCTACTCAGCACTGCCTCGGCATCACTCAGGGACACAACAGCATCACTCAGCGCTACCACAGCATCACTCAGTGACACAACAATATCACTCAGCACCACCACAGCGTCACTCAGTGCTACCACAGCATCACTCAGCACCACCACCGGATCACTCAGCACCACCACAGCATCTCTCAGCGCCACCACAGCATCACCACAACATCACTCAGTGCCACAACAATATCACTCAGCACTACCACAGCATCACTCAGCACCAACACAGCATCACTCAGGGCCACAACAGCATCACGCAGCACCACCACAGCGTCACTCAGTGCTACCACAGCATCACTCAGCACCACCACCGGATCACTCAGCACCACCACAGCATCTCTCAGCGCCACCACAGCATCACCTCAACATCACTCAGTGCCACCACATCATCACTCAGCACCACCACAGCATCACTCAGCACCACCACAGTATCACTCAGTGCCACAACAGCATCACTCAGTGCCACCACAGCATCTCTCAGTGCCACCACAGCATCTCTCAGTGCCACCACAGCATCTCTCAGTGCCACCACGGCATCTCTCAGTGCCACCACGGCATCTCTCAGTGCCACCACGGCATCTCTCAGTGCCACCACGGCATCTCTCAGTGCCACCACGGCATCTCTGTGCCACCACGGCATCACTTAGGGCTACCACAGCATCACTCAGGGCCAACACAGCATCCCTCAGCGCCACCACAGCATCACTCAGCGCCACCACAGCATCACTCAGTGCCACCACACCATCACCACAAAATCACTCAGCACCACCACAGCATCACTCAGCACCACCACAGCATCACTCAGCACCACCACAGCATCACTCAGCACCACCACAGCATCACGCAGCGCCACCACAGCATCACTCAGCGCCACAACAGCATCACTCAGCGCCACCACAGCATCACTCAGCGCCACCACAGCATCACTCGGGGCCACGACAGCATCACTCGGGGCCACGACAACATCACTCGGGGCCACGACAGCATCACTCGGGGCCACGACAGCATCACTCGGGGCCACGACAGCATCACTCGGGGCCACGACAGCATCACTCGGGGCCACGACAGCATCACTTGGGGCCACGACAGCATCACTCAGGGCCACGACAGCATCACTCAGGGCCACGACAGCATCACTCAGGGCCACGACAGCATCACTCAGGGCCACGACAGCATCACTCAGGAGCCACGACAGCATCACCCTGCGCCACGACAGCATCACCCTGCGCCACGACAGCATCACCCTGCGCCACGACAGCATCACCCTGCGCCACGACAGCATCACCCTGCGCCACGACAGCATCACCCTGCGCCACGACAGCTTCACTCAGTGCGACCACAGCATCATTCAGCACCACCACTGCATCACTCAGCGCCACCACTGCATCACTCAGCGCCACCACTGCATCACTCAGCGCCACCACTGCATCACTCAGCGCCACCACAGCATCACTCAGCGCCACAACTGCATCACTCAGCGCCACAACTGCATCACTCAGCGCCACAACAGCATTGTGAGAAGTTGGCCTGGTATATGATGTTCACTAGTTAAAGTGACCACCTTGTACCATGCCAAGCAACCCTTATGGTGTGGTTGTAAGTCAACCTTTTTGGACTAGCTGCCCTAGTGGTAGCGTAGGCTAAGCAGTCTTTGAGGCTAAACTCGTTAAAGCGTGTTAAGCAGGCTGTTTTAGCACATGTAACCCCCCTTTATACCAATGAAAGGACACCACACAGATATATATTCAAAATATATATGTATTTATTTCTCAAAGTATCCCCTAGACTCTTTATGAGCACGGGAGCACAAATCGTTAAACAAGACAATGTTATAATATACAGAAGTTGCACTTTATATGGATGGGCCCTGGTGGCCACTCAAACCATATACTAAAATAGTGGTATAAGTACCACGAACAGGAAAGGGAAAAGGCCTAGGGCCTCTAGAATCGCTGGGCCTACAAGGAGCTAACTTCAGTTAGTGACCAGGAGGTCCACGGGTCGCGTGTGCAGTGAGTAAAGTTACACGCGGGCTCCCATAGGTTTTCAATGGGTGCGTAAAAGTTTAAAAGTTACTGCAGAAAGGGTCTTCTGGATGGAGTACGAACTTAAGATTCAAAACACAGACACTAGAGATGTTTCTCTACACTTGGGCACCGGAGTGCCAGCGTTACCTCACCCACAGGAAGTGGGTGCATAGGTCTCGAAGTGCGTCGGGTTTCTTCTATCGATTCAATGGAGCCTGATGACAAAGATGCTGCAGGCGGTCGGTCCAGAAGAGCTGCGTTGGATCCAAGGGTGGATCGGAGTTGTGGAAGACCTGAAAGCAGAGGGGACAGTGTTCACAGTCACTAGCCAGTGACCGGCGTGGCACCAGGAAGGTACCAGGCGATGTCGGGTGCAAACAGGTGATGAGGTGTAGCTTGTCTCCGCAGCCACGTGGTCCCTGAAGGTCGACGACGTCCAGGAGTCGGTTCACGAGCTGTCCCACGCAGGCTCTCGCTGTCGGCGGTGTCGGCGACTCGAAAGAAGCAAACAAGCCTTGGCAAAGGCAGGAGTCGTGGAAAGAGAGGAAAGCTGATTGTTCTGACCAGCAAGCTCAGAGGGGCTGCTCCTTTGGAGAGCAGCTGGGGCCAGTCTGGAGCAACCAGACTAGCGTCGTAGATCTCAAGGTTCGTCGCCAAAATGGCCACTAGCCAACGGGCCAGGGACCGGGCAGGCGCGTCGAGATGCAAAATGCAGAGGGGCCCCACGCAGATCGTGGAGATGCTGGAGGGCTCACCTTTGGTGCAGATGCTGCTCGTTTGTTGGGCTTCTCAGGACCCAAAGCACAACTTGGAGGGAGCCTCTGTCGTCGCGCTGGCAGCTTGTCGTCGGTCTTTCAAGATGGCTGGCTCCACGTGTCTCGATGCCTCCACGGGTTCCTTCTTTGCAGGGACTGTGGATCGGGCTGTGAGAGGTCTGGAGGTTCAGGTCTTGTCGGGCTCTGGGCTCGGGCTCCGGCAGGAGGCGGCGGCAAAGCAGACGTCGAATAGCTGGTTGGTGCTTGCGTTAGCAAGATGGTCACTCCCTGACCATAGGGGAGATTTCCTTCCTTCCTCTGTGCAGCAGAGCGTCGAAGTTCCCGTCTTCTTCTTGTTGTTAAGTTGATTTCAGGATGTCTGAAGTCTTAGGACACAGCTCCTACCTTTAAGCGGATTCTAGGGGCCGGACTACCTGCTAGGTCCCTCCCTAAGGGTGGGACCAGGAAGGGGGGTGGTTACACCCCCAATCTTTTGTCCAGCTCGCCCCAGGTCCGGGGCTGGTGTGCCCCAGGACCGGTTTGAACTGGCATATGCACCGAGGCTCCTTGTGAGCCTCAGGCATGTCTGATTCCATTCAAGCCCTACCTGACCAATACACAAAATCCTGTCTGGGGTGGTGCTCGCACCTCCCCTGGCAGGAAACCCTTTGTCCACGTCTCCCAAGCTGGAAGGACTCCCAGCAGCAGGAGGGCAGACTTGTGTCTGTGGTGGCAGCATCCATTTTGTGGAGCTGAGGCTATGTCTGATTTTACCTGGGTTTCAGGTACTGTACATGTCGTGTCCCTCTAGAAGGGTGGAATGCTAACCCCGTCGCCAGAATTGGCGAGGGGTTTGTATTCCAATTCGTATGACACCTTACTCGACATGTTTTGATAAAGCCAAACCAAAGATAGCATTTAACCGCAAGGTTCATAATGCACTTAAGAGTATATGGTATGGCGATATCTGGAAACAGTGAAAGGAAGTGGTTCCGATCACTGCAGACAGGCTCAGCTCATGCCAGAGCACCATCTCACATGGAACCAGGCACTCTGCCTTCAGGATTGTTAAGGCCTGCCATAGGAGTGACTTATAGGTTACCAGGTGTCCCATTTAAGGTTAGGTATAGGTATACTACACCTAAGTAAGAGGTGGTTACACCAACTTACCCCAGCTGAGTGATCAGCCAGTTGTGTCAAAGTTGTAAGGCCAGGCCAGGGGTGGCACAATACATGCTTCAGCCCCTGGTAGGCCTTAGATACACCAATGCCCTGGGTACCTAGTGTACACTGGTACAGGGGGCTCACAGGGTGATCCAACCAATTGGGTATGTACCTAGGGTACATGGAGTCTATTTTAAAGAGAGAGCAGATAGGCTGAGATCCTGAATGGCAGGATCTCAGGCCAACTAAGTCGAAAAACCAGCTAGACACTATGCAAAAAATTGGGGGTAACCATAGTCAGATATCCACCTTCCTACAAGCATCACTCAGCGCCACAACAGTATCAGCACCACCACATCATCTCTCAGTGCCACCACAGCAGCATCACTCAGCACCACCTCAGCATCACTCAGCACTGCCTCAGCATCACTCAGGGACACAACAGCATCGCCACAGCATCACTCAGCACCGCCACAGCATAACTCCGCACTAGGCCTGGGTGAAAATTCCGTTCCACTCGCGGAAATTGCGATAATTTGACATTTTCGCGTTCCACGGAGAGCGTGAAAATGTCAAAATTTCCGCAATCCGCATCTTACCGGAAATTTTTTGCTTGCACGCGCTGTAAAAGGATAATCAATCAATTTATTTATTATGTTTTGGCTCTCAAAAGAGGGCCACATAGAAGTTTACAATGATAAAAGCAGAAGACAAGTACATATCAAGATTATGACATTTGAGAAACATATTTAAGTACAAAAATAACATACAATGACAGATCTACAGCAGGAAGCAATGTCAAACATCTCCAGAGGCATGTTAATAAATAGCTAAAAAACCTTTAAAAAAGTTAAAAATATAGAAACAGAACATTTCATTAGGAGGCCAATGAAGTGCTTGGAGAAAGCCGTTCAAAGTGGAAATGCCCAGACGGATACAAATAGGTTTTAACCATCTGAGACGCAATATACGGAGCGCAGGGCAGGTCAATAAAACATGCATACAATCCTGGGTACTCAGTTTACATAAATTGCACATAGGAGAAGAACCGTACCATTTGGATAAAAGTAGATTTAAAGGTACTAGGTCGTAACGTAAAAGAAACCAGAATCTACGAATACCATGCGGCAAGTTCCATGTGACATAGGGTTGGGCCAACTTCATCACATAAGAATTAAGGAGAAGGTCTACATCCCTTTTTTCACAGATTAACTTCTTATCAGACTGAAAACATAGTTCCCACGAGGCCTGTTTTAATACGAGTTTTAACTGTAAGGAGGAATACAAAAACAAGGTGTTTTCATCTAATTTTAGAAGGGTTACGGCTTTTCTAAAATTCCTTACAAGTTGTGAAAACTCTTTGAAATTACCCAGTAATTCACTTCTGAGGAGAGCTCTCATCGTCCCTAGTTCAGCTCTAGCCAGGCAGGCCACCCATTTTACTAGGGCACATAGTCCCTGTACCCAACTGCTCCTGAGACCGAAATCGAGCCTACAAGCGGCCAAAGAGCACGCAGTATTCAGAGAAGATAGGGATCTTAAGAGTTTCCCCTCAATCTTATGGCAAAAGTCCCAATATTTCACCTCTATAAGTTCTATACCATACAGTATCGTTGCGGGGATTTTAGACCTGTACACCTCCAGTAAACACGAAAAGTGCCTTTTCCCCGTAGCCTGATAGAGGGAGTTTAAACCTTTGCCATGGGCGAGGGCTTTGCGTGAACTATGCTCAATATGGGGCCTCTCACTCAAGTTAGCCGTGATAATTTTCCCCAGGAAGGTATAGGAGTTAACAACCTCCAGTTTTTGGCCGCCGATATACCATCCAAAATTTACAGATCGGCACTTCTTCTTACCGGCTATGCACATAACTTTACTTTTAGATATATTAATCTTCATGCAATGGGCAGCAGCAAAAACATGAAGGGCATGTAGCCGATTTGTAAGTCCTTTAGGAGTCAAGTCTAGAATAAGGACGTCATCGGCATACATCAAGCAGGATATTGGGGTCCCCCCCATCACCGGAGCAATACCCTCACTGGCAGACAAGGCGGCGGGTAGGTCTACAGTATATAAGGAGAACAAAAGGGGAGCCAATAAACAGCCTTGTTTAAGGCCATTCAAGGACGAAATTTGATGGGAGAGCCCCCTTTCGCCCCCTTGCAAGACACTACACCAAGTCTCTGTATGGAGAGTCCGAACAAGCTCCAATAGATAAGCTGGAACACCAAGAGCTGCCAATTTTCTCCACAGCGTTCTACGATCTACTTTATCGAACGCTGTGGAGAAATCAATAAAAGCCGTATACACCACCCCCCCTCTCACCTGCACGTATTTATCAGTAACCACATGGAGAGCGGTGAGGTTATCTAAAGTACCATGCCCCCTACGGAAGCCAGTTTGTTCAAGAGGCAAGATATTATTCTCCTCGACCCAATCGGAGAGGAAATTTAAAAGACATTTCGCAAAGACCTTTCCGATAGAGTCGAGAAGGGCTATCAAACGATAATTGCTGGGGCTATCCCTGGTTCCCTTCTTAAAAATAGGGACCAAGATACTTCCCCTCCAGGAGGCAGGTACCGTTTTAGACAAGAAACAGGCTTTAAACAATGGATACAGGATTTTACTCCACCTTAAAGGATCCTGCTTCAGGAGTGTCATAGGGAGTTCGTCAGGACCCATTGCCCCAGAGGCACGCATATTTTTTATAGCCATCTCAATTGCTTCCTCTGTGGGATAATTAATGAGTCCTTCGGGCGTTGCATCTAGGACAATATCTTCACCTGTAATACCATTCCCTGCATAGAGGTCCCGAATATAAGTGATCCATACCTCTTCAGCTATGGGGATGGGGCAAGGGCTTATTCTAGTACCACATCCCTTCCCAATTATTGCCCAAAATTCTCTAATCCTACCATGAACAACTGATTCCCTCAAGTTGATCCAAACTGTATCTTCCTTCTCCTTTTTTATTTTCGCCTTTAGTCTGCATCTCTTTCTTTTTAGTCTAGAAATTTCTTTTTCTCGTTCCATAACTCTATCTAGATATTGCTCACGGACTAGTTTATTTATTTCCTTGTTCAGGATGCGTAGTATACTAGGCACCACTACCCCTTTTCTAGGGCGGGAAGTCTTTTTTACATGTAAAATAATGTTTCGCATGAGTTTTTCAAAATTAACTATTTCTAGACCACGCCACTCATTTAATTCTATTAAAGTTTCACATAATATATCCTGGACCCCATTAATGGCAGAAGGATTCCAAAAACACCTTCCCGTGGAAGCGTGGAAAGCAGCGTCACTGCCGTTAAGGGACCATGGCGCAGTGGGCATGGAATTTAAAGAAATAGTTATGAGCATTACACTATGGTCGCTCAGAGATGTAGGAATAATCTTAAAATCCTGAATACACGGAAACAAGCCATAATCCGAGATTGCATAATCCAAGATAGAAGACCCAAAAGGAGACTTATGTGTAAATTTGGCAGGCACATCGGACGGGAATCTCCCATTTAATATAAGTCCCTCAACGGCCGCTAGTTCTTTTAGCAGAATCTTCCCTCTTTTGTTAGTCACTAACTTATCTGGGAAGAGGGGTAGGGGAACAAAATGCGCCTCTTCTTTAGATTTATTTCTAAAAAGTTTCAGACTAGCATTGGAAATTTTGCAGTTCAGATCTCCAACGAGAATGATATCCGGAGGGGATGGAACATTTTTAATTTGATCAATATATCGAAATACCTGCTTCAATATGAGATTAAAACGCTCTTCTGGAGGAATATACACATTAAGAATAACAATAGGTGACTTTTTAAAATTACTAAACAGATTTGCTATTGTTATAGCGTGAAAAAATTTACTTGGGTCGGTGTAATGGGAAAATCTCCACTGCAATTTATTTGATAATAGACAAGCGATTCCCCCCCTAGCGTCCAGCATATTAATACACCAGGTTTCCTGTATACAAATCACATTTGCTCCTAAAGAGAATAAAAGGTCAAATTTCTCTGGGCTACTATGAATCCCTGCCGCATTCCAAGAAATAATTTTCAATGGGGTGTTAAAGATGGTGAAACAATTTGGGGTTATCTGTGGTCTTAGTAGATAAGGCACTGTGCAGCCAATTCCACCGATTATTATCCTCTATGAAGGAGGAATTCTGAGGCAGAGGGAGTGGCTTTACCTGAGAGACCGAACGTTTCCCCTTAGAGACCCAAATCTTCAGGTCTCTAAGAGGGGAGGCTACCCCATTTTGTTTATCGCCCTTTAGTGCCATCCCAAGGGAAGGGTTGGTATTACCAAGGTTAAAAATAGGGAGAACATCAATACCTGTGCGTTGAAAATTCTCAGCTTGCTGTAATATCAAATTTACAATGATAGGTGAATAAAATTTAACCCTTATACTCAAAACCCTGTCTCCACCAGACAAAGAGACTAGCTCAATGTCCCTAGATTGAATAGGGTGAAGACTTTCAATCTGGCTAAAACGCTTAAGTAGCCATGCTCTGTTTAGGGGTATATCTGCATCGAATAAAGGTAAAAAGTCTAACACGAGAGTGTCCACATGAGCCTTTGAGTTTTTGGGATGGCGCGCAGGAAGAGAGCGGTCTCCAATCTCTGGGGCAGGAGAGAAAGAAGAGGCCAAAGGGTTAAGGGGCCCAAGTTGATATAGGATTGGGGCTCTTGTCGCAGTCGATGGAGAGGAACTCGGAAGAGGGCCCTCCATTTGCGGCAAAACTTCCAAAGACATTGGTGGGCAAAATTCACTTTCCACCTTTAAAGACGTAGAAGTTGGATCCAAGTCTATTTCTTCGTTCTCCGATGCAACTAGAGAGTTTTGGAAGATTATCCGTCGTTGTCTTTTCTTCCTGTATTTTCGGATTGGTTTCCTTTTATTCCCTTTATTATTTCTATGTTTACCGTTTTTTACCTTTACCTCTTGTTTATCTTCAGAAAGTTCTTTTTTATTTTCAGACATGAAGATTGGGAATAAATCTTGAACCACTTTAGAACCGGAAATAGATTTGTTTTCTTCCTCAATCTCTAGAACAGAGTTCTTAACACAATTGGGCACTGCGGTTAAAGGCTGAACTGTAGTATGAATTTCATGAACTATTGCTGCAGCCTTTATGCCAGTATCCACTATGGGCGCATTTATTTTCCCCTTTGGAGAACTGGGTTCAGCCTTGGAGGGGGAAACACTCCTCGTATCTGGTGATTTTTGTAACAATGTCTTCAGTATTTGGGTAACTGAATCCAGGATACAATCCGAGCTGCCTACAAATTTCCCCAGGAGAAATAGAATGGAGGCTAATAATTGTTCCAAAGCAATCATGGATTCTGATATCGGTTTATCACTAGCTTCAGCTGGACGACAAATACCAGAAAAATTGAGACCCGAGCTCCTGGAAACATTTAACAGATCAGACATGTCCTGTCCGTTTAACGAAGGGGTACTACTATATAACATTAGCCCAGAGGGAGTAGCACCCCCAAAAGGCTTAATAGGATCCAGAGTCTCCAAATTAGCTGTATTTACATAGCGGCCGCAAAGTTCAAGATCAATGGATAACGGTGAGGGATCCCCACCTAACCTGTCATTCAAAGTAACAGCTTGAGGCATAGGTGGTTGATTCTCTAGTTTTCCTTCAGATACAAGAACTCCGAGATTACTCTCCCCCTCCCCTTCAGGATGTACAGGGCAGGCATTCACCGCTGCTGCTGTTTGCGGTGGCGCGGTCAGCAAGGATGAGGACAAAGAGTTTGTAACAGCTTGAGTAAGATCCTCCTGAACTGCGGAGCGGAGAGCTTCCTTTACAGCAGAATTAGACTTCTTATCCATAGGAATGTCCCATAGCTCAAAGAGTTGGCATTGACCCTTCAACGGGGGATTATTCACAGATTTATTTCTTGTGCGGATGATATCTATTTTAGCACCAGGTTTTCCTCCCACTAACCTTCCTGAACGGAGTTTTTTAGACATCTTCTGCAGACTTTTCCCACAAATCGATGTTATACAAGTAATTTACCTCCAGAAGAAAAAGTCACAAGATAGTACAAGGTTCTGTCCCGCGACGTGGATGTCAGACTGGATTTATGGCGCCTCCGGGCGCGTAATGCGACGTGCGCGCCGCTAAGCCCCCTGGGAGTAGTAGTCCTCCCCTCGGCTGCCGGTCCGATGGTAGTGCGGCAGCGGGAGGACTACGGGGCTTTAGGAGCAAGTGGCAAGCAGGTAGGGCTTACAGGCAGCAAACAGCGGGTCCTCGGGGTCCGCAAACAGTCACACCCGCTCCACCCTCGGGGTCCGCAAACAGTCACCAGTCCCCAGGGTACCACTGAACTCGAATGACACTCGAAATTCTGCCAACTACCCTGATGGGAGGGCCGAGACTGTAGACGACCACCAGACGAAGATTAGGTACAGGGCTGCCCAGGATGGAGAGGATGTACAAAGTTCCGTCGTAATCTGCAAGTCCAAGCCTGAAATATATAGAGGGAGCAAGAGGCAGGGCCCAATGGAATGCAGCAACACTGAAGATGCAGGCCACTACGATGATCAATGAGGCAGGAATGGCGGGCAGCCGAAATGTAAAGCGAACAGTCCAAAAGACAATCAGGATAGAGTTTCACCACTTAGTCTCCAAAGAGGAGGGAGGTTGCCTACGAGTGAGGACAAGAGAGAGGCATACCAGGAGCACACGCAGTCACAAAAGTCCCCACGTTCAGAGAGGAGTTCAGGAATCCAATAACCAACAAAAAACAAACGAGCTTCCAAAGTTCGGAACTTGCCAAAGAAAGATAAGTGCAGGGGCGCCACATGCTGGACTTTTGGAGGAAGGAATCTAGCTCTCCTTTTATGGGCTAAGACTCGGAAAGCGAGTGACAGCAATGGATTTAGAATCGCCGGCGTTCACCCCTGAATACTCCTCACGTCGTCAACAGCAGGCCAATTCCGAAAAGTATCGAGAGAGCAGCTCTACCGCTGTCAAGAGTCTCTCCAGAGACCGGGGTAGCAGGAATAAATTATTCTCGCTCGCGTGCGGGCCTTACCTGAAACCCCGCGTTCGCCAACAAGTTTTCCCGATCCGGTCGCTTTCTCCACCAGTTGTTGGATTGTTGGTAGTCATTTGCGCTGTCTCGCGACAGTTCGCGTCCGCAGTAACGTCATTCGTCGTGCAATCACGTCTTTCTTCTCGCGATCATGCACCGCGAGACAAGTGAAAACAAGATGGCCGTGCCCGTGAGCAACAGCATGGGTAAGTTGGCGAGCCGCGACCACGCAGAAAATACCGTGAACGGGCGGGAAAAAAACTTCTGCAACTTCGCGATATTTCCGCATGTTTGCGGAGATTTTTAACATTTTCGCGATAGTTTGCGAAAGTGAATTTTGCAAATTCCGCCCACCCCTACTCAGCACTGCCTCGGCATCACTCAGGGACACAACAGCATCACTCAGCGCCACCACAGCATCACTCAGGGACACAACAATATCACTCAGCACCACCACAGCGTCACTCAGCGCTACCACAGCATCACTCAGCACCACCACGAATCACTCAGCACCACCACAGCATCCCTCAGCGCCACCACAGCATCACCACAACATCACTCAGTGCCACAACAATTATCACTCAGCACTACCACAGCATCACTCCGCACTGCCTCAGAATCACTCAGCACCACCACAGCATCACTCAGCATCACTCAGTACCACCTCAGCATCACTCAGCACTGCCTCAGCATCAGTCAGGGACACAACAGCTTCACTCAGCATGGCCACAGCATCACTCAGCACCGCCACAGCATAACTCGGCACTGCCTCAGCATCACTCAGGGACACAACAGCATCACTCAGCGCCACCACAGCATCACTCAGTGCCACAACAATATCACTCAGCACCACCACCGGATCACTCAGCACAACCACAGCATCTCTCAGCACCACCACAACATCACTCAGTGCCACAACAATATCACTCACCACTACCACAGCATCACTCGGCACCAACACAGCATCACTCAGCGCCACAACAGCATCACCAGAGCATCACTCAGTGTCACAACAATATCACTCAGCACCACCACAGCATCACTCAGTGCCACCACAGCATCACTCAGTGCCACCACAGCATCACTCAGTGCCACCACAGCATCACTCAGTGCCACCACAGCATCACTCAGTCCCACCACAGCATCTCTCAGTGCCACCACAGCATCTCTCAGTGCCACCACAGCATCTCTCAGTGCTACCACAGCATCTCTCAGTGCCACCACAGCATCTCTCAGTGCCACCACAGCATCTCTCAGTGCCACCACAGCATCTCTCAGTGCCACCACAGCATCTCTCGGAGCCACCATAGCATCACTCGGGGCTACCACAGCATTACTCAGGACCAACACAGCATCACTCAGCGCCGCCACCACAGCATCACTCAGTGGCACCACAGCACCACCACAGCATCTCTCAGCACCACCACAGCATCACTCAGCGCCACCACAGCATCACTCAGCGCCACAACAGCATCACCCAATGCCACGACAGCATCACTCAGCGCCACAACAGCATCACTCAGCGCCACAACAGCATCACTCAGCGCCACTACAGCATCACTCGGCGCCACCACAGCATCACTCAGCGCCACGACCGCATCACTCAACGCCACAACAGCATCACTCAGCACCACAACAGCATCACTCAGCGCCACAACAACATCACTCAGCGCCACAAAAGCATCACTCAGCGCCACACTCAGCGCCACAACAGCATCACTCAGCGCCACAACAGCATCACTCAGCGCCACAACAGCATCAGTCAGGGCCACAACAATATCAGCACCACCACATCATCACTCAGCGCCACCACAGCTTCACTCAGCACCACCACAGCATCACTCAGGGCCACAACAATATCAGCACCACCACATCATCACTCAGCGCCACCACAGCTTCACTCAGCACCACCACAGCATCACTCAGCGCCACGACAGCATCACTCAGCTTCACGACGGCATCACCCAGCTCCACGACAGCATCACCCAGCTCCACGACAGCATCACCCAGCATCACCCAGCTCCACGACAGCATCACCCAGCGCTACGACAGCATCACCCGGCGCTACGACAGCATGTCCCGGCGCTACGACAGCATGACCCGGCGCTACGACAGCATGACCCGGCGCTACAACAGCATGACCCGGCGCTACGACAGCATGACCCGGCGCTACGACAGCATGACCTGGCGCTACGACAGCATGACCCGGCGCTACGACAGCATGACCCGGCGCTACGACAGCATGACCCGGCGCTACGACAGCATGACCCGGCGCTATTACAGCATGACCCGGCGCTATTACAGCATGACCCGGCGCCACGACAGCATGACCCGGCGCCACGACAGCATGACCCGGCGCCACGACTGCATGACCCGGCGCCACCACTGCATCACTCAGCACCGCCTCAGCATCACTCAGCACCGCCTCAGCATCACTCAGGGACACAACAGCATCGCTCAGCATCGCCACAGCATCACTCAGCACTAGGCCTGGACGAAAATTCCGTTCCACTCGTGGAAATTGCGATAATTTGACATTTTCGCGTTCCACGGAGAGCGCGAAAATGTCAAAATTTCCGCAATCCGCATCTTACCGGAAATGTTTTGCTTGCACGCGCTGTAAAAGGATACATTCTCGCGCGCGCCTTACCTGAAACCCCGCGTTCGCCAACAAGTTTTCCCGATCCGGTCGCTTTCTCCACCAGTTGTTGGATTGTTGGTAGCCATTTGCGCTGTCTCGCGACTGTTCGTGTCCGCAGTAACGTCATTCGTCGTGCAATCACGTCTTTCTTCTCGCGATCATGCACCGCAAGACAAGTGAAAACAAGATGGCCGTGCCCGTGAGCAACAGCATGGGTAAGTTGGCGAGCCGCGACCACGCAGAAAATACCGTGAACGGGCGGGAAAAAAACTTCTGCAACTTCGCGATATTTCCACATGTTTGCGGAGATTTTTAACATTTTCGCGATAGTTTGCGAAAGTGAATTTTGCAAATTCCGCCCACCCCTACTCAGCACTGCCTCGGCATCACTCAGGGACACAACAGCATCACTCAGCGCCACCACAGCATCACTCAGGGACACAACAATATCACTCAGCACCACCACAGCGTCACTCAGCGCTACCACAGCATCACTCAGCACCACCACGGATCACTCAGCACCACCACAGCATCCCTCGGCGCCACCACAGCATCACCACAGCATCACTCAGTGCCACAACAATATCAGTCAGCACTACCACAGCATCACTCCGCACTGCCTCAGAATCACTCAGCACCACCACAGCATCACTCAGCATCACTCAGTACCGCCTCAGCATCACTCAGCACTGCCTCAGCATCACTCAGGGACACAACAGCTTCACTCAGCATGGCCACAGCTTCACTCAGCATGGCCACAGCATCACTCAGCACCGCCACAGCATAACTCGGCACTGCCTCAGCATCACTCAGGGACACAACAGCATCACTCAGCGCCACCACAGCATCACTCAGTGCCACAACAATATCACTCAGCACCACCACCGGATCACTCAGCACCACCACAGCATCTCTCAGCACCACCACAGCATCACCACAACATCACTCAGTGCCACAATATCACTCACCACTACCACAGCATCACTCAGCACCAACACAGCATCACTCAGCGCCACAACAGCATCACCAGAGCATCACTCAGTGTCACAACAATATCACACAGCATCACTCAGTGCCACCACAGCATCACTCAGTGCCACCACAGCATCACTCAGTGCCACCACAGCATCACTCAGTGCCACCACAGCATCACTCAGTGCCACCACAGCATCACTCAGTGTCACCACAGCATCACTCAGTGTCACCACAGCATCTCTCGGGGTTACCACAGCATCTCTCGGGGCTACCACAGCATTACTCGGGGCTACCACAGCATTACTCGGGGCTACCACAGCATTACTCGGGGCTACCACAGCATTACTCGGGGCTACCACAGCATTACTCGGGGCTACCACAGCATTACTCAGGACCAACCCAGCATCACTCAGCGCCGCAACCACAGCATCACTCAGTGGCACCACAGCACCACCACAGCATCCCTCAGCACCACCACAGCATCACTCAGCGCCACGACAGCATCACTCGGCGCCACGACCGCATCACTCGGCGCCACGACCGCATCACTCGGCGCCACGACCGCATCACTCGGCGCCACGACCGCATCACTCGGCGCCACGACCGCATCACTCGGCGCCACGACCGCATCACTCGGCGCCACCACCGGATCACTCAGCTCTACGACAGCATCACTCAGCTCTACGACAGCATCACTCAGCTCTACGACAGCATCACTCAGCTCTACGACAGCATCACTCAGCGCCACAACTGCATCACTCAGCGCCACAACTGCATCACTCAGCGCCACAACTGCATCACTCAGCGCCACAGCAGCATCACTCAGCGCCACAGCAGCATCACTCAGCGCCACAGCAGCATCACTCAGCGCCACAGCAGCATCACTGCCGTAGCATCACTCAGCACTGCCTTAGCATCACTCAGCACTGCCTTAGCATCACTCAGCACTGCCTTAGCATCACACAGCGCCACCACAGCATCACTCAGCGTCACCACAGCATCACTCAGCGCCACAACAGCATCACTCAGCGCCACAACAGTATCAGCACCACTACATCATCTCTCAGTGCCACCACAGCAGCATCACTCAGCATCACTCAGCACTGCCTCAGCATCACTCATCATCGCCACAGCATCACCCAGCACCTCCACAGCATAACTCAGCTCTAGGCCTGGGCGAAAATTCCGTTCCGCTCGCGGAAATTGCGATAATTTGACATTTTCGCGTTCCGCGGAGAGCGCGAAAATGCCAAAATTTCCGCAATCCGCATCTTACCGGAAATTTTTTGCTTCCTCGCGCTGTAAAAAAATACATTCTTGCGCGCGCGATCGCCTTACCTGAATCCCCGCGTTCGCCAACAAGTTTTCCCGATCCGGTCGCGTTCTCCACCAGTTGTTGGATTGTTGGTAGCCATTTGCGCTGTCTCGTGACAGTTCGCGTCCGCAGTAACGTCATTCGTCACGCAATCACGTCTTTCTTCTCACGATCATGCACCGCGAGACAAGTGAAAACAAGATGGCCGTGCCCGTGAGCAACAGCATGGGTAAGTTGGCGAGCCGCGACCACGAAGAAAATACCGCGAACGGGCGGGAAAAAAACTTCTGCATCTTCGCGATATTTCGGCGTGTTTGCGGAGATTTTTAAAATGTTCGCGATAGTTTGCGAAAGTGAATTTCGCAAATTCCGCCCACCCCTGCTCAGCACTGCCTCGGCATCACTCAGGGACACAACAGCATCATTCAGCGCCACCACAGCATCACTCAGTGCCACAACAATATCACTCAGCACCACCACAGCGTCACTCAGTGTTACCACAGCATCACTCAGCACCACCACCGGATCACTCAGCACCACCACAGCATCTCTCAGCGCCACCACAGCATCACCACAACATCGCTCAGTGCCACAACAATATCACTCAGCACTACCACAGCATCACTCAGCACCAACACAGCATCACTCAGGGCCACAACAGCATCACTCAGCACCACCACAGCGTCACTCAGTGCTACCACAGCATCACTCAGCACCACCACCGGATCACTCAGCACCACCATAGCATCTCTCAGCGCCACCACAGCATCACCTCAACATCACTCAGTGCCACCACATCATCACTCAGCATCACCACAGCATCACTCAGCACCACCACAGCATCACTCAGTGCCACCACAGCATCACTCAGTGCCACCACAGCATCACTCAGTGCCACCACAGCATCTCTCAGTGCCACCACAGCATCTCTCAGTGCCACCACGGCATCTCTCAGTGCCACCACAGCATCTCTCAGTGCCACCACGGCATCTCTCAGTGCCACCACGGCATCTCTCAGTGCCACCACGGCATCTCTCGGTGCCACCACGGCATCTCTGTGCCACCACGGCATCACTTAGGGCTACCCCAGCATCACTCGGGGCCAACACAGCATCCCTCAGCGCCACCACAGCATCACTCAGCGCCACCACAGCATCACTCAGCGCCACAACAGCATCACCCAATGCCGCGACAGCATCACTCAGCGCCATGACAGCATCACTCAGCGCCACGACAGCATCACTCACCGCCACGACAGCATCACTCAGCTCTACGACAGCATCACTCAGCTCTACGACAGCATCACTCAGCGCCACGACCGCATCACTCGGCACCACGACCGCATCACTCAGCGTCACCACAGCATCACTCAGCGCCACAACAGCATCACTCAGCGCCACAACAGTATCAGCACCACTACATCATCTCTCAGTGCCACCACAGCAGCATCACTCAGCACTGCCTCAGCATCACTCATCATCGCCACAGCATCACCCAGCACCTCCACAGCATAACTCAGCTCTAGGCCTGGGCGAAAATTCCGTTCCGCTCGCGGAAATTGCGATAATTTGACATTTTCGCGTTCCGCGGAGAGCGCGAAAATGCCAAAATTTCCGCAATCCGCATCTTACCGGAAATTTTTTGCTTCCTCGCGCTGTAAAAAAATACATTCTTGCGCGCGCGATCGCCTTACCTGAATCCCCGCGTTCGCCAACAAGTTTTCCCGATCCGGTCGCGTTCTCCACCAGTTGTTGGATTGTTGGTAGCCATTTGCGCTGTCTCGTGACAGTTCGCGTCCGCAGTAACGTCATTCGTCACGCAATCACGTCTTTCTTCTCACGATCATGCACCGCGAGACAAGTGAAAACAAGATGGCCGTGCCCGTGAGCAACAGCATGGGTTAGTTGGCGAGCCGCGACCACGAAGAAAATACCGCGAACGGGCGGGAAAAAAACTTCTGCATCTTCGCGATATTTCGGCGTGTTTGCGGAGATTTTTAAAATGTTCGCGATAGTTTGCGAAAGTGAATTTCGCAAATTCCGCCCACCCCTGCTCAGCACTGCCTCGGCATCACTCAGGGACACAACAGCATCATTCAGCGCCACCACAGCATCACTCAGTGCCACAACAATATCACTCAGCACCACCACAGCGTCACTCAGTGTTACCACAGCATCACTCAGCACCACCACCGGATCACTCAGCACCACCACAGCATCTCTCAGCGCCACCACAGCATCACCACAACATCGCTCAGTGCCACAACAATATCACTCAGCACTACCACAGCATCACTCAGCACCAACACAGCATCACTCAGGGCCACAACAGCATCACTCAGCACCACCACAGCATCACTCAGTGCTACCACAGCATCACTCAGCACCACCACCGGATCACTCAGCACCACCATAGCATCTCTCAGCGCCACCACAGCATCACCTCAACATCACTCAGTGCCACCACATCATCACTCAGCATCACCACAGCATCACTCAGCACCACCACAGCATCACTCAGTGCCACCACAGCATCACTCAGTGCCACCACAGCATCACTCAGTGGCACCACAGCATCTCTCAGTGCCACCACAGCATCTCTCAGTGCCACCACGGCATCTCTCAGTGCCACCACAGCATCTCTCAGTGCCACCACGGCATCTCTCAGTGCCACCACAGCATCTCTCAGTGCCACCACGGCATCTCTCAGTGCCACCACGGCATCTCTCAGTGCCACCACGGCATCTCTCGGTGCCACCACGGCATCTCTGTGCCACCACGGCATCACTTAGGGCTACCCCAGCATCACTCGGGGCCAACACAGCATCCCTCAGCGCCACCACAGCATCACTCAGCGCCACCACAGCATCACTCAGCGCCACAACAGCATCACCCAATGCCGCGACAGCATCACTCAGCGCCATGACAGCATCACTCAGCGCCACGACAGCATCACTCAGCGCCACGACAGCATCACTCACCGCCACGACAGCATCACTCAGCGCCACGACAGCATCACTCAGCGCCACGACCGCATCACTCGGCGCCACGACCGCATCACTCGGCGCCACGACCGCATCACTCGGCACCACGACCGCATCACTCGGCACCACGACCGCATCACTCGGCACCACGACCGCATCACTCAGCGCCACGACCGCATCACTCGGCGCCACGACCGCATCACTCGGCGCCACGACCGCATCACTCGGCGCCACGACCGCATCACTCGGCGCCACGACCGCATCACTCGGCGCCACCACAGCATCACTCAGCGCCACCGCAGCATCACTCAGCGCCACCGCAGCATCACTCAGCGCCACCGCAGCATCACTCAGCGCCACCGCAGCATCACTCAGCGCCACCGCAGCATCACTCAGCGCCACCGCAGCATCACTCAGCACCACAGCAGCATCACTCAGCACCACAGCAGCATCACTCAGCACCACAGCAGCATCACTCAGCACCGCCTCAGCATCACTCAGCACCGCCTCAGCATCACTCAGCACCGCCTCAGCATCACTCAGCACTGCCTCAGCATCACTCAGCACTGCCTCAGGATCACTCAGCACTGCCTCAGCATCACTCAGCACTGCCTCAGCATCACTCAGCATCACTCAGCACTGCCTTAGCATCACTCAGCACTGCCTTAGCATCACTCAGCACTGCCTTAGCATCACTCAGCGCCACCACAGCATCACTCAGCGCCACCGCAGCATCACTCAGCGCCACCGCAGCATCACTCAGCGCCACCGCAGCATCCCTCCGCGCCACAGCAGCATCCCTCCGCGCCACAGCAGCATCCCTCCGCGCCACAGCAGCATCCCTCCGCGCCACAGCAGCATCCCTCCGCGCCACCGCAGCATCACTCAGCGCCACCGCAGCATCCCTCCGCGCCACAGCAGCATCCCTCCGCGCCACAGCAGCATCCCTCCGCGCCACAGCAGCATCCCTCCGCGCCACAGCAGCATCCCTCCGCGCCACAGCAGCATCCCTCCGCGCCACAGCAGCATCCCTCCGCGCCACAGCAGCATCCCTCCGCGCCACAACAGCATCCCTCCGCGCCACAACAGCATCCCTCCGCGCCACAGCAGCATCACTCCGCGCCACAGCAGCATCACTCCGCGCCACAGCAGCATCACTCCGCGCCACAACAGCATCACTCCGCGCCACAACAGCATCACTCTGCGCCACAACAGCATCACTCTGCGCCACAACAGCATCACTCTGCGCCACAACAGCATCACTCTGCGCCACAACAGCATCACTCTGCGCCACAACAGCATCACTCTGCGCCACAACAGCATCACTCTGCGCCACAACAGCATCACTCTGCGCCACAACAGCATCACTCTGCGCCACAACAGCATCACTCTGCGCCACAACAGCATCACTCTGCGCCACAACAGCATCACTCTGCGCCACAACAGCATCACTCTGCGCCACAGCAGCATCACTCCGCGCCACAGCAGCATCCCTCCGCGCCACAGCAGCATCACTCCGCGCCACAGCAGCATCACTCTGCGCCACAACAGCATCACTCTGCGCCACAACAGCATCACTATGCGCCACAACAGCATCACTCCGCGCCACAGCAGCATCACTCAGCACTGCCTTAGCATCACTCAGCACTGCCTTAGCATCACTCAGTACTGCCTTAGCATCACTCAGCGCCACCACAGCATCACTCAGCGCCACCACAGCATCACTCAGCGCCACCACAGCATCACTCAGCGCCACCACAGCATCACTCAGCGCCACCACAGCATCACTCAGCGCCACCACAGCATCACTCAGCGTCACAACTGCATCACTCAGCGTCACAACTGCATCACTCAGCGTCACAACTGCATCACTCAGCGTCACAACTGCATCACTCAGCGCCACAACTGCATCACTCAGCGCCACAACTGCATCACTCAGCGCCACAACAGCATCACTCAGCGCCACAACATCATCTCTCAGTGCCACCACAGCAGCATCACTCGGCACCACCTCAGCATCACTCAGCACCGCCTCAGCATCACTCAGGGACACAACAGCATCACTCATCATCGCCACAGCATCACTCAGCACCTCCACAGCATAACTCAGCACTAGGCCTGGGCGAAAATTCCGTTCCGCTCGTGGAAATTGTGATAATTTGACATTTTCGCGTTCCGCGGAGAGCGCGAAAATGCCAAAATTTCCGCAATCCGCCTCTTACCGGAAATTTTTTGCTTCCTCGCGCTGTAAAAGAATACATTCTCGCGCGCGCGATCGCCTTACCTGAATCCCCGCGTTCGCCAACAAGTTTTCCCGATCCGGTCGCGTTCTCCACCAGTTGTTGGATTGTTGGTAGCTATTTGCGCTGTCTCGTGACAGTTCGCGTCCGCAGTAACGTCATTCGTCACGCAATCACGTCTTTCTTCTCGTGATCATGCACCGCGAGACAAGTGAAAACAAGATGGCCGTGCCCGTGAGCAACAGCATGAGTAAGTTGGCGAGCCGCGACCACGAAGAAAATACCGCGAACGGGCGGGAAAAAAACTTCTGCATCTTCGCGATATTTCGGCGTGTTTGCGGAGATTTTTTACATTTTCGCGATAGTTTGCAAAAGTGAATTTCGCAAATTCCGCCCACCCCTACTCAGCACTGCCTCGGCATCACTCAGGGACACAACAGCATCACTCAGCGCTACCACAGCATCACTCAGTGCCACAATAATATCACTCAGCACCACCACAGCGTCACTCAGTGCTACCACAGCATCACTCAGCACCACCACTGGATCACTCAGCATCACCACAGCATCTCTCAGCGCCACCACAGCATCACCACAACATCACTCAGTGCCACAACAATATCACTCAGCACTACCACAGCATCACTCAGCACCAACACAGCATCACTCAGGGCCACAACAGCATCACTCAGCACCACCACAGCGTCACTCAGTGCTACCACAGCATCACTCAGCACCACCACCGGATCACTCAGCACCACCACAGCATCTCTCAGCGCCACCACAGCATCACCACAACATCACTCAGTGCCACCACATCATCACTCAGCACCACCACAGCATCACTCAGTGTCACCACAGCATCACTCAGTGCCACCACAGCATCACTCAGTGCTACCACAGCATCACTCAGTGCTACCACAGCATCACTCAGTGCCACCACAGCATCACTCAGTGCCACCACAGCATCTCTCAGTGCCACCACAGCATCTCTCAGTGCCACCACAGCATCTCTCAGTGCCACCACAGCATCTCTCAGTGCCACCACTGCATCTCTCAGTGCCACCACTGCATCTCTCAGTGCCACCACTGCATCTCGCAGTGCCACCACGGCATCTCGCAGTGCCACCACGGCATCACTTAGGGCTACCACAGCATCCCTCAGCGCCACCACAGCATCACTCAGTGCCACCACACCATCACCACAAAATCACTCAGCACCACCACAGCATCACTCAGCACCACAACAGCATCACTCAGCACCACCACAGCATCACTCAGGGCCACGACAGCATCACTCAGGGCCACGACAGCATCACTCAGGGCCACGACAGCATCACTCAGGGCCACGACAGCATCACTCAGGGCCACGACAACATCACTCTGCGCCACGACAACATCACTCTGCGCCACGACAACATCACTGCGCCACCACAGCTTCACTGCGCCACCACAGCTTCACCCAGCGCCACCACAGCATCACAATATCACTCAGCACCACCACAGCATCACTCAGCACCACCACAGCATCACTCAGCACCACCACAGCATCACCCAGCGCCACGACACAGCATCACTCAGCACCACAGCAGCATCACTCAGCACCACAGCAGCATCACTCAGCACTCCCACAGCATCACTCAGCACTGCCACAGCATCACTCAGCACTGCCACAGCATCACTCAGCGCCGCCACAGCATCACTCAGCGCCGCCACAGCATCACTCAGCGCCGCCACAGCATGCCCCAGGCCCACCACAGCATGCCTCAGCACCACATCAGTATCACTCAGCATCGCCTTTGCACTAGTACACCGCCACATCATCATCACTCAGCAAGACCTGAGTATCATTCAGCATCATCTCCACACAAGTACCACCACCACTACCACCTCAGCATCACTCAGCACCACCTCAGCCTGTTCTCGGAATCTGGCATCTGTTGATTCTCCCCAAGATACTGGCCGCTGCTAGTGTTATAATACAGGTACTGTGAGAAGTTGGCCTGATGTATGATGTCACTAGTTCTAGTGTACACCTTATATCAGTCCAAACAACCCTTATGGTGATTGGTTGTATAGTCAACCTTATAGACCAGCTATCCTAGTGGTAGCATGGACAAGAGCAGTCTTAGGCTAAACTCTGAATGGCATGTGAAGCCAGCTGTGATACCATATATAATCCCTTGAATACCAAATGAAAGGACACCACAACAGATATATATATAAAATAAAGTGTATTTATTCTAGTCAAACCCTCAGCACTCTTTATGAGTTTAGAGGTAAGTACAACACAGTCTTATTTAAGCATACATTAAGTCACACAGGTAAGTAATACAGTTAGGCCCTAGGGGCCACGCAAACCATATACTAAAGAAGTGGTATAAGGACCACTGTCACGGAAATAGGATAGGCCTAGGGAATCGCTGGGGCTACACTACACTAGCAACAGTTAGGAAGTGGGAGGCCCACGGGATTCAGGTGCAGAGTGGAAACACTCACGCGTAATGCGTAAAAGTCAATAGAATTACTAGCAGTTAGAAATTAACAGTTTAAGGACACTTCTGAAGCAGCTAGAGAGTCGATACTCGGAAACTAGACCCTAGGATAGTCACTACCCTTGTGAGCACCGAAGGACCCAAGTTACCTAGCCCACGGGCTGCGGGTGCATAGGTGTGAACTTGCGTCGGGTTTCGTCGTGGACTTCTATGGATGCCTGAAGGAAAGTTGCTGACAGGCAGTCAGTGAAGAGTGTCCGGTGGATCCCAAGGCTGGGATCAAGAAGAGAGGATACCTGCAAGCAGAAGGGACAGAGTCAAGGTCACTAGCCAGTGACCACGTGGAACCAGGAAGGAACCAGGCGATGTCGTGCAGATTGCAGGTTAAAGGTGAAGCTTGTCGCTGCAGCCACGGGTACCAGGAGACGTCGAGGACGACCAGGACCAGGAGGCGAGCTGTCCCACGAAGGCTCTTGCTGTCGGCGGCGTCCAAGTCGAACTAGGACTCACCAAGCCTTGGCAAGCGGAACCCACAAAGAACGGAGGACTTGCTTCTGGTGCAGACCAGGAAGGTCTGGGGTGCTTCTCTTTTGCAAAAAGCGGGAGCCAGTCTGGAGGAGCCAAACCAGCAGTGAAGATTTCAAGGTGTGTCGTCACAAAGGCCGCTAGCCAACGGGCAAGCAACCGGACAGACGCGGTGTAGGAGAGTAGGGTCTGCTATCCTATGGTCACCCCAAATTTTTGCTTTTTGCTTCACTGGTTTTTGACATATTGAGGCTGTGGGCCTGCTAATCAGACCCCAAGCCTGCTGTTCTCTCTAACTAAATTAACACTATGCACCCTAGGTGCATAACCAATTGGAACTGGATCACCCTGTGAGCCCCTGTACCAGTGTACACTAGGTACCCAGGGCATTGGTGTATCTAAGGCCTACCAGGGGCTGAAGCATGTATTATGCCACCCCTGACCTGGCCTAGCAATTTGACACAACTGGCTGATCACTCCGCTGGGGTAAGTTGGTGTAACCACCTCTTACTTAGGTGTAGTATATCTATACCTACCTTAAATGGGACACATGTTAACCTATAAGTCACTCCTATGGCAGGCCTTGACAATCCTGAAGGCAGAGTGCTTGGTTCCATGTGAGATGGTGCTCTGGCATGAGCTGAGCCTGTCTGCAGTGGTCGGAACAACTTCCTTCTACCGTTTCCAGGTATCGTCATACCATATACTCTTAAGTGCATTATGAACCTCGCGGTTAAATGCGATCTTTGGTTTGGCTTTACCAAAACATGTCGAGTAAGGTGTCATACGAATTGGAATACTAACCCCTCGCCAATTCTGGCGACGGGGTTATCATTCCACCCTTCTAGAGGGACACGACATGTACAGTACCTGAAACCCGGGTAAAATCAGACATAGCCTCAGCTCCACAAAATGGACGCTGCCACCACAGACACAAGTCTGCCCGCCTGCTGCTGGGAGTCCTTCCAGCTTGGGAGACGTGGACAAAGGGTTTCCTGCCAGGGGAGGTGCGAGCACCACCCCAGACAGGATTTTGTGTATTGGTCAGGTAGGGCTTGAATGGAATCAGACATGCCTGAGGCTCACAAGGAGCCTCGGTGCTTATGGCAGTTCAAACCGGTCCTGGGGCACACCAGCCCCGGACCTGGGGCGAGCTGGATTGGGGGTGTAACCACCCCCCTTCCTGGTCCCACCCTTAGGGAGGGACCTAGCAGGTAGTCCGGCCCCTAGAATCCGCTTAAAGGTAGGAGCTGTGTCCTAAGACTTCAGACTTCCTGGAATCAAGTTAACAACAAGAAGAAGACGGGAACTTCGACGCTCTGCTGCACAGAGGACAGAAGGAAAATCTCCCCTATGGTCAGGGAGTGACCATCTTGCTAACGCAAGCACCAACCAGCTACTCGACGTCTGCCGGAGCCCGAGCCCAGAGCCCGACAAGACCTGGACCTCCAGACCTCTCACCGCCCGATCCACAGTCCCTGCGAAGAAGGAACCCGTGGAGGCACCGAGACCCGTGGAGGCAGCCATATTGAAAGACCCACGACAAGCTGCAAGCGCAACAGAGGCTCCCTCCGAGTTGTGCTTTGGGTCCTGAGAAGCCCAACCTACGAGCAGCATCTGCACCAAAGGTGAGCCCTCCAGCATCTCCACGATCTGCGTGGGGCCCCGCTGCATTTTGCATCTCGACCCGCCTGCCCGGTCCCTGGCCCGTTGGCTAGTGGCCATTTTGGCGACGAACCTTGAAATCTACGACGCTGGTCTGGTTGCTCCAGACTGGCCCTTGCTCCCCTCCAAAGGAGCAGCCCCTCTGACCTTGCTGGTCAGAGTAATCAGCTTTCTTCATTCTTCTCGACTTCTGCTTTTGCCAAGGCTTGTTTGCTTCCTTCGAGTCGCCGACACCGCCGACAGCGAGAGCCTGCGTGGGACAGCTCGTGAACCGACTCCTGGACGTCGTCGACCTTCAGGGACCACGTGGCTGCGGAGACAAGCTACCCCTCATCACCTGTTTGCACCCGACATCGCCTGGTACCTACCTGGTGCCACGCTGGTCACTGGCTAGTGACTGTGAACACTGTCCCCTCTGCTTTCAGGTCTTCTACAACTCCGATCCACTCTTGGATCCACCGCATCTCTTCTGGACCGGTCTCCTGCAGCATCTTTGTCATCAGGCTCCATTGAATTGATAGACGAAACCCGACACACTTCGAGACCTATGCACACGCTTCCTGTGGGTGAGGTAAAGCTGGCACTCCGGTGCCAAAGTGTAGAGAAACATCTCTAGTGTCTGTGTTTTAAGTCTTAAGTTCATAGTCCATCCAGAAGACCCTTCTAGCAGTAACTTTTGAACTTTTACGCACCCATTGAAAACCTATGGGAGCCCGCGTGTAACTTTCCTCACTGCACACGCGACCCGTGGACCTCCTGGTCACTAACTGAAGTTAGCTCCTTGTAGGCCCAGCGATTCTAGAGGCCCTAGGCCTTTTCCCTTTCCTGTTCGTGGTACTTATACCACTATTTTAGTATATGGTTTGATCGGCCACTAGGGCCTATCCATATAAAGTGCAACTTCTGTATATTGTAATACTTTCTTGTTTAACGATTTGTGCTCCTGTGCTCATAAAGAGTCTAGGGGATACTTTGAGTAATAAATACATATATATTTTGAATATATATCAGTGTGGTGTCCTTTCATTGGTATAAAGGGGGGTTACATGTGGTAAAACAGTTTGCTTAACACGCTTTAACGAGTTTAGCCTCAAAGACTGCTTAGCCTACGCTACCACTAGGGCAGCTAGTCCGAAAAGGTTGACTTACAACCACACCATAAGGGTTGCTTGGCATGGTACAAGGTGGTCACTTTAACTAGTGAACATCATATACCAGGCCAATTTCTCACACACGGCAAGCAGGAAAATGCAGAAGGGCCCCACGCAGGACTCGTGGAGTGTGGGGGGCTGATCTTCGGTGCAGATGGTGCTTGGGGCTTCTCAATCCCCGGTGCACAACTTCGAGGGTGCCTCAGAAGCTGCGCTGGAAGATACTCGCCACTTTTCCCAGGTAGCCGGTCCCACGTCTCTCGTCGCCTCCACGGATCTCAGCTCGGCTGCGGATGTGGATCAGGGTCGGAGAAGTCTGGAAGTCAAGGCTCTGGTCGGGCTCTGCAGTCGGTCCCTCGTAGAACTTCAGCAAAGCAAAGGGTAGTCTCTTGATGGTGCCTGTTTGCACAGGGTAGCCACTCCTTGGCCGCAAGGGAGATTCTTCAGTCTTCTTTCGTCGAATGTCGAAGGTCCAGAGTTTCTGTTCAAGTTGCAGGTTCAGGATAATCTAATCTCCAGGGGCCCAGCTACCACTCTTATACTAATCTGGGGGGCTGGGTTGCCTGCTAGGTCACGCCTTATGGGTGGGACCTGGGAGGGGGGTGGTTACACCCCCTTCCCTTTGTCCAGTTTCGCGCCAGGACTGGGGCTGGAGTGCCCCAGCACCGGTTTGAACTGGACTATGCACGGGACACCTTTTTTTTTTTTTGAGGCCAGATGATAATTTATTAAGAACCTCGAACCTGACGCGTTTCGGGTAACAAGTACCCTTGCTCACAAGTCATTTGAAATACGTAAGTCGCCATTTTTAAATGCAAAACAGTGTTCAAGTGCCAACACCATGTGACTAAACAACTAAGAAAAAATAATACTAAGTTGTTATCAGGCTTTCGCGAGTCTGATTTTCAAACATTGCCGAAATCAGCCAACAAACAATTCCCAGTGTGACACAGAAAACATACCATTGCTGCTTGAATGCATAAAATACAATGTTAAAAGTATTGCAGTTTCTATTTCAGGAAATAAATATATATTTTTTTTTAAAACTTTATTTTCAATTTTCAACACATGAACATACAGCACCTCATATATAGTATACATTGGGTTCAGTTCACACTCATGAGCGGTACAGAGTAATTTGAACGTAAGAGAAGGCAGGTAACGGTGATACAGATCCCATCAAGTACAGCAGCTCCGCATTGACACATCGCGACATTTGCAAGGCCATCCCCTCCCCACAGCCCCCCACCAGCCTCCCACACCATGCAAGAATAGGGAGATACATAGTACCCTCCCACGGCATGTAGTAATTAGTCAGGCGACTCGGTCACATCAGCACTTCCCGCCCTCAATAAGTAACATTTCAGAGGAGCCCATATATCAGCAGGTCTCAATGTAAGCGGTAGGAGTTCAGAGTATGTGGCAAGTTGTTCCTGACAGTAAGTGAGGTCCTGCAGCCATTCCTTAAACTTGGGGGCCCTTCCCCTGCCCCATCTACATGCAACTCTCCGCTTGGCAAGTAGGAAGGCGAGCGCCACAAATTTACGGTATGCAGCTTGTATTGGCACTACATATCCCAGGAGCGCGAGAACAGGCGAGGGTACAATCTCTGAATTAATCATTATGGAGAGAGCGTCAAAGACCTCCCTCCAGTATTGATTCACTGCATGACATTCCCACGCCAAATGAAGAAAATCCGCCATAGGGGCGCGACATCTATCGCATCTGTCATCTTCACGAAGGTGATATCTATAAAGCCGAGCCGGGGTATAGTACACTCTGTGGATATATTTATAATGAATTATTCTGAGGCGACTGCTCGCAGAGATGCGATCTGTCTGCTGCAGGCAGAACTCCCACTGCTTGTCTGTTAAGGGAGCCTGCAATTCACGGTCCCACTTCTCCCGAACCTCTAGCTGCGGGGCAATGACCAGGGTATGTACCGAGTTATAGATCCTAGAGACCAACCTGGTGGGGGCCTCGTCAAAAAGGATGCGCTGTAGGGGAGCTACAGCGTGGGGCTCGTTTGGGAAGTCAGACGTTAAGGCCTTAATCCCCTGCCGAAGTCTGATGTAGAAAAACACCTCTAGAGGAGAGGGGTGGGTGTCACCGCATAAATGCTCCAGCGTGCGGAAAGTACCATTATGGTACAGGTCTCCCCATGTCCTAACATTGAGAGAGCTAGTCCACCTACGGAACCCTCCTTCCTGCAACAGGGGCATGCTAGGGTGATAAATAAGGGGCAAAAGCGGTGCATATAACATAGGGGCCTTCAGTCTAGCAGTGATTTTATTCCAGGCCCGCACAGTGCTCGCCACCGTCGCTGCCAGCGCTTCCTCCCCCCGCAGCGAGCTATATAACGCACCCTCTATGGGTATCGGGTGTGAAAGCCAATGCTCCGCAGCAAGTTGGGGCATATATCTCGGCTGATGGATCCAAAAGTAGGCGTAGTGGGCCTGCGCTGCCTGGAAATAGAGCTCGAAATCAGGTATCCCAAACCCGCCCTGGATATAGGGCCGAGTAAGGACCTCCCACTTGATTCTAGGCGACTTTCCTCCCCAAACCAGTCTGAGGAGCTCAGTACGAAGGCACCGAAAAAAATAACTGCCCGGATGAAAGGGTATATTTAAAAAGAGATAAAGCAGCTGTGGTAGTATCACCATTTTTATCAATGACGCTCGCCCCGCCATCGAGAGGGGGAGCGTTATCCATCTAGTAACGTAGTCAGAGATACGAGTCATCGTCGTCCCATAGTTGGCTCTCATCAACTCATCTTTGCCCTTCTCAATGTGAATACCCAGGTATTTAAAGTCTCCCTCACTCCAGGCGAGGGGGTAATCTAGCTCAAAACGCTCAGTAGCTGCAGTAAGAGGGAAGATCCGCGACTTGTTCCAATTAATAATAATCCCTGATAACTTGCCAAATCGGATGAACTCCCTAAGAATCGGATTGAGATTAGTGCTGGGGTCTCGTATATACAGCGTAATATCATCCGCGTACATAGAAATCAGGATCTGTCTTTGAAAGCATCTCAATGCCTTGTCCTTGTGGTGTTGCCTAAGTTTCGCTGCAAGGGGCTCCATAGCTATGGCAAATAGAAGGGGCGATAAGGGGCAACCCTGACGAGTTCCCCTTGAAATGGGGAATGCCGCAGAAAGAGTACCATTGATCAACACCGTGGCCGTGGGCGACGTATACAAGAGTCGTATCCACGAGATGAAGATGAGTGGGAACCCCATACGTTCCAGTATGCTAAAGACATAATCCCACTCCAGGGAGTCAAAAGCCTTTGAGGCATCCAAAAATACAGCTGCCATGGGGAGGTCCCCGTGTACGGAATTAAGGATCGAGAAAAAGGTGCGCAGGTTATGGGAAGTCACCCTGCCGGGCACGAAACCTGCCTGGTCGGGCAGAACCAAGTTAGGAAGGAGCAGATTGATACGAGTAGCGATTAATTTTGCCAATATTTTCACGTCACAATTAAGCAACGAGAGGGGTCTATAGGAGTCACAATCATTTGCGGGCTTCCCAGGTTTAAGCAAGGACGTAATGAGGGCCATGCGCATCGATGGGGGCAGGCGGCCCGTCTCCAGGGCGTCCTCGTATACCTCGCGCAAGACGGGAGCCATAAACTCCATGTAGGTCTTATAGAATTCTATTGGTATTCCGTCTAGACCAGTCGCTTTGCCCGACCGCATGTGCATGATGGCCTCACGCACCTCTTCCAACGTAAAGGGGGTGCTCCGGAACTCCCTCTGGGCATCACTAAGCCACCCCAGGGAGACGTCCTCTAGGTACTCCTGTAGCTGCAGCTCCCCCGTACGCGTTGACTTGTAGAGCTGATGATAATGCCCCACAAACGCATTAAGTATATTCTTAGTGTCGTTATAGACTTTCCCCTCAGCCTCCCTGATTTCGAAAACGGTGGTGGGAGGCCGCATCAATCGGATCGTCGCCGCAAGAGCTTTCCCAGGCCGTTCGCCCTCTCCATAACGCCTGGCGACCCAATGCTTACCCCTAAACTTCAGTTCCCTATGGGCCTCAGTCGAATAGTCTGTCAGTTTTTCGCGTAGGAGCGCAAGTGTAGAGTCATCTGGCAAGTCGGCCAGCGACCTTTCCAATGTCTTAAGCTCCGTTTCCAGCGTATTCAAGCGTGATAGTATGCTTTTTAGTACACCGGAACCTTTTGCGATGCAGATACCCCTTAGGGTCACTTTAAACGCATCCCATATAGTTTCCACTGCATGTACCGAGTCTTTATTACGTTTAAAAAAATCAAGACATTCTTCTCGCAGTTCTTCTTGAAACACCGCATCCAGCAGCATCCGTGGTTGCATACGCCAAGCTGTCACTGGGGGGGCTAGGTCAGCCGCTCTCAGTGTGACGCGGACTGGCGAATGATCCGACAAGGTTCTAGGGAGATGCTCCGCGTTAGTCAGAGCTGTGTAGAAGGGGGGCGAGATGAAAACATAGTCCAGTCTGGCCCAGGATCCGGCATGTGCCGTAAAATGTGTGCCCTCTCGAGCATCAGGATGAAGGCTTCTCCACGTGTCTATCAGTGCATGCTCAGCTAGTATGTCAGAGAACAGTGTGCGTGCTTTGGTGAAGTGGTGCGGGGCCGGATGCGACCTGTCCGTATTCGGATCCAGCGTGAGATTGCAGTCCCCTCCCCAGACAAGGCTCCTAGGGCCCAATCCCACAATGATCGCATTTAGGTCCACGAAGTACTGTGGATCATCTACATTGGGTCCATAACAGCAGATCAGGGCAACCGCCACCCCACCCAGCCTCCCCCACAATATGCAGTGTCTCCCATGATCATCGCTATACATGCCCTCCATAATCCAGGGCACCCCCCGTTTCACCAGGATTGCTGTACCCCTAGAGTAGGAGGAATAGGAGGAAAACAAAGTGCAAGCCGCCCAGCGACAAGCAAAGGTGTGTGAAGTCTGCGGTCGTGTATGTGTCTCTTGCAGGAAGGCTATGTGGACATGATGTCGATCTAGGTAGGATAATATCTGCCTCTTTTTTCTGGGGTCTCCCAAACCTCGCACATTCCAAGTTAATACGTTTAAGTCAGTGTCCGGTTTGACCATGCTTGTAGCAAAAGGAATCCCTTTCCACCATTATATCACCCCGCATGCAAGTAACATGCGTGCACATGCGAAAGCTCAATCCTGTCTGCCGCCCACTGCGACGGCGTGCTTCATAATCTACGGCCTTGCCGGCGGTCTCACCCAGTAGCTTGCGGGCGTGCGCCTGCATCTCAAGTATTAGGAGGAGCTCTCCTCGCATGACCTCAGTATGCAAACCTGTACGCTCCCAGTGCAAGAAGACTATAAAATACATGGTGCTAAACATAACAAGAACATTGCAAAACAATACCCCCCCCCATTCTCCAACCCCCGAGTCCTTCCCAGAACAACCCTCCACTGACAGCACACCCCACCCACCAGATCGGGAGGGCAACCCTCGTAGAGGAGGCATAGTATTAAGGGGGGTGCAGAACCGTCCTAAGATAATGTCCCAACGCGACACAAGTCTCGCCAGTAACCAAATCTCAAGTTGACCCATTCCCCGCCCAGAGGACCTCACGGCTGCATCAGCAGACACTATCCGTAATACTAGTATATGCCCCTGTCCGGTCCGCAAGCAATATGAGGCTATCTCAGAGAAACCCCCGCGCTCGCAAGGGGCATAAAACCCCAGGAAGGCCTCGCCCCCACCCCCCACCCACTGAAGCGTCCCCAACTTGCCAGCATCCCAACCCCACCCCCCACCCAAAACTCCCCACAACACGCTCAACGTGAGCAAAAGAGTCCGTACAGTTATCGGGGTACTCCCTATGAGGTACAGCAAGAGGGCACCCGTATCCACTCCCCAAACCCCGTCCCAACAGCAGGGGAGAGAAACGGGGGGGGGGAGAGGTGCCTGGAATACATTACCGCCACCATCCCAAAGCCGGCCATAGCAGTTCCTTGTATAGAGGCACTAGCTGGTGCCACAGTTCCATCAGATGCGCCGCGGTGCCGCCACCACCGCCTCCAGCTGCCGGCACGGCCAGGAATAACAAATGTCAGGGGCTCCCACTAGGTGTCAGCCACAAAGTCCTCTGCATCCCGGTCAGGTTCCCCATTCCGCACATTCTTAAGAGTCTTCAAAAAATCGTCCACTTGTTGCGGGTTGGTGAAGAAATGCTGTTTGGCCTGGTGCGTGACTCTCAATTTTGCCGGGTACAAAAGTGCATAATCAATTTGCTGAGCTCGCAGCTTCCTTTTGACCTCAAGAAATTTACGCCTCTGCTCCTGCACGACAGGAGTAAAGTCCGGGTATATCGTGAAGCTGACCCCATCACATGACAGCGTTTTGTTCGTGCGTGCAACCCGCAAAGCCGCATCCCGGTCACGGTAATTCAACAGTCGGGCAATTATGGGCCGAGGCGGGGCGCCAGGCTTAGGCCGCGGTCCCAGGGAGCGATGCGCCCTCTCAACAATAAACTGCCGCGACAACGTCTCACCTCCCACCGTGGCCAGGAGTATCTTTTCGACGTAGTCCTCCATGCGTCCGGTATTGGTGGACTCCGGCACACCAACCACTCGAATGTTGTTACGGCGACTACGAGCTTCCAACTCCTCGTTCTTTGCAGCTATGACCCTCAGTACGTTATCCATTCTCGTGAGCTGCGCAGCCTGGGATGCAGCAGAGTCCTCGCGGTCAGATATCCTCCGTTCTGCTTCAGCGATACGCTCCTCATGTGAGTCTAGTTTCTGCGCAAATGCGTCCACTCTCGATGACAGTCGATCCACCTTGTCCACGACAGTAGCAAAACCCTGCCTCATTTCTTGCATCAGCTGTCGTAAATCCGCTGTCGGAGGGTCAGTGCTTGCCCCCTCGGCGGGCGGGGCGCCAGATCGTCCCGCATCCTGGGCACTACGAGCATCTTTCTTCGCTGCAGGGGCCTCAAACGACAGCTTGGACTGGCGGCTGTCGTGCTTACCCATCAGGAGCCGATATCGTGGGCCCCCGGCCGTGTGCAAAGGGGCGAGCCACCGGCGCCGTCCAAATCCGGGTCAAGGAAGCCAGTCGGCGCAAAGCACTCCTACAGTGTCCACAGTACACAAATGCAAAGGGGGGGAGTATGGACTGCCACCACTGCAGGCCCCTCCAATGCCGCTCACGTGTTAATTGGGCCTCTCAGCAGCCATGAAGACTCACCATCTAATGGGCAGCAGGACCAACAGTGAAGGTACGGTAGGTCCCAGAGGGGGCAACGGTCCAGCATTCAGGGGCTCCAAAAACCTCAATCACCGCACTTCACAACGGGGCCAGCACTATGCTGTTGCAAGGCGCAGAGATTCCACGAGTATGGCAGGCGCCCCAGCGTCACCTCCGTATGTCCCCTCACCTCTTCACGAGCAGCGGCGCGCCATTCCTCCTCTGCTCCTCGTAGTGAACCGTGGCGTCCTGGCCTCGTCTCTCCCGTCACCTCGGGTCAATCACTTGGGCCTCCAAGGCCGATCGAGCCTCACGACAGATCTTCCCTGCACAGCCGTTCAGCGCCGCTCTCCGAAGCCCCGCGCCGTATCTCGACCCCAACATGGGGGGGGGGGGGAGGCCAACACGACCACCAAGAAGCTGCCTCCGCGAGCACCTCCGCAGCCAGCAAGCCACCAGAGGCCCGCGTCTTCCCCTCCCGTCTCTCCGGTCACAGCAGCGCAGTGGGGGGGGGGTCCCGTGCCGCCTCCCAGTCCTCCGCCGTTAGAAGCAGCTCGAACTGCAGGGCGACTCGGGCCGTCAGTGAGGCCTACCAGCCTCGTGGGGCGCCCCGGGCTGTCGTGAATTGCACATCCGGGACCACGCTTCACCGCTGCACAGCTCCGCACACGCTCCAACTCCGGCCGGCGATATCTCCTATAACTCTTATGCCATAGGTTCCAAACTTTCACCAAGCAATCTCCACGGCAGCAGCAGCGAACATCCGCGGTGTTCGCCGGGGAATCGGCGGATTTAGGAGGATAAATGAAGGATTATTCTTCCAGGCAGCAGGAGCCTCACAGCAGTGCGGCCATTCTGCTCGCGCGCCCTCTAGCGCCCCATGCACGGGACACCTTGTGTGCCCCAGGCATGTCTCATTCTTTTCATCCCTCCCTGCCCCAATACACTAAGGCCTGTCTGGGGTGGTGCTCGCACCTCCCAAGGCAGGAAACCTATTGTCCAAGCCTCCCTTGCCGGGATCACTCCCAGCAGCAGGAGGTCAGACTCGTGTATGTGGCAGCAGCATCCATTTTGTGATGCTGGGGCTCTGGTTAACTTTAACCGGGTAAGTAGGTTACAACATGTCTTCTCCCTCTAGAAGGGAGGGATAATATCCTCATCCCCAGAAATGGGATGGGGGTATTATTCCAAAGTGTTAGACACCTTACACGACATGTTTTGATAAAGCCAAACCATAGTTACCATAACCGTTTAAGATTATAAGGCACTTTAAGAGTATATGGTAGGCTATATCATAGAACAGCTATAAGGACATGGTTCCGAAAGCTGCAGACAGGCTCAGCTCATGCTAGAGCACCATCTCACATGTTACCAAGCACTCTGCCTCCAGGATTGTTAAGGCCTGCCATAGGAGTGGCTGATAGGTACACATGTGTCTATATGTAAGTTAGGTATAGGAATACTACACCTAAGCAAGGAGTGATTACACGACCTTGCCCCAGCTGAGTGATCAGCCAGTTGTGTCATAATGGAAGGCCAGGCCAGGGGTGGCATAATGCATGCTGCAGCCCCTGGTAGGCCTAAGGTACACCTATGCCCTGGGTACCTAAGGTACACTGTACAGGGGCCAATAAGGTGATCCTATCCAAATGGGTTATGCACCTAAAGTACATAGTATCAATTTAGAGAGAGAACAGCAGGGCTGTGGGTCTGATTAGCAGGCCCACAGCCACATCTAAGTCGAAAACCAGTAAAGCAAAAGCAAAAAGTGGGGGTGAACATAGAAAGCAGACCCTACTCTCCTACACAACCCCCCCCCCAAACTTAGGGACATTAAACTAACCTTGACCAGTTGAGTCTTCATGTTCTAAGTGGAAATATCTGGAGAGTCCATCTGCATTGGCATGGTCAGTCCCAGGTCTATGTTCCACTGTGAAGTCCATCCCCTGTAGGGAAATGGACCACCTAAGAAGTTTGGGATTTTCACCCTTCATCTGATTTAGCCACAAGAGGGGCTTATGGTCTGTCTGAATCTTGAAGTGAGTGCCAAACAAGTATGGCCTCAGCTTCTTCAGGGCCCAAACCACAGCAAAGGCCTCCCTCTCAATAGCTGACCAACGTTTCTCTCTAGGGGTCAGCCTTCTACTTATAAAAGCAATGGGCTGGTCTTGACCATCTATATTAAGTTGTGAAAGAACAGCTTCCACACCTAACTCAGAAGCATCTGTCTGGACAATGAACTCTTTGGAGTAGTCTGGACTTTTCAGAATAGGTGCACTGCACATGGCCTGCTTCAGGTCATCAAATGCTTTTTGACAGCTGACTGTCCACTGAACTTTCTTTGGCATTTTCTTGGAGGTCAAGTCATTAAGTGGTGTCACAATGGACCCATAGTTCTTAACAAACTTTCTGTAGTACCCAGTCAGGCCCAAGAAAGCTCTGACCTCAGTCTGGGTAGGTGGAGGAGTCCAGTCCTTTATGGTCTGGATCTTGCTCTCCAGTGGTTGAACCTGACCCCCACCAACTAGGTGGCCCAGGTACACAACCTTGCTCTGCCCTATCTGGCACTTAGTGGCCTTGATAGTGAGGCCTGCCTTTTGCAGGGCCTCTAAAACATTCCTCAGGTGGACCAGGTGATACTCCCATGTGGAGCTATAGACAGCAATATCATCAAGATAAGCTGCACAATAATCATCCAACCCAGTAAGGACTTGATTCACCAACCTTTGGAAAGTGGCAGGTGCATTCTTCAAACCAAAGGGCATTACCACAAATTGATAATGTCCTCCTGGGGTCGAGAAAGCAGTTTTGGCCTTTGCATTCTCAGCTAGTCTGATTAGCCAGTAGCCTGCTGTCAGGTCAAATGTGCTCAAAAACTTAGCAGCTGCCAGTCTGTCAATGAGCTCATCTGCCCTAGGTATTGGGTGGGCATCCGTCCTAGTGACAGCATTGAGACCTCTGTAATCCACGCAAAACCTCATCTCTCACCATCTTGGGTGTGAGGTTTTGGCACAAGGACTACAGGACTAGCCCAAGGGTTCTCTGAAGGTTCAATGACTCCCAGCTCCAACATCTTTTGTACCTCAACTTTTATGCAGTCCCTGACATGGTCAGGTTGCCTGTAGATTTTACTCTTCACAGGCAGACTGTCACCAGTGTCCACCTCATGGGTGCACCAGTTTGTCTGACTTGGGGTCAGAGAGAACATATGTCTGTAGGATTGCAGAACCTGTCTGCAGTCCTGTTGCTGATGGACAGTGAGGCTGTCAGAAACGACCACACCATCAACTGAGCCATCATCAGGGTTCTGAGTCAACAGGTCTGGGAGAGGGTCACTCTCTTCCTCCTGCCCCTCATCTGTAGCCATGAGTAAGCCCATGTCTGCCCTGTCAACATATGCCTTCAATCTGTTGACATGAAGCACCCTGTGGGGGCTTCTGGGAGTCCCAAGGTCCACCAAGTAGGTGACTTCTCCCTTTTTCTCAACAATAGTGTGGGGTCCAGACCATTTGTCTTGGAGGGCTGCTGGGGCCACTGGCTCCAACACCCACACTTTCTGCCCTGGCTGGTAAACAGTCAGCACAGCCTTTTGGTCATGCCAAGCTTTTTGGAGTTCTTGGCTTGCCTCAAGGTTTTTAGAAGCCTTCTTCATATACTCTGCCATCCTGGAGCGGAGACCAAGTACATAATCCACTATATCAAGTTTGGGTTGTCTGAGAGGTCTCTCCCATCCTTCCCTTACTAAACATAGGGGTCCTCTTACAGGATGCCCAAACAAAAGCTCAAAAGGGCTGTAGCCAACCCCCTTTTGTGGGACCTCTCTGTAAGCAAACAGAAGGCAGGGTAAAAGGATGTCCCATCTTCGCCTAAGCTTGTCTGGTAAACCTTTTTTCATTCCCTTTAGGGTCTTGTTGAATCTCTCAACAAGCCCATTGCACTGTGGGTGATAGGGTGTGGTTAACTTGTAGTTCACACCACACTCCTTCCACATTGCAGTCAAGTATCCTGACATGAAGTTGGCACCTCTGTCAGAAATGACCTCCTTTGGAAAGCCCACTCTGGAGAATACTCCAAGCAGGGCCCTTGCCACAACAGGAGCTGTTGTGGTCCTCAGGGGAATAGCTTCTGGATACCTGGTGGCATGGTCCACTATCACCAGTATGAATCTGTGCCCAGATGCTGTTTGTGGGTCCATTGGTCCTACAATATCTATGCCCACTCTTTCAAAGGGGACCCCCACCACAGGTAGTGGTATGAGGGGGGCCTTTGTGGTGCCACCTGATTTGCCACTGGCTTGGCAGGTGACACAGGAGCGACAAAACTCCTTGGTATCTTCTGACATATGGGGCCAGTGAAAGTGAGGGACAAGCCTGTCCCAAGTCTTGTTCTGGCCTAAGTGTCCTGCAAGGGGAATATCATGGGCCAAGGTTATAAGGAAGCCTCTGAACCTCAGTGGTATGACCAACCTCCTGGATGCACCAGGCTTGGGGTCTCTAGCCTCTGAATACAGTAGCCCTTCATCCCAATACACTCTATGGGTACCTTGAGCATTCCCTGCAGCCTCAGCAGCAGCCTGCTGTCTGAGGGGTTCAAGAGAGGGGCAGTCTAATTGAGCCTGCCTCAGATCTGCCCTTGAAGGTCCCCCTGTCCCAAGAAACTCAACCTGATCAGGTTCAAGTCCTTCTAGGACAGTTCCTTCAGGGCTCTCAGAATCATCCTCCTGGGAGGGCTGATCCACCACCTGAGGCAGGGGGGAAGGCACAGCCTTACCCCTACTGCTCTTTCTCTTGGGTTGTGACTGGTCCATAGTTTCAGGATCCAGCACTTGTTCAGTGGTGCACTTTTTGGCCTGTGACCTGGTCACAGCAAGGACATGTGCATCTATCCCCAGCATTTCTGCATGGGTCCTATACTCCACTTCAGACCAAACTGAAGTTTCAAGATCATTGCCCAGTAAACACTCTACAGGAAGGTCTGAACTAACAACTTTCTTGAGGCCAGTTACCCCTCCCCAGGAGAAGTTAACAATAGCCACACTATGGGAGGTAGTGGCATTGCTAGCGTTGGTCACTAGGTAGTTCTCACCTAGTATGATCTGTCCAGGGTCCACAAAGGCAGGTATCACCATTGTGACACTAGTCCCAGTGTCCCTGTAGGCCTGAGCCATTCTCTGGTTGATAAAAGGAGTCTGTCTGTACTTGCCCAGGTTACTGGGGCCTACAGTAGAGGACAAAGCTAAGTCCCCATCACAGATCAGAACAGCCTGAGTAGGTATCCTGACTAGGCCAGAATCCTCCTCTGTTCCCAGGGTTAACCCTACTACACCCTTTTGCTGGGAACCACCACTTACAGCTGGACTAGGGGGTACAGTTGCCTTAGGGGCAATGGTGGCTGGGGGCTTATCCTTTTTGGTGCATTCACTAAACCAATGTGAGTTGGACTTACAATAGTTGCACCATGGTTTCTTTTGGCCATCTTTCTTTTTATCCTGTTTGGGACCACCCTCCCCCTGAGCCTTTTGGGGGCCTGGTGAAGACTTCTGGTCTTTTTGTTTCTGATCATTACCCTTCTGGTCTGCCTTTTTCTGATCACCGCCCTGGTCCTGGTTTTTCTGCTTAACTCTAGTCCTGACCCATCTATCTGCCTTCTTTCCCAATTCTTGGGGAGAAGTCAGATCAGAATCAATCAGGTGTTGATGCAGTAGCTGGTTTTGACAGTTGTTAAGGATTTGTTCTCTCATGATCAAATTATACAATCCTGTATAGTCCTTAACCTTACTTCCCACTAGCCAGCCTTCCAGAGCCTTAGTGGCACAATCTACAAAGTCAGTCCAGTCCTGAGTCTGTGTCTTCTGGGTATCCCTGAACAACAACCTGTATTGTTCAGTGGTTAGGCCAAACCCATCAATTAGAACACTCTTCAGGACAGTGTAATTGTCTGCATCCTCATCACTAACTGTGAGGAGCTTGTCTCTACCCTTCTCAGAGAAGGAGAGCCACAAGATAGCTGCCCACTGACTTTGGGGTACCTGCTGTACTTTGCAAGCTCTCTCCAAAGCAGTTATCCATTTGTGGATGTCATCCCCACACTTGTAGGGAGGGACAATCTTGCTCAGGTTTCTATTATCATAGTGCCTGTCTCTATCCTTAGGGATATTGCTGCCACCAGTGGGTTCTGACCCACTTAACTTTTGCTCTCTAGCCAGAGCAAGCTTCTCCTTGGCAAGGGCAAGTTCTTCCCTCTGAATCCTCAGATTAGCTTCCCTCATTCTGGCTTCATGCTCCTTTCTCTCAGGGGAAGTCATTCCCCTGTGAGAGGAAGCATTAGAGATGCTAGAGACATGGGAGTGGATAGATTCCCTTGAAGGGGATCTGTCTCTCCTGCTTCTCTGGGTAAGCCCACTTGGGGGTCTGTATGGGGGGACCCCATGCAAACTCCCATGTAACCCTAGGTTAGCCTGGCTAAGTCTTCCTACTTGGCCCTGGCTGTCTACCTCTTCATCTGAAGTCCCTTCTGACTCATCTGTGGTGGGTAGACCCTCCTTTGTACCTAGGGTACTGGCCTGTGAGGCCCTAAAAGTATCATACTCCTCTAGGAGTTGTACTAGCTGAAGGAGGGTAGGGTTTGCACCCTGTTTTAACTTTCTGGAGGTACACAATTGTCTCATCTCCTGAAAAGTTAGGGTATCATATCTAGAGGGGGTCTTCGTCAGACCTGTCCCTCCTGAGAGAGCATCTACTTGATCTCCTCCCAGAGACATGATCTAGTGAGGGTGTGGTGTGTGCACCTACCTACACTAGTTGTTTCTACTAAACCTCTCTGGTAGTTGTAGTCAGGGTGTGTTACTCCCTTCAACCTACAACCACTAAGTCCAGTAGGACTTAAGTAATGTAATCTATGTTATATGTACCTAAACAATATCTGTGTGATCTTTCAATTTAGTATCTCAAGATTACAATGGTATTACAACAGCAAGCTCAGATCCCACCGCTGCCACCAATGTGAGAAGTTGGCCTGATGTATGATGTCACTAGTTCTAGTGTACACCTTATATCAGTCCAAACAACCCTTATGGTGATTGGTTGTAAAGTCAACCTTATAGACCAGCTATCCTAGTGGTAGCATGGACAAGAGCAGTCTTAGGCTAAACTCTGAATGGCATGTGAAGCCAGCTGTGATACCATATATAATCCCTTGAATACCAAATGAAAGGACACCACAACAGAAATATATATAAAATAAAGTGTATTTATTCTAGTCAAACCCTCAGCACTCTTTATGAGATTAGAGGTAAGTACAACACAGTCTTATTTAAGCATACATTAAGTCACACAGGTAAGTAATTCAGTTAGGCCCTAGGGGCCACGCAAACCATATACTAAAGAAGTGGTATAAGGACCACTGTCACAGAAATAGGATAGGCCTAGGCCTAGGGAATCGCTGGGGCTACACTACACTAGCAACAGTTAGGAAGTGGGAGGCCCACAGGATTCAGGTGCAGATTGGAAACACTCACGCGTAATGCGTAAAAGTCAATGGAATTACTAGCAGTTAGAAATTAACAGTTTAAGGACACTTCTGAAGCAGCTAGAGAGTCGAGACTCGGAAACTAGACCCTAGGATAGTCACTACCCTTGTGAGCACCGAAGGACCCAAGTTACCTAGCCCACGGGCTGCGGGTGCATAGGTGTGAACTTGCGTCGGGTTTCGTCGTGGACTTCTATGGATGCCTGAAGGAAAGTTGCTGACAGGCAGTCAGTGAAGAGTGTCCGGTGGATCCCAAGGCTGGGATGAAGAAGAGAGGATACCTGCAAGCAGAAGGGACAGAGTCAAGGTCACTAGCCAGTGACCACGTGGAACCAGGAAGGAACCAGGCGATGTCGTGAAGATTGCAGGTGAAAGGTGAAGCTTGTCGCTGCAGCCACGGGTACCAGGAGACGTCGAGGACGACCAGGACCAGGAGGCGAGCTGTCCCACGAAGGCTCTTGCTGTCGGCGGCGTCCAAGTCGAACTAGGACTCACCAAGCCTTGGCAAGCGGAACCCACGAAGAACGGAGGACTTGCTTCTGGTGCAGACCAGGAAGGTCTGGGGTGCTTCTCTTTTGCAAAGAAGCGGGAGCCAGTCTGGAGGAGCCAAACCAGCAGTGAAGATTTCAAGGTGTGTCGTCACAAAGGCCGCTAGCCAACGGGCAAGCAACCGGACAGACGCGGCAAGCAGGAAAATGCAGAAGGGCCCCACGCAGGACTCGTGGAGTGTCGGGGGCTGATCTTCGGTGCAGATGGTGCTTTGGGTTGGGGCTTCTCAATCCCCGGTGCACAACTTCGAGGGTGCCTCAGCAGCTGCGCTGGAAGATACTCGCCACTTTTCCCAGGTAGCCGGTCCCACGTCTCTCGTCGCCTCCACGGATCTCAGCTCGGCTGTGGATGTGGATCAGGGTCGGAGAAGTCTGGAAGTCCAGGCTCTGGTCGGGCTCTGCAGTCGGTCCCTCGTAGAACTTCAGCAAAGCAAAGGGTAGTCTCTTGATGTTGCCTGTTTGCACAGGGTAGCCACTCCTTGGCCGCAAGGGAGATTCTTCAGTCTTCTTCTTTCGTCGAATGTCGAAGGTCCAGAGTTTCTGTTCAAGTTGCAGGTTCCGGATAATCTAATCTCCTGGGGCCCAGCTACCACTCTTATACTAATCTGGGGGGCTGGGTTGCCTGCTAGGTCACGCCTTATGGGTGGGACCTGGGATGGAGGTGGTTACACCCCCTTCCCTTTGTCCAGTTTCGCGCCAGGACTGGGGCTGGAGTGCCCCAGCACCGGTTTGAACAGGACTATGCACGGGACACCTTGTGTGCCCCGGGCATGTCTCATTCTTTTCATCCCTCCCTGCCCCAATACACTAAGGCCTGTCTGGGGTGGTGCTCGCACCTCCCAAGGCAGGAAACCTATTGTCCAAGCCTCCCTTGCCGGGATCACTCCCAGCAGCAGGAGGTCAGACTTGTGTCTGTGGCAGCAGCATCCATTTTGTGATGCTGGGGCTCTGGTTAACTTTAACCGGGTAAGTAGGTTACAACATGTCTTCTCCCTCTAGAAGGGAGGGATAATATCCTCATCCCCAGAAATGGGATGGGGGTATTATTCCAAAGTGTTAGACACCTTACACGACATGTTTTGATAAAGCCAAACCATAGTTACCATAACCGTTTAAGATTATAAGGCACTTTAAGAGTATATGGTAGGCTATATCATAGAACAGCTATAAGGACATGGTTCCGAAAGCTGCAGACAGACTCAGCTCATGCTAGAGCACCATCTCACATGTTACCAAGCACTCTGCCTCTAGGATTGTTAAGGCCTGCCATAGGAGTGGCTGATAGGTACACATGTGTCTATATGTAAGTTAGGTACAGGAATACTACAACTAAGCAAGGAGTGATTACACGACCTTGCCCCAGCTGAGTGATCAGCCAGTTGTGTCATAATGGAAGGCCAGGCCAGGGGTGGCATAATACATGCTGCAGCCCCTGGTAGGCCTAAGGTACACCTATGCCCTGGGTACCTAAGGTACACTGTACAGGGGCCAATAAGGTGATCCTATCCAAATGGGTTATGCACCTAAAGTACATAGTATCAATTTAGAGAGAGAACAGCAGGGCTGTGGGCCTGATTAGCAGGCCCACAGCCACATCTAAGTCAAAAACCAATAAAGCAAAAGCAAAAAGTGGGGGTGAACATAGAAAGCAGACCCTACTCTCCTACAGGTACTAGTTCCCAACCTTCCCCCTCCGATTGTTTATGCCCCCTCAAAAAAAGCTTAAACAAACAACCATTGGAACAGGCAGAAACAAGTTGCCAGCACTGCAAGAACAAAAGAAAACTGAATTTTTTTATTGTAAATACTTTGTTAGGTCTCGCCTGACCCAGCGCATGCGCTGGTCTGCCGAGACTTTTTGAGAGGGCTCCAAAAAGTGCTACCAAGCCAGCCTAGAGGTACAGTGTTCGTGCGCGGGCCCGCGTGCCGCGCTTGTCCGCAAATACTTTCACTTTCGCGGCCGCTTGGCATAGCCAATAGGTCTCGCTTTTGGGACCTTATAAGTGTTTAGCCATGCAACAGTTGCATAACTAAATAGTTATGCAACTGTTGCATGGCTAAACACTTATAAGGTCCCAAAGGCGAGACCTATTGGCTATGCCAATGCTTGTTTAATATGGTCGTTCAGCTGTACTTAATGCCTTCTTGGTCATATATAAGGTAACAAAAATGCTTCTGACACTTTTTTATTATAATATTTCAGCATGCTGCACAGCAGCCACACTTTTCTACAGCACAGCTTGAAGACATTGGCAAAGTCAATAGCTCTGGTTAAACACTTATAAGACCCCAAAGGCGAGACCTATTGGCTATGCCAGTGCTTGTTGTCTATGGCACTGTCGACGCAGGAGGAAAAATCTGACGGAGGCTCTCTGACTGACTTTCCTCCATTGACTCACCAGCATCTAAATAGAGCAGGAGTACTACTTAGAAGGTGGATGGAGAATCTGATGGAATAGCGATGATGGGCCCCGATCCGCTACGATCTAAATCCGGCCCCAAGTGTGCAAGTTACTACAGAATCAGGATGACAAGGAGCCGGAGGACTAGGGCCAGAAGTATCAGGAGGACAAGTTGGAAGAGGAACAGGAGAACTAGTCAGGTCAGGAGCAGGTGGAACAGGGCCATAAGGAGCAGAGACCAGACGGGAAGGATTAGGTGGATTAGAAGGATCAGAATAAGCAGGAATTGGAGCATGGCTGTGAGGGCCAGAGTGGTAACAACCAATGGGACCTGGGACTTGAAGTCCCAAGTGAAGCAGGAGGACCAGGAACTGAGGTATGAGGACCAGGCTGGTGACGATCAGGGGGACCGGGAAAACCAGAGCCACAAGGAACAATGGGACCAGACCAGGCCCATAGTGAATAGGCCAAGCCCAAAAAGACCTAATAAGGAGGACCAGGACCCGTGGACGCAGTGCCAGATGGACACCAAAGACAGGGACCAGAACCAGGAGAGTCAGGATGAGCCAGACCAGGAAGACTATGAGTGCCAGATCTAAGAGAACCAGGACAATAGCGTTAGGTGGAGAAGGACCGAGCAGACCAGCATGATCAAGGTAAGAATCAGTAGTAGTAGCATCAGGATGCCCAGGATGGGCTAATATAAGGAAGGGCCAGGAGCAGGACCAGGAAGAAAAGGGTCAGGAAGGCCTAGAACCAGGAGCACCAGATTCAGGAAACCACTTACAGGGTGACAAAACTAGTTGGAACAGGACTAGGATAAGGAGTGGGTGGAACTCAGTTATAGAAAAACTCTGCAAGATTCTAGAGTTCCACCAACAGATGGGAATTTGCATGTAATACTGCTCTCGCTGCAATTTAGTGCCAGTAGCGCGAGCAGTTCTGAAAAATCAGTGCAGACAGCACCATCAAGTGGACTAGAGTGTGCAGCCATGTGAGTTGTTTTTGCTGCTGCTCCAGTAGAAAATCTACTCGAGCTACAGCAAATTTAATCAAAAAGCAGTCCACTGACCACGACTGCTTTTGACCGTCCATGTTAGAAAACAGGGCTAGGGGAAACCAAATCTCACTTGCATTTCTGGTGCCTTGAGTGAGGAGATTCCGCCACGCGGCAACTGGCAGGATTAGGCCAAAACTACGCATTACAAGAGTAATGCGGATTCCCTTGTTATCCAGTATTGGGGTATCTTTCATAGATTCACATGCCTGAATCATTCCCCGTCGCCGAGGAGGGAGTCCCCGGTAAATAAAAAAGTAGTGCCAAAATGTTAGTAGTAGTAGTAGGCCCAAAGAAAAGGCCAAAAGCCTATATCTTAGCAGCCTATCTACCTCCTTATGCAAAAGGAACCAAGAATTTGGTAACAACCAATCAGACACCAGCACCCTTCTAGAACCCTCTCAACAGAGCCAGTTCTCCTCAGATTTTCACCGCACGTCGTTAGGAAGGGAGTCTCCCTGAGTGCCACTCAGTTTTGTTTCAACTTGCTTCAGCATGTCAGACAAGAAGGCTTTGTTTAAGTCCTGCAAGACCTGCGCCAAGAAGAGAGTCCATGTTGATGATCAACATGTGGACTGCATCTACTGCCTCTACCCTAAACATGAGGCAAGAGATTGCAAGATTTGCCGCACCTTCCCTACAAAAACTCTTAGGGATAGGGAGGCGAGAGTGCTTTTGTGGCTTAAATCCTCTTCGGCTGAGGAGGATGACAGAGCCTCTACTTCTAGCAAGAGAGCTAGATCGCAGGACAGCTCTTCCAGTGAGGGGAAGAAGCGTCAGAAATCTCATCATTCTACTTCTGAAGCGCACTCTCCTCTGTGAGTAAAAGCCTTTCAAAATCTCTGGCTTTCTCTCAATCTTCGGTTTCTGTCACCTCGTCTGCTTCTTCAATGACGGACACCATCACGACGACGGCAATTACCTCTCCTATTCTGTCTACGAGGATTACTATCCTCACAAAAAAGCCCGTCGTCGAGGTGTCGTCGACGAAGTCCTCGTCGACGAAGGCAGCAGTACCATCGACGACGATTACGCCACTTAAAAGCCTGTCGAGCTCGTCAACGAAGAGCTCGTCGTCGAAGATTCCATTGTCAAAGATCCCGTCGACGTCGAGCCCGTCGACGAAGAGCTCGTCAACGAAGATTCCATCGTCGAAGGACCCGTCGACGTTGAGCTCGTCGACGAAGACCCCGTCGACGGCGAAGACCCCGTCGACGGCGAAGATCCCGTCGACGGCGAAGATCCCGTCGACGACGATCCCGTCGACGCCCGCTCATTCCACTCCAATTTCCACCAGGACTTTTCAACTAAAGTCTTTTCAGAGGCAGGAATGTAGTGACATATCACCCCTTACTCCCTCGCATCTCCTGGAAACATATGTGCAGTGTGAGGATGAAGATGATGAGGATGACGAGGACGAAGGGCCCTTTGGGATTGCTCGCCATCCTTCGGAACTGCACATCAAATGTCAGGAAGAGGATGATGATGAGGAAGAAGATAACTATCAAGGGCATTACTATCAGGAAGACATAGTCGTTCCGCATCATAGACCTTGCTACAAACAATCTCGTCGGAGCGAGATGTCACATCTTCCTCCTACGTTAATTCAAGACCTGCAAGCCATGCTTGCAGATTATAAGCAGCGTTTTCCACCGTAGCCAATCCTTCCACAGGTTCCGCAGACTGCGCCACAGCCGGACCCATTGCCTTTGCCTGAGGATCCAGCCCCAATGCCTCAACTGCCTGATCCTCCACAGGACCCGCGTCAAGGTCAAGATTCAACCTCGGAGGAGGAATTCGAAGAGGGCGAGCTGCCAGACCCAGCAGACCCTTGGGATTCTTATATAATCCCTATGCCTTCGCCACCTACCCCTCTACCATCTGATTCGCCCCCGGAAGATATAGGGGGGTTCCATAACCTTATGCAGCGCGCTGCGACCAGGTTCCACTTGCCGGTAACCATTGAGCAGTCTGACTGTTTTCTGCATGACTTTAAAGAAGAGTCAAGAAAGGTTACGTGAGCTATCCCTATAATTGACTATATTTGGAAGGAAGGAGTTAAAATCATGAAAAACCCAGCATCAGTGCCAGCGGTGCTTCCACGGATTGACAAAAAATACCGTGCTCCAGCCAACAGTCCCTCCTGTCTCATTGGCCAACCGCGTCCAGACTCGGTTATATCTCAGGCAGCCCAACAAAAGTCTAAGAATCCGGCAGCACCGGTCACTACACCACCGGATAGGGAAGGACGCCGACTGGATCTAATTGGGAAAAAATGTTCAACTATGGCAGCTGCTTCCATCAGGGCAGCCAACTCCCTAGCGATAATAGGGCGTTAAGACCGCCAAATGTGGTCAGAAATGGCAAGCTTTATCGACCTCATCCCAGAGGACAACAGACAAGAGGCTCGAAAGATTTTGTTGGAGGGTGAGCGTGCAGCCTCAGAGACTATCGACTGCGCTCTGGATATTGCGAATACTAACTTTCGCCAGTTGGCTGGGGCTGCGGTTCTCAGGCGCCAGGGTTGGCTTAAGGCTACCACGTTCAGACCAGAAGTCCAGACAAAAATATTGGACATGGCCTATGATGGCGAATCATTGCTTGGAAAACATATAGATGACGCACTCCAAGCAATTAAAACCGATACTGATACTGCAAGATCATTGGGGGGCTCCTTGCAATACAAAAGAGGTACCTTCAGAGGAGCAAGAGGCCGTGGATTTTCATCCAGAGGGAATTATCATACCCAACAGAATAGGTACTGTTAGAGACGGGGATCTCTGATTGGCGCAAGGATGTCCTTGTGTCAAGCAGTGACCCTCTCCTCCACGTCAGGGCAAAGGATAACCCCTTGGGAATGACCCTTGCTCACCCTCTAGGTGCGTGGCGTGAGCAGCCAAGGCGATTCTCCAGGCGTTGTTGGTTAAGCAATTATAATCACACACACAGTAAATACATTAATCCCCCCAGAAACGGACACCAGGCTTAGGTATGTGAAAATACGGTTCTTTATATAAAAATAGTTATGCAGATTTATCACAAGACCAGTAACGTTGTTTCTATGCCATCAGATTATCAAGCAGGTAAACGGTTCTTTAAGCGGATGGTTCTTTAGTCTCTTTTCAATGTCACATGGGAGATTCCAGTCTTTGACTTACGTTCCGGCCTACCGCGGCTCACACATCGGTCGTGGGCGCGCGCGCGCCGTGCACAGCTCCTCCCGGTGGCTCCCGGGCAGCGGCGGTGAGACGGGCGTGCGGTGAGGCTTAACGGGGAAGTAAGGCGGTGCGGGCCCCGAGCCCGATACTGGAATTCCTGTAGCACTGTTGCAAGGAGAGAGTTACCCAAATCGGAGCGACTCTCGGCTTCGGGGTAGTGTCTTTGGATCCTCAATCAGCGGGTGTATGCAGCAGGCAGGCGCGGCCAGCGACCCTTAGCACGGCGGTGCAGGGGGGGTCTCCACAGCGGGGGCGGCGCGGCCTGAGATGTCCGGGGATAGCGAAGCGGGGTCACAGGGCACGGTCAGTGCAACTGGTTGACCCGGCGTAGATCACAGTCGTCGGACGGATTCCGGCGGGAGGGGTGACAGCGCGTTCAGCGCACTCCAGTGGCAGGCGATGACAGGGGTGCAGGCAACCTAGCCCGGGGACAGAGAGCGGCTCCGGGCGGAGCGGGGCTCTCACGGGGTAAAGGCAGGCAAGCTCCTGAGTGTCACGGCCCTAGGAGGGGGCGATGAGGGGCGCAGTCTCTTTCCAGCGGGATGCACACACGGCTCGACTTGGAGGACGAGCAAAAGCACAGAGAACCCACTAGTCCTGGGGTTCAGTTCAGGGGGCAAGCTCAGATCAAGCCCTTGGAGAATGTTCAAGCACAAAGTAGCAAAGTCTTTTCAGCAAGTCTTTTTCCTCTCCTTTCTCAGCAAGGCAAGCAGCAGGCCAGTCCTTCCAGCGTCTTCTGCTCCTTCTAGTCGGGCAGAGGTCCTTTGTGGTAAACAGGATTCTGATTTGCAAGGAGCAGGGCTCCTACTTTTATACCACATTTCTTTTGTTCTTTCAGGCCAGGGGGGCCTTCGCATAGTCGATCTCAGTCCTGAGCACTTTGTTGGGGGTACTCTGACTTCTGCTTTCAGTGTGAGGGGCAGGCACATCAGCCGCTCCACAGGAGGTGGAGCCGGCATTCAGGGGACAAGTACTTTCAGGATCACCTTGTGGACAGCGCTTCGCCCGTCCGGGGCCAGGTGCAGGCTGAGTCATCAGTCGCTCCCCAGGGGGCGGAGCCAGCTTTGTGGTGGTGGAGCACTGCCCTATTCAGAGTCCAAGGGGCACCCCCACCTCCCACCAAGGTGCTCTCCTGCCATTCGCTACCTGTCATCCCCCCAGCCCTGTCACTCACATAGCCCAGACAGTCAGATACACGCACAGCAGAGGCGGGCTGAGATGGTTAAGCGAGTAAATACGGACTTTCTAAAAAGTCGTATTTACAAACCCAGGATAGTAAAATAAACTTGACTACAAGAAGTATTTTATCATTCCGAGTTCAGGCATACTAAACATATCTCTCTACCATGTTCCCTGAGCCTGCTGGGATTATAGGATGTAATAATTCCAGCAGCTCATCTGGCCTAAGGGGAACAGGTAGCCTTGCAATAGTGAACCACGAAGATGGCGGTGATTCACTATTAGGACAGGCCTCACAACCAGGGCCTGTCCTACCTTACACCTACAACGCACCCTGCCCGCGGGCCTACCATAGGGGTGACTAACATGAGGCTAAGGGAAGGTTCTGGGGGCTGGCAAGTGTGTGCACTTGCCCAGCTAGCGTGACAGTACGGGACTGCACGCGGGGTCGGCAGTGGCAGACCCAGGACACATTTTACATGGCCGCTGGTGTGGGTGGCGCAACCAGCGCTGCAGCCCACTAGCGGCATTGGCATTCACAAGCCCTGGCACTCCGGGTGCACTTTACTGGGGGCTGACAGTGAATCCAATAAACCAATCATGTATACCAATGATGAACACTTTATCTTAGGGAGCACTTGCGCTGCGGCACGGATTAGCCGTGGCGCAGCGCCCTGAGCGGACAACACCAGAAAAACAATCGAGGCACACCATCAAAAGTGGAAGGGAAACTCACGCCAAGGTGCCAGGTCTAACACGTGTCTCCTCCAGCTGAAAGGTGGGGAGAACTACCCTTGCCCAGGGGGTTCCTCGTCACTAAGGCGGAAATACCTGGACAGACCGTCAGCGTTGGCGTGATCTGTGCCAGGACGGTGTTCCACCGTAAAGTCCATACCCTGTAGGGAGATGGACCACCTCAACAGTTTCGGGTTCTCACCCCTCATTTGCATCAACCATCTGAGGGGCCTGTGGTCGGTCTGAACTCGGAAGTGAGACCCAAACAAGTAGGGTCTTAGCTTCTTCAGCGCCCAGACCACAGCAAATGCTTCTCGCTCAATTGCACTCCACCTACTTTCCCGTGGAAGTAACCTCCTACTGATGAAGGCTACGGGTTGGTCCCAGCCCTCCTCAGTCATCTGTGAGAGAACAGCCCCTACACCATGCTCTGAAGCGTCTGTCTGCACTAGGAATTCCTTGGAGAAGTCAGGGGCCAAGAGCACGGGCGCCGTGCACATGGCAGTCTTCAGGGTGTCGAAAGCTTTCTGACAGGTGTCAGTCCAGATCACGTTCCTGGGCTGCTTCTTGGAAGTCAGCTCTGTCAAGGGGGCAACAATCGTTCCATAGCCCTTGACAAACCTCCTGTAGTACCCAGTGAGCCCCAGGAAGGCCCTCACTGCGGTCTGCGTCTTGGGGGGCTCCCAAGCCAGGATGGTCTCAATTTTGGGTTGCAATGGTGCCACCTTGCCACTCCCCACTTGGTGTCCCAAGTACACCACGGAACCCTGCCCGATCTGGCACTTGCTTGCCTTGATCGTGAGGCCTGCTCGGCGAAAGAGCCATCAACACTTCCCAGAGGTGGCGCAGGTGTTCGGGCCAGGTGGCACTGAACGCTGCGATGTCATCCAGGTAGGCGGCACTGAACGCATCCAGCCCAACCAGTACCTGGTTGACCAACCTCTGAAAGGTGGCAGGGGCATTCTTCATCCCAAATGGCATGACCCGGAACTGGAAGTGCCCATCTGGTGTAGAGAATGCTGACCTCTCTTTGGCCCCATCGGTCAAGGCGATCTGCCAGTACCCAGACGGTAAATCAAACGTGCTGAGGAACCGGGCAGCCCCTAGCCGATCAATGAGCTCATCAGCTCTGGGGATGGGGTGCCCGTCAGTCTTAGTTACTGAATTGAGTCCTCTGTAGTCCACACAGAACCGGAGTTCAGGTGTGGCTCCCGGCGCAGCAGCTTTGGGGACCAAGACCACGGGGCTGGACCAAGGACTGCTGGAGGACTCAACCACCCCTAGCGCAAGCATTTTGGAGACCTCCTCCTTGATGCAAGCTCTGACCCTGTCAGTTACCCTGTAAGCCTTGTGCTTCACAGGTAAGCTGTCACCTGTGTCCACATCATGGACGCACCAATCTGTGACACCAGGAACCAGGGAGAACCTATCCGGAAACTGCCCCAGCAAGTGGCGGCAATCTTCCTGTTGTTCGGGCGTCAGGGTGGGTGAGAGGTTAACTCCATCCACTGACCCATCTTTCTCAGAGGCTACTAAGAGGTCAGGAAGAGGCTTGGTCTCCTCTTCCATCCCATCATCAGTGGCCAGCAGCATGCCCACTTCGGTCCTCTCTAAGTGGGGCTTAAGGCGGTTAACATGTAGGACCCTCAAAGGGTTCCTGGGAGACTGCATGTCCACCAAGTAGGTGATAGGACTTTTGCGCTCCACAACCTCAAATGGACCTGTCCACTTATGCTGAAGTGCACAAGGCTCCACTGGGGCCAAGACCCACACCTTTTGTCCAGGTTGAAGCTCTACCAGAGTGGCATTCCGGTCGTACCAACGCTTCATCTCCTCCTGGCTGGCTTCCAGATTTGCCTCAGCAAGTTGCCTGAAACGCCTAGTCTGGTTTCGGAAGGCCAGCATGTAACTGTATACATTCTGTGGAGGTTTCCTGGGAGATTGCTCCCAGCCTTCCTTTACCAAACTCAGAGGTCCCCTTACCGGGTGACCATACAGAAGCTCAAAGGGGCTGAACCCTAGAGACTTCTGTGGCACCTCTCGGTAAGCGAAGAGCAGGCATGGCAAGAGGACGTCCCACTTACGCCTCATTGGACCGTCTAGGCCCATGATCATGCCTTTGAGGGTTCGGTTGAATCTCTCAACCAACCCATTTCCTTGGGGGTGGTAAGGAGTGGTGAACTTGTAAGTTACCCCACACTCCTTCGACAGGGATTTCATATATGTGGATATGAAATTGGTCCCCCTGTCGCTCACCACCTCTAGAGGGAATCCCACTCGGGAGAAAATTCCCATCAGTGCTCGTCCCACCACGGGGGCCGTCACTGTCCTCAGAGGGATGGCTTCAGGGTACCGGGTGGCATGGTCCACCAAGACCAGGATGAACCTGTTGCCCAGGGCTGTCTTGGGGTCCAGAGGCCCCACAATATCAATACCCACTCGCTGGAATGGCGTACCGACCACGGGGAAGGGCTGCAGAGGAGCCTTGTGCTTCCCTCCGCTCTTACCACTTGCCTGGCAAGTCTGACAGGTTCGGCAGTAGGAATCTGAATTCTTGTGCATTTGGGGCCAGTAAAAGTGGGTGACAAGCCTGTCATAGGTCTTGTCCATCCCCAAATGTCCTGCTAAAGGCACATCATGAGCCAGCCCCAGTAGGAAGGTTCTGAACTTCTGGGGTACCACCAGCACACGGGCTGACCCAGGTTCAGCAGCCTTAGGCTCTGAATACAGGAGGTCACTCTCCCAGTACACGTAGTGTGTCTTGGCCTGAACACCATTGGCCTGGTCTGCAGCCTGCTGCCGCATACCCACGAGAGAAGCGCATTCTTTCTGCTCCCTGCAGAATTCCTCCCTGGAGGGACCTCCTTCTTGCTGCCAATGGGTCAGCTCAGGCAGGTCTCCCAGTTCGGCAATCTGTTCCCCGGTAGGCTCCAGGGCATCCCCCTCAGGGTCTGCTTCCTCCTGGGCCGTGGGAACTTCGGGGGCCGGTTTCCCGCGCCTCCTGCGCCTTCTCCCTAAGGCCGGTTCCTGGACCTCTCCCTCAGGCTCCAGGACCCTCTCAACACCCCTACTGGCTGCCATGGACCGGGTGGTCACGCACGCCCAGTCGGGTAGACCCACCATCCTCAGATGCGTGGTCTTCTCCACCTTTTCCCAAGGGGAGCTCTCCAGGTCGTTCCCTAGCAGACAATCTACAGGCATGTCAGTTCTCACAGCGACTTGTAGAGTACCAGAGACCTCCCCCCACTCAAAGGGAACTTGAGCCATTGGACAACGACTCTCCATGTTGTCAGCATTGACAACCCTACAGTAGGCATTGGGTACAATCTGCTCTTGAGACACCAGGTGTTGCCTCACCGAGGTCACGCTGGCTCCTGTATCTCTAAGAGCCTCAACCTTCTTTCCATTGATGGTCACTACTTGCCCATATTTCTTAGTGTTAGAGGGTAAGTAGGTTTCAGGGACCATCTCACTGTCTCCTAGCGAGACTAGGGTCATATGCGCAGGACCCCCACCCCACTGGACTGCTACCTCCACCCCAAAATTAACATTAGCTACTTGCCGGGGGGGAGCACCAGTGGGTGCTGTCTTACCAAACAGGCGACACTTAGGATCAGAGGCAATGTGACCCGGTTCACCACATTTATAACAATTGAAGGGCCCCTTTGGAACAGGCCTACCTGCCGGGGCCCCGTTCTGCTGCGGGGGTGGGGGAGGCTGAGAACCCTTCTGCTGGTTCCCTTGGGGATTACTTTGGGGGCCTTTTTGGAACCCCTTTTGTTTACCCTTGTCCCCCCCACTCTTCTGCTGGGGACCCTGCCCACCTTTGGCGGAGTCTCCCACTTGACCCTTGTGGACCCTGGTGCTGAGCCAGCGGTCCGCCTCCTCAGCGAGCTTCCTCGGGTTGGACAGCTTGCTATCAATCAGGTGCTGGCGTAGCTCAGGAAAACATTGACTGGACAAGTGCTCCCATGCAATTAAATCAAGCAGCCCTTGATAATCATTCACCTTGCTACCCTTCACCCAACCATCCAGTGCTCTGCAGAAAAAAGTTACATACTCCACATACGTACTCTCAGGGATCTTCTTAGTCTCCCTGAACCTCTGTCTATATAGCTCAGGAGTTAACCCATACCTGGTCATTAAAGCTTCCTTCATATGGGGGTATGAGGTCTGGATCTCTAGGGGCAAATCTAACAGTGTGTCACGCCCTTCCGCAAGGAACCTTCCCCACAACCCCGCTCCCCAGTCTTTCTCAGGGACCCGGTGTGAAGACATGGCTACCTCGTAGGTCCTAAACCACTGCCCTATGTCATCCTTCCTAAAATACTCCTTAACTACATCTTTGGGGATGTACACCTTGGACTCTACCTGCACCGGTGGAGTGCTGCCACCAGAAGGAGCGGTTTCCAAACTTTTCGCCTTCAGCTCCAACTCCTTCACTTTCAGATCATGATCCATTTGGCGTTGTTGTGCCTCCAAGGCCAACTTCTGCTTCTCCATTTCCATTTGTCCTGCCAACTTTGCCATCTCCATTGCATGCGCCCTGTCTGCTGCCCTGTCCGCCAGCTCTTCTGGGGACAGGCCTCTGGTGGGCTCCACAAAGTGGTCGGGCGGAACGATGTCCCCCGCATTCTGTGGGTCTCTTGACTCTTTCCAGGCTCTCAACGCCTTGAGGTACTGGTTCTTCTTCCTGAATCCAGTATGGGGAACTCTGAATTTCACACTTTAGCCTTTCAATTGCTCCACGGTGCAGTCCTCCAGTTTATCCCAATCCACCTCATCCATTCCAGAAATCACAGAGAGTGCTCTTCCAGCAGGAAGTGAGCCAGGCATGGCTGCAGTAATGGCAGATGTCTCAACGGTTCACAAATGAAAAAAAACCTGTGGCTGCGTTACTTGGTCTGCCCTCACTATCTGGTGATTAATAATTCACTGTATGCAAATTCCAAATGCAAATCCGAAATCCCAGCCGCTGCCAACAATGTTAGAGACGGGGATCTCTGATTGGCGCAAGGATGTCCTTGTGTCAAGCAGTGACCCTCTCCTCCACGTCAGGGCAAAGGATAACCCCTTGGGAATGACCCTTGCTCACCCTCTAGGTGCGTGGCGTGAGCAGCCAAGGCGATTCTCCAGGCGTTGTTGGTTAAGCAATTATAATCACACACACAGTAAATACATTAATCCCCCCAGAAACGGACACCAGGCTTAGGTATGTGAAAATAAGGTTCTTTATATAAAAATAGTTATGCAGATTTATCACAAGACCAGTAACGTTGTTTCTATGCCACCAGATTATCAAGCAGGTAAACGGTTCTTTAAGCGGATGCTTCTTTAGTCTCTTTTCAATGTCACATGGGAGATTCCAGTCTTTGACTTACGTTCCGGCCTACCGCGGCTCACACATCGGTCGTGGGGGCGCGCGCGCCGTGCACAGCTCCTCCCGGTGGCTCCCGGGCAGCGGCAGTGAGACGGGCGTGCGGTGAGGCTTAACGGGGAAGTAAGGCGGTGCGGGCCCCGAGCCCGAAACTGGAATTCCTGTAGCACTGTTGCGAGGAGAGAGTTACCCAGATCGGAGCGACTCTCGGCTTCGGGGTAGTGTCTTTGGATCCTCAATCAGCGGGTGTATGCAGCAGGCAGGCGTGGCCAGCGACCCTTAGCACGGCGGTGCAGCGGGGGTCTCCACAGCGGGGGCGGCGCGGCCTGAGATGTCCGGGGATAGCGAAGCGGGGTCACAGGGCACGGTCAGTGCAGCTGGTTGACCCGGCGTAGATCACAGTCGTCGGACGGATTCCGGCGGGAGGGGTGACAGCGCGTTCAGCGCACTCCAGTGGCAGGCGATGACAGGGGTGCAGGCAACCTAGCCCGGGGACAGAGAGCGGCTCCGGGCGGAGCGGGGCTCTCACGGGGTAAAGGCAGGCAAGCTCCTGAGTGTCACGGCCCTAGGAGGGGGCGATGAGGGGCGCTGTCTCTTTCCAGCGGGATGCACACACGGCTCGACTTGGAGGACGAGCAAAAGCACAGAGAACCCACTAGTCCTGGGGTTCAGTTCAGGGGGCAAGCTCAGATCAAGCCCTTGGAGAATGTTCAAGCACAAAGTAGCAAAGTCTTTTCAGCAAGTCTTTTTCCTCTCCTTTCTCAGCAAGGCAAGCAGCAGGCCAGTCCTTTCAGCGTCTTCTTCTCCTTCTAGTCGGGCAGAGGTCCTTTGTGGTAAACAGGATTCTGATTTGCAAGGAGCAGGGCTCCTACTTTTATACCACATTTCTTTTGTTCTTTCAGGCCAGGGGGGCCTTCGCATAGTCGATCTCAGTCCTGAGCACTTTGTTGGGGGTACTCTGACTTCTGCTTTCAGTGTGAGGGGCAGGCACATCAGCCGCTCCACAGGAGGTGGAGCCGGCATTCAGGGGACAAGTACTTTCAGGATCACCTTGTGGACAGCGCTTCGCCCGTCCGGGGCCAGGTGCAGGCTGAGTCATCAGTCGCTCCCCAGGGGGCGGAGCCAGCTTTGTGGTGGTGGAGCACTGCCCTATTCAGAGTCCAAGGGGCACCCCCACCTCCCACCAAGGTGCTCTCCTGCCATTCGCTACCTGTCATCCCCCCAGCCCTGTCACTCACATAGCCCAGACAGTCAGATACACGCACAGCAGAGGCGGGCTGAGATTGTTAAGCGAGTAATTACGGACTTAAGTATTTTATCATTCCGAGTTCAGGCATACTAAACATATCTCTCTACCATGTTCCCTGAGCCTGCTGGGATTATAGGATGTAATAATTCCAGCAGCTCATCTGGCCTAAGGGGAACAGGTAGCCTTGCAATAGTGAACCACGAAGATGGCGGTGATTCACTATTAGGACAGGCCTCACAACCAGGGCCTGTCCTACCTTACACCTACAACGCACCCTGCCCGCGGGCCTACCATAGGGGTGACTAACATGAGGCTAAGGGAAGGTTCTGGGGGCTGGCAAGTGTGTGCACTTGCCCAGCTAGCGTGACAGTACGGGACTGCACGCGGGGTCGGCAGTGGCAGACCCAGGACACATTTTACATGGCCGCTGGTGTGGGTGGCGCAACCAGCGCTGCAGCCCACTAGCGGCATTGGCATTCACAAGCCCTGGCACTCCGGGTGCACTTTACTGGGGGCTGACAGTGAATCCAATAAACCAATCATGTATACCAATGATGAACACTTTATCTTAGGGAGCACTTGCGCTGCGGCACGGATTAGCCGTGGCGCAGCGCCCTGAGCGGACAACACCAGAAAAACAATCGAGGCACACCATCAAAAGTGGAAGGGAAACTCACGCCAAGGTGCCAGGTCTAACAGGTACCAGCCTCCGTATCGACAATCTTATCAGTCTTCCTACAGACAGACCAACACGTCTGGTTTCTCTCCTCAAGGTGGACGAAAAAGATCGCAGAATCAGGGAAGAGACACCTCACGGAAGCAATGATTTCTGCAGGGCGCCTTCCACTCCTATTCCCCTCCCTGTGGGTGCGAAAATTTCAACTTTTGTGAGCAAGTGGCAGGAAATTACGTCGGACCAGTGGGTTCTGGACCTGGTTCACAACGGTCATACCTTAGAGTTTGTCACCAAGCCACCCAACACACCACCCAAGGGACCCCCTCCCCCTCGTCTTCACTTACTATTCAAAGAAGCTTTAATGATGCTCCTCAAGAACGCAATCGAGAAGGTTCCTGCACTTCAAAAGGGGACGGGTTTCTATTCCCGCTTCTTTCTCATCAAGAAGAAATCAGGGGAGTGGCGCCCAATCTTAGACCTTCGCAATCTGAACAGATTCCTCAAGAAGCAGGGGTTTCGCATGGTCACTCTGGCAGAAATTCTAGGTTGCCTCAACGAGGGAGATTTTCTAGCTTCTTTAGATATGGAAGACGCTTACTTTCACATCCCAATACATCCGAAGCATCGCAAGTATCTTCGCTTCACAGTGGCTGGCGCCCATTACCAGTTCAAAGTGCTCCCGTTTGGGTTAAAATCTGCCCCAAGGATCTTTACGAAGTGCCTAGCTCCAGTGGCAGCAGCGTTACGATCCCAAGGAATCCAAGTCTTCCCGTATTTAGACGACTGGTTAATAAAGGGTCCTTCGGAAAGATCAGTCAAGACTGCCGTGACAACATCTCTTCGTCTGTTCCACTCTCTGGGGCTTACGATCAACAGGAGCAAGCCTCAATTACACCCAAGGCAGATCCTTCCTTTTCTGGGAGCTCTGTTAGATACCGTCCGCTGCAAGGCATTCTTATCTCACGAACGGCAGGTTCGTCTGCAAAACTTAGCAATCCGGATTTCCAAAAGAAAGTCAGTTTCTGTCCGGATGTTCGCGTTGCTCCTAGGAATGTGCTCCTCTGCAATACACCTCGTCCCTCTGGCGCGGCTCCGGATGCGACCCTTGCAGGAGGAGTTACACCTTCAGTGGCAGCAGGCGATGGGCTCTTTCGACGACATCATCAGAGTCACTTCAGGCATGAAGAGCGTTCTAAGTTGGTGGTCCCACATTCCCAACTTATCAGAAGGGCTCACTTTCATTCAGAAGATTCCAGACTTTGTCCTCACTACCGATGCTTCCATGGAAGGATGGGGAGGTCATCTCCAAGAGTTACAGATACAGGGGAAGTGGTCTCCAGAGTACAAAAACAAACACATCAACAGTCTGGAATTGTGAACAATTTTCCTGTCTCTGCAAGCTTTCCTTCCAAGGATTGCAGGTTCTTCGGTTCTGATTCGAACCGACAATACCACCAGCATGTTCTACGTGAACAAACAAGGAGGAACAAGATCAGCAACTCTGTCCACGGAAGCTCAGGAGTTGTGGGAATGGGTCACACTCCACAACATAACCCTCAGAGCAGAACATGTCCGAGGTCTCTGCAATACATTAGCGGACACACTCAGCCGATCCCAATCAGATTGCCACGAATGGGAGCTAGAGCAGGCTCAAGTGCTCAGAGTATTCAGAGCTTGGGGAACACCACCGCTGGATTTGTTCGCCACAAAGGAGAACAAGAAATGCCGCTTCTATGTCAGCAGATACCCTCAACAGGGCTCAAGGGGGAATGCCCTGTCCATGCGATGGTCAGGGATTTGTGCTTACGCTTTCCCCCCCGATACCCCTAATACCGAGGGTCATACGCAAGATGAAGTTGGAGGGCTGTCGTCTCATCTTGATTGCACCCAGATGGCCACACCAATACTGGTTTCAGGAGCTCCTATTGCTATCACAGGACCAGCCGATCCGTCTTCTCCCGACGCCCACGATGCTGTCAAGGAACAGAGGTCAGGTTCTCCACCCGGACCCTCAGTCCCTACATTTACACGCATGGCTCCTGACTTCTTAGAGTTTAAGGACTTGGATATCCCTCAAGACTGTAGGGATATACTAACGAAATCACGAGCCCACAGCACGATAAAAACTTACCGTCTAAAATGGAAACGGTTTTGCTGCTGGTGTGAAGCAAACCAGGTGCACCCGGTGGACGCTCATGCAGAACAGATCCTCCCTTATTTGTTACACCTGGCAAGATCTGGACTTTCTTTCCCTTCAGTCAAAGTCCACTTAGCTGCACTTTCCAGATTCAGAAGGGGTGCTCATGGCCCTTCTCTTTGTTCATCCTCTTTAATTAAGCAGTTCATGAAAGGACTATTCCGAGAGTTTCCTCCGGTCAGACTTCCGCCACCGGAATGGGAACTCAACACAGTCTTAATGCAATTAATGAAGCATCCATTCGAACCCATTCACAAGGCTGAGCTCAAATTCCTTACCTGGAAGGTTGCTTTACTTCTGGCTTTAACATCAGCTCGACGAGTGAGTGAAATTCAGGCATTTACTATAAAGGAACCTTTTCTACACTTCACTCAAGACTACGTGCACCTCCGAACTAATCCAACATTTATCCCTAAGGTGCCGTCACAGTTTCATCTTAATGAACCAGTGACATTAAAAACTTTCTTTCCTAATCCATCTACTCCAGTGGAACGAGCCTTACATTCTCTCGATATCAAGAGATGTCTTAAATTCTATCTTCTAAAAACAAAGAACCTTAGAAAGTCCGATCAATTGTTCGTGGCTTATGGCCAGACTACCCTGGGAAAGGCGGTTACAAAGTCCACCATTGCCAGATGGATAGCATCTACAATACTTTTCTGCCATGACAAGGCTCGCAGGCCTTTGTTGAGGAAACCCAAGGCCCATTCCACGAGAACAGTAGCAGCGTCTACAGCATTGTTTGCTGGTGTGACTCTAGAAAATATCTTCCGTGCTGCGACATGGAAAAATGTCCACACTTTTACAAGACATTACTGCCTCCAATCCACGCATCGTGATGATGCAGCAGTTGGGCAAGCTGTACTACGACATCTGTTTCTTTGAGATATCTTCAGGTACCCTTTTCATATTTTAATATGTAAGATGTGGATATCTTTGGTATAACAATGCAATGTGTTACAATAATAATTTGCTTTCATTTTCAATGTTATTGCATTACATGCTGTTTCCTCTTTATGGCTTGCATGTTTCGAATTTGAAGATTATCCAGTATTGGTATCTTTCATAGATTCACATGCACCCACCCTCCTCCCCATAGAGTCCGTTCTATATAATTTGGGACGTTCACTTCCCACTTGTGCTACGAAAATCTGAGGAGAACTGGCTCTGCTGAGAGGGTTCTCGAAGGGTGCTGGTGTCTGATTGGTTGTTACCAAATTCTTGGTTCCTTTTGCATAAGGAGGTAGATAGGCTGCTAAGATATAGGCTTTTGGCCTTTTCTTTGGGCCTACTACTACTACTAACATTTTGGCACTACTTTTTTATTTACCGGGGACTCCCGCCTCGGCGACGGGGAATGATTCAGGCATGTGAATCTATGAAAGATACCAATACTGGATAACTGTAGTTACAGGTAAGTAACTTGTTTTCTTACAAGAGTAACGCAGAGATGCCACATTTTTCCAATTACGCTGGTGGAATGAAATATTCACCCACCCATAACTAAGATGAGGATCATGAGGACCAAACAACTAAAAAGGGGAGGAAATGGAGCAGGAGGGGGAACACCACCAAAATGCACAGAATGATCTTGTGGTGAAGGAAGAAGACCAGGAGCAGGGGGACACCAATATGACTATACCACATGTATTGGGCATTTTGTTGTCAGAATCAAGGTGGAAAAGATTGACATTAACCTGTAGGGAACCACCTGAATAGCAATGTAATAAGCTGTCCTTACGCACCCCTTTGTGGTCCTCGCAATCAGCAACTTGTTCCTTCTCACTTCAGAGGAACACACAAGTGAATAGGATAGAATAAAACAATAAACTGGCCAACTGCTGGCCACTCACTGCATCTTGACTTCCCTCATCTCTCTCTTGTAAGCTTAGGAGGAATTTAGGTGGCATGCTGCAATCAGATACACAACATTAAGTAACCTTCAGTAATAATTTTACTCATCGCTGTCGTCCCTGTAAACACCCCACTAGTCCCACTTTATTTCGATATTCTTATGAAAAGGGTACCCGACCTGGCCCACTAAATGCCACTATTATTCTGGATTCGAAAATGGACAACTCTGGAATTAACTGAATATAGAGAGTTCCTGAAAGATGTAAAAGAACTGGGTCATGCTCTGTAGGTACCCTGCTTAAGGTTTCTTCGTAACTGGTGTAAAACATTGGGCTTGATCAAACTGTGGGAGTCATATGAATTAATTTGTAAGGCAGACAAGCAAGTCTTAAAATCGACCGATTGGTCTCTTGTGGGCAACACCTTAATAACCAGGGGTACTTTGAGGAACCTTATAGAGCAGCTCTTGGCATTCCAACCTACCCCCGCCTTTGAAAGCTCTATGGATAATATAACACCACCCCTGGCTGAGAATTTTTAAATTAGATGTAGAATAGACTATCCGCCCTTTTGATCATTCTGTAAAAACTGGAATAAAAACTCCTCGTCTGATTCATGCCCAGCTTGTAGCATGAGTCCTGAGACTCTTGATCAAATTATGTTTGTGTGTCCTAAATATTGTAGTGTGTGCAGAAGATGTGTGCGCTCAATTTGTTTGTCCACGGAGGCAAAGCGAATACTGATGACCGATACAAGTGATCCAGTTTACTTTTTCAGAGAGTCACTTCTTGCTTAACATCTTGACAAAGAGAGAGTGTTTTCGAAATCATCGTAATTCTTATTACCATTAGAGTGTGCTTTGTTTTATGGAATCAATTTTAAGCACCTATGGACCTTGTATATAACTATATGTACTTTTAATTCTATTTGACCATCCTCTCTAATAGCACTTTTCCGAACACTTTACCACTCTAGGACATGATATGATACTGATGAGTTTCATACAAATTGGTTCATGGGTTTGATTTTAACAATCTAGACTAATGCCTAGTTAATACTATCAATTTTTAGGAGTATGCTGATATTTATTAATAGCTATAAGTATAATGAAATAGTAATTTTTACGAACTCTGCTGAAATCAAGTTTTATGACTTTCACACATTTTAAACGTTTTTATTATATTTATGTATTAAAGATGCTGATTGAAGTTACATTTGGTAAATGCATCATAGGGATGTTTTGTAACTTTGATGGTTATGAAACCGAATTAAGTATTTTTTGACTTTGTACTTTATTCATCATTCAAGCTAACAACGATTCCTTGGTACATCCTTCACTCATATCCCCGAATCTTGGTTCTGTAGTTTCCTGTAAGGAGCGTAACTTCCTCAGCTTGTTTCACAAACTGGTTATCAGCCAGTCTGCAGATTGTGTCTGAGTTTTCCGTAAATCAGGAGCTGAACTCCGGCACCTTTCTTGGTTCCCTTGGGGATTCTATACCAGTTCAAGTCTCAAAACAGGAATGTGAGTGTGCTGAAAGGTTTATGAAATTATTTTAAAACTATGGATTCTATCAAGTTTCTTAATCTCTATTGATGCACTATTGCACATGTGCTCACTCTGGGTGAAATAAGCAAATCACTTATCTCTTTTTTGTCCAGGTTGAGGACATCAGTTCCTGCAGCCATGATTCATCAGAGGTGAGTTTCTTTGGTATGGTTGATGTTCTTTATGAAATCACCTATTGCCCAGCAAGGCGCAGTTTGATTGGAAGTGATATGTATACTATCCCAAATCAAAGATGGATGCAGAGATTTCCAAGTCTCATGCAGCCATCTGAGAGGTTTCAAGACCTTTTCAGTAAACCCATGATCTTGCCACTTGTGTATACCTCACTCAAGAAATGGCACACAAGTGTGCTTTGGATTGGCATTATTTTAGTCTTTTAGCAAGTTGCATGTATTGCAAGCACATGCATTCTTTCATGTTTGGTTGTTTCTTTTTCGGGGTTGCCTTGCTGCCATAGAACATAACACTTACTTAGCGTGCCTTATGCTAGTTATCCAATCTCTCTGTCATAAGCAGGCATTCTCCTAGATGTTATTGGTACACTTTTCCCAATTTTTCTTCGTACCCACTAAGTCCACCCTGGAGAAATTTTGCATTTGGCGCCTTCTGGGACTCAACATGGAAGTAAGTGTGTGGTCATAACAGTTTCCTCCCCTTAAGGACAACTGTCACGGTGGTTGCTTAGGTTTGGTGGGACTCTGTTAATAGTAATTGTTTGAGATCCTAGGTGCATGGAGGTGACTAGCTGGCTCCTATGACCATTCCTTTGTCCCGAAAACCTTCCAGTCTACTAGTGTGCTGAAAGATTTACAAAATAAATTTTTTTTAAAACTGTGGTTTCTATCAAGTCTCTTAGTCCCTTTTGTATGAGCCACCTGAGGGACCTGTGGTCTGTCTGAATCCAGAAGTGAGTCCCACAGTGGTTAATTTGCAATATAAAAAGTGCCAGGGCTGTCCTTAGGAGGCAGCACTAACAGGAGAAATGTGCTGGTGCAAACTGCCTCATTACTAGAGCTGCCGATTCATTCAGACTTATTAGTCTGGAGAGGACTTGGCCGAATGGCTAGTGCGGCCGATTCCAGAGCTGGGGAACTGGGTTCTCTCTAAACAACTTGGAGTGCATATTAGGTGCACTAGTGATTGGTTACTGTGGTAACTTATAAGCCCCTAGTTTATGGTACCTTAGGTACCAAGGGCATAAGTACTTCACAGGCCTACCAGGGGCTGAAGCATGTATTATGCCACCCCTGGGAAGCAGACTAAATCTAACACCACAGGCCTGCTACTGCAGCCTGGGTGAGGAAGTGTTAGCACTCCTCACTGAGATATAGGTTCACTATTTCTCCAGTATTAGGGTGTCTTTCATAGATTCACATGCTTGAATATTCCCCGTCGTCGGAGTGGGAGTCCCACGGTAAATAAAATAGCAATATATATAGCAAAATATATACATAAATAATCACATAATTAGCGTTATACAGGTGTAAAAACACCCATAGTGTACCTATATGAGAAACTCCATAGGAATACAATGGAGAGAGACAAAAGAATTTTGTAGTCTATCTCTGTCATTATGTAAGTCCGAACTCCAGCCAATCAGGCGTCAGCCCCTCTCTAGAACCTTCTCCTCAGAGCCTCTCACCTAAGATTTTCTACCGCACGTCGTGTGACAGGGAGTCTCCCTGAGCTCTGCTCAGTTTTTGTCAGTCAGGATGTCTTCTAGTAAGAAATCTTTGTTTAGACCATGTTCTTCGTGTGGAAAACTGCGTTTATTTTCTGAGGACCCACACAGTAAGTGTATTTACTGTTTATACCCAGACCATGAAGTGGCAAAATGTAAATTTTGTAGAACCTTTTCTACAAAAACTTTAAAGGACAGAGAAGTGTGAGAAGTTGGCCTGATGTATGATGTCACTAGTTATAGTGTACACCTTATATCAGTCCAAATACCCTTATGGTGATTGGTTGTAAAGTCAACCTTATAGACCAGCTATCCTAGTGGTAGCATGGACAAGAGCAGTCTTAGGCTAAACTCTGAATGGCATGTGAAGCCAGCTGTGATACCATATATAATCCCTTGAATACCAAATGAAAGGACACCACAACAGATATATATATAAAATAAAGTGTATTTATTCTAAGCAAACCCTCAGCACTCTTTATGAGATTAGAGGTAAGTACAACACAGTCTTATTAATGCATACAGTAAGTCACACAGGTAAGTAATACAGTTAGGCCCTAGGGGCCACGCAAACCATATACTAAGTAAGTGGTATAAGAACCACTGTCACGGAAATAGAATAGGCCTAGGCCTAGGGAATCGCTGGGGCTACACTACACTAGCGTTAGTTAGGAAGTGGGAGGCCCACGGGATTCGTGTGCAGAGTGGAAACACTCACGCGTAATGCGTAAAAGTCAATAGCAATAGTACAGTTTAGAAAACGGTAGATTTAGGACACTTCCGGAGTAGCTAGGAAGTTGAGACTTGAAAACTAGACACTAGGATAGTCACTATCCTGATGAGCACCGGAGTACCCAAGTTACCTAGCCCACAGGCTGCGGGTGCATAGGGGTGAAGATGCGTCGTTTTCCTCGTCGACTCCTATGGATGCCTGAAGAAAGATGCTGACAGGCAGTCAGGGGAGAGTGTCCCGTGGATCCCAAGGCTGGGATCAAGAAGAGAGGAAACCTGCAAGCAGAAGGGACAGAGTCAAGGTCACTAGCCAGTGACCACGTGGAACCAGGAAGGAACCAGGCGATGTCGTGAAGAGTTGCAGGTGAAGGTGAAGCTTGTCGCTGCAGCCAGGAGGACCAGGAAGCGTCGAGGACGACCAGGACCAGGAGGCGAGCTGTCCCACGAAGGCTCTTGCTGTCGGCGGCGTCGAAGTTGGACTAGGACTCACCAAGCCTTGGCAAGCGGAACCCACGAAGAACAAAGGACTTGCTTCTGGTGCAGACCAGGAAGGTCTGGGGTGCTTCTTCTTTGCAGAGAAGCGGGAGCCAGTCTGGAGGAGCCAAACCAGCGCAGAAGATTTCAGGATGCGTCGTCACAGAGGCCACTAGCCAGCGGGCAAGCAACCGGACAGACGCGGCAAGCAGGAAAATGCTGAAGGGCCCCACGCAGGACTCGTGGAGTGTGGGGGGCTGATCTTCGGTGCAGATGGTGCTTGGGGGTGGGGCTTCTCAATCCCCGGTGCACAACTTCGAGGGTACCTCAGAAGCTGCGCTGTAAGTTACTAGCCACTTTTCCCAGGTAGCCGGTCCCACGTCGCTCGTCGCCTCCACGGATCTCAGCTCTGCTGCAGATGTGGATGAGGGTCGGAGAAGTCTGGAAGTCAAGGCTCTGGTCGGGCTCTGCAGTCGGTTCCTCGTAGAACGGTCGCAAAGCAAAGGGTAGTCTCTTGATGGTGCCTGTTTGCACAGGGTAGCCACTCCTTGGCTACAAGGGAGATTCTTCAGTCTTCTTCTTTCGTCGAATGTCGAAGGTCCAGAGTTTCTGTTCAGTTTTGCAGGTTCAGGATAACCAAAAGTCTTGAGGCCCAACTCCCACTCTTATACTAATCTGGGGGGCTGGGATACCTGCTAGGTCACGCCTTATGGGTGGGACCTGGGAGGGGGTGGTTACACCCACTTCCCTTTGTCCAGTTTCGCGCCAGAGCTGGGGCTGGAGTGCCCCAGCGCCGGTTTGAACTGGACTATGCAAGGAACACCTTGTGTGCCCCAGGCATGTCTCATTCCTTTCAGCCCACCCTGCCCCAATACACTAAAGGCTGTCTGGGGAGGTGCTAGCACCTCCCCAAGCAGGAAACCTATTGTCCAGGCCTCCCTGGCTGGGATCACTCCCAGCTGCAGGAGGTCAGACTTGTGTCGTGGCAGCAGCATCCATTTTGTGATGCTGAGGCTTTGGTCAGAGGCTAACAGTTGAAGTATGATTTTAACATGTCTTTCCCTCTAGAAGGGGGGAATAATATTCTCATGTCCAGAAATGGCATGGGGGTATTATTCCAAAGTGTTAGACACCTTACACGACATGTTTTGATAAAGCCAAACCATAGTTACCATAACCGTCTAAGATTATAAGGCACTTTAAGAGTATATGGTAGGCTATATCATAGAACAGCTATAAGGACAAGGTTCCGAAAGCTGCAGACAGGCTCAGCTCATGCTAGAGCACCATCTCACATGTTACCAAGCACTCTGCCTCCAGGATTGTCAAGGCCTGCCATAGGAGTGACTGATAGGTACACATGTGTCTATATGTAAGTTAGGTATAGGAATACTACACCTAAGCAAGGGGTGATTACACGACCTTGCCCCAGCTGAGTGATCAGCCAGTTGTGTCAAAATGGAAGGCCAGGCCAGGGGTGGCATAATACATGCGCAGCCCCTGGTAGGCCTAGGGTACACCTATGCCCTGGGTCCCTAGGGTACACTGTACAGGGGCCAATAAGGTGATCCTATCCAAATGGGTTATGCACCTAAAGTACATAGTATTAATTTAGAGAGAGAACAGCAGGGCTGTGGGTCTGATTAGCAGGCCCACAGCCACATCTAAGTCGAAAACCAGTAAAGCAAAAGCAAAAAGTGGGGGTGAACATAGAAAGCAGACCCTACTCTCCTACAAGAAGGCCGCCTGTTATTATGGCTACAGAGACTGAAGGATAAGGATAACCCACTCTCTGATGTTGAAAGTCTTCTTTCTGGCCGTTCTCAACCAGCCTCTAAGCGCAGTAGTGTGCAGGAGTTACCATCTCCTTTCCTCAAGAAAAAGAAACTATCTTTGACTCTGACAGCTGCCACTTCTGCTGTCTCACCTACTGCTTTGTCGCCTAAGGGACACTGTTCTCAGGCTGCTGAGGCGTCTACTTCCCATTCCTCAGGGAAAAGATTGTCCGCCTCGTCGACGATACTCCCGACGACGAGATCTGCTGTTTCTAGCTCGTCGACGGTGACTCTGACGACGACATCAGCTGCTTCGTCGTCGACGAGCGTTCTGTCGACGTTATCCTCGTCGACGATTACCATCAGTACCTCGAGGGCGGTGACTTCTATTTTGCCCATTACTTCATCGTCGACGAAGAAGGTAAAGGTTCCGTCGACGAAGATTGTGTCGTCGACGAAGACGTCGTCGAGCTCGTCGACGCCCACTCCGTCGACGAAGAAAAAGAAGATCCCGTCGACGACACTGTCGACGGTGGTTCTGTCGACGAAAGCCTTGTCGACGAAAGCATCGACGACGGCCCCGTCGACGGTGGCTCTGTCGACGGCGGCCCCGTCGACGGCGGATCCGTCGACATCGATTTTGTTGCCACAGACTCTGTCGACGATAGTTCCGTCGACCATCATTCCGTCGACGGCGGCTCCGTCGACGAGGGCCTCTCCAAAGGCGTCTGCAGAACATACCATGCAGCAGTCGACGGCAGGTACATTTGTAAAGATAAGAGTAAGCAGCGTTTCGTCTGCCCAGAAGACAAGGAGGGAACAACTACCTCAGCTGACTTCAGCGTCGGTTTCATCTTTAACTGGGGTTTCTTGGACACCATTACCTCCTAGTGTTGGCCTGGATAGCCAGGAAGACAATATTCCTGTGGGAGATGCACAGCCTCCCTCACCATTATTCGCTACGGATTCTGATCAGGAGTCCGAGGGGTTACCGGAGTCTTTTCGAACGGCACAAAGCCCGTCCGACTTAGTTATTAAATGCCAGGATGTCAGCAGTGAGGATGAAGATCCAGTTTACATACAGCAGGTCCCTCTGAAGCATAAAACGGCGACTCTTCCTTTGTCGCTCATAACTAATCTCCAACGCATGTTGGACGACTACAACCAACGGTTCCCTCTATCCCCTCAACGTTCAGAGGTTCCGTCAGCCCCGGTGATTCCGGCAAATATTCCACCGGTACCTATTGTAAATCCGGTTCCTCAGATGCCGTCTGCACCTCCAAGACAGGTTCCAGAAAGGTTGTTGCCTCACCATGAGCCTATAGAGGAAGGCCCTCAGGACACAGAAGAGGGTGAAATCCCAGATGATGATGGGGATGTGGATGACAATGACGATGATATGGCGTAGTGGGACAATTACCAGGCACAAACACCATCCCCCTCACAGATAGTAACAGGGGATTCACCTCCAGTGGACATAGCCAATTTTCACCAACTGATGGAAAGGGCAGCACACCGTTTTAAACTAACAACGGAGCGCAGAGAGGAAGATTGCTTCCTTTATGATTTCAAGAATCAACCTTATAAACAGACGCATGCTATTCCCATTGTGGAGTTTATTTGGGAAGAAGGCAAGAAATTAATGCAGACACCGAATACCTTGCCAGCACAGGTGCCTCGATTAGAAAAGAAATATAAGGCACCAATAGGAACCCCAGCATGCCTCACGGGTCAGGCTAAACCTGAGTCAGTCGTTACGCAGGCAGCGCAACGTAAGGCGAAAAATCCTGCATCTACTATCACCACACCTCCGGATCGTGACGGACGTCGGATGGATGCCATAGGGCGTAAATTCTCTTCTATGGCCTCTACTGTGGTTAGAGCAGCTAATGCCTTGGCCATCCTGGGACGATATGACAGACAAGTATGGGCTGATATTTCGGATGTGGTTCAGGAGTTGCCAGAGCCATCTAAGGTGGAGGCAATGAAGTTGCTCCAAGAGGGAGAAGCGGCATCGGCGGAAATAATCGATTGTGCAGTAGACATCGCCTGCATGGGGTTCCGTCAGCTTGCCGGAGCGGCTGTTCTGGGTAGGCAAGGATGGTTAAGATCGACATCCTTTCGTCAGGAGGTACAGTCCATGATCCTTAACATGGCGTATGACGGCGAGGCGTTATTTGGAAGCCACGTCGATGAAGCTCTACAGTCCATAAAGAAGGATACTGAGACAGCTAGATCGTTAGGAAACCTTCAATTTCAAAGGAGCAATTTTCGTGGTGCACGCGGACGCGGCACCTCCTCAAGTTTTCGAAGGGACAATAAACAATACAAACCTTACAATCAAGGATCCAACCGTTACTCTTATGGCCAGCAACAGCAAGCATCACGACAGCAAACCTCCAAGTCATATAGAGGAAAATCCTCATACAGAGGAACCGCGTCAAAGAGACAGTGACTCTTACCAGACGGACAAGGTTGGAGGTCGAATCTCTCTGTTCTTTTCCCAATGGTCCTCCATCTCAAGGGACCGTTGGGTTTTGGACATTGTAAAGAAGGGACACGCCTTAGAATTCACCAAATTCCCTCCTCCCACACCACCCTCCGGACCGCATGAAAATGAAAGAACTGTTGCATCAAGTTCAACTTTTAAGGCAAAAAGGAGCTATAGAAGTGGTGCCAGTGTCTCAAAAGGGAAAAGGTTTTTATTCCCGGTTCTTTCTGATCACAAAGAAAAACGGAGAGTGGAGGCCCATCCTTGATCTAAGGGCACTAAACAAATATATAAAGAGCCAATCCTTCCGTATGATGACGCTAGTAGACATCTTGCGCTTACTCTTGCAGGAAGATTTTCTGGCAACGATAGATCTCCAGGATGCCTATTTTCATATCCCTATATTACAGCGGCATCGGAAGTTCCTGCGTTTTCGAGTGGGTCAACACGATTACCAATTCAAAGTGTTACCATTTGGCCTGCGCTCGGCCCCTCGAGTGTTCACGAAGGTACTAGCTCCAGTAATAGCGTTTTTGCGACTCCAGGGAGTGCAAATTTTTCCATACCTGGACGATTTTCTCCTGAAATCTCAGTCAAGCACTCACCTGCGACAACACACTCTTCTGTGCCAGGACGTGTTTCGCTCATTAGGTCTGTCCGTAAATGCAGAAAAATCCCAACTTCATCCGTACCAACAAAGAGATTTTCTGGGAGCAACTCTGGAAACTGTATCAGCAAAGGCGTTTCTCTCCCAGGAGCGTTTACAAAAGATGCTGCGACTGGTGTCTCTGATCAGATCAAAAGAGTCAGTTTCTGTGAGACTGTTAAAATCGTTTCTGGGAATGGCGTCATCATCCATTGCCTTGATCCCTCATTGCCGACTGAGGACACGTCCTATCCAGGAAGCTCTGGATGCTCAGTGGCGTCAGGTAACGGGATCTTTCCACGACATGATATGTGTCACAGATCAAATGAAGTCAGCACTCGCATGGTGGACAATTCCAGCCAACTTGACGGAAGGCATGTCATTTCTGTCGGTGCCGCCGGACAGGACAATCACGACAGACGCCTCATTGGAGGGATGGGGCGCACATTTGGAGGATCTCTCTGTGAAGGGAAGATGGTCAACACATCAAAGATCTTGGCACATCAACAAGTTGGAGCTGATGGCGATTTTTCTGGCTCTAAAATCATTTCTACCTTTGCTCCAAGGAGAGTCAGTGCTAATACAGACAGACAACACAACCTGTATGCACTATGTGAACAAACAGGGCGGAACAAAATCCCCAAGTCTCTCCAGGTTAGCTCAAAGAATTTGGGACTGGTCTCTCAGTCATCATATCATGATTACGGCAGTACATCTACCAGGAGTATCCAATGTCCTAGCGGATTCCCTGAGCAGGTCCTCCTCGTCGACCCACGAGTGGGAGTTACACCAACCCACTCTAGAGAGGATATTCCAACTATGGGGTCGTCCGCAACTGGATCTCTTTGCTACGCCGGAGAACCGGAAATGCCGAAATTACGCAAGCTGGCATCCCCACAAGGAGTCGCAGGGGAATGCCCTTTTGATAAACTGGTGCAATCTATTTGCGTACGCCTTTCCTCCAATACCCCTCATACCTCGGGTTCTTTGGAAGATGAGGAGACAACCTTGCCACCTGATTCTAATAGCCCCGCGCTGGCCACGACAAGCGTGGGTCTCAGAACTGCTCCTGCTGTCCCAATGCCAACCAATCCTCCTGCAACATCGGACGGATCTGCTCACAATGAGCGAAGGGAGAATTTGTCATCCAAATCCCTCCTCACTGAGCTTATCGGCCTGGAACCTGAACACCATGAGTTCGCCCACCTAGACATCCCGCAGGATTGTAGGGATATTTTGGCCCAAGCAAAAGCACCCTCTACAGTCAGGACGTACAAGTTCAAATGGAAAAGATTCTGCCACTGGTGTGCTGCTAACGGAGTCCATCCGATACATTCCACGGCAGAGCAATTGCTACCATTCTTCTTGCACCTAGCTAGTTCTGGACTGTCTCATGCAACCTTACGGGTTTTTCTAGCAGCTATTTCCCGATTCCGGCAAGATGGATCAAGTTCCCTTTGTTCCTCAAGAATAATCCGCCAATTCTTTAAAGGCTTATTCCGAAAATTTCCGCCAGTTCGGCGTCCTCCTCCGTTGTGGCACCTCAACGTTGTGTTAGCGCAATTGATGAGACCTCCGTTCGAGCCCATTCACAAGGCCGACCTAAAATATCTAACTTGGAAAGTAACCCTACTTCTGGCACTAACGTCTTCACGTCGTGTCAGTGACATTCATGCTTTTACCATCAAACCTCCTTTCCTGCAGTTCAAACCGGATGCTGTAGTGTTACGCACCAATCCATCATTTCTACCCAAGGTGCCTACTGACTTTCATATTAATGAGCCAGTAATATTAAAGACCTTTTTTGCCAATCCTCAGACACCTGCAGAGCAAAGATTGCATTCTTTGGACGTGAAGCGGTGTCTAAAGTTCTACATCAGTAAGACAGCTTCGTTCCGAAAATCCGATCAACTTTTTATAGCATATGGACGCTGTCATAAAGGACGTCAGGTTACTAAACCAACGATTGCACGCTGGATCTCGGCAGCTATTGTCTTCTGCCACCAAAGGGCAAATAAACCTCTGCAGTCTACAGTGAGGGCACACTCCACTAGGGCAGTATCATCATCTACTGCCTTATTTGCTGGAGTATCTTTGCAACACATCTGCAGAGCAGCTACGTGGTCGACCAGACACACGTTTACTAAGCACTACTGCTTGGCAACTTTAAGCGAGGAGGATGCTGCAGTGGGACAGGCAGTGCTGCGCATTCTTTTTAAGTAAGGTGAGCCTCTTCCTCCCTCCTGTAGGAGAGTAGGGTCTGCTTTCTATCAGGCCAACTTCTCACACCTCCTCCATATTGTTTCCATTTATATTATGCATTTACAATGTTACAGTTGTTCAATACTGTTTTTATGCATAAGAAGATTGATTATCTTTATATTTTTGAATCTATTTTGGCATGGAAACAATGGTGATTGTTACTGCTAGCTATTCTATATTCAAGCATGTGAATCTATGAAAGACACCCTAATACTGGAGAAGAACAATTGTTACTTACCTGTAAACAGGTGGTTCTCCAGTATTGGTGTCTTTCATAGATTCACATGCGACCCTCCCTCCTCCCTTCAGAGGCTCTCTTCTCCTCATACACTCTACAGTCACTCTTGTGCTACGAAAATCTGAGGTGAGAGGCTCTGAGGAGAAGGTTCTAGAGAGGGGCTGACGCCTGATTGGCTGGAGTTCGGACTTACATAATGACAGAGATAGACTACAAAAGTCTTTTGTCTCTCTCCATTGTATTCCTATGGAGTTTCTCATATAGGTACACTATGGGTGTTTTTACACCTGTATAACGCTAATTATGTGATTATTTATGTATATATTTTGCTATATATATTGCTATTTTATTTACCGTGGGACTCCCACTCCGACGACGGGGAATATTCAAGCATGTGAATCTATGAAAGACACCAATACTGGAGAACCACCTGTTTACAGGTAAGTAACAATTGTTCATCTCTCCCTGCACACACATTTAAACCTATCAGTCACCCCTAAGGCAGGCCCTATCAATCCTGAGGGCAGGGTGCTTGGTTTCCATGTGAGGGGGTGCCTCTGCCTCAGCAGAGCCCCTCTGTAGCTCTCAGAGTCCATTCTCTGGGGCTGTTTGTGAATGCGGTCAAACCATATACTCTTAAGTGCATTATAACCTTGTGGTTAATGCTAACTTTGGAATGGCTGCATCAAAACATGTCGTGTTTGATGTCAAACGCTTTGGAATCATACCCCGACACCAGTAACTGGTGTGGGAGTATGATCCCACCCTTCTAGAGGGATAGACATGTACCTACTGTGGAAACATGGTAGAATCCTGAAGAGCCCTGGCATCATAAAATGGATGCCACCAGTCACAGACACTGGGCTGCCCTCCTGATGACCGAAACTCGCAGTGGAGGAGGCCCAACAATGGGCATCCTGTCACAGGGAGGTGTAACCACCTCCCAGACAGGGTTTAGTGTATTGAGGCTGGGTGGGTGCACTCCTAGAGTGCTTTGAAGTCCTGCACTGGGAGAGCAGTAGGCTCCTCTGTGCATACACCAGTTCAAACCGGCTCAGGGGCTACCTGCCCCTGCTCTGGCACGAAACTGGACAAAGGGAAGTGGGTGTAGCCACCCACTCCCCTGACCCTCCCATAGGTGGGGTCATAGAGCTAGTCCCTCCCTTCCTTCTAGTATAAGTTAGGGAACCCTTGCCATTGCAAACTAGATATCCCTGGATGACGCTCTGAAGAAGAATCCTGGACCTTCGACGTTCCATTACCTCTGGAAGATGGAAGAATCTCCATTGGAGTCAAGGAGTGACTCCCGTGCTTGGCAGGCACCAAACTTTGCAATCAACGGTCGCAAACTTTTCCGCTCCTGCCGGAGTCCGTAGTCCCTGCAGCCCACGAAGAGGATTTCCTGACTTCTCCAAAGCCATCATGAGCCCCCAGTGATGCTGAGGCAAGTGTACCCCACGAGGAAACACAATCCCTGGGTACCGTGCACTATTTTCGAGTGCAACCCCTTCACGATGTTCTACAAACTTGTGCATTGGACCACGTGTGTCCCAAGCCTCCAGCAGGATTTCCTCCGAAGATCAGAGGCCTACCCCATCCCGAGTGACCGTGGGCCCATGTTGAGTGAATCCTCCCGAGGCGTCTTTGCGATCCCTTGCCGGTCGGCTTGTGGGTCCCCAGAAGACTTTTCTACAGTTCCAAAAGGCTCCCCTGGTTGTTCCAGGCCTGCCCTGACTTACCCTTGCTGGGTGAGTCTGTCAGACCTTGCTGGTTTGCACCGCTGACTTTTTATCCTTTCCACAAGACTTGCTGTTACCAAGGCTTGTTGGCTCCAATCTGGTCACCGACACCGCAGTAAGCTGCACACTTTGTGGGACCCGCTGAAAACAGCTCCTGGTTGTCATCGACCCCTCCTGGACCTCGTGGCTGAAGAGTCAAGACACCTGTGGTCACCTGAAATCACCCGATGACTGTGGGCATCAGTCTTCCTTGCCCCGGGTCACTGCCAAGTGACTTTGAACACTGTCCCCTCTGCTTTCAGGTCTTCCTTCTTCTGAATCCAGCCTTGTATTCCACCGGACACTTCCCCTGTCTTCACAAGCAGCAAGTCTTCTTTGGCTCCCATTGAAAACGACGCCGCGACCCGACACCAAAAGACACCTATGCACCCGGCTTCCCTGGGTGAGGTAACTCCAGCACTACGATGCTCCTGTGGGTGTTGGCTCTAGAACTACTTACCCTGTAAGTGACTTGTTTGTAGACTCTCCCGAAGTATCCTTAAACCTTAAATTTCCAACCGCGACTTGCTCCATAGAAATCAATTGGGATCCGCGTCTGTGTTCTCACACTGCATGCGTCTCCCGTGGGTCCTTTACTTACCTGCCTTGGGTGGATTAGTGAGGCCCCAGCGCTTCTAAAGGCCCTAGGCCTTGTCTCCTCTCAAGTTGTTATCTCTAAGTCTCTTTTTTAGTATATGGTCTGATACGCCCTTAGTGCCCCAGCCATATTTGTGCTTAACTTATTGTTAAATGTTGATTTGTGCATATGTTCCTCACTTCTAATCTCATAAAGAAATTAGTAGTGTGTGTCTAGTAATAAATACATATATATTTGATATATATACCTGTGTGGTGTCCTTTCATTTAGTAATTCAAGAGATTATAAGGTAAAACAAGCTGCTTTACATTCCTCTAAAGACTTAGCCTGAAGGCTGCTCTCCACAGCTACCACTAGGATAGCTTTCTTTAAAAGGTTGTCTTAAACCTATCTACCATAAGAGTCGAATTGTACTGGTGCAAGGTGTCCACTTTAACTAGTGAACAGCATATACCAGGCCAACTTCTCACAGTGGGCTTCCTTGAAGGGTGAATCAAAATTAAAGTGGCCCCAGAGGGATCCCCCTTCTACGCGCTGGAACGTGCCCACAGAGTCCCAGCCAGGCCACCCAGTCCGGGTGCCCCTCCCCGACCCATAGTGGCGAGATTGCTTCATTTTCAGGATCGTGATGCTGTGCTCCTTAAGGCCCGTCAAAAACAGGAACTGCAGGTTGCCAACAGTAAAATGATGATCTTCCGAGACTTTGCGAACGAAGTACAGCATCAAAGGGCCTCATTTCTAGCTGTTAAGAAGAAACTGAAGCAACTTCAGATACCCTATGCCATGTTATTTCCAGCTCGGCTGCAAGTAGCAGACAAAGCCGGGGCACAATTTTTTACCACCCCGCAAGAAACATGGGGCTAGCTGGAAAGTTGACGGTGCCAGAATGAAGGGACTGCATCAATAGAACGATCACAACAGCATGCAGGGAAGAACACACTCGCGGCACGTGCTCCATCATCTAGAGAAGAAATGAATGAGAGACGTAAGGCACTGCAGGCGGCGGCGGTACTCACCAGAGGGGATGCCAGTGATCCAGCGGAATACCAGCAACAAGTGCTCACACACCATATACTCACCTGGGCCCATTCATTCACACTAGGTAGTAAATACCGCTTGGGGTCAATTTGTACTCTTTATCCAGGACCAGTTATTCGTTCTCCCTCACCAATCTATTCACAGATCAATGAGCATTACCTTTTGTCAATGGACCTATTCGTTAATCTAGTTTAGGATATATGACCTTTAAATCTCAATTTAACTTGACTCATTTGTTTGAAATAATCACAGACTCTGGAAGGTTTTAAATGTTTATCTAAATTAATTCATGTGAGTCAAATGCAAATAGCACAGTGCATGACCGCGTTTTTCATAGAGGAAGTTCAATTAATAAAATCAGTCATCTATTTAAAGTAAAGCATCACAATGACAGCACTCAAGAAAGGAGAGGATAGAGAGGGCAATACAAGGTAAAACACAGACTTATATTTACCTAAAGTATGAAAAACAAACCCCTCTATCAAGGGGTTGGGAAGGGTCCCCAGGAAAGACCAGGCGACCAAGACTTCAGGACAGGATTCAGGACAGGATAGATGACCTCTCTAGCACCGACACCAGCGTCACTCCCCTCTACGACACTTTCTTCCTCCTCGAGAGTCATCCCTGATCTTCTAAAATTTTAATAAAGTGTTTTCGGATCTAGGATTTTGTTTTGCTTTCACTCAGCTCTCTGACAGCATCCCGGTCTCTCAGCATCTCCGTCTATCGATCTAAATTAACTAACTAAAATCTATATCTATTATATCTTTCTACACCTATGTTCCACCCATTAATGTTTCACAATTATGGGGCCACTAACTCAGATTGGACGGGGCAAGGGGGTTGATCATTACACCATAATAAACTTTCAATAAGTTTCTTAAGACCATTGTTAAAAATCCTACCCCTTCATTTTTATTCATATTCTTTATTTACCACCCACATTCACATCTTTATCTACACAAATGTTATACATTATATGTGTTCTCATCCGTTCACAGGACAATTTGATGGTTTCTCAGGCTATGTAGCACAACTCGACCTTGGATGCACTCCAAGCCTTGCTTCATCGGGTTTTTCTCTCTCTCTCTCACTGCGTCTGTGTCAAGTCATGTGTGGCACCAGATTCTCTTACCCACTGAGGCCCAAAGTACGAACTAGCTGGAAAGTCAGAAAGAAACACATTAATTAAAAATATATATATATTTCACTGTATATCACCTATCTCTACTCTAACCCCAATTACTTATAAATGCTCTCCCGCATTAGCAGTTTAGTAATAACACAACTTAGTTTCAGCATTGCAGATGCTTAGCATGTGAGTTTCTGAGTGGCCTTTTTATGTTTAAATCTTTTTTATTAATATTAACAAAGTATCGTCAACGGCATCAGCAACTCTCGCCTACAACCCTACGGGCCGGCGTATTACTGCGCTGGGGAAGCAGCATGTCAAAGAATCCACAGGCCCCTGATGGTAAGTCAATATTATACACAGCATGCCGCCTACAACCCCTCGGGGCCGGCCGCGTCTCTTATGCGAGAGAACCACAAAAGTCCCCCTGCCTGCAGGTTGCTAATGTAGAGAGACTTTCTTCTAAGTGTAAATCTGGTATGGAATATCTCCTACGGAGACATCCCCAGGGCGAGGCGCCGGGGGTGGGTCACCACTTGGCGACCGAGACCCCCGTCCGTGCTGTATGCTTTATCATTAAGACCCGTCCAGTGGGACTGCAACCCGTTTTGATACTTGAATAGAAAAACAAAATCCCATCCCAAAACCTCCCCTCCAACTCTCTCCTTCCTAACTCCCAGATTCTCCCTCCCCCCAACTCCCCCCCCCCCCCCCCCCTCCAAGTCCAGTGCGTGCTTCTGGTGTGTCCCGGTTGTATCCATGGCCCTCTTCCAGTCGCCCCCTGTTAAGCACATTCAGGAGGCCCCTTCGTCCTGTGCAGTAAGCCGCAGGAGTCGAAGATATCTCGGGCAGGTCAGTTCTCTGAATTCTGTGACCAGTAGGGACCGGAATGGCTGCCAGAGGTCATTAAACTGCTCCGCTTCCCCTGCAACTGCCAACGACATTTTCTCCATACCCAGCACATGCCACAATCTATGTAGCCATCTGGTGACCGTGGGGACTATGGGTGAACGCCAATGTACAAGAATATTCTGAACTGCCGACCCTAGCGCTATGGCTATTTGCCTGCCCCTTCGGGATTTTAAGGGATACATCAGCTCATTTGGGAGACCCAGTAATATATAGGCCGGGAGGCGCGGAAGTTCGGTGTCAAAATGGGAGTCTACCTCGTCTATCACCGCCTTCCAGTAGTCGGCTAGAAGGGGGCACTCCCACAGGACGTGCGTCAATGTTCCTACCTGCCCGCAGCCTCTCCAACAGGTGGCCTCTTTACTATGGTCCATAGCGTGTATGCGTTCGGGAGTGTAGTACCAATATGTGGAGACTTTAGTGAAGGTTTCAGTAAGGCCTGTGTGATAGGCCGAGTGCCTGGCTCTGTAAGCTATCTGTTCCCATTCTGCATGTCTCAGAGACCTACCCAGTTCCCTCTCCCAGCGCTCCCGCCCCGGATTGTAGAGGTGCGAAGCGGGTGTTTGGAGGAATTTGTAGAGGTCACTTATGAGCTTAGTGTCGGACGTGCGCGATAGGAGCCATCGTTCGTAAGGGAGAAGTCGTCTGTCTGCCGACTCTCGCACCTGAGGGTGCAGCGCCCAGTGGCGAACCTGTAGGTATCGGAACCTCTCGGAAAACGCGTATTCCTGCCAGAAGCATGTGAAGGGAAGGACCCCTTCTGGACTGTACAAATGGCACAAAGCCCTGCATCCCGCCTGTCGCCAGTGCGCAAACGCACCTCTTTCCGTACCCGGCGCGAAGTCCGGATTATCCACCAGAGGCGTCAGCGGAGAGGGGAACGTGGTCAAGCCGTGCGTGAGGTTTGTGGCATCCCAGACTCTGAGGGGCACCCTGGTGATTAAAGAGGCATAGAGATTTGCGGGGCAGTGATCTCTGCGCAAGAATGGCACCTCCTGTAGGGGCCGTCCGGCCACCGCTTGATCTTGGAAGAGCCAGTGTTTGTCGGACTCCCACCTGCTCCATTCCACGAGATAACGCAACTGCGACGCGTAAAAGTATTTGCGGAGATCCGGGATGCCGAGTCCTCCAGCCTCTGGCGCCAACATCGAGAGCGTCCTCCTCATTCTGGGCTTCCTACCCTGCCAGATAAAGCGCCCTAAGTCGGACTGCATCCCTCGGAGCCAGCCCACCGGCGGCTGCAGCGGAAGTGCCCGGAACAGATATAAAATCTGAGGCAAGATTGTCATTTTAACGGCCGCTACTCTACCCAGTAACGAGAGGGTGTTGTGGTCCCACCGTGCTAGTTCCTCCCGAATCTTCCTACCCAAGGCGGTGTAGTTTGCTGATACCATCGCAGACAGGGTAGGCGCCAACTGGATTCCTAGGTAGGGCACCGAGTCCGTGGACCAGACTATCGGGACACGATGTTGCAGCAGGGATCGGGTCTCCGGCGCTAAGGATAGATCTAAGGCCACCGACTTTCCCACATTGATCTTGAATCCCGCTACGTCCGCAAAGGAGGCTAGCTCCTCCATACAGGCCGGAAGGGCAGTGAGTGGATCGTCCAAGGAGAGTATGACGTCATCGGCGTATAGGCTAACGGCATGACTAAAGCCGCCAAACTTCACCCCTCTCACCGCCGGGTTGTCCCGGATCCGCTGCGCGAAGGGCTCCATGTAAAAAGCGAAGAGTAAAGGTGACAGCGGGCATCCCTGCCTCGTGCCCCTTTCAATGTCGAAACTCTTGGAGCAGTACCCATTCACCCGCACCACGGCTGTCGGAGATCGGTAGCAATTGAAAATCATGCACCGAAACTTGTCCCCCATCCCCACCTTCTCCAGCACCTGTTCTAGGTACGGCCAATGAACTCGGTCAAACGCTTTTTCGGCGTCCACCGATAACAACATTCTCTCTCCCTTGATCCGCAAAGCTTTTTCTATGAGATGCGTTATTCTTTTGGTGTTGTCTACTGTTTGCCTGCCTGGGACGAAGCCTGCCTGGTCCGGATCTATAAGTCCCGGCAACAGGGGGGCTAAGCGGGCCGCCAGGATCCCGGTGTATAGTTTGAGGTCTATGTTTAAAAGAGATATTGGCCGGTAGGAGCCGCATTCTGACCGGGTTTTTCCCGGCTTGGGGATGACTGCCAGGGACGCCTGCAACATATCCGGCGGAATGGCTCCCGGCACAGCGAAGGTGTTGAAGAGACGCGTGAGGATCGGCGCTAGCGTCGTACAGAACGTCTTATAGAAGAGGGACGTATAGCCGTCCGGGCCAGGGGATTTACCATGTTTAAGATTGGCAATGGCTGAGATAACTTCTTCGGGCCGGATTTCCTTGTCCAGCGCCTCCGCCTGTAAAGGTGTCAGGGATGGCAAGGAGACTGACTCCAAATATCTCGCTATGGCGGGCGCATCCGTGGGCTCCCCTGAGTACAAGTCGGCATAGTACCTGCGGAAGAGCTCTGCTATATGGGCATCCTCCGTGACTGTCGACCCTGTGGGGTCTGAGAGCACCTTCACCGTGTGTTTCTGTCGCGCCACTCTGAGCTTGCTCGCCAGTAGTCGGCCGCATTTGTCCCCGCCGGTGTAATAGGCATGCTTGAGGCGTAGCGCCGCGTATTCCGCGCGGTCCATATCCAGAGCCGTCAGGAGCTTTCTCGCCCCCTGGAGCTGCCGAGGGGCACCTGTCCGCCTGTGCATGTGTTCCAATTCACGGACCTGCTGCGTGAGTTCCTCTCGTTTTTTCCGCCGGATTGCGTTGTCAGCCGAGGAGATCGCTATAAACTCCCCTCGGAGCACCGCTTTCAGCGCCGCCCACTGAGTTGCACGAGAGGTGTCGGGGTTCTCATTGTGGGACAAGTAGTCCCGAATCGCCGTCGTTACTTGCTGGACCACCTCTCGTCTGTGAAGTAATGCGTCTCGTAGACGCCAGATGCGAGGGGGAAGAGAGACCGGTGGCAAGCAAAAGGTAGCCGCCACCGGGGCGTGATCCGACATGGAAACCACCCCTATGTCCGCCTCCATGGCTAGAGCGCTGACAGGCCCAGTGACCAGTAGGTGGTCCAGCCGTGCATAGGTTTTGTGTGCGTGTGAATAGTAAGAATAGTCCCTTTCGGCCGGGTGTAGACGACGCCAGAGGTCCGGTAAGTCCAGAGCCGCCATTTGAGCCTTACATCCTGCCGAGAACTCCCCGGCCTGCGGAGAACGAAGGGCGGACCTGTCGAGAGTAGAGTCAAAGACCATGTTGAAATCGCCCCCTAAGATAATGTGCCTGTCCGGTGTAGCCGTAACCTCTCCCAGCGCCGAGCAAAGGAAGCGCTCTTGACGTTCGTTTGGACTATAAAGGGACCCAATTGTGAAGGGGAGGCCGGCCACTCTGAATCTATATGCCAAGAGCCTGCCTTTCTGTTCCGCCTGCTTGTGGAGTACTTCTCCGTGGAAGTGCCGAGCGACCAGTATCGCCACCCCCGCCGTTTTAGTGTTGCAGGATGAGAAGAACTGTGTGGGGAATGTGGGTGAGCGCAGCTTTGGACAGTCTCGGGGTAGGAGGTGTGTCTCCTGAAGAAGACAAATATCGGCCCGAGTATTCTCCAGGAGAGACAAGATGGCTCGCCGTTTAACCGGATTGTTGAGGCCCCTGACATTAAGCGTCACAATTTTAAGTGTTGTGGGTGGCATGTGGTGGGGAGGGATGACTGCAAAGCCCCCTTGGGGACCCATGGGCCATGTGATGTGCGCCGCCGCTGCGGCCGTGTCCTCGTACACGCACTGGACTTCCCCCCTCCCTTCCTGATTCCCCCCCCCTCCCTCTCCCCCCATCCGTATCTCTCTCCCCCTCCCCCTCCCCTCCCGGTTCCCTTCAAAAAACTTTCCAACTGCCCCCCAGCCCCTCCCTCGGCAACGTGCCAACCCTTCTGGGGTCCCCCCCGTCCACCCCTCCCCCCCACCCCCCGCCCGAATCAACATTGTCCAAGTCCAGTCCCGGAGGGAACAAGTCTTTGGTAAAGTACTCTAGTGGACGTCCAGCCACCAGACCCACCCCGCCCGCCCCCACCCCACCCCAGCCCCCAAACCTGCAAATGAGATGGGCTGTGATGATCTCCCCCCGGAGCAGTCCTACGCTGTCGGTGCCGTGTCGCCGGGACCAGTGTTCCCAGCCACCTCCAGTACCGCCGCTGCCATGCTAGCCCTGATGGTGGGCGAGTCCGGTCTCGAAGGCCGTTCAGATGGGCGCCGTCTCGACACCCGCTGCCATCCGTCCCGGCCGGAGCGTCCCCGCCGCTGCGGGGCTGCGTCGTCCTCCGTCGCGGTTAGGCCCAGGACTCCGCATGTCTCCTGCAGGGAGCGTAATTGGTGTACAGTGCCATTCCATCGGAAGATAAGTCTAAAAGGGTGACCCCAAGCGTATGGCGTTCCTTGTGCCCTCAGGAAGTCCGTGGCGATTTTGAACGTTTTTCTTTTCTGCAGCGTGATGGCAGACAAGTCCTGGTACAATGCGACGGGGTGGCCCCGGAAATTTAAGGGCTGCCGTTTCCTGGCCTCCGCCAGAATGCGCTCTTTGAGCGGGAAGTCCGGAATAAAGGCCAAGATGTCCGGGGGGGGCAGCGACGCCCTGCGCTGCGGTCCCACTCTATGCGCCCTGTCAATTCGGATGGGAAATTCTTCCGACTCACCCAGGACCTCTCGAAACAACTCCCGCAAATAGCCTGCTGCGTCCGTCTCCTCTTCCGTGGACGGTATTCCTCGAACCCGAATGTTGTTGCGCCGGGACCTATTTTCAAGGTCTTCGGCATGTGCTTGGAGGTCAATCTGTTGGTCCCTGAGGCGCAGCACCTCTTGTTGCAATTGTTCAATCTCTTCATCCCTTCGTCGTCCGGCATACTCCACTGTGGCCGGTCTCCCAGGCCATCCACCTCCCGACGTACCTCCCGCACCTCGCTGGCCACCTCCTTTTTCAAGGCTTGGAAATCCTCCCTGAGGGAGCCGAAGAGGGACTCCATAAAGGATCTAGTGAGCGGAGGCTCCCCGCTGTCAGTGTCCTGCGTCCCCCCGGAAGAGCCGGGGGACCGCTGCCCCCGGTCCACTCGCTGTTGCCGCTTGCCCAGTAATTCAGGGAGAGTGCGTTCGCCTTTTCTGCTTCCTTTGCTGCCCGCCATGGTCACGGGGACCCCACGCTGATCAGGCCGTCAGTGTCCCGAGTCTTCCGTGGGGGCCTCCACCCTTCTCCGTCGTCCTCGGGCCCTCCGTGCAGCCTCCGCGGTCTCCTCTCTCTGTGTCTCCCCCCTCCGACTTCCGAGTGCTCCGTGGGCGCGACAAGGGGCCTCTCCCCGGGCACCGGCAACCCCGCTCCTTGCTTGCCACGTCGTCGTTGCGGTCCGGGGCTGCGCTTCCCGCCCAAAGCCGTCCACTCCTCACTCCCGGCCCCCCAGTCGGTGGCGCTTTGGCGGCCGCTCCGGTCAGCGCACATGTGCCGGCTCGTGGATTGTGCAGATCCCAGTCCTTCCTCTACTCCTCCGGCCTCCTGTGGTCAGGGGCCCTCGGTCCTCAGCCGCCTCCCCGCCACCGGTGTGGGCCGCCGATCCGCAAAGCCGTCGTTGAGGCCGAGGGGGGGGGAGGAAAGGGGAGGCCCCGGTCGTCGTCTTTCCTGCAATCCGTCTCGCCCCTGTCAGCTCTGTCTCTCTGGAGCAGTCAGCAGGTCGCGTTGTACATGGGCGCGTGTGGTCGGCCCTCCAGTGAGACCCTTCAGCATGGGCCCTTCTCCCTGCGGTCAGCTCGTCCCCGCTTCTCTGGCCTGGCAGTACCCCCCGTATTATTCCGTCACCGGAGTTCCGGCTCACCTTCCGTGCTCTGTGGGGGTCGAGGCGCCCGCTGGTGCCGTCGATCTGCCCAGTCCTGTCCACAAAGCCGCTGTCGCGGTCAGCCTCCAGCTCTTTCCCTCCTGCGGCGCCTCAGCCGGCCGCTGTGGTGCTTGGGTGTCACTCCCGGGTCGGAGCACCACGTGCGTTCGGCGCTCGCGCCTGCCGATGAGGAGGCTGCTCACTCCCCGGGACCAAGTCTCCTCCGCTAAAGCTACCGGATCGGTGCTCACGCTGCTGGGGTCGCCGCCGCTCCTCCCAACCAGAGTCCGGAGCGCGCCACTGTGTTCCTGTAGGCCCTCAAGCCCGGGCACTTGCGTAGTCAGGCAGCCGAGAGCGCTCCTGCCAGGTCCGGCCCAGTGCTCCGCCCCCTCACGGCGTCGTCCCTCCGGCGGTCCGCCGGGCGCCGCAGGCGTCTCTCAGGCGTTCCGGGCTACCAGGCAGCTCCCCCCGGCTCTCCGCCGCTGATTCCCCGCCGATCCGGGGGAGACTCAGCGCTTAAACCAGGTCTGGGAGCTCAAGGGAGCGGGAGCCGGCAGAGAAGCCGTCCGCTCACCACGCCATCTTGGCCACGCCCCCCTGAGTGGCCTTTTTAAGGCGTTCTGCGCAGAAGTCAAAGATTTCCCTCCAAGCAAAGAAAGACGTCACACTACGTAGATATAGTTGACGCATGTGCTGTAGAATTCCCGCATTTTAGCAGCCATTTTGGATTAGACTCGGGTTACTTGTTAGTTAGAACACATAGGCAAGCTTCATCTTGCTAAACGTATTTTATGCAGTGCAGGTTAATTTACACATCACTCATATTAATACGGGTCACAAGTTATCATGAGGAAATTGCTTCCTCTTTTTTCTTCTTTTTTACGAGACCTTGCTCCATCACCAGCCCTGGCACAAACAAGACTGGACAGGATTCAGACAAGTCAGACGGTTCGGTGGCTGCTAGCTCTAATGAAAACTCAGATGAGGAATTGCCGCAGGTCACACCTCAAACAGCAGACGACATTGCCTGAAATGAGCAGACTGGATGGGTGATGTAGATGTTTAGCAGTACTACCGATGGACCTACAATTAACTGGGAGGAGAAAATGGAGATGGACTTCCAAACGCAGAGTTCTCGCAATCCTCCTGGGTCCCGGGGAAGATAATTCTTTGGAACATTACACGGGGTAGGTGTTGGGGGAGCTCTGAGTTCCCCTGCATACGCTTCACAGCCCCACCACTAGAAAGAACACTGTTTTGGAGACTACTCTGAGTATGGATGGGAAATCCTTTGGTTGTACCTGTCCTGGGGAGGGGGAGTTGTTTTTTTATTGCACTACTTATGGGTTGGGGAACTGTTGAGACCAGGCGTGTTATAATCAGAGAAGTCGCAAGAGTTATGTTTCAACTAACACAATGGTACCCCATAGATCTTAAATGTATCTCTTGGAATGTACGGGGGATGCATAAACTGTCAAGATGTCATAGGATATATGCATTTCTAGTCAGGAGGAGAGTACAGATTGGGTTGCTCCAAAAAACTCATGTTATGCCAAAGAGGGGGCTGCACTCCAGTGCAGATGGAGAGGTCAGGTGTTTTATACTAATTACTCGGCTTTCGCGTGCGGGGTCCTGATTTGGGTAAGAGCAGGAGTGCCCTTCCAATGTACGAACGACATGATTGACCCCCAGGGTAGGTACATTTACATAGTTTCAGGTAAATTAGATGGTAGAGACATAGCCCTGGTCAGCCTCTATGGGCCAAATACAGAATAGCCGACCAGATTTCTAGAATGCTGGCCTCCGTACTGACGGGCCGAGTAATCCTAGGTGGGGATTTTAACTGTGTTAATGATGTTCGGTTTTACAGGTTGCATCTGGCACTCCTGGAGGCACCTACACATAAAATAGCAGCGGCACGCATTACCTGGCAATTGCAGTGGGGATTCCTGGAGAGCGCAACATCCAGGTGACGGGGACTATTCCTTTTTATCTGCCTTACATGAACTCCATATCAGACTGGACTCTATACTATGCTCCCCAGACATTCATGAAAATGTACGGACTACCGAGTACCTCACTAGAAGAATCTCAGATCATAACCCAATACTGATGGGATTAACATGGTCTCGTGAGCGACCTAGAATCCCAACCTGGCGCTTGAAACCAGAAGCATTGGAAGATCAGGTTTACAGAAAGGCAGTGGGTACTGCCATTGAGCAGTATTTTGAAGAGAATTCCAACACAGCAACCTCTAAATTAATTGAGTGGGATGCATTTAAGTCCATTACCAGGGGGCGGTATATCTCTGAGTCCGTGGGAGTGTGTAGGACTTTACTACAAGACACGATATTAGCAGAGCTGAGACTTCTGGAATTAGAGAGGGAACATCCGGAACAGAGAGCCAAGCATGAGGAACTCCTAGCGGCTAGGGAAAAGGTGGCTGCTCAAGTGGAGCGACTTCATTGTTTTTTCTATAAAAACTATATAACCAGGGCCCATGCCCTGGAGCCCTGCCTGGCAAATCCAGCTTGCAGGGGGTCAGTGATATTAGAACTAAGAGGACGAGGAGAACAACCTTTGTACCGCCAGCAGGACATCAATAATAGATCTTCGAATTTTATGAGAATTTATATAAGAGCAAGCAGTTGCCCACACCCAATGAATTTGTTATATGTGTCAATGCCGTGGACCTACCGGTGGTGTCGGAAGAAATAGCAGAAGATCTGGGAGCTGACATAGGGTTAAGTGAGGTGAGAAGGGCTATAAAAACCATGGCCATAAGCAAGACACCAGGTACAGATGAACTCCTGGTGGAGTTCTTTTTGACCTATATTGGTTTACTTTCTCCTAAACTGGTAGAACCCTATAACCAAGCAATACAGGAAGGTCACCTCCCCCGTACACTGAGAGAGGCAGTAATTATTCCGTTACTAAAACCAGGAAAACGAGCATGGGACACAGTAACCTACCGGCCATTATCTATGCTAGACCTATAAGATTTTGAGTCGGATACTGGCGACTCGGCTTCTCCCCACATGTCAATTTTAATCCTTCAGGATTAGGCGGGCTTCATCCCCACCAGAAACACCGCATTCAACATTAGACATCTCCTTCGGATCCTAGAAGCGAGATCCAACTGCGAGGGTGGCTAGACCATCTTTGCAGTGGACATTGAAAAGGCCTTCAACAGGCTTGTATGGGCTTACCTCTTCGAGGTGATGAGCAAGTTTGGGTTATTCCCTGCATTCATTAAATGGACGGCCCTGCTACATGCCTCAGTCTACTCCCCGATTCAACACAGGCAGACTGATTTCTGAAAGTTGTTGTGAGAAGTCTGCCTGATATATGCTGTCCACTAGTTCTAGTGGGCACCTTGTATCAGTCCAAACAACCCCTTATGGTGATAGCTTAAAGACAACCTTTATTAAAAGCTATCCTAGTGATAGCTATAGAGAGCAGCTTTCAGGCTAAGTTATGTTATGTTATCTTTGATTTATAAAGCGCGCAGCTACTCGAAAGTGTCCCGGCGCTAAGTCTTGATGTAATGTAAAGCAGCTTGTTTTACCAGTCTATAATCTCTTGAATAATCAAATGAAAGGACAATCACACCAGGTATATATTTAAAATATATGTACTTAAGATAAAACACACCCCTCTAGTCTTTTTATGAGGCTGGAGTTCGAAGTATTTAAGTTACAAGTCAGTATTCAACACTAAAAGCACAAATACACGTTTGGGCCCTAGGGGCGTACCAAACCATATACTAAAAAAGTGGTATAAGAACCACGACTGAACTAGACACAAGGCCGAGAGCCTGTAGAAGTGCCATTGGTAGTGACACAGGGGACCCATGGGGGACGTGTGCAGTGTGAGAACACAGCCGCGAATTGCCATTAACTTCTAAGGGGAAAGTCGCGGTTGGAAATGAAGAGTTTAAAGACACTTAGAGGATGACTAAATGCAAACCCTTTTGGACTTAGAGGTGTCTAGGGCCAACACCCACGGGAGCACCTGAGTACTCGAGTTACCTCACCCAGGGAAGACGGGTGCATAGGTGTCAAATGATGTCGAGTCGCTGCGTCGTTTTCAATGGAAGATGCACAAGAAGTGCTGCTGCCGTGAAGATGAGAAGTGTCCGGAGAGATCCATGCCTGAATCGAGAATGGAAGGAACCTGAAAGCAGAGGGGACAGAGTCTGGGTCACTTACCAGTGACTAGGGGCATGATAGTCCAATGGCCACAGATGTCGGGTGCTTCAGGTGAGTTGATGGGTGTCTTGACTCTTCAGCCACAAGGTCCAGGAGGCGTTGCCGATGACCAGGAGCTGGATTCGAGCTGCCCCACAAAGTCTGTCGAGTGCTGCTGTGTCGGCGACCAAGATGGACCCAACAAACCTTGGCAACGCCAAGTCACTTGGAAACAGAAAAAGGATGTCGGTGCAGACCAGCAAGGTCTGGGGGACTCACCCAGCGAGGGTAAGTCGGGGCACATCTGTAGCAACCAGCAAAGCCCAACCAGCAAAGCCCAATCATAAAAGGAGTTGCCTTCATGGAGACCCACTAGCCAATGGGCTAGCGATCGCGAAGGAGCCTTGAGCGGTGGCACTTGAAACTGGCACATGGGTCACTCGTGGAGTGGAGGCCTGAGATCTTCGGAGCAGGATGAGCTCAAGGCTGGGGCTACTCGGAGCCCAAAGCACAACTTCAAGGAAGACCAGGAAGATGATGGATCAGCAAAAGATCACGGTGTCCAGGGTTCATGGTTACACGTCAACCGCGATAGCCACAGGCCTCAGCTTTGCTGTGAACTCCGGGTATCCTCCGGGAAGTCTGGAAATCCACCCCATGTGATGTGAGGATTCGGCGTCCCGCGGGAGCTTCAGAGTTGCAGACCGGACAGTTGCTTTTTTGGTGCCTGCCAAGCAGGGGAGTCACTCCTTGACCTCGAGGGAGATTTCTTCAGTCTTCTAGTTGAAATAGAACGTCGAAGGTCCAGGATATATGTTGCAGAGTTTCGTCCAGGGTAATCTAAAGTCGCAAGGACTGGGTTCCCATACTTATACAAAGTTTGGGGGTTGGACATACTCTAGGTACCCACCTACGGGAGGGTTTGGAAAGAGGGGTAGTTACACCCATTCCCTTTGTCCAGTTTCGCGCCAAAGCAGGGGCAGGTAGCCCCTGCAACCGGTTTGAACTGGAGTATGCACAGGGACACCAAGTGTGCCCCCAGTGCAGGACTTCAAAGCACCAGAGAGTGCTCCCGCCCAGCCCCAATACACATCTGCCTGTCTGTGGAGGTGGTTACACCTCCCTGGGACAGGAAACCTATTGTCCAGGCCTCCTCTGCCAGAGTTTCGGTCAGCAGCAGGAGGCCAGATCTCTGTCTGTGGCAGTGGCATCCATTTTGTGATACCAGGGCTATAGAAAGTCTTTACCGGGTAGACCAGTGTGAACTTGTCTCTCCCTCTAGAAGGGTGAAATGCTACCCCCGCCGCCAGAACTGTAGGGAGGGTAGTATTCGAAAGTGTTCGACACCAAACACGACATGTTTCCGTGCAGACAGTCCAAAATTAGCATTTACCTCGAGGTTATAATGCACTTACGAGTATATGGTCAGGCTGCACCACAAACCGCATCAGAGGATGTACTCTGAACGCTGCAGAGGGGCTCTGCTCATGCAGGGGCAACCTCTCACATAAAAATCAAGCACTCTGCCTTCAGGATTGTTAAGACCTGCCATAAGAGTGACTTATAGGTTTTATATGTGTGCAATGGTAGCGATATAGGTAGCCTATACCACAGTAAGGGGTGCAAGCACCACCTTACCCAGGCTGCAATAGCAATGACCTGTGGTGACATTTTGGAGTGCTTTCCATGGGTGGCATAATACATGCTTCACCCCCTGTTAGGCCTCTGAAGTACCTATGCCCTAGGTACATAGTATACCATATACAAGGGGCTTATAAGGCACTCCAGAATCCAATGAGATATGTACCTAATGTACATTGACATTTTAGAGAGAAAGCAGCTAGGCTGTGGTCCTGATTAGCAGGTCTACAGCCAGACTAAGGTCGAAAAACAGTGAAACACCAGCAAAAAGTGGGGCTACCCATGTGAAGCAGATCCTACTCCCCTACACAACCCCCCCTCCAAACGCAGGGACATTAAACTAACCTTGACCAGTTGAGTCTTCATGTTCTAAGTGGAAATACCTAGAGAGTCCATCTGCATTGGCATGGTTACTCCCAGGTCTATGTTCCACTGTAAAGTCCATCCCCTGTTGGGAAATGTTTCACTGTTTTTCAACCTTAGTCTGGCTGTGGCCCTGCTAATCAGGACCACAGCCTAGCTGCTACCTCTCTAAAATGGTTTCCATGTACATTAGGTACATATCTCATTGGATTCTGGAGTGCCGTATACGCCCCTAGTATATGGTATACTATGTACCTAGGGCATAGGTACCTCAGAGGCCTACCAGGGGCTGCAGCATATATTATGCCACCCCTGGGAAGCACTCCAAAATGGCACCACAGGTCTGCTACTGAAGCCTGGGTAAGGGTGTGCTTGCACCCCTTACTGTGGTATAGGCTACCTATATCACTACCCTATACAGACACATATAAACCTATAAGCCACTCCTATAGCAGGACTTGACAATCCTGATGGCAGAGTGCTTGGTTTTATGTGAGAGGGTGCCCAAGCATGTGCTGAGCCCCTCTACAGCTTTCGGAAATACTTCCTTATGGCTGTTCTGTGATACAGCCATACCATATACTCTCAAGTGCATTAAAACCTAGCAGTAAATGCTAACTTTGGAATGGCTGCATCAAAACATGTTGTGTTTGGTGTCAAACGCTTTGGAATACTACCCCCACCCTCACCAATTCTGGCGGCGGGAGTAGCATTCCACCCTTCTAGAGGGAGAGACATGTTCACACTGGCTAAACCCGGTAGGACTTTCCTGAGCCCTGGCATCACAAAATGGATGCCTCTGCCACAGACACGGGTCTGGCCTCCTTCTGCTGACCGAAACTCCGGCAGGGGAGGCCTGGACAATACGTTTCCTTTCGAAGGAAGGTGTGACCACCTCCCCAGACAGGCTGATGTGTATTGGGGCTGGGCGGGAGCACTCTCTGGTGCTTTGAAGTCCTGCACTGGGGGCACGTTTGTTGTCCCAGTTTTAACCGGTTGCAGGGGCTACATGCCCCTGCTCTGGCATGAAACTGGACAAAAGAAATGGGCGTAACCACCCCTCTTTCCAGGCCCACCCATAGGTGGGGCCTTAGAGTTAGTCCATCCCCTAAACTTACTATAAGTATAGGAATTCAGGCCCTAGGACTTTAGATTACCCTGGACGAAACTCTGCTACAGATATCCTGGACTTTCGACGTTCTAATCTGACTAGAAGACTGAAGAAATCTCCCTTGGGGTCAAGGAATGACTCCCCTGCTTGGCAGCCACCAAAGAAGCAACTGACCGGTCTGCATCGCTGAAGCTCCTGCCAGACGCCGAAGTCTTTGCATCACCAGAGGGGGATTTCAAGACTTCCCCAAGCCTACCCTGAGTCCACAGCAAAGCTGAGGCCTGTGGCTATCGTGGGTGACGTGGAACCGTGACCCCCTGGACACCGTGAACTTTTGCAGCAACACTATCTTCCTGGTCTTCCTCAAAGTTGTGCTTTGGTCTGCGAGTAGACCCCGCCTTGAGCACCTCCTGCACCGAAGATTGTTGGCCTCCACTCCACGAGTGACCCGTGAGCCAGCTTCAAGTGCGACCGCTCGAGGCTCCTTCGTGATCAGTAGCCCGTTGGCTAGCAGGTTCCCCCTAAGGTAACTCCTTTTCTACTTGGGCTTTCCTGGTTGCTCCAGACGTGCCCTGACTTACCCTCGCTGGGTGAGCCCCCTTGCTGATCTGCACCGCAGTCCTTTCTCTAAATTCCAGTGACTTGCCACGGCTGTGTTCTCACACTGCACGCGTCCCCCGTGAGCCCCCTTGTCACTACCTTGGGTGGTTCCTTGTGGTCCCAGCACTTCTGCAGGCTCTAGGCCTTGTGTCTAGCTCAGTCGGGGTTCTAATACCACTTTATTGGTATATGGTTCGGTACGCCCCTAGGGCCCAAACGTATATATGAGCTATTACTGTTGATTACTAACTTGTAAATTAAGAACTTCGACCTCCAGCCTCATAAAGAGACTAGAGGGGTGTGTTTTATCTTAAATACATATATTTTAAATATATACCTGGTGTGGTTGTCCTTTCATTTGGTCATTCAAGAGATTATAGACTGGTAAAACAAGCTGCTTTACATTCCTTCAAGACTTAGCCTGAAGGCTGCTCTCCATAGCTACCACTAGGATAGCTTTCAATAAAGGTTGTCTTTAACCTATAACCAATAAGGGGTTGTTTGGACTATCTGAAAGAAACACGTTAGTTAGATTCCTCACCTTAGAATATCCCCAGGCGCAGACTGGATCTGGAAGATTTTTCGTCAGCAATACCCCTTGCGCGTCGCTAGGCATCGTCTGCGGCTCCGCGTCCGTCGTCGGCGTCGTGCGCCAGAATGACGTCGTCGGAGTACTTAGACGCCGCCCTCGCGCGCTGACGTCAGTTCTTCTTTTTTCCGCGCCAGTAAGCGCCGATCCGGGAGAGCTACCCCTTTAGTCAATTTTTGACTAACTTTTTTGACTCTTTTTGGTCATTTCTCGACTCTGGTGCCGGTAGGATGCCTGGTTTCAAGGCCTGCGACGACTGTCACCGACTGATGTCGGTGACCGATCATCACCGCCGGTGCCTGTACTGCTTGGGCCTCGAACACGACGCGGCGTCGTGCTCCGAATGTATGGCCCTGACCTCGAAAGCTAGGCGGGAGCGGTCCCGCAAGCTTCTCGAGCTTCGCCACTCGGCTCCGCGCCGCTCTCTATCCCGGTCCAGGAGGAGGTCCAAGGATCGGTCGCGCACTCGATATCGTCACTCGTCTGGCTCGAAGTCTTCGGGTAAGTCGAGGCACTCCAAGAAGTCCAAGAAGCGACACCGCTCTTCGGACTCCCCTCGCCGGTCGCGCGACTCGGCCGAGGGCCCGGGTGGTTCCACCCCCGCGGCTCCGCAGGAGCCGCGCAAGTCCCCATACCCGACGGTCCCTGGGACTGACGCGACGCCGGCGGAGGTCAGTGCCTTCCTCTCGGCCATGAGGAGCCTGGCCCCGCTGTCGACGCCCGCCGGCGCGCCTTCGGGCCCCGCGGACTCGACTGGGCGACCTCGCGTGCCGGCGGCTCCGGCCCCAGCGCCGTTGGGGGCTCCAGCCCCGACGCCGCAGGTCCCCGAGGGGCCCGAACCTGGGCCCCCGTCGACGCCGGTCGACCTCGTTACGCCTCCTCTGCCGGCGCCGACACCGATACCTCCCCCGAAGCGGCTCCGGTCGACGTCGATCCCCGGTTCAGCCCCTGTCCGCCCGACGCCGCATCCGACGCCGCTAGAGACACATATTGTCTATCGACCGGCTCCGATCATTCCTCCTGTTTACCAGGAATCGGATGACGGGGGCGACTGGGAGGGGTCTGATGACCCTATGGCCCTTCAGAGCCAACTTGCACAGGACTGGGCAGCTGAACTGGGGGAGGCCAGTGGGTTGGATACCTCACCGGACACTGGATTCATCTCTCCTCCGACTGTGGCTTCGGAGGAGGGTGCAGCTTTTTCTGTGGTGCTGCGCAAGGCGGCCGAAGCCCTTGGGCTTGAGCTGCCTGCCGTGGCTGTGAGGACTAACATCCTCACTGAGGTGCTTCAGTCTGCCGCATGCTCCACTGAGCCTCTGCTGCCATTCAATGAGGCCCTCGCTGACGTTCTGCAGGGCACCTGGTCCAAGCCCGCCACAGTCCCTCCTGTGGATAGGAACGTTGCCAGGCGCCACCGCCCTGCTCCAGGCGACCCCAGTTTTCTGTCCCAACACCCCACCCCCGAGAGTCTGGTTATCCAGGCCTCTACCTCCCAATCCTCCTTCCCGTCCGCTCCTCCGGACCAGGATTCCAAGAGACTGGAACAGTTTGGTAAGAAGCTGTTCTCTTCGCTCAGTTTGGGCCTGCGGTCTTTGAACACCGCCTGTCTCTTGGACCGTTATTCCCACTCTCTGTGGGATGCGGTGGAGGACGTGCTGCCACTGTGCCCGGAGGAGGCCCGGGGGCGGCTTTCCTCGGCCATGGCCAATGGGAGAGATGCAGCGCGCCATGCAATCCGATGTGGACTCGACACTACGGACTCGCTGGGTAGGGCGATTTCTACCACGGTGGCGCTTCGACGTCACGCCTGGCTGCGGTCCACGTCTTTTTCAGGGGATGTCCAGAGCACCCTCATGGACATGCCTTTTGATGGCGCTCGCCTTTTTGGTGACAAAGCGGACAGTGCGCTGGCTCGCTTCAAGGACTCCCGGGCTACGGCCACGTCCTCGGGCCTCTCGGCCCCGCGGCTACAAACTTCCGCTTTTCGCTCCTTTCGTGGACAAGGAAGGGGCACCTCCTCACGTCCGCCTAGCCACCGGCCGCAGAACCAGCCTGCACTGGAGGACGACGCGGTCAGTTCACATCCACCCCGGCAGCATCCGCCTCAAAGCCTTCCTAGTCCGAGCTTTCAGGCCCATTCCACGCCAGTGGGAGGCAGAGTTCCATCACGTCGGACAGGCGGGTGCTGCAAATCGTCCGAAGGGGCTACTCCCTCCCCTTCGAGACGACCCCTCCACCCATGCCACCGCAGCACCACCGTATCTCGGGGGATCATTTGAATCTTCTCCACGAGGAAGTTTCGGCCCTCTTGGCCAAGTGGGCCGTCGAGCGCGTTCCGAGCCCAGAAATAGGTCGTGGTTGTTATTCCCACTACTTTCTGGTTCCCAAGAAGGACAAAGGGGGCCTACGCCCTATCTTGGACCTCCGGAACGTCAATGCCTTCCTCCGGAAGGAACGGTTCAAAATGTTAACTTTGGCTTAGGTTCTAGCTGCCCTCGACCCTGGAGACTGGATGGTAGCGTTGGACTTGCAGGACGCATATTTCCACATCCCCGTCCTGCCGGCCCACCGGCGTTACTTGCGGTTCACGGTGGGTCAGGAGCACTTTCAGTTCACCGTGCTCCCCTTCGGCCTTACCAGTGCCCCTCGGGTGTTCACGAAAGTGATGGCGGTGGTCGCAGCTCATCTGCGCAGATCAGGGGTTCCAGTCTTCCCCTATCTCGACGACTGGTTGTTGAAGGCGGGCTCGCCCCAGGCAGTCGTCTCCCACCTCCAGACTACGGCGGATCTCCTGCATTTGCTGGGGTTTTCCATCAACGTGCCGAAGTCACACCTGAGCCCCTCTCAGAAGCTCCTTTTCATCGGAGCGGTTCTCGATTCGGCGCAGTTCCGGGTTCATCCACCGGAACAGCGGGTCCGGGATATACAGGCCCTGATTCCCATCTTTCGTCCTCTATCCTGGGTTTCGGCCAGGCTAGTGTTGCGGCTTCTGGGGCTGATGGCCTCCTGCATCCTACTAGTGCATCACGCCAGGCGGCGCATGCGGGCTCTGCAGTGGGACCTGAAGTTTCAGTGGGCCCAACATCACGGCAACCTGTCCGACCATGTCTTGATCTCGGAGGGCACTGCACAGCAGTTGCAGTGGTGGCTCACGGACCGCGATTGGGTCACGGGCAAGAGCCTCTCCCTACCCCTACCGGAGCATGTCGTAGTGACGGACGCGTCCCTCCTGGGATGGGGTGGCCATATGGGAGAGGCGGAGATCAGAGGCCTCTGGTCTCAGGCGGAGTTTTGCCTCCACCTCAACTTGTTGGAGCTGAGAGCGATCCGACTTGCACTGAAAGCCTTCCTTCCCTCTGTCCGGGGAAGTGTCGTGCAGGTGTTCACGGACAACACCACCGCCATGTGGTATTGCAACAAACAGGGCCCTTTGTCAGGAGGCTCTGCGCCTCTGGACATGGCTGGAACACCATCACCCTGGTGGTTCAACATCTGGCGGGCTCTCTGAACGCCAGAGCAGACGAACTCAGCCGCCGGTGCATGATGGATCACGAATGGCGTCTGAACTCCTAGGTGGCGCAAGGTCTCTTTCAGCAGTGGGGAGAGCCTTGGTTAGATCTATTCGCCACCGACGAGAACGCGCAATGTCAGCAGTTCTGCGCGTTGAAATTTCCAAGGCGGCACTCGCTCGGCGACGCTTTTCGTCGCGAGTGGAGTTGCGGTCTGTTGTACGCCTTTCCGCCTATACCACTTCTGCCCAGAGTGCTGAAGAAGATCAGGCGCGACCGGGCCCAAGTCATCTTGGTGGGTCCTGATTGGGCACGAAGGTACTGGTATCCCGAGCTACTCAGTATGTTGACCGATCCTCCGTCTGCCCCTTCGGGAGGATCTTCTGTCGCAGCAGCAGGGGACGGTCCTCCACCCGAACCTGTCCAACCTCCACCTCCATGCGTGGAGATTGAGCGGCGGCAGTTGATGCCATTTGACTTGCCTCCTGAAGTCTGTGATATCATTCTGGCAGCCAGGCGTCCCTCCACAAAGACGGTATACGCCTGCCGGTGGAACAAATTTGTGGCATGGTGCACAGCAAAGGCTGTGGATCCCCTTTCCGCCCCTCTTTCTGAGGTTCTCCTCTTCTTTCTTTGGCCCGGCAGGGCTCTGCCCTGGGCACCTTGAAAGGTTATCTTGCTGCCCTCTCTGCCTTCTTACGGCTTCCAGATCAGCCCTCTCTTTTCAAGTCCCCTGTAGTGTCACGCTTTCTTAAAGGCATTACTCACACGTTCCCTCCTGTCCCTTTCGTAATGCCTCAGTGGGACTTGAATCTTGTCTTAACATTCCTGATGTGCGCTCCCTTTGAGCCTCTTCACAATTGTCCTCTTCGTCTTCTGACTCTTAAGACTGATTTCCTGGTAGCCATCACCTCGGCTAGACGGGTGAGTGAGCTCCAGGCTCTATCGTCCAAGCCTCCTTTTCTATCTGTTCATCCGGACAAGGTTGTCCTTCGGCCTCGTCCTTCCTTTTTACCGAAGGTGGTGACCCCCTTTCATCTTGGGCAATCTGTCACCTTGCCCACCTTCTTTCCGCATCCTTCCAAAGAGGAAGAGCGGCTCCACCGTCTGGACCCAAAACGTGCTCTCTCCTTTTATTTGGACCGCACTAAGCAGTTCCGAGTGGACGACCAGCTTTTCGTTGGCTACGTGGGTGCAAAGAAGGGCAAAGCTGTGCACAAACGGACCATCTCCCGGTGGGTCGTTTTGTGTATAAAAATCTGTTATTCCTAGGCAAAAAAGGACCCGCCTGTTGGGCTGCGCGCCCATTCTACTCGGGCCACAGCGGCTACTACTGCTTTGGGACGGGGAGTCCCTTTGCAGGACATCTGTCAGGCGGCAACGTGGGCTTCGCTGCACACGTTTGCCAGGCATTATTGCCTAGATAGCCAAGTCCGGAGGGATGGCTTCTTTGGCCGTTCTGTCCTCCAGGACTTTCTGGTGTGATCTTGGTTCGCAGACCCACCACCGGGGTTGGTATTGCTTGGGTATCTATTCTAAGGTGAGGAATCTAACTAACGTGTTTCTTTCAGATGAACAAGTTACTTACCTTCGGTAACGATGTATCTGTAAGAAACATTGGTTAGTTAGATTCCTCACCGACCCACCCATCCTCCCCGTTCTGCGAACTGACATCTAGGGTTAAGGCTATCCCTTTCAGGGCCCTAGAATTTTTTGGCACCAGTGTCGGTCTCTTGCATGGCTCTGCGTTCCTGGCGCGGAAGGCTATGTACAAGAACTGACGTCAGCGCGCGAGGGCGGCGTTTAAGTACTCCGACGTCATTCCGGCACACGACGCCGACGACGGACGCGGAGCCGCAGACGACGCCTAGCGACGCGCAAGGGGTATTGCTGACGAAAAATCTTCCGGATCCAGTCTGACGCCTGGGGATATTCTAAGGTGAGGAATCTAACTAACCAATGTTTCTTACAGATACATCGTTACCGAAGGTAAGTAACTTGTTCGATACAAGGTGCCCACTAGAACTAGTGGACAGCATATACCAGGCCAACTTCTCACACCAGGTGGAGCTAAGGACAGCAATCTCATCTAGATATGCTGCACTATAGGCTTCCAGTCCTGTGAACTATATTCACCAACCTTTGGAAAGTGGCAGGTGCATTCTTCAAACCAAAGGGCATTACCACTATTGATAGTGCTCACTAGGGGTAGAAAATGCAGTTTTTGGCTTTGCATCATCAGCTAGTCTGATCTGCCAGTAGCCAGCTGTCAGGTCAAATGTGCTTATGTACTTGGCCGAACCCAAAGTGTCTATTAGCTCATCTGCCCTGGGTATTGGATGGGTATCAGTCCTAGTGACTGCATTGAGACCCCTGTAGTCCACACAAAACCAATGTCTCTCTTGCCACCACTGGTGTGAGGTTTTGGCACAAGTACCACTGGACTTGCCCAAGGGCTATCTGAGGGTTCAATGACTCCCAGTTCCAACATTTTCTGGACTTCTGTCCTGATACAGTCCCTGGCATGGTCAGGTTGCCTGTAAATCTTACTTTTAACAGGCAGACTGTCCCCAGTGTCCACTTCATGAGTGCACCAGGTGGTCTGATTTGGAGTCAGAGAGAACATGTGTCTGAACTGATTAAGCACCTGTCAACAATCAGTTTGCTGCTGGGCAGTGAGGCTGCCTGCCAAGGCTACACCATCAACTGACCCATCATCAGGGTTCTGTGAGAGCAGGTCAGGGAGTGGGTCACTCTCTTCTTCCTGTCCCTCATCAGTTGCCATGAGCAAGCCCATGTCAGCCCTGTCCACATATGGCTTTAGCCTGTTGACATGGAGTACCCTGGAGTACGTCGGAATCCAGGAGAAGGCACTGGATTGGATCATCTCCTTCCTCGCCGGGAGGACACAGAGAGTCCGCCTACCCCCGTTCAGATCAGAAGCCACCGAAGTCATCTGCGGCGTTCCTCAGGGCTCCTCGCTCAGCCCCACCCTCTTTAATGTCTACATGAGCCCCCTCACGGCCATCGCACGCCAACACAACCTCAACATCATCTCCTACGCCGACGACACTCAGCTGATCCTCTCCCTCACCAAGGACCCCGCCACCGCCAGAGCCAACCTACACGAAGGGATGGCAGACGTAGCCGAGTGGATGACGACCAGCCGCTTGAAACTGAACTCAGACAAGACGGAAGTTCTCATCCTGGGCTCCTCACCCTCCGCCTGGGACGACTCCTGGTGGCCCCCCGCCCTGGGCAACGCACCCAAACCAACAGACCACGCACGCAACCTGGGCTTCATCCTGGACTCCTCCCTCTGCATGACCAGACAAGTCAACGCCGTCTCCTCGTCTTGCTTCAATATCCTGCGCATGCTACGTAAGATCTTCCGGTGGATCCCCACCGAGACCAGGAAGACAGTCACCCAGGCCCTCGTCACCAGCCGACTTGACTACGGCAACGCCCTCTACGCCGGAACCACCGCCAAGCTCCAGATGAGACTCCAGCGGATCCAGAACGCCTCAGCAAGACTCATCCTCGACATCCCCCGACACAACCATATCTCCGGACACTTGAGAGACCTGCACTGGCTCCCGGTCAACAAGAGAATCACCTTCCGTCTCCTCACCTACGCTCACAAAGCCCTACACAACCAAGGCCCAAGATACCTCAACAGCCGCCTCAACTTCTACACTCCCATCCGCCAGCTTCGGTCGACCAGCCACGCCCTCGCCACCGTCCCCCGCATCCGAAGAGCCACAACAGGAGGAAGGTCCTTCTCCTACCTGGCCGCCAAGACTTGGAATTCCCTCCCGACCCACCTCCGCCTGACCCAGGACCACCTCGTCTTCAGAAAGCAGCTCAAGACCTGGCTGTTCGAACAGTAGCAGACCCCCCATCCCCAGCGCCTTGAGACCCTCCGGGTGAGTAGTTCGCTATATAAATGTTTTGATTGATTGATTGATTGATTGATTGATTGATTGATTGATTGATTGATTGATTGTGGGGGCTCCTGGGAGTTCCTAGGTCTACCAGATAGGTAACCTCTCCCTTCTGTTCAACAATAGTATAGGGGCCGCTCCATTTGTCCGGAAGGGCTGCTGGGGCCCAGGCTCCAACACCCACACTTCTATCCTGGCTGGTAAACAGTCATTACAGCCTTTTGGTCATGCCAGGCTTTCTGTAATTCCTGGCTAGCCTCAAGGTTTTTGGTTGCCTTTTTCATATACTCAGCCATCCTGGAGCGGAGACAAAGTACATAATCCACTATGTCATGTTTGGGGGGGCGTGAGAGGTAACTCCCATCCTTCCTTAACCAGACACAATGGACCCCTGACAGGGTGACCAAACAAAAGTTCAAAAGGGCTGTAGCCAACCTCCTTTTGAGGCACCTCCCTGTATGCGAATAAAAGGCAGGGCAAGAGAATGTCCCATCTTCGCCTAAGCTTTTCTGGGAGCCCTTTAATCATGCCCTTTAAGGTTTTGTTGAACCTTTGAACTAAACCATTGTATTGTGGGTGATAGGGTGTGCGAATTTGTAATTCACTCCACACTCCTTCCACATTGCAGTCAAGTAGCTGAACATGAAGTTTGCATCTCGGTCAGATACTATCTCCTTAGGAAAGCCCACTCTTGAGAAAATTCCCAGGAGAGCTCTTGCCACCACAGGTTGTGGTGGTCCTAAGGGGAATTGCCTCTGGGTACCTAGTGGCATGGTCCACCACCCCCAGGATAAATCTGTGCCAAGATGCTGCTTGGGGATCCATGGGACCAACTAAGTCAATTCCCAACCTCTCATAGGGAACCCCTACTACAGGTAGTGGTATCAGGGGGGCCTTTGTGGTGCCACCTGCCTTCCCACTGGCTTGGCAGGTTACACAGGAGAGACAAAACTCCTTGGTGTCCTCAGACATGTGGGGCCAGTGAAAGTGAGGGACAATTCTGTCCCAAGTATTGTTCTGGCCCAGGTGACCAGCTAGAGGAATATCATGGACTAGGGTCAATAGGAAGCCCCTAAACCTCAGAGGTATAACCAACCTCCTGGTGGCACCAGGATTGGGGTCTCTACTCTCTCAGTGAAGGAGTCTATCGTCACAATACACTTTATGGGGACCATTAGCATTCCCAGCAGCCTCAGCAGCAGCTTGCTGTCTGAGGGGTTCAAGAGAGGGGCAGCTCTGCTGCTCCTGGCTCAGATCTGCCCTGGAAGGCCCCCCTGTCCCCAAGAACTCAACCTGATCAGGCTCAGGCTCCTCTGGGACAGTTCCTTCTGCAGGACTGAGATCATCCCCCTCAAGAGACTGATCTGCATTCTGAGTCGGGGGGAAGGCACTGCCTTAACCCTGCTGCCCCTCCTCTTGGATGGTACTTGGACCATTATTCCAGAATCCAAGGCCTGTTCAGTTTCAGACATTTTGGCCTGTGACCTGGTCATAGCAAACACATCTGCAGGGGTGCCCAGCATTTCTGCATGAGTCCTGAACTCCACTTCTGCCCAAGCTGAAGTTTCAAGATCATTGCCAAGCAAGCATTCAACTGGTAGGTCTGCACTCACCACAACCTTCTTAAGGCCAGTTACCCCTCCCAGGAGAAGTTAACAACTGCCAGAGAATGGGCTGTTCTGACATTGCTAGCATTGGTCACTTGGTACATTTCACCAAGTATAATCTGCCCAGGATCCACAAGATCTTTTGTCACCATTGTGACACTTGTTCCGGTGTCCCTAAATGCCAAAGCCTCCTTTCCATTAATCAATGGCTGTTGTCTGTATTTGCCCAGATTACTGGGACTCATAAAGGGGACATATCCATGCCCCCATCACAGACTAGAACCGCCTGAGTTGGTACTCTGACTAGGCCAGAGTCCATCTCAGTACCCAGGGTTAACCCTACTACACCCTTATTCTGAGTATATCCACCACCAATTGTAGCTGCACTAGGGGGAACAGTTGCCTTGGGGGCAATGGTGTCTGGAGGAGAGTCTTTGGACTTGGTGCAATCACTGGTCCAGTGACTTTTCTGCTTACAAATCTTGCAGCATGGTTTCTTTTGGCCTTTCCGTTTGTTAGACTGTGAATACCCACCCGAAGAAGATTTTGGGGGGCCTTTTGAAGACTTCTGGTCTTTACTCTTTTCCCCACCCTTGTCAGAGTTCTTAGAATCTTGCTTCTTTGGGTCACCACTTTGGTTCTGTACCTTCTGCCTCACCCTGGTCTGACCCATTTGTCTGCCTTGTTTCCCTATTCTTGGGGAGAGGTGAGATCAGAGTCCACCAGGTACTGATGTAGCAACTGATTTTGACAGTTATTAAGAATCTGCTCCCTCATGATAAGATTATACGATCCTTTGAAGTCACACACCTTACTGCCAAGTAACCAGCCTTCCCGAACCTTGGTAGCACAATCAACAAAGTCCACCCAATCTTGATTCTGTGCGTTATGAGTATCTCTGAACTTCAACCTGTATTGTTCAGTGGTTAGGCCAAACCCTTCAATCAATGCACTTTTCAAGACCTGGTAAACATCAGCATCACCTTCTCTTACAGTGAGGCGCTTATCTCTACCTTTGTCTGCAAAGGAGTGTGAGAAGTTGGCCTGATGTATGATGTCACTAGTTATAGTGTACACCTTATATCAGTCCAAATACCCTTATGGTGATTGGTTGTAAAGTCAACCTTATAGACCAGCTATCCTAGTGGTAGCATGGACAAGAGCAGTCTTAGGCTAAACTCTGAATGGCATGTGAAGCCAGCTGTGATACCATATATAATCCCTTGAATACCAAATGAAAGGACACCACAACAGATATATATATAAAATAAAGTGTATTTATTCTAAGCAAACCCTCAGCACTCTTTATGAGATTAGAGGTAAGTACAACACAGTCTTATTAATGCATACAGTAAGTCACACAGGTAAGTAATACAGTTAGGCCCTAGGGGCCACGCAAACCATATACTAAGTAAGTGGTATAAGAACCACTGTCACGGAAATAGAATAGGCCTAGGCCTAGGGAATCGCTGGGGCTACACTACACTAGCGTTAGTTAGGAAGTGGGAGGCCCACGGGATTCGTGTGCAGAGTGGAAACACTCACGCGTAATGCGTAAAAGTCAATAGCAATAGTACAGTTTGGAAATAGATAGATTTCGGACACTTCCGGAGTAGCTAGGAAGTTGAGACTTGAAAACTAGACACTAGGATAGTCACTATCCTGATGAGCACCGGAGTACCCAAGTTACCTAGCCCACAGGCTGCGGGTGCATAGGGGTGAAGATGCGTCGTTTTCGTCGTCGACTCCTATGGATGCCTGAAGAAAGATGCTGACAGGCAGTCAGTGAAGAGTGTCCGGTGGATCCCAAGGCTGGGATCAAGAAGAGAAGAAACCTGCAAGCAGAAGGGACAGAGTCAAGGTCACTAGCCAGTGACCACGTGGAACCAGGAAGGAACCAGGCGATGTCGTGAAGACTTGCAGGTGAAGGTGAAGCTTGTCGCTGCAGCCAGGAGGACCAGGAAGCGTCGAGGACGACCAGGACCAGGAGGCGAGCTGTCCCACGAAGGCTCTTGCTGTCGGCGGCGTCGAAGTTGGACTAGGACTCACCAAGCCTTGGCAAGCGGAACCCACGAAGAACGAAGGACTTGCTTCTGGTGCAGACCAGGAAGGTCTGGGGTGCTTCTTCTTTGCAGAGAAGCGGGAGCCAGTCTGGAGGAGCCAAACCAGCGCAGAAGATTTCAGGGTGCGTCGTCACAGAGGCCACTAGCCAGCGGGCAAGCAACCGGACAGACGCGGCAAGCAGGAAAATGCTGAAGGGCCCCACGCAGGACTCGTGGAGTGTGGGGGGCTGATCTTCGGTGCAGATGGTGCTTGGGGTTGGGGCTTCTCAATCCCCGGTGCACAACTTCGAGGGTGCCTCAGAAGCTGCGCTGTAAGTTACTAGCCACTTTTCCCAGGTAGCCGGTCCCACGTCGCTCGTCGCCTCCACGGATCTCAGCTCTGCTGCAGATGTGGATGAGGGTCGGAGAAGTCTGGAAGTCAAGGCTCTGGTCGGGCTCTGCAGTCGGTTCCTCGTAGAACGGTCGCAAAGCAAAGGGTAGTCTCTTGATGGTGCCTGTTTGCACAGGGTAGCCACTCCTTGGCTACAAGGGAGATTCTTCAGTCTTCTTCTTTCGTCGAATGTCGAAGGTCCAGAGTTTCTGTTCAGTTTTGCAGGTTCAGGATAATCTAAAGTCTTGAGGCCCAACTCCCACTCTTATACTAATCTGGGGGGCTGGGATACCTGCTAGGTCACGCCTTATGGGTGGGACCTGGGAGGGGGTGGTTACACCCACTTCCCTTTGTCCAGTTTCGCGCCAGAGCTGGGGCTGGAGTGCCCCAGCGCCGGTTTGAACTGGACTATGCAAGGAACACCTTGTGTGCCCCAGGCATGTCTCATTCCTTTCAGCCCACCCTGCCCCAATACACTAAAGGCTGTCTGGGGAGGTGCTAGCACCTCCCCAAGCAGGAAACCTATTGTCCAGGCCTCCCTGGCTGGGATCACTCCCAGCTGCAGGAGGTCAGACTTGTGTCGTGGCAGCAGCATCCATTTTGTGATGCTGAGGCTTTGGTCAGAGGCTAACAGTGAAGTATGATTTTAACATGTCTTTCCCTCTAGAAGGGGGGAATAATATCCTCATGTCCAGAAATGGCATGGGGGTATTATTCCACAGTGTTAGACACCTTACACGACATGTTTTGATAAAGCCAAACCATAGTTACCCTAACCGTCTAAGATTATAAGGCACTTTAAGAGTATATGGTAGGCTATATCATAGAACAGCTATAAGGACAAGGTTCCGAAAGCTGTAGACAGGCTCAGCTCATGCTAGAGCACCATCTCACATGTTACCAAGCACTCTGCCTCCAGGATTGTCAAGGCCTGCCATAGGAGTGACTGATAGGTACACATGTGTCTATATGTAAGTTAGGTATAGGAATACTACACCTAAGCAAGGGGTGATTACACGACCTTGCCCCAGCTGAGTGATCAGCCAGTTGTGTCAAAATGGAAGGCCAGGCCAGGGGTGGCACAATACATGCTGCAGCCCCTGGTAGGCCTAGGGTACACCTATGCCCTGGGTACCTAGGGTACACTGTACAGGGGCCAATAAGGTGATCCTATCCAAATGGGTTATGCACCTAAAGTACATGGAGTCCATTTTAAAGAGAGAGCAGACAGCCTGAGACCCTGAATGGCAGGATCTCAGGCCAACTAAGTCGAAAACCCAGCTAGACACTAGGCAAAAAGTTGGGGGTAACCATAGTCAGATATCCACCTTCCTACACAACCCCCCCCCCCCCAAACGAAAGGAGATAAGGCTGGCCTTGACAAGGTAAGCCTCTATTGCCTGAGTGGCCATATAAGGAAGAACCAGCACTGGCATGGTTACCCCCTGTCTCATGGTCCACTAAGCAATCCCTCATCCTAAAGATATCATAGGGTCTCCACCATAGGGAATCTCTACCTTTGGTGTGTCTTTGCAAAGTAAAAGGCTGGTGTTGAGATGGAGTACTGAAGTGAGTGTCCCCAAAGTGAGGCCTCAGCTTCCTCCAATCATCCTCCACCATGGATGCCTTTCTTTTTCTAACTGAGTTGCACTGTGCTCTCAGGGTCAGCCTCTGGCTACCTAAAGCTGGAGGCTGGGTCCCTTTTGTGGGCTTGCTGGAGGGACAGGTCAGGTTTGGGGCCCTAAGGTCCCATGTTTGCCTGTGCCCAACAGAATCCCTCTGGGGGAGGTCCCTAACTACCTGTAAAGGAGATCCCTCAGGAATGTTTTTAACCATCACCTGGCTAGGGCTACTAGCCAAGCAATCCTCATTCTTTTGATGGGGGGGGGGTTCTTGTGGACAGGGGCCCTCTTGGGGTCCACTGGCCTCCCTGACCTCTGCAGCCCTGGGCTGACTGAGGCAGGGTAGAGAGAGGCAGGCTACCTGCACCAGACTGGGTCCCACCTTGGAAGGGGCCACTGACATCAGAGGCTCTGCCAGGCCAGGCCTGACTACCTCTGGGGCAGTTCCTTCACAAGGGGTGAGGTCAGATCCCTGAGGAGGCTGACCTTTTCCTAATGTCTGGGGGGAGGGAGACTTTTCTTCCTCCCCACTACTCTCTGTTTGTGTGGAGTGATCCATAGTTTCAGGCTTCACTACCTCTATATCAGTCTGAGTGTGGGCTGAGACCATTACAGCCTTGCCAACCTTTTCAGGAAGGCCCTCAGTTTGTGTTTGAGCTGTGACTGTCACAGCTCTGCCAATTTCTACAGGGAAGTCTGTCTGTGCCTGGGCTGTGGCTACCACTGCCCTTCCAACCTTTTCAGGGAGGAAAGCTACTTGGACAGGGGTTGTGACTGGCACAACCCCACTACCCTTTTTGGAAAGGCCTACCATTTTAGAATGGGTGTCTTGTTCAACTCCAGCCCAAGCTGAGAGTTCTAAGTCATTCCCCAGCAAGCAGTCCACAGGCAAGGTTGGAGACACTGCCACCCTTTTAGGGCCAGTGACACCTCCCCAGCTGAGACATACCTCTGCCATGGGATGACTGTTCTGTTTGCCATCAATGTTAGTTACCTGGTATGAGAAACCAGGCAAAAGCTGCTCAGAGGGAACTAGCCTATGGGCCACCATAGTGATGCTAGCTCCAGTGTCTCTGTAGGCCTCAGCTTTTCTACCATTGATGTAGGGTTCCTGTCTGTACCTACCCAAAGTGTTGGGACAGGCAGTGAAGTTGGCAAACCCCATGCCACCATCACAGACAAGAGTAGCTGCTGTAGGGGAATTGGCTAAGCCAGGATCCCCCTGTGTTCCCCAAGAAAACCCAACCAAATTTTTGGGGGCACTCCCACCACCTGGGGGATTACTGCTGACAGTAATAGGTGGTGTGACAGGATTAGTTGGAGGAACAGTTTTGTTTTTAGCCTGTGGACAACTGCTGTCAGTTTTCCAATGCCCAGGTGTTTTACACACATGGCAGTAAGGATTTTTAACTGTGGTAGGGGAGGGAGCTTGGGACCCACCACCCTGTGTGGAGTTTTGGGGCCCTGAGGAAGATTTCTCTTTTGCTTTATCCCCACCCTTCTCTTGAGGCTTGGTGGTATCTTTCTTTTGGTCACCACCCTGATTTTTAGGCCTAATCCTGGTCCTGACCCATTTATCTGCCCTCTTTCCCAATTCTTGGGGAGAGGTCAAATCTGAGTCTACCAGGTGTTGATGGAGAAGCTGGTTCTGACAATTATTAAGGATCTGCTCCCTCATAATCAAGTTGTACAATCCTGTATAGTCCTGCACCTTGCTGCCATTTAACCAACCTTCCAAAGCCTTAGTGGCACAATCCACAAAATCAGACCAGTCCTGTGTCTGTGTCTTCTGGGTGTCTCTGAACAACAACCTATATTGCTCAGTGGTTAAGCCAAACCCATCTATCAGAGCACTCTTCAGGACTTTGTAATTGTTTGCATCCTCATCACTGACTGTGAGGAGCTTGTCTCTACCCTTGTCAGAAAAGGAGAGCCACAAGATAGCTGCCCACTGACTTTGGGGTACCTGCTGTACTTTGCAGGCCCTCTCCAAAGCAGTCATCCATTTGTGGATGTCATCCCCATTCTGATATGGGGGGACTATCTTGCTTAGGTTTCTATGGTCATAAGACCTATCCCTATCTCTAGGAATGCTGCTGCCACCAGTGGGTTCTGACCCACACAATTTTTGCTCTCTAGCCAGAGCAAGCTTCTCTTTGGCAAGGGCAATTTCTTCCCTCTGAATCCTCAGATTAGCTTCCCTCATTCTGGCTTTATGCTCCTTTCTCTCAGGTGAAGTCATTCCCCTGTGAGAGGAAGCATTAGAGATGCTAGAAACATGGGAGTGGATGGATTCCCTTGAAGGGGATCTGTCCCTCCTGCTTCTCTGTGAATGCCTACTTGTGGGTCTGTATGGGGGGACCCCATGCAAACACCCATGTAAGCTTAAGTTAGCCTGGCTAAGTCTCCTTACTTGGCTCTGGCTGTCTACCTCTTCCTCTGAAGTCCCATCTGACTCATCTGTGGTGGGTAGACCCTTATCTACAGCTATGGCACCATCCCTGGCAGCTCTTTCAGCATCATAGGCCTCCAGAAGCTCCACTAGCTGTCTAAGGGTAGGGTTGGAACCCTGTTTTATTCCTCTGGAGGTACACAAATGTCTCATCTCCTGGAATGTTAAGGTATCATATCTAGAGGGGATCTTTTGCAGACCTGATCCTCCTGAGAGAGCATCTACTTGATCTACTCTCAGAGACATGATCTAGTGAGGGTGTGGTGTGTGCACCTACCTACACTAGTTGTATCTACTAAACCTCTCTAGTAGTTGTAGTCAGGGTGTGTTACTCCCTTCAACCTACAACTACAAAGTCCAGTAGGACTTAAGTATAATAATCTATGTTATATGTACCTAGACAATATCTGTGTGATCTTTCAATTTAGTATCTCAAGATTACAATGGTATTACAACAGCAAGCTCAGATCCCAACCGCTGCTCACCAATGTGAGAAGTTGGCCTGATGTATGATGTCACTAGTTATAGTGTACACCTTATATCAGTCCAAATACCCTTATGGTGATTGGTTGTAAAGTCAACCTTATAGACCAGCTATCCTAGTGGTAGCATGGACAAGAGCAGTCTTAGGCTAAACTCTGAATGGCATGTGAAGCCAGCTGTGATACCATATATAATCCCTTGAATACCAAATGAAAGGACACCACAACAGATATATATATAAAATAAAGTGTATTTATTCTAAGCAAACCCTCAGCACTCTTTATGAGATTAGAGGTAAGTACAACACAGTCTTATTAATGCATACAGTAAGTCAAACAGGTAAGTAATACAGTTAGGCCCTAGGGGCCACGCAAACCATATACTAAGTAAGTGGTATAAGAACCACTGTCACGGAAATAGAATAGGCCTAGGCCTAGGGAATCGCTGGGGCTACACTACACTAGCGTTAGTTAGGAAGTGGGAGGCCCACGGGATTCGTGTGCAGAGTGGAAACACTCACGCGTAATGCGTAAAAGTCAATAGCAATAGTACAGTTTGGAAATAGATAGATTTCGGACACTTCCGGAGTAGCTAGGAAGTTGAGACTTGAAAACTAGACACTAGGATAGTCACTATCCTGATGAGCACCGGAGTACCCAAGTTACCTAGCCCACAGGCTGCGGGTGCATAGGGGTGAAGATGCGTCGTTTTCGTCGTCGACTCCTATGGATGCCTGAAGAAAGATGCTGACAGGCAGTCAGTGAAGAGTGTCCGGTGGATCCCAAGGCTGGGATCAAGAAGAGAAGAAACCTGCAAGCAGAAGGGACAGAGTCAAGGTCACTAGCCAGTGACCACGTGGAACCAGGAAGGAACCAGGCGATGTCGTGAAGACTTGCAGGTGAAGGTGAAGCTTGTCGCTGCAGCCAGGAGGACCAGGAAGCGTCGAGGACGACCAGGACCAGGAGGCGAGCTGTCCCACGAAGGCTCTTGCTGTCGGCGGCGTCGAAGTTGGACTAGGACTCACCAAGCCTTGGCAAGCGGAACCCACGAAGAACGAAGGACTTGCTTCTGGTGCAGACCAGGAAGGTCTGGGGTGCTTCTTCTTTGCAGAGAAGCGGGAGCCAGTCTGGAGGAGCCAAACCAGCGCAGAAGATTTCAGGGTGCGTCGTCACAGAGGCCACTAGCCAGCGGGCAAGCAACCGGACAGACGCGGCAAGCAGGAAAATGCTGAAGGGCCCCACGCAGGACTCGTGGAGTGTGGGGGGCTGATCTTCGGTGCAGATGGTGCTTGGGGTTGGGGCTTCTCAATCCCCGGTGCATAACTTCGAGGGTGCCTCAGAAGCTGCGCTGTAAGTTACTAGCCACTTTTCCCAGGTAGCCGGTCCCACGTCGCTCGTCGCCTCCACGGATCTCAGCTCTGCTGCAGATGTGGATGAGGGTCGGAGAAGTCTGGAAGTCAAGGCTCTGGTCGGGCTCTGCAGTCGGTTCCTCGTAGAACGGTCGCAAAGCAAAGGGTAGTCTCTTGATGGTGCCTGTTTGCACAGGGTAGCCACTCCTTGGCTACAAGGGAGATTCTTCAGTCTTCTTCTTTCGTCGAAGGTCCAGAGTTTCTGTTCAGTTTTGCAGGTTCAGGATAATCTAAAGTCTTGAGGCCCAACTCCCACTCTTATACTAATCTGGGGGGCTGGGATACCTGCTAGGTCACGCCTTATGGGTGGGACCTGGGAGGGGGTGGTTACACCCACTTCCCTTTGTCCAGTTTCGCGCCAGAGCTGGGGCTGGAGTGCCCCAGCGCCGGTTTGAACTGGACTATGCAAGGAACACCTTGTGTGCCCCAGGCATGTCTCATTCCTTTCAGCCCACCTTGCCCCAATACACTAAAGGCTGTCTGGGGAGGTGCTAGCACCTCCCCAAGCAGGAAACCTATTGTCCAGGCCTCCCTGGCTGGGATCACTCCCAGCTGCAGGAGGTCAGACTTGTGTCGTGGCAGCAGCATCCATTTTGTGATGCTGAGGCTTTGGTCAGAGGCTAACAGTGAAGTATGATTTTAACATGTCTTTCCCTCTAGAAGGGGGGAATAATATCCTCATGTCCAGAAATGGTATGGGGGTATTATTCCACAGTGTTAGACACCTTACACGACATGTTTCGATAAAGCCAAACCATAGTTACCCTAACCGTCTAAGATTATAAGGCACTTTAAGAGTATATGGTAGGCTATATCATAGAACAGCTATAAGGACAAGGTTCCGAAAGCTGCAGACAGGCTCAGCTCATGCTAGAGCACCATCTCACATGTTACCAAGCACTCTGCCTCCAGGATTGTCAAGGCCTGCCATAGGAGTGACTGATAGGTACACATGTGTCTATATGTAAGTTAGGTATAGGAATACTACACCTAAGCAAGGGGTGATTACACGACCTTGCCCCAGCTGAGTGATCAGCCAGTTGTGTCAAAATGGAAGGCCAGGCCAGGGGTGGCACAATACATGCTGCAGCCCCTGGTAGGCCTAGGGTACACCTATGCCCTGGGTACCTAGGGTACACTGTACAGGGGCCAATAAGGTGATCCTATCCAAATGGGTTATGCACCTAAAGTACATGGAGTCCATTTTAAAGAGAGAGCAGACAGCCTGAGACCCTGAATGGCAGGATCTCAGGCCAACTAAGTCGAAAACCCAGCTAGACACTAGGCAAAAAGTTGGGGGTAACCATAGTCAGATATCCACCTTCCTACAAGGAGAGCCACAAGATTGCTGCCCACTGCTCCTGGGGGACCCTTTGTACTTTACAGGCCCTTTCCAATGCAGTTATACATTTGTGGATGTTATCCACACTCTGGTAGGGAGGGACAATCGTACTCCGGTTCCTATGGTCATAAGACCTATCCCTACCTCTAGGGATACTGATGCCACCATGGGACTCTAGTCCCATCTTTTGTCTAGCTCTGTAGAGCTCTAGGGCTTCCTCATCTAGGGCTACCTGTTATCTTCTGATTTGAAGCTGGGCTTCCTCATTCTTCAACAGTCTCTCCGTCCACTCATGAGAGGATTCCCTCCTATGAGCAGAGATAGAGCTCCCTATAGATGAGCTAGAATGGTTAGACTCCACAGAGGAAGTTCTTGACCTTCTAGGCCCACCACCAACTCCTCCAGGAGAACAAAGAGAGGGCCATTGTGGTCCTCGTCATCATCTTCCTCCAGGGGAGCTGGATTCACCAGGTATGATCATTATCATCATCGTGGCCAGCTTTAGAGGTCAAGTCCTGGTTGTCACCAACCTTGTCTCTTCCTCATCTGCTGCCCCACCCACTCTTCCTGTGCCCTCAGACCTTAAGGGTCTTCTGAGATCATCCAACAAGAGTACCTCTATGAGGCGCTGGGTGTTTGCACTTTTGCCTGTCTTCAACCTCCTAGTCTTGCATAAATCTCTTAAGTCAAAGAATGTGAGATTGTCATATCTAGTTGCAAGAAGCCCAGTGGCTTCTGGCAGGGACCCACTGGTTCCTGGCCTTCAAGACATCACTAGTGAGGTGTGGTGTATTGCATTACCTACTCTAGTGTGGCCTACTAAACTCTCTTGAGTTTTTTGAAAGGGTGTGCTACGCCCATAACACACAACTCTAAGTTCAGTAGAACTTACTGTATTTTAAAGCTTGTATTATATGTACCTAGGGTACCTTTAGTGATTTTCAGTAAGTCACTCAATTGAGATTATCTGGTAAAACAATAGCAAGCTGGAATCTCAGCGCTGCCACCAATGTGAGAAGTTGGCCTGGTATATGTTGTCCACTAGTTATAGTGGGCACCCTGTACCAGTCCAAACAACCCCTTATTGATGATAGGTTAAAGACAACCTTTATTGAAAGCTATCTTAGTGGTAGCTATTCAGAGCAGCCTTCAGGCTAAGTCTTGAAGGAATGTAAAGCAGCTTGTTTTACCAGTCTATAATCTCTTGAATGGCTAAATGAAAGGACAACCACACCAGGTATATATATAAAATATAGGTATTTATTTCTAAACACACCCTCCTAGTCTCTTTGAGGCTAGAGGGCAAAACACATAAGTTACACTTCAAATATTACAGTAAAATAGCACAAATGGACATCAGGCCCTAGGGGCGAGCCAAACTATATACTAAAATAGTGGTATAAGAACCACAACTTCACTAGACACAAGGCCTAGAGCCTGTAAAATCGCTGGGACCCCAAGGAACCACCCAAGGTAGTGACACAGGGGGCGCACTAGGGCCGGGTGCAGTGTGAGAACACAGCTACGAGTTCCCGTTAGCTTCTATGGGCAAAGTTGCGGTTAGAGTTTTAATGATTAGGGACACTTAGAAATGAGTCAGGACCAAACACTTTGGGACTTAGAAAGTTCTAGGGCCAACACCCGCAGGAGCACCAGGGTACTCAAGTTACCTCACCCTGGGAAGCCGGGGGAATAGGTGTCAGATGGAGTTGCGTCGCGTCATCGTTTTCAATGGGAGCTGGCGAAGAAGTGCTGCTGCCGGGATGATATGAAGTGTCCGAAGAGATCCAAGCCTGGATCGAAGTCGAGAAGAACCTGAAAGCAGAGGGGACAGAGTCTGGGTCACTTGCCAGTGACCAGGGGCATGATAGTCGAATGCCCACCGATGTCGGGTGCTTCAGGTGAGATGTCGGGAAGCTTGACTCTTCAGCCACGAGAACCAGGAGGCGTCGAGGGCAACCAGGAGCTGGATTCGAGCTGTCCCACGAAGGATGTTGAGTGCTGCAGCGTCGGGGTCCAGATTGGATACACCAAGGCTTGGCAGCAGCAACCCACGCAGGACGGAGAAAGATGCTTCGGTGCAGACCAGCAAGGTCTGAGGGACTCACCACGCGGTGGAGAGTCAGGGCACGTCTTGAGCAACCAGAGAAGCCAAAGGAAAATCAGAGTTGCCTTCATAGGGACCCACCAGTGGACGGACCAGCGATCTTGAAGGAGCCTCGAGCGGAAATGCAAGAAGTGGGCTCATGGAACACTCGTGGAGTGTAGGCCCGCAATCTTCGACGCAGATGGTGATTGGGTTGTGGGCTATGAACAACTCAAAGCACAACTTCAGGAGACGTCGAGAAGTCGATGCACTTGCAAAGATGCATGGTGTCCAGGCATTCCGGTTCGACGTCACTCATAAGGGCTTTGCTGGGGACTCGGGTCGGCCTCTGAGAAGACTGAAAATCCTCTTCCTGTGCTGCAGTTACTTCGGAGTCCATCGGGAGCTTCGGAGATGCAGACCAGCAATATCTTTGTTGGTGCCTGCAAAGCAGGGGAGTCACTCCTTGACCCCAAGGGAATTTCTTCAGTCTTCTAATCTTGCGTAGAAAGTCGAAGTTCCAGGATTCAGCTACAGTTTCAGCCAGGGATATCTAAAGTCCTGTTGCCAGGGGTTCCTTACTTATAGCTAAGGAAGTGGTTGGACTAGCTCTAGGAACCCACCTATGGGAGGGTTTGGAAAGAGGGGTGGCTACACCCATTTCCTATGTCCAGTTTTGTGCCAGAGCAGGGGCTGGTAGCCCCTGCAACCGGTTTGAACTGTGCTATGCACAGGGACACCAAATGTGCCCCCAGTGCAGGACTTCAAAGCACTCTGAGAGTGCTCCCACCCAGCCCTAATACACATCAGCCTGTCGGAGGTGGTTACACCTCCCTGGGACAGGAAACCTGTGGCAGTGGCATCCATTTTTTGATGCCAGAGCTGTAGAAAGTCTTTACCGGGTAGACCAGTATGAACGTCTCTCCCTCTAGAAGGGTGGAATGCTACCCCCGCCGCCAGAACTGGCAGGGGGGGGTAGTATTGCCAAGCGTTTGACACCAAACACGACATGGTTCCGTGCAGTCAGTCCAAAGTTAGCATTTACCTCGAGGTTATAATGCACTTAAGAGTATATGGTCAGGCTGCACCACAAACAGCATCAGAGGAGGTACTCCGAAAGCTGCAGAGGGGCTCTGCTCATCAGGGGCACCCTCTCACATAAAAACCAAGCACTCTGCCTTCAGGATAGTTAAGGCCTACCATAGGAGTGACTTATAGGTTTTATATGTGTGTGCATTGGTAGTTATATAGGTAGCCTATACCACAGTAAGGGGTGCAGGCACCACCTTATCTAGGCTGCAGTGGCAGACCTGTGGTGTCACTTTGGAGTGCTTCCCAGGGGTGGCATAATACATGCTTCAGCCACTGGTAGGCCTCTGTGGTACCTATGCCCTAGGTACATAGTATACCATATACTAGGAGCTTATAAGGCACTCCAGAATCCAATTAGAAATTTACCTAATGTACATGGAAACCATTTTAGAGAGGAAGCAGCTAGGCTGGGGTCCTGATTAGCAGGGCCACAGCCAGACTAAGGTCGAAAAACAGGGAAACACCAGCAAAAAGTGGGGGTACCCATGTGAAGCAGATCTACTCTCCTACATAGAGTGTGCTGAAAGTTTTATAAAATTATTTTTTTTAAACTGGTTTCTAACAAGTCTCTTAGTCCCCTTTTGGGTGAGCCACCTGAGGAACCTGTGGTCTGTCGGAATCCGGAAGTGAGTCACACAGTTGTTAATTTGCAATATAAAAAGTGCTGGGGCTGTCCTTAGAAGGCAGCGCTAACAAGAGAAATGTGCTGGTGCAAACTGCCTCACTACTAGAGCTGCGGATTCATTCAGACTTATTAGTCTGGAGAGGACTTGGCCTAATGGCTAGAGCTGCCGATTCTTGAGCTAGGGAACTGGGTTTGAGTCTCGGCATGGCTCAAAATTCTGCAATTATGAGGAATATCCACTGCATTCCAAATACGTGCGCCCTTAATTGGTGGTATTAGCTCCGCTGCTGAGCATTAGGTGCCGGTGCTGAGCAACAGCTCAAATTAAGCACTGAAGTCCCAAACAGGTATTGTCTCAACTTCTTTAGTGCCCAGACCACAGCAAAGGCTTTCCTTTCAATAGCACTCCACTTCTGTTCCCTGGGAAGTAACCTCCAAGAGATTAAAGCTACAGGTTGGTCTAGACCGTTCTCATTCAACTGTGGTAGAATTGTCCCTATGCCATGCTCTTAGGCATCACTTTGCACAATTAATTCACTGGAAAGGTGAGGGGCATTGAGCCAAGGGGCTTGCACATGGCCTGCTTTAGGGAGTAAAATAATTTTTGCTGTGCCTCTGTCTAAATCACATTTCTGGGCTAATTTTTCCTGAGTCAGATCGGTTAAAGGGGCAACAGTGTTGCTCTATGCCATGACAAACCTCCTGTAGTAACCTGTAAAGATTAGGAAAGCTTTCTTTTCAGTTCAGGTTTTGGGGGGCTCCCAGAACAATATAGTTTTTTCTTGATCTGGAGAGGCTGCACCTTACTCCTGCCTACCAGGTGCCCCAAGCACACCACAGACCCCTGCTCTATCTGGCACTTACTGGCCTTGATAGTCAGTCCTGTCTTCTTCAGGGCCTGAAGCACTTCCTTCATGTGAAAAGGGTGATCCTTCCACCTGCTGCTGAATATGGCTATGTCATCTAAGTAAGCAGCACTGAAGTCCTACATTCCAATCAAACCATGGTTCACCAGCCTCTAGAAGGTGGCAGGGGTGTTCTTTAATCCAAAGGGTAATACTCTAAACTGGTATTGGCCCTATGGAGTGGAGAAGCTGACCTTTCCATGGCCTCCTAGGGCAGGGTGCTTTTTCAGTATTCTGAAGTAAGGACAAAAGTACTCAGGAACTAGGCAGCCCCTAACCTGTCAATCGGCTCATCAGCCCAGGAAATTGGATGAGCAACAGCCTTGGCGACTAAATTGAGCCCCCTGTAATCCACACAGAACTAGAGTTCCAGTGGTGTGCTCTGTGGGGCAGCTTTTGGAACCAATGCTACTGGGCTGGACCTGGGTCTCCCTGAGGTTTCATTCACCACTAACTACAACATCTTGGAAACCTCATCCTTGATGCTGGCCCTCATTTTGTACAATAGTCTAAAGATTGTATTTTTGACAGGGAGGCTGTTTCCTGTGTCCACATCATTGATACTCCGATGGGGGGGCGTGGCCAGGAGCCAATGTGAGAAGACGTGAACTGCGGAGCTCCTGCCGACAATCACCGGATAAACAAATAACCTGAGCCCCGGGCGCATTTGTTTTGGGGCACCCGATCGGAAATTGACCCGGGAGTGTGCCAATATCCCCACTGTTGCTCAAGGGGCCGATTTGCTGGCAGAATCACCGAGACCTGGGCTGGCTAGTACTAGAAGCGCGAGCAGAGGACAGTGAGGGAAGATCGCACAGGAATAATATAGGGATAATTGGAATGCCGGAAAAAACAGAGGGTACAGATATGGTGGGCTTCCTTGAAGGCTGAATCAAAATTAACGTGGCCCCAGGGGGATCCCCTTTCTACATGCTTGAACGTGCCCACAGAGTCCCAGCCAGGCCGCCCAGTTCGGGTGCCCCTCCCCGACCCATAGCGACGAGATAGCTTCATTTACAGGATCGTGATCATGTGCTTGTTAAGGCCCGTCAAAAACAGGAACTGCAGGGTGCCAACAGTAAAATTATGATCTTCCCAGACTTTGCGAATGAAGTACAGCATCAAAGGGCCTCATTTCTAGCTGTTAAGAAGAAACTGAAGCAACTTCAGATACCCATGCCATGTTATTTCCAGCTCGGCTACAAGTAGCGGACAAAAAGCTGGGGCGCAGATTTGTGCCACCCCGCAGAAAACATGGGGCTAGCTGGAAAGTTGACAGTGCCAGAATGAAGGGACTGCAGGGAAGAACACACTCGTGGCACGTGCTCCATCATCTAGAGAAGCCATGAATGAGAGACGTAAGGCACTGCAGGCGGTGGCAGAACTCACCAGAGGGGAGGCCAGTGATCCAGCGGGTTACCAGCAACAAGTACTCACACACCATATACTTACCTGAGCCCATTCATTCACCCTAGCTAGTATATACCGCTTGGGGTCAGTTTGTACTCTTTATCCAGGACCAGTTATTCGTTCTCCCTAACAAATCTATCCACAGATCAAAGAGCATTACCTTTGGTCAATGGACCTATTCTTAATGTAGTTTAGGATAATAGGACCTTTAAATCCCAATGTAACTTTACTCATTTGTTTGAAATAATCACAGACTCTGGAAGGTTTTAAATGTATCTAAATTCATTCATGTGAGTCAAATGGAAATAGCACAGAGCATGACCGCGTTTTCCAGAGAGGAAGTTCAATTAATAAAATCAGTCATCTATTTAAAGTAAAGCATCACAATGACAGCACTCAAGAAAGGAGAGGATAGAGAGAGCAGTACAAGGTAAAACAGACTTATATTTACCTAAAGTATGAAAAACAAACCCCTCAATCAAGGAGTTGGGAAGGGTCCCCAGGAAAGACCAGGCGACTAAGATTTCAGGACAGGGTCAGGACAGGATAGACGCCTGCATCGCTCCCCTCTCTGACACTCTCTTCCTCCTCGAGATTCTTCCGCCATCTTCTAAAATCTTAAATAAGTCTTTTCGGCTCTAGGATCTTGTTCTGCATTCACTCAGCTCTACGACAGCATCCCGGTCTCTTAGCATCTCCAATCTATTGATCTAACTTAACTAAGTAAAATCTATATCTATTATACCTTTCTACACCTATGTTCCACCCATTAATGTTTCAAAATTATGGGGCCACTAACTCTGATTCGACAAGGCAAGGGGGTTGATCTTTACACCATATTAAACAATAAGTTTCTTAAGACCATTGTTAAAGATCCTACCCCTTCATTTTTATTCATATTCTTTATTTCCCACCCACATTCACATCTTTATGTTCTCATCCGTTCTCAGGACAATTTGATGGTTTCTCAGGCTATGTAGCACGACTCTACCTTGGATGCACTCCAAGCCTTGCTTCATCGGGTTTTTCTCTCTCTGTCTCACTGCATCTGCGTCAAGTCATGTGTGGCGCCAGCTTCTGTTACCCACTGAGGCCCAAAGTATGAACTAGCTGGAAAGTCAGAAAGAAACACATTAATTTCAAAATACAATTATTTCATTGTATACCACCTATCTCTACTCTAACCCCAATTACTTATAAATGCTCTCCCCGCATTAGCAGTTTAGTAATAACACGATTTAGTTTCACCAGTGCAGATACTTAGCATGTGCGTTTCTGAGCGGCCTTTTTAAGGCGTTCTGGGCAGAAGCGAAAGATTTGCCTCCTAGCTAAGAAAGACGTCACACTACGTAGACCTAGTTGACGCATGTGCAGTAGAACTCCCGTGTTTTAGCAGCCATTTTGGCTTAGACTCCGGTTACTTGTTAGTTAGAACACATAGGCAAGCTTCATCTTGCTAAACGTATGAATATAGTGCAGGTTAATTTACACATCACACATATTAATACGGGTTACAAGTTATTATGAGGAAATTGCTTCCTCTTTTTTCCTCTTTTTTACGAGACCTTGCTCCATCACCAGCCCTGGCTCGAAAAAGACTGGACAGGTTTCAGATAAATCAGACGGTTCGGTAGCTGCTAGCTCTAATGAAAACTCAGATGAGGAATTGCCACAGGTCATGCTTCAAACAGCGGACGACATTGCCTGAATTGAACAGACTGGATGGGTGATGTAGATGTTTAGTAGTACTACCGATGGGCCTACAATTAACTGGGAGGAGAAAATGGAGATGGCCTTCCAAACGCAGAGTTCTTGCAATCCTCCTGGGTCCCGGGGAAGATAATTCTTTGGAACATTACCGGGGGCACGTGTTGGTGGAGCTCTGAGTTCCGCTGCATACGCTTCACAGCCCCATCATTAGAAAGAACACTGTTTTGGAGACTACTCCAAGTATGGATGGGAAATCGTTTGGTTGCACCTGTCCTGGGGAGGGGGAGTTTTTTTTTATTGCACTATTTATGGGTTGGGGAACTGTTGAGGCCAGGCGTGTTATAATCGGAGAAGTCGCTAAAGTTATGTTTCAACTAACACAATGGTACCCCCCATAGATCTTAAATATATCTCTTGGAAAGTATGGTGGATGCATACACTGTCAAGATGTCATAGAATACATGCTTTTCTAGTCAGGAGGGGAGTACAGATTGCGCTGCTCCAAGAAACTCATGTTATGCCAAAGAGGGGCCTGCACTCCAGTGCAGATGGAGAGGTCAGGTGTTCTATACTAATTACTCGGCTTTCGTAGGTGGGGTTCCTGATTTGGGCAAGAGCGGGAGTGCCCTTCCAATGTACAAACCACATGATTGACCCCAAGGGCAGGTACATTATACTTTCAGGTAAATTAGTTGGTAGAGACGTAGCCCTGGGCAGCCTCTAAGGGCCAAATAAGGAATAGCCGGCATTCTTGGCCCAGCTTTCTAGAATGCTGGCCTCCGTACTGACGGGCCCAGTAATCCTAGGTGGGGATTTTAACTGTGTTAATGATGTTGGGTTTTACCAGTCGCATCCGCCACTCCTGCAGACGCCTACACATAAAATAGCAGCAGCATGCCTTACCTGGCAATTGCAGTGGGGTTTGGTGGATTCCTGGAGAGCGCAACATCCAGGTGACAGGGACTATTCCTTTTTATCTGCCTTACATGAACTCCATATCAGACTGGACTCTATACTATGCTCCCCAGACATTCATGAAAATGTACGGACTACCGAGTACCTCACTAGAACAATCTCAGATCATAACCCAATACTACTCGGATTGACATGGTCTCGTGAGCGAACTAGAATCCCGACCTGGCGCTTGAAACCATAAGCATTGGAGGACCAGGTTTACAGAACGGCAGTGGGTACTGCTATTGAGAATTCCAACACAGTAACCTCTAAATTAATTGAGTGGGATGCATTTAAGTCCATTACTAGGGGGGCGGTATATCTCTGAGTCCGTGGGAGTGCGTAGGACTTTACTACAAGACACAATATCAGCAGAGCAGAGGCTTCTGGAATTAGAGAGGGAACGGCCAGAACAGAGAGCCAAGCATGAGGAACTACTAGCAGCTAGGGAAGAGGGGGCTGCTCCAGTGGAGCGACTTCATTGTTTTGTCTATAAAAACTATATAACTAGGGCCCATGCTGAAAGGGATAAATCTGGAGCCCTGCCGGCCTGGCTGGCAAATCCAGCTCGAAGGGGGTCAGTGATATTAGAACTAAGAGGACGAGGAGAACCTTTGTACCGCCAGCAGGACATCAATAATAGATTCTTCGAATTTTATGAGAATTTATATAAGAGCAAGTAGCTGCCCACACCCGATGAATTTTCTATATTTGTCAATGCCGTGGACCTACCAGTGGTGTCGGAAGAAATAGCAGAAGAGATGGGACCTGAAACAGGGTTAAGTGAGGTGAGAAGGGCTTTAAAAACCATGGCCAGAAACAAGACACCAGGTACACATGGACTCCCGGTGGAGTTCTTTTTGACCTATATTGATTTACTCGCTCCTCAGCTGGTAGAACCCTATAACCAAGCAATACAGGAAGGTCACCTCCCCTGTACACTGAGAGAGGCAGTAATTATTCCCTTACTAAAACCAGGAAAACCAGCATGGGACACAGCAGCCTACCGGCCATTGTCTATGCTTGACCTGGACTATAAGATTTTGAGCCGGATACTGGCGACTCGGCTTCTCCCCACATATCAACTTAAATCCATCAGGATTAGGCGGTCTTCATCCCCACCAGAAACACCGTATTCAACATTAGACATCTCCTTCGGATCCTAGAAGCGAGATCCAACTGTGAGGGTGGCTAGACCATCTTTGCAGTGGATATTGAAAAGGACTTCAACAGCCTTGTATGGGCTTACCTCTTCGAGGTGATGAGCAAGTTTGGGTTAGGCCCATCATTCATTAAATGGACATCCCGGCTACATGCCTGAGTCTACTGCCCGGGTCAATCAATCAATCAATCAATCATAGCATTTATAAAGCGCACTACATACCCGTGAGGGTCTCAAGGCGCTGGGGGAGGGGGGGAGGGGGAAGAGCTGCTACTGTTCGAAGAGCCAGGTCTTGAAAAGTCTCCTGAAGGTTAGGAGGACTTCGGTCTGTCGCTGGATGGGATGGGTGTTCCATGTCTTGGCGGCGAGGTGGGAGAATGATCTGCTGCCGGCGGTCACTCTTTGGATGCGGGGGACGGTGGCGAGGGCGAGGTCTGTGGAGCGGAGCTGGCGGTTGGGGGTGTAGAGGCTGAGACGGCTGTTGAGGTACCCTGGTCCGGTGTTGTGGAGTGCCTTGTGTGCGTGGGTGAGGAGTTTGAAGGTTATCCTCTTGTTGATGGGGAGCCAGTGCAGGTCTCTCAAGTGGGGTGTGATATGGCTGCGGCAGGGGATGCCGAGGATCAGGCGTGCAGAGGCGTTCTGGATGTGTTGGAGCCGTTTCAGGGGTCTGGCCGGGGCTCCAGCATAGAGTGCGTTTCTGTAGTCCAGTCTACTGCTGACGAGGGCCTGGGTGACCGTCCTTCTTGTTTTAGTGGGGATCCACTTGAAGATCCTGCGAAGCAAGCGGAGGGTGTTGAAACAGGAGGAGGAGACGGCGTTGACCTGCTTCGTCATGGAGAGGGTGGAGTCGAGGATGACCCCTAGGTTGGGAGCGTAGTCGGTGGGTGTAGGGGGTGCTCCTAGTACAGTAGGCCACCAGGAGTCGTCCCAGGTCGAGGGGGGGGGGATCCGAGGATGAGGACCTCCGTCTTGTCCAAGTTCAGCTTCAGTCGGCTGTTTCTCATCCAGTCAGCGATGGCCTTCATTCCTTCGTGGAGGTTGGTTTTGGCAGTGTGGGGGTCTTTGGTGAGGGAGAGGATCAGCTGGGTGTCGTCGGCGTAGGAGATGATGTTGAGGTCATGTCATCGTGCGATGTGGGCGAGCGGTGCCATGTAGACGTTGAATAACGTTGGGCTGAGGGATGAGCCTTGGGGTATACCTCAGATGATCTTGGTGGCTTTGGAGTGGAAGGGAGGGGAGCGGACGGTCTGTGTTCTGCCGGAGAGGAAGGAGGTGGTCCAGTCCAGGGCCTTCTCTTGGATTCTGGCGTCGTAGAGGCGTGTTCGTTGTGTGCGGTGGCAGACCGTATCGAAGGTGGCTGACAGGTCCAGGAGGATGAGGGCCGCGGTTTCTCCATTGTCAAGCAGGGTCCTGATGTCATCGGTGGCGGCGATGAGGGCAGTTTCGGTGCTGTGGTTGCTGCGAAACCCGGACTGGAACAGGTCCAGGATGCTGTTCTCCTCGAGGAAGCTGGCTGGTTGTTTGTTGACGGCCTTTTCGATGACCTTCGTCGGGAGCGGGAACCTCAGAAGTTCTTGAGGTCCTTGGGGTCCGCCTTGGGTTTCTTGAGTGAGGCGTTGATCTCTGTGTGCTTCCAGCTCTCCGGGAAGGTCGCTGTCTCGAAGGAGATGTTGATGGTTTTCCGGAGATGGGGTGCGATGGTGCTGCTGGCTTTGTTGAAGATGTGGTGTGGGCATTGGGTCTTCCCGGGATCCAGAGTGGATGGTGTTCATGATCTTGATGGTGTCGTCGCCGTTGATGTTGGTCCAGGCGAGCAGGCGGTTGGTGCGGGTGGTGGTCGCGGGAGCGGGGGGTCTCAGCGGTTGCCAGGGTGGTGATGGCGTCGAAGCTGTCGTGGATGTCTGCGATCTTGCAATGGAAGAAGGTGGCCAGCGAGTCGCACAGGTCTTGCGATGGTGGGATGTCTTTGGTGTTGGAGCTGGGGTTGGAGAGTTCCGTTACGATGTTGAATAGCTCTTTGCTGTTCTGTGCGTTGTTGTCTAGGCGGTCTTTGAAGTAGGTCCTTTTGGCCTATCTGATGAGGTGGTGGTGTCTGCGGGTGGCGTTCTTGTGGGCTGTGTAGCTTTCCGGGGTTCGTTCTCGGATCCAGTTTTTTTCGATTTTTCGGCAGGTACGCTGGTGTGGATGGCTTCTTGAGCGGGGCGAGGGTGTTGGCGCAGTCTTCGATCTACTGTCTGAGGCTACGGGCTGCGGCATCAGGGTCGGTTGGATCCGCGGTTGGGCTCTTGGCAAAGGCAGTGGTTAGCTGGTCCTCGGTGACTTTGCTCCAGCGGCGGCAAGGCATCTGCCGGGTGCGGTGGTGTGTGGTGGGTTTCTGGAAGGTGAAGTGGATGCAGCAGTGGTCGGTCCAGTGGACTTCGGTGGTGCGGTTGAAGAGGATGTGGGAGTTTGCTGAGAAGATGGGATCCAGTGTGTGGCCGGCGGAGTGGGTTGTGACGAGTTGTCTGAGTCCGAGGTTGGCGATCAGGGTGGAAGAGTTGGAATCGTTGTTGTTCTCCAGGTGGAAGTTCAGGTCCCCGAGGAGGTAGTAGTCCTTGGAGGCGAGGGCGTGTGTGCTGATGAAGTTGGCGATGGAGTCGCAGAACTGCGGTCGGGGTCCGGGGGGGTCTGTAGACGAGGGTACCTCTGAGGGTGGTGTTGGGGTCGGTGTGGATCTGGATGTGCAGGTGTTCGGCGGTGCTGAGGGTGTCGTCGGTGTCTGTCGAAATTTTGTGAGTGTTCCTGTGGATGATGGCAATTCCTCCTCCTATTCCGTTGGTGCAGTCCTTGCAGGGGATCTTGTAGCCTTCGGGGATGACTATGGCGATGTCAGGTGCAGAGGAGGGGTTCAGCCAGGTCTCTGTCAGGAAGGCGACGTCTGGGGAGGTAGAGGCGAGTAGGTCCCAGAGTTCAACAGCGTGTCTGCGGTCGGAGCGGGTGTTGAGAAGAATGTATCGGAGGAAGTTGGGTTCTTCAGTAAGTGGGTTGGCGGGCCGGAAGCTGGAGAAGCTGCAGTTCTGGCAGGAGAAGCGTCCTTAGGTGCAATTTGGGGCGGCCAGGCAGCAGGTGTGTGATCGTCTGGTGTTGAGTGGTTGGAGGGTGCTGGAGTCATAGCAGAGGCGGGCGTCGTGGCGTTCGGGGGGGCCAGGGGTCCTGGCGCTGGGCGCGGTCCAGGCACAGACGGGCTTGCCTTAGGCGCGCCTATTGGCGCGCTGGCGGCACGTCCGCGGCCCGCGGCCGCACAGCGGCCACCATATAAGGGGATGTGGGAGGAAGGAGCAGCTGGGAGGCAGGAGCGGGCAGTGAATGGAAGAGTGAGGGAGCGGGGCCGCAGGGAGGCAGCAGCAGGAAGGGATGGGTGGATAAACCTAGGGGTCCTGCAGAAAGGAGGGGAGAGGCCCCAGACTTGCGACTCCTGTCGAGAATCATTTTGAGACTTCCTTGCCGTGACAGGGACCTCACTACAGACCTCAGAACAGCACGTACATGCTGGAATAGAAGCCTGAGAAGGGCCAAGGTTAAACATTCATACACACTGGAAATCCCATTTATTATGTGTGAGGCACTCCCCTATGGCTGTGACTGGCGTAAGTTAGGAGCATGGGCGGATCTGGGAATATCTACGATAATAATAATAATAATAATAATAATACTGATATTTGTAAAGCGCGAACAGCTACCTCACGAGGAGGTGTCCCGGCGCTATAGACCTCTGGGGAACCCGTCCTGGCTATCCCTGTGAGATGGTCCCTTTCTGGGTATCTCCAAGGTGAAACCAGGCATCCCCAGCATCTGTGGGGGGCCGTTGTAGAGATGAGGCAAGCTTAATGCCCAGAGTTGCCGAGTGTGTTCCTGGTTAGAGTAGGTACCGAGGCGAGAATTATCAAGTCCATTTTTGAACCTGGTCCACGACCCTGCCACATCGGGAATTGAACCCTGGTACCTGGCCAATTCTCTGCTTACGGGTCTGCCGCCTCTAACCAGTGAGCCACACCTCTCCACTACGATAGGGGAGCTTTATGAGGAGGGCACCCTGATCCCATTCAGTGACCTCAGGGAACGTCACGATATACCAGGAGGACACTTTCTATTGCACACAGCACTTACGGCAGCCATAAGAAAACACTGGAGGGGGGGGGTCTCACTGAGCCAGGAACCTCAATGGGATGCCAATATTTGGTCACTGCGGTGGGCACCCTTAAGGCAGTCACGTGTCTGTACAGGCGACTTACATATACGACGATCCCACCCCTGACTAAAATTTATAGAGAATGGGAAACTCACCTGGGCAAACTATAGCGGATGAAGAATGGGGTATCCTGGTGAAGAGAGACTGGAAAAGTACTAAAAATGCACAGTTTCAATTGATAAACTTGTATGTACTACACAGAGCCTACCTTAACCCAGAAAAGCTCAATAAATATTTCAATATGCAAACAGCAGCATGTCCCCGATGTCATACAATAGGAGATGATTTCTTGCATATGTTCTGGAGTTGCCCGAACATAGGGGCCTTCTGGGAGGAGGTAACCATAATATTGGCGGAAGTGACTGAGAAAGAAATAGTGAATACTCCGGATTACTGTCTGTTGCATTAGTTCCCCATACTGCAAAAAAACAAGATAACGAGTAAGTTCCAAGATCTCGGGGTTAGTATTGGCTAAGCGAGACATTGCCAGCCATTGGAAAATGAGAACTGGGCCTAGTTTATCTAGTTGTGAAAAAAGAGTGCATTAAATGGGCTGTATGTGAAAATACTGTTAGATTGCGAAGAGCAAAACAAACGGGAAGTGAGAAATCACTGGAGATGGCTAGAGCATAGACAACGTTGCTTGAGTTATTAAAAAACCCCAACACTGTGGGTGGAAGTGACCAAGAGGGAGAAAACCAAGGTGAGGTTGTCTGATTCCCCTGTGCCAGGCCTAATAAGCGCAATGACCCATGTTGAATCAACCTCCCCGAGATGGGAGGAAACCCCCTGAGCGTCTTTTAGCGACTCTCAAAGTCAACATGGGTTGCCCGGCAACTGACTGGGCAGGTAAAAGACTAAGGAGACACGCCTGAGTTTGGGGGCTGTTGGGTAAGTTTGAGAAAATGTGTAAGAGTTGTACGTTTTAAGGTTCGCACTGTCACATACTACACTGATACTATGTAGGAAACAACTGAACTAGAAACAGGGATCTGGAAATAGCCTGTAAATACTTGTATCTGGCGAGATCACCCTTGGGAGGGAATGTTACGTTGGGAATAGACGGATGAGAATGATTTCACAATGTTGCATGATTGTATTGCTTAACTGAAAAGGTAATAAAAAAGTGTTTACACAATCATTGACTCAGATGTGTATTCCCAGTTAAGAGGCAAAACAGTGAAAAACATTGTCCTATCAACTTGTGATTGTCCCTCTGCTTATCTGAAGTCGGGTAGGGGAAAGGTTTGCATCTTCCACTCTTTTGATGGCAAGAGTTCAGGGAGAGGTTTACTCTTCTCTTCTTCCCCACCATCAGTCTCCAACAACACAGCTGACCTACGAACTTTCAAAGTGTGGTTCGGGACAGGTGGGGTGTCTGGGGGTCTTGATGGCCACCAGGTAGGTGACCTCACCCTTCCTCTCAATTATCTCATAGGGCCCAGTTCAGTGGTCTTGGAGGAGCCCTGGATCCATCATCCACACTTTCTGCCCAGGCTGGAAATCTACCGGGGTAGCAGTTTGGTCATACAGTTGTCTCATTAACTTAGCCATCTGGATTCTAAAGGCTAGCATATAGCAATCAACATCTTGGTGGGGGTTTCTTGGGAGCCTGCTTCCACCTCTCACTAACCAAACTAAGAAGGCCCCTTACTGAATGACCATACCTCATTGCCTCAAGTAGGCCCTTGATCTCACCTTTAAAGGTCGCGTTGAATCTCTCAGCAAGCCGATTGGTTTTTGCATGGTAGGGTATGGAAAAGATATAAGCATGTCTTCACTCTCTCCACATTGACTGCATATAAGCAGACATGAATTTGGTGATCCTGTCAGACACCACTTCCTTGGGGAAACCCACTCGGGTAAAAAATCCACATTAGGGCCTTACACACTGCAGGTGTAGTTGCAGTCCTCAGAAATATGGCCTATGGCTATCGTGTGGCATGATCCACCAGAACCATAATAAACCTGGTGCCAGAGTCTGTATAGGGATCCATGGGCTCTAGAATGTCAATGCCCACCCACTCTTTCAAAGTAGGTGCCAGGGTTGATGAAGCGATTCAGGGGAGCTATCAGCTTCTGCCCTGTCCTCCCACTTGCCTGTTAAGTCAAGTAAGTCTTACAGAATGTATCTGAGAAAATCTTCATTGAGGGCCAGTAAAATTGGGGGACAAGCCTGGCAAAGGTCTTATCCTACCTGAGATGTGCTGCCAGTGGTATCTCATGAGCCAGCTCCAGTATAAAGGCCCTGTAGCATTGGGGAATGGTCAGTGCCCTTGTTGCCCCATGTACAGGTACCTTAGGCTCACTATACAGGAAGTTGTACTCCCAGTAAATCTGGTGACTTCCAGAGGCATCACCTGCTGTTTTGGCCCTCCAAGCTTGGCCACTCCTTCAGCGCCTTACAAAAGTCCTTCCTGGTGGGTTCTCCATCTACAGGCCATCCAGCAAGTTCAGGCGCAGGACACCAAGGGCGGCAATGTCCATTCCACTGGGCTCCTGGGAAACCTCTGGTACACCATCTACCTCAGCTGGGAGACATTCAGGTGCTGGTTTCCCACACCCCTTGCCCTCCCTTCTCTTGGCCACTGTCTGGGCCATTCTTTCAGACTCCAGACTTCCTTGACTCCCTTCCTGGGCAGCCATAGACCTAGTGTTTGCACAAATCCATTCAGGCAACCCCAACATTTCTAGTTGTGACCTGAGGATCCACTTACTTCCAGGAATTGTGTTCAAGGTCATTCCTTAGCAAACAATCCACAGACATGGCAGTGCCCAAAGCTACTTTCAGAAGTGCAGGTTACCTCACTCCAGTCTAATGGACCAAAGACCACTACAAGGGCCACTGGTAGTGGCCCTCACAGCTGTCTGTTACCACAACCTGGTGGAATGTATATGGTACAGTCTGCTTTGGGGCCACCAGCTTACTCCTTACTATAGTCAATCTAGCACCTGTGTACCTCAGAACCTCACGACCATGCCAATTGATGATAGCTCACTGCCTCTACTTTGTGGCTGATGTTAGAAAACAGGGCTAGGGGACTTCAAATCTCACTTGCATTTCTGGTACCTTGCGTGAAAAGATTCCGCCACTGGCGGTATTTGGCCAAATTCTGCATTACAAGAGTAATGCAGATGTGCCAAATTCTGCCAATGAAACCTTCACCCACCTCTAAGTAAGATGAGGATCATGAGGACCAAAATAACTCCAAGGAGGAGGACATGGAGCAGGATCAGAAGGGTGAACAACACCAGAAGGCACAGAATGATCTGGAGAAGGAAGACCAGGAGCAGGAGCACACCTATATGATTGTACGCCACATGTACTGGAATATTTCCTTTTGTTGTCAGAATCAAGGATGAGTAGATTGACACTAACCTGTATTTACCCCAGTATTGGAACTTTCATAGATTCTCATGCTTTGTATCATTCCCCGTCGTCGGAATGGGAGCCTCGGTAAATAAAAAAATATATCATAACCATAGAAACAAAAGAGAAAAAAGGCTTAGGCCTCATCTCATTTTGTAGTATATCACTCTCTTTGTGTAAAAGAGCCCAAACTTTTGCCAGGACCAATCAACACAGCCTCACCCTTTGGAACCTTCCTGAGAGAGCTCAGAGCCTCAGATTTTTCTACCGCACGTTGTGCTAGGGAGTCTCCACTGAGCTCTGCTCAGTTTTTTCTCATTGTTCTTTCAGAATTTAAATTTTAACATCTATAGTGACATTATGTCAGAGAAGGAGAAGAAAGCCTTATTCAGGCCCTGTGCTTCTTGTGGAAAGAAGAGGCTTTTCGTGGAAGATAAGCATGACAGTTGTATTTACTGCTTATACCCGGAGCACAAGGCCACAGACTGCAAGATTTGTCGCACTCTTTCAACCAAGACTTTGCGAGACAGAGAGGGTCGTCTGCTGACATGGCTGCAAAAACTGAAGACCAGAAAGGAGGTTATCTCGTCAGATGAGGAAGATTCAATTTCTGGCACTTCTTCCAGGAGATCAAGGAAGAGGGGTAGGTCATCTCCCTCCATCTCTGCAGAACCCCCTGTCAAAGCCCCTCATGGGATCTCTGAAAGGTCTGAGGAGGCTGTTCCCATAAAATATCCTCACGGAAGTGTAAAGGAGAGGCAGGGACAGGCTGCTGGTGTGGACACAGCCTCTAGGGATAAAAAGGAGGTTTCAATATCTTCTCCTCCGTCCCAGAAAGAAAAGCCTGCTAAGAAGCACTCCGCAGGAATTCCACAGATGGTTCCTGTGAAGAAACAGCGTCCGTCGACGGTGATTCAAGCAGGTACGTCGACGACGATTACCACTCCAAAGACAGTTTCCTTGAGTTCGTCGACGGGACCGTCGACTATGTCTATTCCTGTTTCGTCGACGACAGCTTAATTCTCGTCGTCGACGACAGTTTCCATGAAGATCCTGTTGACGGCAGTTTCGACGACGAAGACCACGACGACGATGACAACGACTGCGACGTCGTCGTCGATGCTGATGACGACGAGCTCGTCGACGAGACCATCGACAGTTGTCCCGTCGACGATGAAGAAAGCTCCGTCGACGTGCTTACCGTCGACGAAGAAAAAGGCTCTGTCGACGACCCTACCATCGACGACGATTCAGGCATCGTCGACGACTGTATTATCGACGACGATTCACACTCCGTCGACGAAGATTACCGTGCCGTCGACGGGTTCATCGTCGACGCTGGTGATCCCTTCGACGACGGCTCCGGCGACGGGACCGTCGACGAGGCCGTCGACGAGTCAAATTTCTGGATTTGCAATACAGAAGTTAAAGATTACACCGGAGATGACATCTCCTAGGCAAGTGACGCCTTTACCACCATCCATGCTGCTGGATGAATCGGAAGATGAGGATGTGGTTGAGCAGTATGGTGACGCCTACAGTCCCTCGGAGCTGCATGTAAAGCAGCAAGACACTGATACGGAGGATTACTATGAGCAAGCTGAGCAGGAGGAAAAACAATATGTTCAGCAGGAATTTCGTCCTCAGACTTTGAGACAGGACTTGATAGCTCTACCAGTTGCTCTGGTTACGGACTTGCAGATGATGTTGCAGGATTACAGAGCTCGATTTCCGTCACGCCCTGAAGTTCAACCACTGCGTCCATCTACATCTGTGGTCCCACGCGGGCCGCCAGTGGACTTGCCACCTCCTCCTGAGAATATACCACGTACTTCACCAGTAGTGGTACCAGTAGTGGTTCCTCAAACTTCATTTACGGAACCTGCCAATGACGACACACAGGATGTGGATACGGATGGAGACGATGAGGGGCACGTGGTCCCACTTACTGATCCAGGGGATCCGGATGTGGATCTAGATGATACGGGAATGCAAGATCCGGATGATACAGGGCGGGACACGAACGTGTCGCCGCCGGCAGATATTGGGGGGTTCCATAATCTTATGGAGCGTGCATCCACAAGATTTGGTCTGCCTCTCACAGTGGAACAGTCGGACTGTTTTCTATACGATTTTAAAGCGCAGTACAGAAAGTCCGTCAGGTCAATTCCCATCATTGAGCATGTATGGAATGAGGGGATCAAGATTATGCAGAACCCGGCAACGGTCATCCCGGTCCTTCCCCGGCTGGAGAAGAAATACAAGGCCCCTGAGGGCAGTCCTGCATGTCTCCTTGGACAACCAAAGCCTGACTCTGTGATATCTCAAACCGCACAGAGCAAGTTCAAGAATCCTTCGACGCCTTTGACTACACCTCCGGATAAGGATGGCAGGCGATTGGACAATGTAGGGAAGAGATTTTCCACCATGGCCAGTTTATTTGTTCGGGCAGCAAATTCATTTGCCATTCTAGGCAGGTACGACCGCCAAATGTGGTGCGACATGGAACCGTTTGTGGACCTCTTAACAGACTCTAATCAAGAGGAGGCCAAGCAAGTCCTCATGGAAGGAGAGAGATGTTCCTCTGAGATCATCGACTGTGCTATGGACATAGCCTCTACCGCTTTCAGGGCGTTGGCAGGGTCAGCGGTCTTGCGCCGTCAAGGCTGGTTAAAAGCAACCTGGTTCCGTCAGGAGGTCCAAAATAAGATCCTGGACCTTCCTTTTGACGGAGAAATGCTTTTTGGTAAGCATGTTGATGAGGCTCTGCAAAGCATAAAGAAGGACACGGACACAGCAAGGTCCTTAGGATCCTTAAATTATCGCAAGGTTCCATTCAGAGGAGCACGTGGACGAGGGTTCTCTACTTATAGAGGAAACCAACGTCAGTATTCCACACAGTCAGGACAGTCATATAAGAATCAGTATTCAAACCAACGCCAAGGTCAATCGGCGTCTTTCTCTCGTCAGTCCCAGAGAGGGACTGACGAGACAGAATCGTCAGGGACGAGACAATGCCAAGAGGCAATAGCGGCCTCCTGGCTCTGACTACTGTTCCTCCCCGACCAGGAACACCGGTTGGGGGCAGGATCTCCTATTGTCTGGACAGCTGGGTCCTTTTAACATCGGACCGGTGGGTTTTGAATATTGTTCAGAGTGGCCATACGTTGGAATTCCAAGATCTTCCTCCAACGAGAGCTCCGGACGCCCGTCCCTCAAAACATCTCCGACTGTTACATCTCGAAGCCCACCAACTATTCATCAAGGGGGCAATAGAACCAGTACCTCTTTTGCAGAGGGGCAAGGGTTTCTATTCCAGGTTCTTCCTGGTTCGGAAGACGGAAGATACGTGGCGTCCTATACTAGACCTAAGAGAGCTCAACACCTATCGCATCAAGCTCTCCTTCAGGATGGTCACTCTCCAGGATATTCTCCATCTACTGGATTCGGGCGATTTTTTTGGCGTCCCTGGATTTAGAGGATGCGTACTTCCACGTTCCAATCCACCCAGCTCACAGGCAATATCTACGCTTCACAGTAGGCAAGAGCCATTTCCAGTTCAAGGTGCTTCCGTTTGGCCTTCGGTCTGCACCTCGGATATTCATGAAGATGCTGGCACCAGTCGCTGCTTTTCTCAGGAAACAATCCTTAGAGGTGTTCCCATACTTGGACGACTGGCTCGTCAAGGCTCCGTCGCTCAAGGCAGCTTCTCAAGCAGTGTCAACTTGCATTCAATTGTTTGCCCACTTGGGTCTTCAGCTCAACAGATCCAAGTCGGTGCTGATACCTTCCAGGTCCCAAAGATTCCTTGAAACTATTCTGGACACGACACTATGCCCCGCTCGTCCGTCGGAGGAGCGTCAACGCAAGCTGATCACCTCTGCTCGTCAAGTGCTGCAGAGGAAAAATGTGCCGGTTCGCCGGTACAAGTCCTTACTCGGATCGATATCATCCTGCATACCATTAATACCGCATTGCAGGCTTCATATGCGTCCTCTGCAGGAGGAGTTAGACAAACAATGGCGCCAGGCAGAAGGGTCGTTCAACGACAAGGTGTGGATAACACCAGGTATGCGCAAGGCCTGCGAGTGGTGGCTGGTAAAGGAGAACATCGCAGTAGGATTAACATTCAGGACCCCTCCTTCTCCTATGGTGGTGACCACAGATGCCTCCTTAGAAGGCTGGGGAGCGGTACTCCAGGAGCTTCAGATCAGCGGTCACTGGAGTCCAGCGCAGAGCCTACACCACATCGACCTCTTGGAGCTGATGGCTATCCGCTTAGCCTTGCTGGCGTTCCTTCCCAGACTTCAGAATCGTGCAGTGGTGGTCCGGACAGACAACACGACGGCTATGCACTATATCAACAAGTAAGGGGGAACAAGATCGCGAACTCTGTCCAAGGAGGCTCAGTCGATCTGGGATTTTGCGATTTCTCACAAGATCACCCTACAAACCGAGCACCTAGCAGGGTGCCTCAACATCACGGCGGATGCTCTGAGTCGTCAGAGGAAAGTGACTCACGAGTGGGAATTGGACCAGGCCACGCTGGAGGGAGTGTTCGAGAGATGGGGTACTCCGACCATAGACCTCTTTGCGTCCCTGGAGAACGCCAAATGTTGGTTTTACGCAAGCAAGGTTCCCCATCGAGGATCGCTGGGGAATGCCCTTTCGATTGCTTGGTTCGGCACATTTTGCTACGCTTTTCCTCCCATTCCTCTCATTCCTCGAGTTCTCAGGAAGGTCAGGGCTGAACCATGCAAGATGATTCTCATTGCTCCAGCGTGGGCCCGGCAGTTCTGGTTCACGGAACTCCTGCTTCTCTCCCAGGATCGCCCAATTCGCTTGCCGCTGATTCCATCTCTGTTGTCGCGGGATCAGGGACAGGTGCTCCATCCGGATCCGAAGTCACTACACTTGACAGCGTGGCTCCTGAACACAGAGAATTCCGTCATCTGAATCTCTCCAGGGAATGCAGGGATGTTTTGTCTCGGGCGCGGGCGCCAAGCACTAATAAGACATACAGGGCAAAATGGTAGAGATTTTGTCTGTGGTGCCAGAGGAATAAACTCCAGAGGAATAAACTCCATCCTTATAAATCCCAGCCACATCAGGTTTTGCCTTACATCCTGTCACTGGTTAAATCAGGTTTGGCGCACTCTTCTGTCAAGGTACATCTGGCTGCCATATCCCGTTTTAGACGAAAGACATCGGGGCCAGCTCTATGATCCGCAAGGATTGTAAAACAGTTCCTTAAAGGGTTGTTTCGGATGTATCCTCCGGTCCGAGCACCCCCACCAATCTGGCAGCTCAACCTTGTACTGGCTCGGCTCATGAAAGCTCCTTTTGAGCCGATTCACAGGGCGGACTTGAAGTTCCTATCTTGGAAGCTAGCCCTCCTCTTAGCATTGACTTCGGCTAGGAGGGTTAGTGAACTCCAGGCTCTGTCCATAGTGGAGCCTTTTCTGCAGTTCAAAAAGGATGTGCTAATTTTGAGAACCAACCCAAAATTCATCCCGAAGGTACCTTCGGATTTTCATCTGAATGAACCCTTGATTTTGAATTCCTTTTTTCCACGCCCTTCGACCCAGGCGGAACGAACATTGCATTCTTTGGATGTCCAGAGATGTCTGAAATTCTATCTCGAGCGCACACGATCTTTCAGGAAGTCTACACAGCTATTTATTGCCTACAGTGCACCACGGAAGGGGTTGCCTCTCGCCAAGAGTGGCATTTCCCGCTGGATCTCCAGTGCAATTCAATTCTGTCATCAGGCTGCGGGCAAACCTTTGGACAGAAGGGCCCGTGCTCATTCTACACGAGCGATGGCATCTTCAGTGGCTCTTTTTGCTAGAGTTGCTATCAAAGACATTTGCAGGGCAGCAACGTGGAGCAGTGTACACACCTTCACGAAACACTACTGCCTGGAGTCGGTGGGACGAGATGACGCTGCTGTTGGTCAAGCAGTCCTCAGGAATCTTTTTCATTGAGAGGTGAGCTTTCCCTACAATCCCTCCATCCTGGTAAGCACATTTGGTTCAGTAATGTTGTTTTTTCTTGGTTACCATGTACTAGTTGTAACTGTAAACTGAGATGGTTATATAAGGCCAGGTGTCTACCAAAATGTGCTTTTGTGATTTACTGCTAACTATTCTGATACAAAGCATGAGAATCTATGAAAGTTACCAATACTGGGGAACCAAAGTTACAGGTAAGTAACTTGTTTTTATCACCACATCAATTGAAATGCAGTAAGCTGTCCGTACACACTACTCTGTGGTCCTTGAAATGAGCAACTGGTGCCTATTCACTCAAGAGGAACACCCAAGTGAATGGGGGATGGAATACAATAATAAACTGGCCAGCTGCTGGCCACTCACTTCATCTTGACTTCCCTCATTCCTCTCTTGTAAGCGTAGGAGGAATATAGGTGTTGTGCTGTAATTGGATACACAATACTAACTAACCTTCAGTAATAACTTCATTCATCACTCCCTGTCGCTGTAAGCACTCCACTTGTCCCACTATATTTTGATATTGTTATGAAAAGGGTATCTGATCTGGCCCATTAAATACTACTATTTTTCAGGCTTGGAGTATGGACAACTCCAAAATTAGCTGAATATAGAGAGTCCCTGAGAGATGTAAAAGAACTGGATAATGCTCTGGAGGTACCCTAGTTAAGGCTTGTATGTGGCTAGTGGTAAAAAGTTGGGCTTGATCAAACTGTGGGACTCACCTGAATTAATTTGTAAGGCCTTAAAATCCTATTGGTCTCTTGAGGGGCTCGAGTTAATAACCAAAAGGTATACCGGGCCACCTTACAGAGCAGTTCTTGGCATTCAAACCTACCCCCACCTTTGAAAGCTTTATGGATAATATAACACAAGAGTGTGTATATTGGATTTAGACTAGGCTGTCTGCCCTTTCGATCATTCAGTAAAAAGTGGGAAAAAAACGCCTTGTGTGATTTTATGCCCAGCTTGCAGCATGAATCCTGAGACTCTTGATCATATTATGTTTGTATGTCCTGAATGTTGTGGTGTGCGCAGAAGATGTCTGCGCCTAATTTGTTTGTCAATGGGGGCACGTCATTATAGAGAGGGGAAGCGAATACTGATGACCGACACAGCTGGGCCGCTTGATTTTTCAGTGGATTGGTTCTTGCTTAATATCTGGACAAAGCGAGAGAAGTTTTTGAAATTATGGTAATTCTTAGTACTCTCCAAGTACACTTTGTGTTATAGAAGCAATTTTAAGCACCCTTGAATCCTGTATATAAATGTATATACATGTATATCTATTGACCCATCCTCTCTAATAGCACTTTTCTGAACACTGTACTCCTCTAAGACATGATATGATACTGATGAGTTTTATACATTTTGGTTCTTGGGTTTGATTTTAATGCTTAATCTAGGTAATGCACAGTTCATAATATCAATTTGTACGAGTATCCTGGTATTTATCAATAGCAACAAGTGTAAGGAAATTGTAATTTTTACGAAATCTGCTAGGATCAACTTTTCTGATTTTTCCCTCAAAAAATTTAATTATATTTATGTATAAACAGACACATACTTAAGTTAAATTTGTTAAATGTATTATATGGATGTTTTGTAAAATTGATGGTTATAAAACCGAAGAAGGTATCTTTTGGCTTTGTACTTCACTCATCATTTGAACCAAAAACAATTCTTTAGTACATCGTTCACCCCTATAGCTAGGGGTGTGGTTTCCAGAAAGGAGAGTAACTTTCACAGCTTATTTTAGGAACTGGTTATCAGCCAGTCTGCAGATTGTGTCTGGGTTTTCCTTAAATCAGGAGCTGAACTCAGGCATGTTTCTTGGTTCCCTCGGGGATTATATACCAGGTCAAGTCTCAAAACAGGAATGTGAGTGTGCTGAAAGGTTTATCAAATTATTTTAAAAACTATGGATTCTATCAAGTCTCTTGGCGCCAGATGTACAATGTGGTTTTGCATGCGCAAACAGGTTGGCAACCCGTTTGCTTATGCACTGTCACTGTGGGCTATGTACAAACACTATTTTGAAAGTCGCAAACATTTTGCAACTCGCAATTAGGAAGGGGTGGTCCAAGGGCATCCCTTCATAATTGCGACTCGCAGCCCTATGTGTGAATGATTTGCGACCGCAATTGCAGTCACAAAACACTCGTAATTTACCACCCTCTTCAGGTGGGTGTTAATGCAGTCACAAATGGGAAACGGTCCCTAGGGGGCCCCTTCTACTTTGCAAATGAAGGGGAAAATATATGCCCTTCAAAAATTAAACGAAAACGTTTCATTTTTTTCTTCAATGCAACCAGTTTTCCTTTAAGGAAAACCGGCTGCATTAAAAAAAAAACTGCTTTATTTAAAAGTAGTCTCAGACATGGAGATCTGCCAAGCTCAGCAGACCACCATGCCTGGGAGGGCCAGCCATTCACGATAGGGTTGCAAATTGCAAGTGCCTCATGAATATTGCTGAGGCTCGCATTTTGCGACCCCATTGGGAATCACAATCAGTGTCTTAGACACTGTTGTACATTTGAAATTGCGAGTCGCAAATTGCGCCTCGCAATCAAGAGCAAATTGTAATTTCAAATGGTCGTACATCAGGCCCTTAGTCACTATTGATGCTCTGTTGCACATGTATTCACTCTAGATGGAATATGCAAATCACTTATCTCTTTTTTGGCCAGGTGCAGGACAGCAGCTACAGCGATATAGAAATAACGCAGGTGAGTTTCTTTTGTTTGCTTGATGTTCTTTGTGGAATTTTCTATTGCCTCGAAAGGCGCAGTTCGATTGGAAGTGGTATTTATACTATCCCGAACAAAAGATGGATGTAGAGATATCCAAGTCTCTTTCAGTCATCTGAGAAATTTCAAGGCCTTTTCAGGAAACCCCTGTTCCCGCCACTTGTGTATAGCTCAATCAAGAAATGGTATATAGGTGTTCTTTGGATTGGCATTGCTTTAGTCTTTTAGCGATCTGCAGGTATTGCAAGCACATGCCTTCGAGGCCACGCCCCCCGCCCAAGCTTAAAAGGCGCTGAGAACAAGCTCCTGTTTAGGATTGTACTCCTGAGGCAGAAGCCGGGAGCGTTACTTGTGTTTTAAAAAATTTGAGTGTCACTTGTATTCTGTGTTCTTGACCTACCTTATCTTGGCTCATTCTTGGGGCATTAATCCATCCCTTGTCTTCCCGCACAGCGGATCGTTACGCTGTCGCGGACTTGCCAAACAAACATTTGCTGACGCCATTGCCGGCGTGCACCGAGGCCACGCCCCCCGCCCAAGCTTAAAAGGCGCTGAGAACTAGCTCCTGTTTAGGATTGTACTCCTGAGGCGGAAGCCGGGAGCGTTACTTGTGTTTTAAAAAATATGAGTGTCACTTGTATTCTGTGTTCTTAACCTACATTATCTTGGCTCATTCTTGGGACATTAACCCATCCCTTGTCTTCCCGCACAGCGGATTGTTACGCTGTCGCGGACTTGCCAAACAAACATTTGTTGACGCCATTGCCGGCGTGCACCGAGGCCACGCCCCCTCGAGGCCACACCCCCCCCCTGACGCCTCCCCTACTTTCAAATATGTGCACTTGGCGGAAGCGCAGCGGACGCGCCGGCAGCGCGCCGAAGGCGCGCCTAGGGCACGCCTAAGGCAAGCCCGTCTGTGCCAGGACGAGCCAAGGGCCAGACACCCTGGAGTTTTCTTCTCAATTAAGGATATCATACTCCAGAGACTCCCTGCTCCAATTAAACCGGCCCCTCCAGCCTTCATGCACCCATAGTGTTAAAGGTGAGAGCTCTTGTGCCCATTGTCCTCATTGCTCATTTAAACTTACTTCAGCAATTACATGTCAGATTCCTCTGACAAACATTAATATGGCCTTACTAAATTGCAGATCCCTGCCGAAACACGCGCAAGAAATCCATATGCTGCTAGAAGAGGAGCGATTGGATATTTTGTTTCTTACTGAAACATGGCTCGCCCCTGACTCAGACTCGGATATTGTACAGGTGCTTCCTCAAGACTATCTGGTTCAACACTTGGACCGAGTGAAGAATAGGGGAGGAGGGATAGCGATTATTTACAACAACCAGTTCTCATGTAGATTTCATGACAGCCCCCTATCGGACTGTGAAAATGTACACTTTAGCATACAAGTGTCCCCATGCAACTCCCTTTCAGGAGTCCTCATCTATCGTCCACCAAGGGCCCTGGGACAATTCTGTAGCTCCCTCCTGGAATTCTCCACGGCAATGACTAGCACCTTAACCAATTTTCTAATCTTAGGAGATCTTAATATTCACTTCGATAATACCAATGACAACACCGCCTCAGAATTGGTATTAGACCTGGCTACTCAACATCTCCATCTACAGAGCGACCTTCCTACGCATACTTTTGGACATTTACTTGATCCTATTTTTTGTAATATTGTTGATCTTAAAATAAATGCCCCGATCCCTCTGCCTTGGTCGGACCACCTGCTTATTCCTTTTAGGTGGGAGATTCCGACCATCTCTCCTCCTAAACAACTTCCCGGTAAACCAGCCCGCCCCTGGACCAAACTAGATATCGAAAAATGGAAGCAGGTCCTGGAACTTTCCAAGCCAAACCACGAAACAGATCCCGTTATAGCGGATGCGGAGTTCTCTTCTTGGATCGAAAACTCTCAACACGATCCTCCCAAAAAACCATACCTTAAATCCCGCAAAAAAACCTCCTCTCCATGGTTTACCCAGGAGACTCGTCTCCTGAAAAAGCTCTGTGAAAGGGCGGAAAGAGTGTGGCGGTAGGACTTTGACCCTATTAGCAAGAGGGATTACAGACTGGCTATTAGTAATTACAAAAAAGCCCTAAAAAATGCCCAAACAGCCTTTTTCCAGGAGAAAATCAGTGCTGCAACCTGCTCGTCGAGGGAGATTTTCCGTATTGTAAAACAACTTCTCAAAACACCATAGCCCATATGTTCGACTGACCTCTCGGACAACCATTGTAATGAGCTGGCCACTTTCTTTGATCATAAGATTCAAAACATTCTCCAACAACTCCCCCCGCTTACCCTCACGGACCCCTTATTTATGCCCCTAACACAAGTTCAGAATCTGAACACAGGGCTTGACACATTCACGCCCATCAGTAAGGACACCTTATCCCCCATCCTTCAATCTCTCAAAAGTGGCTCACAGTCTGACCCCGCCCCAGTCAAAATCTTAAAGCAGGTAGCATCTACCATTCTTGCGCCAATGGTAAACTTAATTAATGCCTCTCTAGCAGATGGAACAGTGCCCCCCAGCTGGAAGAAGGCGAAGGTTAGGGCCCTACTTAAAAAACCCAATCTAGATCCCCTCAATCTATCTAATTTTAGGCCTATCTCTCTTCTTCCGGGTATTAGCAAGATTACAGAAAAATTCATCAACGTCCAGCTGTCTAATTACCTTGAATCGAACGATTTACTCAAACCTTCACAGACAGGCTTTCGCCCTGGCCAGGGAACTGAAACTGCGATGGTGACGGTGGTCGAAGAGGCCAGGAAGATCTTGGATGCAGGAGGATCAGTGGCAGTGATCCTCCTGGATTTAAGTGCGGCCTTCGACACGGTCAACCACCAGATCCTGGTCCAGCGGCTTAGAGATCTTGAGATCACAGGCAGCGCCCTGTCCTGGTTGAAATCCTTCTTTCATGGCTGCTCATTTCAAGTTATAGAGGGTAGCCACATCTCCAAGACGACCCCTATACGCTGTGGAGTGCCTCAGGGCTCGTCCTTGAGCCCCACGCTCTTCAACGTTTATATGTCTCCCCTGGAAAAGATTGTCACTCCATATGGTATTAAACTTCTGACATATGCGGATGACACCCAGCTGGTTGTCTCCCTAAGTCAGTATGAAAACTTTACCACCGACCTCTATTCCTGTCTGAGAGACATAGCCAGTTGGATGGACAGATCTCAACTGAAACTTAATAGCGACAAGACCGAGATTCTGGTGATGGGGAATCAGTCCCACTTTCGTCCGGACGTCCTCTGGCCCCCTTGCATGGGCAAGGCTCCTACCCCCAAATCCGAGATTAAAAGCCTCGGACTATGGTTGGACCAAAATCTTACCTTGCATACCCAAGCAAGGAAGACTGCAGGAGTCTGTTATGGTCTCCTGCACTCCGCCCGGAAGATTCTACCACTGCTCCCTTTCCAATCGAGGAAACTTTTGATCCAAGGCCTCATTCTGTCAAGGTTGGATTATGGAAACGCACTGTACCTTGGCGCACCGCGGAAAGTAACAACTAAACTCCAGGTAGTGCAGAATACAGCGGCACGCATTCTTACCAACACCAAGAGTCGTTGCTCGACCAAGCCAGCCATCAGAGAGCTACACTGGCTACCCTTCTTGGAAAGAGTCCAGTTTAAGGCGCTCTGTTTAACACACAAAATTCTGAACGGGAAAGCCCCCCCGATCCTTAAAGATCTGGTGACCCCTTACATCACTTCCAGATCCCTCCGATCTTCTAACGCCCATCTAACTCGGCTACCTAAGATTAAAAGATCACGATCAGGAGGCCGTCGCTTTTCTTATAACGCCTCCAAACAGTGGAATTCCCTCCCCCCTGATCTCCGTGCACAACCTAATCTACTGATATTCCGAAAACTTTTAAAGACCTGGCTGTTCCCGTAAGCTTCCCCTTTGTGATTCCGCCTGTACTTCTGTTCAGCGCTGGGACGCTCCCGGGCAGCCATGCGCTTTAGAAATCTCTTAACATTAACATTAACATGCTTTCTTTCAATGTTGTTTGTTTCTTTTTCAGTGTTGCCTTGCTGCCACAGAACTTAATCCTTACTTAGTTTGCCTTATGCTAGCCATCCAATCCCTCTGTCATAAGCAGGCATTCTCCTAGACTAGATGGTACACTTTTCCCTCTTTATTTTCATACCCACTAAGCCCACCCTGGAGAAATTGCATTTGGCGCCTTCCGTGACTCAACATGGGAAAGTACGTGTGTGGTCATAACAGTTTCTTCCCCTTAAGGACCAGTGTCACAGCGGTTGCTTAGGTTTGTTGAGATGCTGTTGATGGTACTTGTTTAAGAATCTAGGTGCATGGAAGTGACTAGCTGGCTCCCAGGAGCATTCCTCTGTACCATACCCATTCCAGTCTACTAGTGTGCTGTAAGTTTTATAAAATTATTTTAAAAAACTGTGGTTTCTATGAAGTATCTTAGTTCCCATTTGTATGAGCCACCTGAAGGACCAGTGGTCTGTCTGATTCCGGAAGTGAGGCCCAAGCAGGCATTGTCTCAACTTCTTTAGTGAGCAGACCACATCAAAGGCTTCCCTTTCAATAGCACTCCACGTCTGTTCACTGGGAAGTAACCTCCTAGAGATAAAATCTACAGGTTGGTCTAGACCTTTCTTATTCAACTGATAGAACTGCCCCTATCCCACGCTATTAGGCATTAGTTTGCACAATGAATTCACTGGAAAGGTCAGGGGCATTGAGCACATGGCCATACACATGGCCTGCTTTAGTGAGTAAAATGCTTTTTGGCATGTCTCTGTCCAAATCACATTTCTGAGCTACGTTTTCAGTCAGCTCAGTCAAGGGGGCCACAATGGTGCTATATGTCATGACAAACCTCTTGTAGCAACATGTGAGGATTAGGAAGGCGTTCTCTTCAGTTTAGGTTTTTGGGGGCTCCCAGGCCTATAGTTTATTTTTTGGCCTGGAGGGGCTGCATCTTACTCCTGCCTACCAGGTCTCCCAAGCGCACCACTGACCCCTGCCCTATCGGGCACTTACTGGCCTCGATAGTCAGTCTTGTCTTCTGTGGGGCCTAATGCACTTCCTCGAGGTGAAAAAGGTGGTCCTTCCAGCTTCTACTGAATACTGCTATGTCATCCAGGTAAGCAGCACTGAAGGCCCCCATTCTCTTCCAGGGGATCCTCATCAATAGTCATAAGCACTGAATATTCCCGCCCATGTGCGGGGACCCCGGAAATAATAAAATTATATATGTAAAAAACATACATATATACAGCTCTGTATATGTATAAACATATATTATTTTTTCCAAGCAAATGCAGCCCCTATAAAGAAAAGGCTAGGCAATGTATAAATACACATCCAATAATACATATAAGTGTAATAAAACACCTAAATCTCTTTTTTTTTTTTTTTTTTTTTTTTTAATGAGGTAAACACTCATGAGAAAGCAAATAAAGAGAAAAAACTGTGAGAAACACAGATCTACAACACATAGCTAGCCTGCAGGCTGCATTGCAATACAATACCATAGAGACTGAAAAGCCCTGTATAAGTAAAAACTGGCACCGTGCCTTTAAGGCAGCCCTGGCTTCCATATCCCATCATGCCTCAGGGGTGACAGTTAGGTCAGTTGTTCTTTCTGGCTCCTTCAGTCAGGACCCTGGAATTCAGCTCTCTTCTTTTTTGACTTTTTAGTCAAGAATTATTTGCATTATAGTAATTTATTTTTTGGGCTTCCTCTTATTAATATCTGGGAGGAAGTTAGTATCCTGTATTTTTCTGACTGATTTTCTGTATTTTTTGTCAGAAATATGCCTTCTTTATTTATTCCATGTCCATCTTGTGGAAAAAAGAAGGCCTCTTCAGACACACATGAGGTGTGTATTGTCTGCCTGCCGGATTCTCACTCTCCAGCTACATGTCATCATTGTAAAGACCTTTCCAAAAGGACTTTAAAGGAGAGAGAGAGGATTAGACTCTACGGCTTGTCAGAACGGTCGACGTCGAGGCAGCTGGTCCCTGTTTGCTCCCCATCGGCGTCGGGCTCGGCGTCGAAGACTCCAGCGGCGGGATCGTCGCTGAGAGGTGAGGAGTCCAGGGGTAGTCATGCTGCAAAAAGAAAATCGTCGTCGACTTTAGATACAGCGACGAAGCGGATGCGTTCGTCGTCAGCAACTTCGACGTCTAAGAGATCGGCGTCGAGGGATCGGCGTCACAGTTCGACGTCAAAAAGGCAGCGCTCGACGTCAAGACAGAGACATCGTTCGGCGTCGAAGGATGGACATCGTTCGACGTCGAGAACTGCAGGATATCAGTCGACGTCGCAAGAGGTTCGTAGGCGTTCAACTCCAAAGTCGACGCCGAGACAAAGATCGCCGTCAAGACCAAGATCGCCGTCGAGAATAGATCGTTCGTCGACGAAGAGACTTGCGACGTCAAGGCATTCGTCGTCTGAGCATTCGACGTCGAGGCAGGCGCCTCCGTCAAGACAGACGTCGAGGCAGGAGCCTCCGTCGGAGTCGACGTCGAGGCAGGTGCCTCCGTCCTCTCAGGTCTCCAAGGCTTTGGAGAAGTCCACAGCTTCGAGGCGAGATTCCCCGTCGGGGTCTAGACCTCCGTTCAGACCAAACACTCCGTCGACGACGAGGTTCTCGACGTCGAGACAAGAAAAATCTCCACTGATACTCGAGGAGTCAAGTCCCAGGTCTCCGGTGATAGGCCTATCACCGTCGAGGCGACCTTCTGCAGAGGGTTCTCAGGAGGTGTTGCATGTTCGTCTTACGATCCGGCCAGCCTCAAGGCGCAAATCCCCTCATAGACTGGTGTATACAACTTCTGAACATGATTCACCACGTCCTATATCTATCTCGCCTTCAGGATCAGAGGGCTCGAGTTCAAGATCCGAGTCACCGGAAATTGTGCATCAATCTCCAGTGCCTGCAAGAGAAATTAGTCCACTGGAAGAGGGAAATGCTGTACCTCAAAGTCCCGCGAGAGAGATGCCTCAGGACTCGGCTATGTCTTACGCAGTTAAGGCCTCACTAACAAGGTTAAGAGGCATGGACTTCCCAGCGAGACCGGTCAGATCACGTTCTCGGGGAAGAGAATATCGACGTCCCTCTCGAACACCAAGGAGGCGATCCAGATCCTCCTCTCACAGGAGATAGTCGACCAGATCGGAGAGAAGGCGCCGTAGGACCCCTTCCTCCTCCCCGTCATCTAGATCATCCAGAAGGGATTATTCGCCGACACTCTCGGATACACCGCCCTCTAGGGTATCTCCGGTGGATGATATCTCTACTTTTCAGGAAGTATTGTGTAGAGGAGCTACAAAGTTAAATATCCCAATGCCGGTTCAGGAGATCACCTCCTCCATAATCTTTTAAACTCTTCATGAACGAGCAGTGTCACGCCCACTGTTGCCATTAGTCCCTGGTTTGCTACAACCAGTAATGGATATTTTTCTCACGCCAGCGACCACCAAATCTGCGACGTAGCGGATTCTAAAAAAGTACCGTCCGGCTCCGGAAGATCCTCTGTTCCTAAGATCAGATCCTCCACCGGATCTGTCATCACCGCTGCTGCCAGAAAGACGCATGCAGTAGCTGGGTCTTCAACGGTGCCCCCAGATAAGGACAGTAAGACGCAAGACTCTTGGGGGAGGAGAGTTTGCGGCTCGGCATCTTCTAGCTTAAAGGTGGCCAGCGCCTCAGCGCTTCTGGGGCTGTTGGACCCGGCCTCGTGGCGTGGTCTTAACCCTCTTGGATTGTGCTCGTCCCCCGCACCGGCCTACACGGGCCGCCCTTTGAGGCCGCCAGGGACCCCTCCCCCTTTCGAGGTCCCCCTTGGATTGTACCCGTTTTCCTACACCCGCCTCAGCGGCCCCCTTTTCCAGGCCGCACAGGAACCCCTCATCCCTTCGGGGTCCCCCCCATGCTTGCTCCACGCACCAGCCCACGCAACCAGGCTCCCTCCGGCCTCGGCCCCAGCGAAGCCCCGACATCGAGGCACCAAGATCTGGCCAGGGGGCACCGCATGGCCACTTCACCACTCCCGGAGGAGGAGAGTTTCGATGGGACCCCTGTAGGAGAGTAGGGTCTGCTTTCTATGTTCACCCCCACTTTTTGCTTTTGCTTTACTGGTTTTCGACTTAGATGTGGCTGTGGGCCTGCTAATCAGACCCACAGCCCTGCTGTTCTCTCTCTAAATTAATACTATGTACTTTAGGTGCATAACCCATTTGGATAGGATCACCTTATTGGCCCCTGTACAGTGTACCCTAGGTACCCAGGGCATAGGTGTACCCTAGGCCTACCAGGGGCTGCAGCATGTATTATGCCACCCCTGGCCTGGCCTTCCATTTTGACACAACTGGCTGATCACTCAGCTGGGGCAAGGTCGTGTAATCACCCCTTGCTTAGGTGTAGTATTCCTATACCTAACTTACATATAGACACATGTGTACCTATCAGTCATTCCTATGGCAGGCCTTGACAATCCTGGAGGCAGAGTGCTTGGTAACATGTGAGATGGTGCTCTAGCATGAGCTGAGCCTGTCTGCAGCTTTCGGAACCTTGTCCTTATAGCTGTTCTATGATATAGCCTACCATATACTCTTAAAGTGCCTTATAATCTTAGACGGTTATGGTAACTATGGTTTGGCTTTATCAAAACATGTCGTGTAAGGTGTCTAACACTAGGGAATAATACCCCCATGCCATTTCTGAACATGAGAATATTATTCCCCCCTTCTAGAGGGAAAGACATGTTAAAATCATACTTCAACTGTTAGCCTCTGACCAAAGCCTCAGCATCACAAAATGGATGCTGCTGCCACGACACAAGTCTGACCTCCTGCAGCTGGAAGTGATCCCAGCCAGGGAGGCCTGGACAATAGGTTTCCTGCTTGGGGAGGTGCTAGCACCTCCCCAGACAGCCTTTAGTGTATTGGGGCAGGGTGGGCTGAAAGGAATGAGACATGCCTGGGGCACACAAGGTGTTCCTTGCATAGTCCAGTTCAAACCGGCGCTGGGGCACTCCAGCCCCAGCTCTGGCGCGAAACTGGACAAAGGGAAGTGGGTGTAACCACCCCCTCCCAGGTCCCACCCATAAGGCGTGACCTAGCAGGTATCCCAGCCCCCCAGATTAGTATAAGAGTGGGAGTTGGGCCTCAAGACTTTAGATTATCCTGAACCTGCAAATCTGAACAGAAACTCTGGACCTTCGACATTCGACGAAAGAAGAAGACTGAAGAATCTCCCTTGTAGCCAAGGAGTGGCTACCCTGTGCAAACAGGCACCATCAAGAGACTACCCTTTGCTTTGCGACCGTTCTACGAGGAACCGACTGCAGAGCCCGACCAGAGCCTTGACTTCCAGACTTCTCCGACCCTCATCCACATCTGCAGCAGAGCTGAGATCCGTGGAGGCGACGAGCGACGTGGGACCGGCTACCTGGGAAAAGTGGCTAGTAACTTACAGCGCAGCTTCTGAGGTACCCTCGAAGTTGTGCACCGGGGATTGAGAAGCCCCACCCCCAAGCACCATCTGCACCGAAGATCAGCCCCCCACACTCCACGAGTCCTGCGTGGGGCCCTTCAGCATTTTCCTGCTTGCCGCGTCTGTCCGGTTGCTTGCCCGCTGGCTAGTGGCCTCTGTGACGACGCATCCTGAAATCTTCTGCGCTGGTTTGGCTCCTCCAGACTGGCTCCCGCTTCTCTGCAAAGAAGAAGCACCCCAGACCTTCCTGGTCTGCACCAGAAGCAAGTCCTTTGTTCTTCGTGGGTTCCGCTTGCCAAGGCTTGGTGAGTCCTAGTCCAACTTCGACGCCGCCGACAGCAAGAGCCTTCGTGGGACAGCTCGCCTCCTGGTCCTGGTTGTCCTCGACGCTTCCTGGTCCTCCTGGCTGCAGCGACAAGCTTCACCTTCACCTGCAACTCTTCACGACATCGCCTGGTTCCTTCCTGGTTCCACGTGGTCACTGGCTAGTGACCTTGACTCTGTCCCTTCTGCTTGCAGGTTTCCTCTCTTCTTGATCCCAGCCTTGGGATCCACCGGACACTCTCCCCAGACTGCCTGTCAGCATCTTTCTTCAGGCATCCATAGGAGTCGACGAGGAAAACGACGCATGTTCACCACTATGCACCCGCAGCCTGTGGGCTAGGTAACTTGGGTACTCCGGTGCTCATCAGGATAGTGACTATCCTAGTGTCTAGTTTTCAAGTCTCAACTTCCTAGCTACTCCGGAAGTGTCCTAAATCTACCGTTTTCTAAACTGTACTATTGCTATTGACTTTTACGCATTACGCGTGAGTGTTTCCACTCTGCACACGAATCCCGTGGGCCTCCCACTTCCTAACTAACGCTAGTGTAGTGTAGCCCCAGCGATTCCCTAGGCCTAGGCCTATTCTATTTCCGTGACAGTGGTTCTTATACCACTTACTTAGTATATGGTTTGCGTGGCCCCTAGGGCCTAACTGTATTACTTACCTGTGTGACTTACTGTATGCATTAATAAGACTGTGTTGTACTTACCTCTAATCTCATAAAGAGTGCTGAGGGTTTGCTTAGAATAAATACACTTTATTTTATATATATATCTGTTGTGGTGTCCTTTCATTTGGTATTCAAGGTATTATATATGGTATCACAGCTGGCTTCACATGCCATTCAGAGTTTAGCCTAAGACTGCTCTTGTCCATGCTACCACTAGGATAGCTGGTCTATAAGGTTGACTTTACAACCAATCACCATAAGGGTATTTGGACTGATATAAGGTGTACACTATAACTAGTGACATCATACATCAGGCCAACTTCTCACAACCCCCACCGTCTCTCCACACCTAGGTGCGATCGTCCTCCGGCCTCTCCGGGCCTGGCGCCTCTCCCGCTGGGCGTCTGGCCTCTCCCAGCCCGGCCTCTCCGCCCCCCCCAGGCGCAAGGGTCCGGACATCAAAGGGCTCCAGACCTATATCTGGGGCAACCCCGCAATGGGACAGCAGTTGTATCCCGGAGTCAAGAGCCCTGCTGATGGAATCGCGGCTGACCCTACGGAGAAGAACTCTTGCTTGACACTATACCACGAGCCCTGCTGACTGCGTCACGGCTCCACCTTATTGAGACAAGGAACCTCACGGAACATCGGGGCCCTGCTGACGCTGTTGCGGCCCAACCTCGCTGAAGCCTCCCCCAGAGCCCTGCTGACGTCGTCGCGGCTCGAGCTGAACTTAACCACCTTAAGAGCCCTGCTGACCTAGTCGCGGCTCAAGCTCCACGAACTGATAACCAGAGCCCTGCTGACGCCGTCGCGGCTCGACCACTCCGAGACACGGAGTCCCTCCAGCTTGAGGATCAAGAACTGGGCCTAAGGTACCCTCGTACCCAGCTGCTACCAAAGACTGTCCCGCTACCCCGTCCCTACCAAAGACTTTGAGACTCTTGCGGATCCCTCGATCCCCCCTTGTATATATCGATAACCGTAACTTCCTAAATGCTGATAAAGAATTGCTCATCTTGATAAACATCCTCGAGTCCTGTGTGGTGGTGTTACTGTGCTGGTACGGTATAGGAGAAGGACCTCTCCTAGGAGGCTTCTCAGCAGCGCTCGGCTACTTCGTACAGTGTGGGGGCCCCGCTGGGTGGTCTCTCCGACTCCCCCGAGGTCCGCCTTCCAACATTTGGTGGCCAGCGACGGGATCCGAGCCGAACGCAGATCGTACAAGCAAGTAACCCACTCGCTATCCATCCAGACGAACAGAGACCATGGAGTTCCAACCGGAACGATTGGAAGAGTACACGCACAAAGAGTTAAAACAGTTCTGCAAGGACAAGGGCATTGCGACCACCGGCCTAGGTACCAAGGAAGAGATGCAGGAAGCCCTGAGAACCTGGATAGAGTCCGAGGCGGGTCCCTCCCAGAGTGAAGGTCCCCTGCCCCTGAATGCAGCCACGCCACCAGCACCGACCCCCGCGAACGGAGGGAGAAACAGCCTGGAAACCGGCCTCTCCGCGGAAGAAATGCGAGAGCGGGAGAAGGTCCGGACCCATGAGCTAGAGCTCGCATGACTTCGGCTGGACGGCGAACTCCTGCTGGCCGAAAATAAATTGGCCATGGAACAGCTACGGCTACAAGAGGAGATAGAGGAGAAGAAGCGGCATCGAGAGCTGGAGGAGAAAAGGCTGACCCTCGAACACGAGCGGGGCCTCAAAGAACTCGAGCTCAAGGCCCAGAAGGGGGAGACCGGCACCCCCAGCAATAGAGACGCTCTGCCGCCCTCCGAAGCCAAGGTCCATATTCCCAAAGATGTCGTCAAGGAGTACTATAAAAACGACAACATCCAGCAGTGGTTTAAGGCGTACGAGGTGGCCATGACCTCCCATCGGGTACCCCGGAAGGATTGGGGTGCCGGCCTATGGGGTCGGTTCCTTAGTGAGGGCCGAGACACCCTACTCCAGCTCCCGGAAGAGGTGATGACCTCGTACGACCATATGAAGGAGGCCCTGCTCACCCGCTATGGACTAACCGCGGAAATGTACCGCCAGCGTTTCAGAGACTGCAAGAAAATCCCCGGTACCACGTGGGTAGAGTATGTTGACTTTTTCAGCAGGGCCCTAGAAGGTTGGATCAAGGGGAGCAAGGTCACCACCTACGGGCAGCTGGTCGACCTCATTATTTGGGAACACCTCTCCAACAACTGCTTCGTGGAGCTAAGACAACACCTCCTCGACAGCAAGCTGACCGAGCCACGGAAGCTCGCCGCCGAGGCCGATCGATGGGTCAACACCCGAGTCCCCCGGGGCTCGATGGGGGAGTACCAGCGAAACCCCCCCGGACCCCCCTGCCAGCGCAGCGGGGGAGGAGGGTCGAACAGGAATCGGGACATCCCAGCCGGGCCGCCCCGGAGTCCGCCTCGGGGGCCGCCTCAGCAACACACCTCCCCGAGCCTAGCCCGAAGAGGGACGGCGCCAGCCAAAACCGGACCCCGGACCACGATAACCTGCTACGGCTGCCAACAAACAGGACACTATGCCAGCGACCCTGCCTGCCCCATGAACCGACGAAGTGGGACCAGTGGGCCCCCGCCCCGACAACTAGCGGCTGCCGCCCTGGGAGAAGGGGAGGAAGAGGAAGAACCCCTCAATGGGGGGTCCACTGAGTGGGAGCCGGCGGCCATGTCCCTGGTCTGCCTGGGCAGCCAAGAAATGGTGCCCCAAACACCCATCCCGAGCAACACCCAGAAGTACCAACAGTGGGTCACTATCAATGGACGACGGGCCGAAGCCCTCCGTGACACCGGAGCCAGTGTCACCGCTGTCCGCTGCCACCTGGTGGCCCCCGAACAGATCCTGCCGAATGTGCTATGCCCCGTCCGGACGGCCGACAACAGTGAGAGCATGTGCCAGATGGCACAGATTCCCTTTGAATGGGGAGGGGTGACGGGCATGCTGAAGGTGACTGTTCGCGACGACGCTCCGGTGGACTGCCTCCTGGGGAACGACCTCGAGAGTTCCCCCTGGGCTCAAGTGGAGCGGCAAGAGCATCTCCGAATGCTAGGACTACCCGAATGGGCCTGCGCCACCACCCGGTCCATGGCCGCCCAGGCCCCCCGTTCGTCCATGGCCGCCGACACCGTCGAGCCCGAGGGGCCCGTGCCACCACCTGCCTCCAGCGAGGAAGAAGCGGACACCGATGCCAGATCCACGGTGCCCCCCCCCCCCCGGACGAGATCGTCTCTCTCGGCACACTCCCGGAACTTGCCCAATGGCGCCACGACGGGGGCCCCACCAGAGAACAGTTCTTGCAGGAACAGAAGACCTGCCCCTCCCTTGAAGGATTCCGGCAACAAGCGGCCTCGCAGGCCAACGGTGACCAGACCGGAACCCACTGGGTCTATTGGGCCGAAGGACTACTGTACAGCGAGCAGAAGATTGCAGAACTGGGGGCCAGTCGAGTGCTGGTGGTCCCCCTCCGATTCCGGGAGTTCCTCCTTAACCTGGCACATGATGTGCCCCTCGCCGGGCACCTGGGGCAGGACAAAACCTACAGCCGCCTGGTGACCCACTTCTACTGGCCCGGATGCGGAGGGACGTGGACAACCATTGCCGGTCCTGCCAGACCTGCCAAGCCAGCGGCAAGACGGGGGGACGGGTCAAAGCCCCTCTCCAGCCCTTCCCAGCCGTCAACACCCCGTTCGAACGGGTCGGAATAGACATCGTAGGGCCCCTGGACCCCCAGACCGCCCTGGGTCACCGCTTCATCCTGGTCCTCGTAGACCACGCAACCAGGTACCCTGAGGCCATCCCGCTTCGAACTGTGACAGCCCCCGTAGTGGGCCGGGCCTTAATGGGGATCTTCTCGAGAGTGGGGTTCCCCCGAGAAGTGGTGAGCGACCGAGGTACGAACTTCATCTCTAAATACATGCGGTCCCTGTGGCAGCAGTGCGGGGTCACGTACAAGTTCACCACCCCATACCACCCTCAGGGGAACTGACTGGTCGAGCGGTTCAACAGAACCTTAAAAGGCATGATCAAGGGCCTGGAAGAGCCCCTACGGCGGAGATGGGATGTCCTGCTGCCGTGCCTCCTGTTTGCCTATCGGGAGGTCCCGCAGAAGTCCCTGGGGTTCAGCCCTTTCGAATTGTTGTACGGGCATCCAGTCCGAGGACCCCTCAGCCTGGTCAAGGAGGGCTGGGAGACGAAGCCCCGAGATGCCCCTCCCGACGTCTACCGATACCTCCTGACCCTACGCAACCAGACACGAAGGTTCCGAGCCCTGGCCGAAGCCAACCTCGAGGCCAGCCAAGAGGACATGAAAAGATGGTACGATCAAAACGCCTCTGCCATCGAGTTTGTGCCGGGCCAGCAATTCTGGGTCATGTCACCGGTTGACCCCTGCGCCCTCCAGGACAAATGGACCGGGCCCTTCAAGGTGGTGGAAAAGAAGAGCCCTGTCACCTACCTGATCGACATGGAGTCTCCCCGGAAACCCCTCCGGGTTCTGCACGCTAACCGGCTCAAACCCCACTTTGCCCGGACCGAACTAAGCCTACTGCTAGCGACCGACGACGGGGGCGAAAGCGACTCCGAGCCCCTACCCGACCTCCTGTGGACCAGCGACCACGACAAGACCATCGAAGGCGTCCAACTCGCCTCCTCCCTGACCCCGGAACAGCACCACGACTGTCAGCAACTGTTGCAGCCCTTTGCGGCCCTCTTCTCCCTCACTCCGGGGGTGACTCCATGGTTTGTCCACGACGTCGACACTGGGGACAGTCCCCCCGTGTGACACAGAGCCTACAGAGTACCCGACCGGGTGCGGGCCTGCATCCAGGCTGAGGTGGCGAAGATGCTGGCCCTCGGGGTCATCGAGCCCTCCGACAGCCCGTGGGCCAGTCCCGTCGTCCTGGTGCCAAAAGCCGCCGCACCAGGCACCCCACCGGAGCTACGATTTTGTGTGGACTACCGGGCCCTGAACACCGTTACCAAGACCGATGCCCATCCTCTTCCCTGGGCCGACGAGCTCATCGACCGCTTAGGGGCAGCCCGCTACCTGAGCACTTTTGACCTCACCGCCGGGTACTGGCACATCCAGCTCACCCCCGGTGCCCAAGAGAGATCCGCTTTCTCCACCCCTGACGGGCACTACCACTTTCGGGTGATGCCCTTCGGCATGAAGAACGCCCCGGCCACCTTCCAGAGACTAGTGAACAAGGTCCTGGCCGGGTTAGAGGCCTTCAGCGCGGCTTATTTAGATGACATTGCCGTATACAGCAGCCACTGGGCTGAGCACCTGGGGCACCTCAAAGCAGTCCTGACCGCCCTCCAAAGGGCCGGGCTCACGATCAAGGCCAGCAAATGCCAGATAGGCCAAGGATCGGTGACCTATCTGGGCCATCAAGTGGGGAGCGGTCAGGTGGCTCCCCTCCAACGAAAAGTTGATGCCATCCAGGCGTGGGAACCCCCCACCACCCAGACAGCTGTCCGGGCCTTCCTGGGCCTCACCGGGTACTACCGGCGATTCATCAAAGACTATGGGAGCATTGTCGGCCCCCTCACAGAGCTCACGTCAAAAAAGCAGCCCAAGAAGGTACACTGGACCCCCCGCTGCCAGACGGCCTTCGAGACTCTCAAAACGGCGATGTGCACTGCCCCCGTGCTACAGGCCCCTGACTACAGCAAGGAGTTTGTGGTGCAGACGGACGCCTCCGAATATGGAATTGGGGCCGTCCTGTCCCAGGTAGATTCGGAGGGACTCGACAGACCCGTGGCCTTCATCAGCCGACGGCTGCTGCCCCAGGAGCAGCGGTGGAGCACCATCGAGCGGGAGGCCTTCGCTGTAGTGTGGGCCCTCAAAAAGCTCCGGCCCTATCTCTTCGGGACCCACTTCCGGGTCCAGACCGACCACCGGCCCTTGCGGTGGTTAATGCAAATGAGGGGCGAGAACCCCAAGCTGCTGCGATGGTCCATCTCGCTGCAAGGGATGGACTTCTCTGTTGAACACCGGCCCGGCAATGACCACGCCGACGGCCTGTCCCGCTTCTTCCGCCTCGACGAGGAGAAGCCCCAAGGAAATGGGTGACTCTCCCTGCCTTCGGCTGGGGGGGACGCCTGTTGGACCCGGCCTCGTGGCGTGGTCTTAACCCTCTTGGATTGTGCTCGTCCCCCACACCGGCCTACACGGGCCGCCCTTTCAGGCCGCCAGGGACCCCTCCTCCCTTTGAGGTCCCCCTTGGATTGTACCCGTTTTCCTACACCCGCCTCAGCGGCCCCCTTTTCCAGGCCGCACAGGAACCCCTCATCCCTTCGGGATCCCCCCCATGCTTGATCCACGCACCAGCCCACGCAACCCGGCTCCCTCCAGCCTCGGCCCCAGCGAAGCCCCGACATCGAGGCACCAAGATCTGGCCAGGGGGCACCGCATGGCCACTTCACCACTCCCGGAGGAGGAGAGTTTCGATGGGACCCCCACCGTCCCTCCACACCTAGGTGCGATCGTCCTCTGGCCTCTCCGGGCCTGGCGCCTCTCCCGCTGGGCGTCTGGCCTCTCCCAGCCCGGCCTCTCCGCCCCCCCCCCCAGGCGCAAGGGTCCGGACATCGCAATGTGACAGCAGTTGTATCCCGGAGTCAAGAGCCCTGCTGATGGAATCGCGGCTGACCCTACGGAGAAGAACTCTTGCTAGACACTATACCACGAGCCCTGCTGACTGCGTCGCGGCTCCACCTTATTGAGACAAGGAACCTCACGGAACATCGGGGCCCTGCTGACGCTGTCGCGGCCCAACCTCGCTGACGCCTCCCCCAGAGCCCTGCTGACGTCGTCGCGGCTCGAGCTGAACTGAACCACCTTAAGAGCCCTGCTGACCTAGTCGCGGCTCAAGCTCCACGAACTGATCACCAGAGCCCTGCTGACGCCGTCGCGGCTCGACCACTCCGAGACACGGAGTCCCTCCAGCTTGAGGATCAAGAACTGGGCCTAAGGTACCCTCGTACCCAGCTGCTACCAAAGACTGTCCCGCTACCCCGTCCCTACCAAAGACTTTGGGACTCTTGCGGATCCCTCGATCCCCACTTGTATATATCGATAACCGTAACTTCCTAAATGCTGATAAAGAATTGCTCATCTTGATAAACATCCTCGAGTCCTGTGTGGTGGTGTTACTGTGCTGGTACGGTATAGGAGAAGGACCTCTCCTAGGAGGCTTCTCAGCAGCGCTCGGCTACTTCGTACAGTGTGGGGGCCCCCCTGGGTGGTCTCTCCGACTCCCCCGAGGTCCGCCTTCCAACAGGGGCGCTATGATACATCATTATGGGACTCTCTCCAGGGGTGCATTGAAAAAGTTCCATCAGAGGACAGACGGGACTTTGAAGAAATTTTGCACGAGGGAAGTCTGGTTTCTAACCAGGTGATAAGTGCAGCGGCGGATGGGGCAACCCTAGCAGCGCATTCTTATGCCCATGGAATCACAGCCAGAAGATCATCTTGGCTCAGATTGACGGCCTTGAAGCCGGAAGCGCAGGCAAGTATACTAAATCTGCCTTTCTCGGGTAGTTCGCTTTCATGTGTAGGAGAGTAGGGTCTGCTTTCTATGTTCACCCCCACTTTTTGCTTTTGCTTTACTGGTTTTCGACTTAGATGTGGCTGTGGGCCTGCTAATCAGACCCACAGCCCTGCTGTTCTCTCTCTAAATTGATACTATGTACTTTAGGTGCATAACCCATTTGGATAGGATCACCTTATTGGCCCCTGTACAGTGTACCCTAGGTACCCAGGGCATAGGTGTACCCTAGGCCTACCAGGGGCTGCAGCATGTATTATGCCACCCCTGGCCTGGCCTTCCATTTTGACACAACTGGCTGATCACTCAGCTGGGGCAAGGTCGTGTAATCACCCCTTGCTTAGGTGTAGTATTCCTATACCTAACTTACATATAGACACATGTGTACCTATCAGCCACTCCTATGGCAGGCCTTAACAATCCTGGAGGCAGAGTGCTTGGTAACATGTGAGATGGTGCTCTAGCATGAGCTGAGCCTGTCTGCAGCTTTCGGAACCATGTCCTTATAGCTGTTCTATGATATAGCCTACCATATACTCTTAAAGTGCCTTATGATCTTAAACGGTTATGGTAACTATGGTTTGGCTTTATCGAAACATGTCGTGTAAGGTGTCTAACACTGTGGAATAATACCCCCATACCATTTCTGGACATGAGGATATTATTCCCCCCTTCTAGAGGGAAAGACATGTTGAAATCATACTTTACTGTTAGCCTCTGACCAAAGCCTCAGCATCACAAAATGGATGCTGCTGCCACGACACAAGTCTGACCTCCTGCTGCTGGGAGTGATCCCAGCCAGGGAGGCCTGGACAATAGGTTTCCTGCTTGGGGAGGTGCTAGCACCTCCCCAGACAACCTTTAGTGTATTGGGGCAGGGTGGGCTGAAAGGAATGAGACATGCCTGGGGCACACAAGGTGTTCCTTGCATAGACCAGTTCAAACCGGCGCTGGGGCACTCCAGCCCCAGCTCTGGCGCGAAACTGGACAAAGGGAAGTGGGTGTAACCACCCCCTCCCAGGTCCCACCCATAAGGCGTGACCTAGCAGGTATCCCAGCCCCCCAGATTAGTATAAGAGTGGGAGTTGGGCCTCAAGACTTTAGATTATCCTGAACCTGCAAACTTGAACAGAAACTCTGGACCTTCGACATTCGACGAAAGAAGAAGACTGAAGAATCTCCCTTGTGGCCAAGGAGTGGCTACCCTGTGCAAACAGGCACCATCAAGAGACTACCCTTTGCTTTGCCCAAGTTCTACGAGGAACCGACTGCAGAGCCCGACCAGAGCCTTGACTTCCAGGCTTCTCCGACCCTGATCCACATCCACAGCAGAGCTGAGATCCGTGGAGGCGACGAGAGGCGTGGGACCGGCTACCTGGGAAAAGTGGCTAGTATCTTCAAGCGCAGCTTCTGAGGCACCCTCGAAGTTGTGCACCGGGGATTGAGAAGCCCCAACCCCAAGCACCATCTGCACCGAAGACCAGCCCCCCACACTCCACGAGTCCTGCGTGGGGCCCTTCTGCATTTTCCTGCTTGCCGCGTCTGTCCGGTTGCTTGCCCGTTGGCTAGTGGCCTTTGTGACGACGCACCCCATAATCTTCAGCGCTGGTTTGGCTCCTCCAGACTGGCTCCTGCTTCTTTGAAAAAGAGAAGCATCCCAGACCTTCCTGGTCTGCACCAGAAGCAAGTCCTCCGTCCTGCGTGGGTTCCGCTTGCCAAGGCTTGGTGAGTCCTAGTCCAACTTCGACGCCGCCGACAGCAAGAGCCTTCGTGGGACAGCTCGCCTCCTGGTCCTGGTCGTCCTCGACGCTTCCTGGTCCTCGTGGCTGCAGCGACAAGCTTCACCTTCACCTGCAATCTTCACGACATCGCCTGGTTCCTTCCTGGTTCCACGTGGTCACTGGCTAGTGACCTTGACTCTGTCCCTTCTGCTTGCAGGTCTCCTCTCTTCTTGATCCCAGCCTTGGGATCCACCGGACACTCTTCACTGACTGCCTGTCAGCATCTTTCTTCAGGCATCCATAGGAGTCGACGACGAAACCCGACGCAACTTCACCCCTATGCACCCGCAGCCTGTGGGCTAGGTAACTTGGGTACTCCGGTGCTCATCAGGATAGTGACTATCCTAGTGTCTAGTTTTCCAGTCTCGACTTCCTAGCTACTCCGGAAGTGTCCTAAATCTGTCTATTTCTAAACTGTACTATTGCTAGTGACTTTTACGCATTACGCGTGAGTGTTTCCACTCTGCACCTGAATCCCGTGGGCCTCCCACTTCCTAACCTTTGGTAGTATAGGGTAGCCCCAGCGATTCCCTAGGCCTAGGCCTATCCTATTTCCGTGACAGTGGTCCTTATACCACTTACTTAGTATATGGTTTGCGTGGCCCCTAGGGCCTAACTGTATTACTTACCTGTGTGACTTAATGTATGCATAAATAAGACTGTGTTGTACTTACCTCTAATCTCATAAAGAGTGCTGAGGGTTTGACTAGAATAAATACACTTTATTTTATATATATATCTGTTGTGGTGTCCTTTCATTTGGTATTCAAGGGATTATATATGGTATCACAGCCGGCTTCACATGCCATTCAGAGTTTATCCTAAGACTGCTCTTGTCCATGCTACCACTAGGATAGCTGGTCTATAAGGTTGACTTTACAACCAATCACCATAAGGGTATTTGGACTGATATAAGGTGTACACTAGAACTAGTGACATCATACATCAGGCCAACTTCTCACATCATGCAGACGAAGAAATGGCCCGTATGAAGGCAGAGCTGGAGACCATGAAAGCCGTCGGGCTTGAAAAGAGGAAAGAGTTTTGACGCCGCAGGGGAAACGATAGGCGTAACTACCAGCAGAGGGTTCAAACCCCTCAGTGGCAGAAGAATCAGGACCAGCAAGGTCAAAAGAAACAGCAATACCAGTCCCGCAGACCATCCAGGGGACGTGGTAACAACAGGCAGTCTAATGCTGGAAACAAGGCTCCAGGAAAGCAATGAGGAACCGCTTCCTCCGATGCTGTCCACCGCTCCGGTGGGAGGAAGTGTTGCGCATCATCTTCCAGAGTGGCAATCCATCACAAAGGACAAGTGGGTTCTGAATATACTGCGTCATGGGTACTCGCTTCGTTTGCGAAGCCGCCCTCCATCGATTCCTCCTGTTCATTCATCCCAGCATCTAAAGCAGCTCAGAGAAGAGGTGGCTACTCTTCTGCTCAAATCTGCAATAGAAAAAGTACCCAAAAACCAAAGAGGAAAGGGAGTTTACTCCAGATACTTTCTGATTCAAAAAAGGAGTGTGAAGGTAGAGTTCAGACCCATTTTGGACTTACGGATACTGAACAAACACATAAGAAAGGAAAAATTTCGCATGCTGGCGCTCCACCAAATATATCCTCTTCTCCGGTTGGGCGATTGGATGTGTTCGCTGGACCTTCAGGACGCATATTTCCATATTCCCATCCTACGGAATCATCGAAAATTTCTCAGGTTTGTGGTAGGGAACTCTCACTATCAGTTCAAGGTTCTACCATTTGGCCTGAAGTCAGCTCCTCGAGTATTCACAAAATGCGTGGCAGTAGTAGCGGCTGCTCTGAGGCGCACAGGAGTCTTCGTCTATCCCTACCTAGACGACTGGCTAATAAAGGGTCCATCGCCTCAGAGTGTTCGATCGCAGCTGTCGCTTTGCCTGAACTTATGTCGCAAGTTGGGTCTCAGAGTGAATGCCAAAAAGTCCAATTTTTCACCAGCACAGAGGATCCACTACCTGGGTGCAACTATAGACTCCGTAGTAGGAAAAGTGTTTCCTTCGGAGGAAAGACAGTCATCCATTATCCTCAAAGGCAGACAGATTCTATCCAACAATCTGTCGTCGGCAAGACAAATCTCATCTCTGCTAGGGGCCATGGCATCCTGCATTTTCCTGGTGCCCAATGCCAGGTTAAGGATGCGTCCTCTCCAGCAAGATCTCGAGGACAAATGGGATCAAAGGAACTCCCTGTGGGAAGAAAAAGTTTGCCTTTCCTCAGCGGCCAGGCAGTCAGTCAAGTGGTGGCTGAAGCCACTGAATCTACAAGTGGGGATCCCCTTCCATCAAGAACCCCCAACTCAGACCTTAATCACCGACGCATCCCTTCAAGGCTGGGGTGCGCATTTCGGGTCTCTACAAACTCAGGGCCGGTGGTCCAGCAGCGAGCAGTTGTACCACATCAACATGCTGGAGCTCAGGGCAGTCCACCTAGCCCTCAAAGCGTTCCTGCCTGCGATCAACACGAGTACCATTCTAGTACAGACGGACAATACCACCACAATGTACTACCTGAACAAGCAGGGGGGTACTCGATCCAGGACGCTCTCGCTGGAAGCTCAGTCCCTGTGGCACTGGATCCTAGCAAGGAACATATCGTTGAAAGCGGTGCACCTACCAGGAGAACTCAATGTGCAAGCGGACTTACTCAGTCGTCATTTCCAAGAACCAGAGGACTGGGTACTAAACGACGAGGTGTTAGAAGACATCTTCGGGGAATGGGGGCGTCCGCAAGTGGACCTCTTCGCGGACGAGCACAACACAAAATGCCGAGGCTTCGCCTCAAGATACCATCGGCCAGGATCCCTAGGGAATGACCCTTTTGATCAATTGGTCAATGACATTTGTGTACGCTTTTCCGCCTCTCCCACTAATCCCCAAGGTGGTGACCAAGCTGCAGAATTCATCTGCCAAGATGATCCTCATAGCACCGGACTGGCCGAGGCAGTGGTGGTACACGGTTCTCCAGTATTTGGGGTGTCTTTCATAGATTCACATGCCTGAATCATTCCCCGTCGTCGGAGTGGGAGTCCCACGGTACATAAAAAAAGCAATAATTATGCATATACCAACGAAAAACCTTGGTAACCTGAACCAGGAAGTAAAGTAGCCTAAGCTACAAGGGAAAAAACTTCCACAGCTATGACTATCACTGTCATTATATACAGTCCAAACTGCAGCCAATCAGGCGACAGCACCCACCAGAATGTTCTCCTCAGAGGCTCAGGCTGTCAGATTTTCTACCGCACGTCGTGTGAAGGGAGTCTCCCTGAGCTCTGCTCAGTTCTTCAAGTTTCTGCTGTTTCTACAACTTCTAGGATGTCAACTACAAAGAAATCACTCTTCAGATCTTGTGAGTCCTGCGGAAAGCTTAGGCTTTTTTCTGAAGACCCTCACAAAAAATGCATCTATTGCCTCTATCCTGATCATGAGGTGAAGGAGTGCAAGATTTGCCGTACCTTCTCTCAGAAGACCTTAAGAGATAGAGAGGGACGCCTTCTTCTGTGGCTACAGAAGCTTAAGGATAAAGATGCTCCTTTATCAGAGATAGAAACTGCCTCTGGATCCTCTATCTCGTCCAGAAAAAGGGTGGCTGAGGAAGAATCTTCTTCTACTGGGGCAAAGGTTTCGAGGAGAGCCCAGTCTGTTAAGGGCTCGGGGCAGTCTTCGTCTTCATCTAAGAAGACATCTCCACCTTCAGGATCCAAGCCCTCTACGCCCCCTGGGAAAACAGGAAAAACTCAGCCAGCTAAGAGTTTTCCTGACAAGAAATCACCTCAGGTGAGATTGCCGTCGTCGACGGCGCCGTCGACGGCAGTGGCGTCGACAGTTATTATAGTCGACGCGATTTCAACGTCGCCGAGACCTACAATGATAATGTCATCAGCTTCATCGCCGTCGAGGCTGGTTTCGGTGAGTGTAAAACCCATCTCGTCGACGAGGGAAGTGTCATCTCTCGTCTCCATTCCGTCGACGGTAAGAATCAAGAAGCTGGCTCCGCCGACTACTTCGTCGACGTCTACTCCGTCGACGAAGATTGTGGCACCGTCGACAGTTGCATCGTCGACGAAGAATACCTCGTCGACGAAGATGGACGCGTCGACGCCCTCGTCGTCGTCGTCGAAGATTGTCCCATCGTCGACGGATGCCATCTCGTCGACGAAAACAGCCTCGTCATCGAAAATGGCTGTAACGTCAGGATTGGTTCCGTCGACACGAATGTTACCACCTTCACTATCTACCTGCATGGATATGCAGGTATGGACTGCGACTCCGTCGTCTGTCGTGTCTGATCAAAGGTCACCAGCATCTACGCTTCTACAGCGTAGAGGATCGTCTTTAGAGGCTATATCGCCTCTAAAATTACCGGCGCAACTTTTACAATCGGAGGATAACGACTCCGAAGAAGATGAGAGATTTCGGACTGCAAGGAGTCCATCGGAGCTTCTCATCAAATATCAAGATGAGGATGATGAGGATGATGAGGATGAACAATACGAACATCCTAATATGGAACCACAGCCAACACCACCTGCACCAGTGCCGTCTGGTCAAATGCCGTTGGAACTATTTGATAATCTGCAGTATATGTTGCAAGATTACTATAGACGTTTTCCTCCTTCGGAAACGGCGGAATCTCTTCCAGCTACGCCCAGACCACGAGTACAGTTGTCGTCGCTCCAGTCACCAAGACCACCTTCTCCGTTGCCATCTCGGCAATTACAGGTTTCAGACGATGAAAGGGAGGAAGGAGAGGTAGATGATCAATCTATCATGTCGGAGTGGGATAATTACCAAGTACAAACTCCTTCTCCAAGTGCTCCAGCTCCGGTGGACTCTCCCCCGGTGGACATTGGGAATTTCCATTCACTTATGGAAAGAGTGACCAAGAGATTCCTGATCCCCATGGAAACAAAGGAGGATGACTGCTTCCTGTATGACTTTAAGGACCAACCAAGGAAGCAGGTTCGGGCAATCCCAATCATTGATTTTATTTGGAAGGAGGGATTGAGACTGATGGCTACCCCTAATTCTCTTCCAGCAGTGTTACCAAGGCTGGACAAGAAATATAGAGCCCCAAGCAATTCACCAGCATGCCTAATTGGTCAACCTAAGGCGGACTCTGTTATAGCGCAAGCGGCTCAGAGACGGGCTAGAAATCCATCAACGCCCATATCAGCTCCACCTGATAGAGATGGTAGAAGATTGGACGCAATAGGAAAGAAGGTGTCCACGATGGCAGCAACCACAGTTCGGGCTGCAAACTCCCTGGCGATTTTAGGGAGATACGACCGCCAGATGTGGTCCGACATCTCTCCTTTTCTCGACATGTTACCGGAGCCTTCAAAATCCGAGGCTATAAAGATCCTGCAGGAAGGAGAGTATGCGTCTGCGGAAATCATCGACGCAGCAGTGGATGTGGCATCAACTGGTTTCAGGCAGCTGGCAGGAGCCGCAGTGCTGAGAAGGCAGGGCTGGCTGAAGTCCACATCGTTTCGCCAGGAGGTGCAGTCTAAAATTATAGACATGCCATTTGATGGCGAATCCTTGTTTGGTGCACATGTAGATGAAGCGCTACAGGCAATAAAGAAGGATACGGAGACGGCAAGGTCCCTGGGTAGTTTGCAATTCCGAAAATCTACCTTCCGCGGAGCCAGAGGACGTGGATCCTTCTCTAGCAGGGGAGGTAATAACCAGCAGCGTTCCTTTCAAACCTCTCAGTATAACCAAAGATCTCAGAATTATCGCCAGCAGTATTACGGACAGCGAAATCAACAATATTCGCAGTCGCGTAAGAAGCAGTCCTTTCGCGGACGAGAGTCCGGTAAGAAGCAATGAGTTCAGCCACCTGCCACCATCTCTACCGTTCCCACGTACAAGAATCGGAGGTCAAATATCCCACTTTTATTCAAATTGGTCCAAGATTACCTCAGACAAGTGGGTATTAGATATAATATCCAGAGGACATGCTCTGGAATTCACAAAAATTCCGCCAAATTCTCCTCCCAAAGGTCCACCCCCTGTTCATCTCAAGGAGCTTTTTTCCCAAATAAATTTGATGATTCAAAAAGGAGCAATAGAAAAAGTCCCTCTCTTACAAAAGGGAACGGGCTTTTACTCAAGATTTTTCCTCATCCGGAAAAAATCAGGAGAGTGGCATCCAATTCTCGACCTTCGCGCCCTCAACCAATTCCTAAAGAAAATGTCGTTCCGGATGTTGACGCTCCAAGAAATTCTGCAGTTGCTTTCGATGGGAGATTACATGGCCACCCTCGACCTGCAGGACGCCTATTTTCACGTACCAATCCTACCAAGGCACAGAAAATATCTACGGTTCAGAGTGGCTGGCAGGGATTTCCAATTCAAAGTCCTCCCATTTGGACTCCGTTCTGCACCCAGAGTCTTCACAAAGGTCATAGCGCCAGTGACTGCGCATCTCCGTCTGCAGGGAGTTCAGATATTCCCGTACCTGGACGACTGTCTTATCAAGGCGAGTTCCGCCAAGGTAGCATCCGAGCATGTTCAGAAATGCCTTTTACTCTTCCAATCCCTGGGTCTATCAACAAATCTGGAGAAATCACATCTAATTCCTTCGCAAAGAAGAACGTTTCTAGGAGCGACGTTGAACACGGATCTGGTCAAAGCCTTCGTATCAAAAGTAAGGCAAACCAAAATATACAATCTTGCGCGCTCTCTAAAATCAAAAGAGTGCGTTTCAGTCCGTGTATACAAATCCTTCCTAGGGATGATTTCGTCTTGCATTCATCTCATTCCCAACTGTCGGTACAGAATGAGACCGTTGCAGGAGGAACTCAATCTGCAATGGCTTCAGATCACATGGTCATTCGAGGATCTCATTCACATCACCCCACGAATGCGAGAGACCTTTCAATGGTGGAGTCAGATGGACCACTTGAAAGAGGGTCGCCCATTTCTGGTCGAAATGCCGGAGTTCACAGTCACCACAGACGCATCCCTCGAGGGTTGGGGAGCGCACCTTCAAGGAATGACAATCAATGGCAGGTGGACTCTAGAACAAAGAAAGTGGCATATCAACCTGCTAGAACTGCGAGCCATATTCCTGGCTCTAAAATCCTTCCAGACCATCATCCGAGGAGCATGCATACTTGTAAGAACAGACAACACTACAAGTATGCATTACGTGAACAAACAAGGCGGGACGAGGTCAGCCCTCCTATCCCAGCAAGCGCAAGAGATTTGGGATTGGGCGATCCGCCACAAGATCAACCTCAAAGCCATTCACGTCCCGGGAATCACGAATGTTCTGGCGGATTCCCTCAGCAGGACCACAACGTCGAATCACGAATGGGAGTTACACCAGCCATTCCTAGACGAAGTGTTTCACGAATGGGGGCATCCCGATATAGACCTCTTTGCGACCAGCCGGAACCGCAAATGCCTATTCTTCGCAAGCTGGGTTCCCCACAAGGACTCGCTGGGGAATGCCTTTTCGATGAATTGGTCGCAAATATATGCTTACGCCTTTCCACCGATCCCGTTGGTTCCAAGAGTTCTGCGCAAGATCAAACAACAGCCTTGCCGCATGATCTTAATTGCTCCCAGGTGGCCCCGCCAGTACTGGTTCACAGAACTTCTCCTCCTCTCGGAGGCCGAGCCCATACAATTTCGACCAATTCCACATCTTCTGACCCTTCAGAACGGTCAAATTTGTCATCCGGACCCAGCATCGCTGAGATTAGCGGCATGGCTCCTTAACAGCTTGAATTTTAACACCTAGATATCCCTCCAGACTGCCAAGAGGTTTTGGCCAATGCTCGAGCACCAGCAACTGTTAAGACCTACAAACTAAAGTGGAAGAGGTTTTGCATGTGGTGTCAATCCGTTAATCTCCATCCGATCCACGCAAAGCCGGAACAACTTCTGCCTTTCTTTCTACAATTGGCGAGGTCTGGTCTTTCCCACTCTACTTTGAAGGTGTTCTTGGCTGCAATTTCAAGATTCCGACAGGATGGTACTAACTCTCTCTATTCCAACAGAGTCATCCAACAATTTTTTAAGGGGCTATTTAGGATGTTTCCGCCTATTCGGCGTCCGCCTCCTTCTTGGCACCTTAATATAGTGCTTTCACAACTAATGAGGCATCCTTTCGAGCCCATCCACAAGGCGGATCTAAAGTTCCTTTCTTGGAAGGTGTTGGAAGGCGGACCTCGGGGAGTCGGAGAGACCACCCAGAGGGGCCCCCACACTGTACGAAGTAGCCGAGCGCCGCTGAGAAGCCTCCGAGGGAGATCCTTCTCCTATCATGCACTAGCACAGTAACACCACCACACCGGACTCAAGGAGGTTGTCTCAAGACGAGCAAATCTTTATCAGCACTTAAAGGTTACGGGATCAATATTTACACGAAAGGGATCGGGGGATCCACAAAAGTCTCAGTGTCTCTTTAGAAGGGAAGGGGTAGCGGGACAGTCTTTGGCAGGAGCTCAGTACGAGGGTACCTGGGGCCCAGTTCTTATCCTCAATCCGGATCTCGGAGGGGTCGAGCCGCGACGGCGTCAGCAGGGCTCTGGCGTTCAGTTCGGGGAGAGCCGCGACCAGGTCAGCGGGGCACTCAAGATGGTTTCTGCTCAGCTCGAGCCGCGACGTCGTCAGCAGGGCTCCGAGGGAGGATTCAGCGAGGTTGGGCCGCGACAGCGTCAGCAGGGCCCTGATGTTCCGGGGGGCTTCAAGGTTTCAGCAAGAAGGAGCCGCGACGCAGTCTGCAGGGCTCGTGGTGGATTCAAGCAAGAGTTCTTCTCCGTAGGGTCGGCCGCGATTCAATCAGCAGGGCTCTCGACTCCGGGATACAACTGCCGGTCTGCTGCGGGGTCGCCCCAGATATAGGCTTGGAGCCCTTTGAAGTCCGGACCCTTGCGCCCGGAGGGGCGGAGAGGCCGGGGTGGGAGCGGCCAGACGCCCAGCAGGAGAGGCGCCGGGCCCAGGAGAGATGGAGGCCGATCGCACCTCGGTGTGTGGGGACGGTTGGGGGTCCCATCGATACCGCCCTCCGCCAGGGCGATGAGGTGTTCACGTGATACCCCCTGGCCAGTTCTTGGTGCCTCAATGTCTGGGCCTCGCTGGGGCCGAGGCCGGGTTGAGCGGAGTCAGGTGGACTGGTGTGCAGGGTCACGTGGCAGGCGACAAAATGGTGGAGCCCCGAGGTGTATGCGACCTCGTGCGGCTCGAACGGGTGGCCCGTGGAGGCCAGGGCGGGGAACGGGCCCAACCCCCAGGGAAGTCAGGACCACGCCACGAGGCCGGGTCCAACAGAAGGTTTCTTTATTATTGGCTCTAACTTCTACAAGAAGGGTTAGTGACCTTCAAGCGTTCTATTCATCCACCCTTTCTGCAATTCACATCTTATTCGGTGGTGCTGCGCACTAATCCAAAGTTTATGCCAATGGTCCCGACGGATTTCCATCTTAATGAACCCATAGTTTTGAAAACTTTCTTTCCAAATCCGCAAACAGCTGCAGAAAGGGCCTTGCATTCCCTAGACATCAAGAGATGTCTGAAGTTTTACTTACAACGTACAGCACCGCTGCGCAAATTGGACCAGCTCTTGGTAGCTTATGGCAGACCACGACAAGAGGAAAAGCGGCTACCGCTGCTTTTCTCAATCATGTCCCACTCTCCGAGATCTGCAAGGCAGCCACTTGGAGATCTGTCCACACCTTTACCAGACATTATTGTCTGGATTCGGACACCAGAGCAGACACTCAAGTAGGACAAGCCTCCTTGAGGAATCTGTTCCATACATAATCATTTTCATGATTTTTCTTACTCCATGTGTGGTACAATTTTTTCATTTGCCTGCAGGTGGAAGGTGGGCTTGCTACTCTATTCAGTGCTTATGACTATTGATGAGGATCCCCTGGAAGAGAAGGATAAGTTACTTACCTGTAATCCTAGTTCTCTTCCAGGGGTATCCTCATCAAAGTCATAAGCAACCCACCCGCCTCCCCAGGCAAATGAGAAGAAGTGTATTATTCATTATGGAAAGGAGATATCTTTGTGTTTAGGACTACGGTCCCGCAAAGAACAAGTGACCTAACTGTCACCCCTGAGGCATGATGGGATATGGAAGCCAGGGCTGCCTTAAAGGCACGGTGCCAGTTTTTACCTATACAGGGCTTTTCAGTCTCTATGGTATTGTATTGCAATGCAGCCTGCAGGCTAGCAATGTGTTGTAGATCTGTGTTTCTCACAGTTTTTTCTCTTTTTTGCTTTCTCATGAGTGTTTACCTCATTAAAAAAAAAAACAAGCATTGGCATAGCCAATAGGTCTCGCCTTTGGGACCTTATAAGATTTAGTTATGCAGCACAATATCATTGGTACAACAGCATCAACTGTTGCATGGCTAAACACTTATAAGGTCCCAAAGGCGAGACCTATTGAATATGCTAATGCTTGTTCTATCTGTGTCTGGCTAGTAACAGGGATGCACTGATAAACAAGGAGGGCCTGTTGTAATTGTACCTACATTTTTGTGGTATGACGCACCTGTTTCCTCTCCATCCTCTTTCATTCCTATCTCTTTAGGTAGGTCAAAGTCTGATGGTGAAAAATAAGTATTCCAATAAGCCCCCCAAACTGTTGTGCTTCACGGTGACAAGCTGTGTGGCACCGAGGACACGCTGCTGCCGTTTCAGACTACAGAGAGTTAATTTGTAGATGGATCACAGCATATTTGCTCAGTAGGTGGGCTGCTGCAGAGATCTGTGCGTGCCCGCCCATTCATATATTTTGCTCTTTCCACTGTCTAAACTAAAGCATGCTTAGTTTGGTGGGGAGAATCCCAACACTTGGCATGTACAGAGCAGTGAAGCTGCAACTCTGTGGAAACAAGTGCGGTACAAGAATGCATTTATTTTTTACAATATTTGATTTTCTTTGCCCTGTAAAAAATGTTCCTCTGTATACTGCGCTCTGATGCCTACATTGGTGCCTTGTCAATTCAGGGAAGGATGGTGAGGCATCTACACCACTTGTGCATACCACACACGTGCAGCATGAAACAACAATTGTGCCATTCAGTGGCAACAAGTGCATGGGATTAACCTCTTTGATGCCGATGACGGAACGGTTCCGTCATGCACGCCGGTTGGGCTGTGCTTATGACGGAACCGTTCCGTCATGGCCCCGCCCGCGCTCAGATCTTTCAGCACTGCGCGGGAATCCGCGCAGCGCTGAAGAGGTTAATTACCTGTGGAAGACACCTCTGCTTGTTCCTTGCCTTGTAGTTCTAGCCACATCAATAAGGAAATGAGATGCTCTTGGAGTGGTCTTTAATTCCACGCCCTCCCTAAACAGCCACAATCAGAGCAGTTTTGAAAAGAGTTCAATACCGACAATCTAGACGATCCTACTACTTGGCACCACCACAACAGGTGAACTAGACCTGGAACAGTAGAGTCCGAGCTGAAATACTGCCACATCACATGCACCGAGGATGAAATTCAAGAACAGTAATCTTTCCAAAACCCTGCAGACAAGTTTCTTTTGTGTCAATAACTCAAAACCGGTTTTCCGCAGACAGTGAATTAAGGTGACACAACACAGTCTACCTGCTTAGAGAATTCCAATCTGGGAGCGGGACATACTTTCAATAGGTCTAAATAGATAATACACTGTCTCTCAAATACCACTGTAATCCACCTTCCCATGGCGCCAACAGCATGTTCCCACCAATGCAAAAACCACCAAGGTGAGTGCTGAACTCACACCGGCAATGGACACCTAGACGCACTCGTGTTGGTGATGCTGTTTGTAGTATGTCGTCAAACTAGCTGGTTTAACAAGCACGGGCATTTAAAAACACTCAGCCAAATGCACAGCATTACTGGTCTTCTTCCCTTAACTGATGCAATTATCAGTTGTGCGAACAAACACCAAAAAGCTGGCAACAGCCCAAGTCTTCCAGGGACTATGCTATACCCAAGTGTGGAGGAAAACGGATTTCTTTGGAATCAGAAGAGGAGGTCAGACCTCGTCACTAACTTAAAATTTGTCGAACCAGGAGATCACGGTTCAAACACCAGTTTCCCCACTCGACCCAAGCCCATGATGCTGCCCAAGTAGTCACTGAGTCATTACCCTTATCTGCCAAAAATGAGCTACTGTAAGTAGGTAAATCACAAAATGCGGTGGCACTTTAAAAAAATATGAACATTACCATCTACGCATTTTCTATGAATCTTTTATCAAAACATTGTAGTAAATAAGCCATCTGAAAAACATTCATTATGACTGGACTACAAACAATACTACAATAAGTAAAGGCCCTCAAAAATAAGGAAGGACCTTCATCAGTAACTCCATTTCCAGTGCAATACCAAATCTCAAAAAAATAATTTATATTCTGGAAAACACGGTGTTAAAACTGCAAATGTTTCAATAACTACATCCTCAGTATGACTTACAAACTTGTCATAACACTGACATTTATGCCATTTGCACAATTAATTTTAAAATACTTTAAGTAATTTATTTAAGGAGAACGGGATTTTACACTTCTCTTCTGAAATCAATTGCCTCGTTAATTTGCGAGATCATCTAATTTAGGGGGGCTACAGCAGGTTATTTTGCGGTCAATTCAGAATTGCTGAAGACACGCCGATATAAGTCACAACAAATATATATTAAAGTCAAGATGCAGAATGCACTCATTAAAATGTTCGAAATGTAAAGAGGTGAAAATCATGCACTACGTTTAGTCATTGCCTCTTCGCAAGAGCTCTCCACTTCTTCTCGACCCTCCAAGCACAGTAGCACTGTTACTCCAAAAATCACAGGTGTGAGAGGAAGTGACATCACACAAACTGTCCCGCAAGGTTATTAAGGGGAGGGACATCAGAAACTAAGACCATCATGACAAGCCATTAAACGTTTGTTTCATTTTTTATTTTTTTTAAATTGAGGTTGCAAGATATTCAAACCAGCAACTAATCTCCTTTTGAAAATTGAAGGTGTACAGTAATTTTAATTTAACATACTCATTCATCCTTAATGTTAATGCTGCATTACAAGACCTGAAGCTGTTTGTAATTGTCTTAATTTATAATAAAAGAAATAGAAAAAAGATTACATTAACATAAGCTAAAGTAATACTTACTCTAAACATCAAAATACGGATTTAATCGAAGGGTTGTAAGCAGCAACAAGAAGGAAGAGACTGCTACTTGCTAATGAGAAGGGGGAAGAAGGACTTGAGGACAGACCTGGGCGGGCTCAGCCGCCTCGTCTCTTTTCTTAGGCCTTTGGTCTGGCTGGCATGCTGAACTTGGCACAGCACATTGCTTTCTGCCCATGGTGACTGAGGCGCCACAGATGACGATGAAATCAGACAAGCTTCTGCATGGAAGCAACTTAAATACAACGAAACACATGACCCCAAAGACTGCGTGAAATGCGAGAACTTACAAGGTTTGTGGGTTCGATTTTATGCATTTATTAAGAACATAACTTGCGCACACTTCAAAGTGTTTTGTTGAAAATAACATTCTGGCAAGCAATGAAAAAGCTAGATAAATGCTGGGACATTGTTTGAAAAAAGGTTCTGTATAAGGTATGCATCACAGAAAACTATGGTGTACTTCTGCATAACACTATTGCGAGTAGAACAAGCGGCCGCGAAAGTGAAAGTGATCGCGATCGTGATCAAAGCGGCTGTGTGGGTGGGAAAGTGAAAGTAATCACGGTAAAGCGCGGCGCGCCCGCCCGCGCACATGCACTGTAGCTCTAGGCTGGCCTGGTAGCACTTTTTGGAGCCCTCTCAATAAGTCTCGCCAGACCAGCGCATGCGCTGGGTCAGGCGAGACCTAAAAAGAGATTTAGGTGTTTTATTATACCTATATGTATTATTGGATGTGTATTTATACATTGCCTAGCCTTTTCTTTATAGGGTCTGCATTTGCTTGGAAAAAATGATATATGTTTATACATATACAGAGCTGTATATATGTATGTTTTTTACATATATAATTTTATTATTTCCGGGGTCCCCGCACATGGGCGGGAATATTCTGTGCTTATGACTTTGATGAGGATACCCCTGGAAGAGAACTAGGATTACAGGTAAGTAACTTATCCTTCCAGTCAAACCCCGTCTCACCAGCCTCTGGAAGGTGGCAGGGGCATTCTTTAATCTAAAGTGCATCACTTTAAACTGGTAGTGGCCTTCTGGAGTGGAGAAGGCTGACCTCTCCATGGCTTCTTCTGCTAGGGCGATTTTCCAGTATCCTGAAGTAAGGGAAAAAGTACTCAGGAACATGGCAGTACCTAACCTGTCAATCAGCTGATCAGCCCAGGGAATTGCATAAGCGTCAGTCCTGGTGACTGAATTAAGCCCTCTGTAATCCACACAGAACCGGAGTTCTGATGTGGTGATCTGTGAGGCAGCTTTTGGTACCAGCGCTACTGGGCTGGACCATGGGCTCCCGGAGGGTTCAATCACTCCCAACTCCAACATCTTGGATACCTCATCCTTGTTGCTAGTCCTCACTTCGTACAGTAGTCTAAAGATTTTATTTTAGACAGGAAGACTGTCTCCTGTGTCCACATCCTTGATACTCAGATGGTTAGTCCTAGGAGTGAGGTAAAACAGTGATTAAATTTGTCCTATTAACTTGCGATAGTCTCTTTGCTTATCTGAAGTCAGGGTAGGGGTGATGTTTACACCTTCCACGCTCTTTTTTGATTGCAGGAGTTCAAGGAGAGGTTTACTCTCCTCTTCTTCCCCACCTTATGTCACCAACAACATAGCTGACCTATGATCTCTCGAATTGTGGTTTGGGACAGTTGAGGTGTTCTGGGGGTCTTGATGGCCACCAGGTAGGTGACCTCACCCTCCTCTCAACTGTCTCATAGGGCCCAGTCCAATGGTCTATGAGGGTCCCGGGCTCCATCATCCACACTTTCTGCCCAGGCTGGAATTCCACCAGGGTAGCCGTTTGGTTGTACCATTGTTTCATTACCTCCTGGCTGGCCTCAAACTTGTCAAGAGCTTGCTTCCAGAACTTGATTATCTGGCTTCTGAAGGCTAACATGTAGCTAACAACATCTTGGAGGGGGTTTCCCACCCCTCACTACCCAGACTAAGAGGTCCCCTTACTGGATGACCATACAGAGGTTTTCAGGGATGAAAGCCAACTCTCTTATGAGGTACTTCTCTCTAAGCAAAGAGTAGGCTTGGTAAGAGGGCGTCCACTTAAACCTCATGGCCTCAAGTAGGCCTTTAATCACACCGTAGAGGTCGTGTTGAATCTCTCAACGAGCCAATTGGTTTGTGGATGGTAGGGTGTTGAAAAGATATAAGCAACTCCACACTCTCTCCACATTGACTGCATATAGGCAGACATGATTTTGGTCTCCCTATCATACACCACTTCCTTTGGGAAACCCTTTTGGGTTAAAATTCCCATTAGGGCCTTAGCCACTGCAGGGGCAGTTGCAGTCCTGGCATCTAGGTTCTTTGTGGCATGAACCCCCCCCCCCCCCCCGAACCAGGATAAACCGGTTGCCAGTGTCTGTCTGTTGATCCATTTGCACTACATTTCGGATGCCCACCCCTTCAAAGTTGGTGCCAATGACAGGCAAATGATTAAGGGGAGCTTCAGCTTCTGCCCTGTCTTCCCACTGGTCTGGCAAGTCAAGTACATCCTACAGACTTTATCTGAGGAAATCTTTATCCAGGGCCAGTAAACGTGAGGGACAAGCCTGCCAAAGGTCTTGTCATGCCCTAGATGTCCTACCTGCCAGGGGTATCTCATGAGCCAGCTTCAGTATGAAGGCCAAGTAACATTGGGGAATGACCAGTGCCATTGATGCCTCATGCACAGTTACCTTAGGCTCTCTATACAGGAGGTTGTCATCCTATTAAATCTGGTGACTTCCACAGGCATCACCTGCTGCCTTGGCTTTGGCCTATTGCCTCATGCCCTCCAAGGCTGGGCCCCCCATCTGCACCTTACAAAAGTCCTTCCTGGTGGGTCCCCCATCTACATGCCGTCAAGCAAGTACAGGCAAGTCACCAACTGAGGCAATGTCCTCTCCACTGGGCTCCAGCGGCAACCTCCTCTGACATTCTGGGGAGGAAATCCCATGCTCCTTCCTTCTCTTGGCATCTGTCGGGGCCATTCCTCCATGCCCCAGACTTCCTTGACTCCTTTCCTGGGCAGCCATGGACCTAGTGTTTGCACAAATCCACTCAGGCAACCCAAACATTTCCTGGTGTGGCCTGAGATCCTCTTCCTTCCAAGTATTTTGCTCAATGTCATTACCTAGGAAAACTTCCACAGCCATGGCAGTGCTCATAGCTACTTTCAGAAGACCTGATACCTTCCTCCACGCAAATGGAACAAGAGCCACTAGGTAGTGACCCTCACTGCTGTGTTTTACCACGACATTGTGTAACGTATTGGATAGAGTCTGATCTTGGTCCACCAGCTGACTCCTTACCACAGTCGTACTAGCACCTGTGTCCTTCAGAGCCTCAACACCTTGCCTATTGATGGTGACCCACTGCCTCTACTTTGCAGTATTGTAAGGCATATGGGTTTCATATTTCACCCAGGGACAATAAGGTAACCTCACTGACTTCCCGCCCATTAATTGGTACAAACTCCTCCTTAAGCACTATAATCAAAGCCCTGGTGTCTTTTATACTGTGGGAAGATATGCCCCCTTGGGATCCCCCTTGTAATGCCCATACTTATAGCACTCGTAGCACTTATGAGTTTTGTTCAGACTTTTGTCAGAGAAGCTCATTTTCTGGTGGCTAGATTGGCAAAGGGATCCTTTCCCCTCAGAAATGTTTTGAAGATCTTTGGAGAACATCTTTTTTCCCTCCCTTCCCTTTTCTGGTGGGAACCCTGACCACCCTTTCGAGAAGCCCCCCCCCAACCCCCCCCCCCCCGATGCCTTCTTGGACACTGACCCCGACCCAAATATCTGCCACCCCAGCAAGCTTGCTGGGGTTTTGTCAGCCCTGGAAAACAAATATCTAGCATGTGCTTCTTCACAAACAAGTTGTGCAGTCCAAAATAATCTTCAACCTTGCTGCCCCTCACCCAGCCATTCAGTGTCTTGCTGGAATAATCAAGAAAGATCACCCAGGTCTGTGTTGAGATCTTGTGGCTGCTTCTGAACCTCTGTCTATACCTTTGGAGTGTCAGCCCAAATTTGTTGACAAGAATAGTATTCAGGGGGGGTGTACTGTGTCTGTTCCTCTACCTCTAGTGTTAGCAGTGCGTCCCTCCCCAACGTGGGCATGTATCTCCACAAGCTGCCCCCCAGGACTCCTCAGGATCCTTGTGCATTCTTAAAGCCACTTCATAGGTGCTGAATGATTTGTCAAATATGCATCCCCCGCCACATAACTAGGCTCTAAATCTTTGGGTATACAGACCCTTCCTTCTCCAGTGAAGATTGCAGGTGTGCTACCACCATAACTGCTGGACTCAAATCTGCTTTGCTCTCAAGTCAGACACTTCAGATTAATTCTGATCTTACCCATACAGCAACTATCACACTTGGTGGATTCTTTCAAAGAATATCACACCGATGCTACTGATGTTTTCCATTTTCTGCTGACCTCCTGCCTTTCACCTCTAACGTATTTATGAATACTGTTGTTTTTCTGGCATATGAGTCTATGGGCCCAACTTTCTTTTTACCTATTGTTTTTTTCGCAGTGGAAATAAGGTGGCTCCTTCTGTCCTGATGAAGACTCTGTTACAAGGAATCATTGTCCCTCCTATTCCCATTGGGTCGAAACTTCGACTGTCCTTTATTTCAACCTGCACTTCAAGTATATCCACATGTAAATGACAGCAATTAATTTACTTTATATCTTCACTTAGTTGTGGTTTTCTTCAGTTATATCATATACATGTATGACTGACGGTCTGACAGTTGTTTTCCAATACGAAATGTAAATATTGTGATATCCTTTATTTTCATCCTTCAGTCTTTGCACGAGCACCTCCTTGAACACTTGTTATCTTCACCCTATCTTGGAGCACCTTTTTAAATTGTACATATTGAATTTGATTTGCTGAACATGATATGCATTTGTCAATTTCTTTACAAGACCGGAGGCTACCATTATGCATAACATCTTTTATTGCCACTCCTGCAGCACCTTCAAAGCCCTCCCAATAGAATAAAACACTAGAACTGGAACACACAAGTCCATAAATATTCCTTCCATCCAACATTCTTCCTCCTTTAATTGCTGCTTCTGAAACAGATAAGTCATACTCATTTTGTTTCTTGTATGAAAGTATGATGACAGTATATTGTGGTTAGGTAATGTTTATGTGATTTAGGTTAGAGCTAGTTTCTAATATATGGAAGCATGCTCTTTTGTATGTTTGTAGGTGGTTTGAGGTAATTTGATTTTGACTGAAATAGAAGAATATAAAAAAGAATTCAATGTAGGATCTTTAATAGGAAGGATTTTTAAATAAATGTGAATATTTCAGGCATTTTTTAAATTGTATTAAGCTTCTGTTATTTTCAAAGTTGTATAAAGCATATTTTTTAAAAGATGCAGCTTTACCGTTAAAATGAAGTGTAGCTGATACGCGAGGTACCGAGAGAGCCTTTGGCTGACACATGAGGACCCGCTCGCATTTCAGCTTAGAAGGATCTCAAGGGAAATATTTTGGCTGACGTGCTAGGATCCGCTCACGTCGCAGCTGACGTGAAATCGGACGCGCTGTCAGCTAGAGGCTCCGACGCACAAAGAAAAGACTAAGTAGAATATAGAGAGAATCACGCAGAGGCACATTGCTTCGTGCGTGTTCTCGCGAGAGTAATGCCATCTTGGATTGGGCACAAATACATTATTTAAGTGAGTTACACGCACAAGTGGGAACGGTTTAACAATCGTTTTCCCTAGAGTTTTCGCGTAAGGGATATAACAGCTGTTTGGTGCACAGTGATTTATCGGAGAGAGTTATTTATAGGTACTGCGGAATAAGGTAATGGTTTTTAGGTTTTTGCTAGAAAAAAGGATATATAGAATTAATTATTAATTACTAGGAAGTGGTAGCAAATTTGGAAATGGAGAGAGATCAAGACAGATGTGGAGATTACAGGAGGAAAAATTAATGAAGAAATTGTTAAAAGATTAATTGAATTTGAAATGATGAAACAGGTTAAAGAATCAGAACAAGTAGTTGGATGTTTTGGGTCCATTGGGTAGAATTCTGGATATGGCTGAGGACTCATATGCAAATAAGGAACAGGTTGATTGTGAGAAGTTGGCCTGATGTATGATGTCACTAGTTCTAGTGCACACCTTATATCAGTCCAAATACCCTTATGGTGATTGGTTGTAAAGTCAACCTTATAGACCAGCTATCCTAGTGGTAGCATGGACAAGAGCAGTCTTAGGCTAAACTCTGAATGGCATGTGAAGCCAGCTGTGATACCATATATAATCCCTTGAATACCAAATGAAAGGACACCACAACAGATATATATATAAAATAAAGTGTATTTATTCTAAGCAAACCCTCAGCACTCTTTATGAGATTAGAGGTAAGTACAACACAGTCTTATTCAAGCATACAGTAAGTCACACAGGTAAGTAATACAGTTAGGCCCTAGGGGCCACGCAAACCATATACTAAGTAAGTGGTATAAGAACCACTGTCACGGAAATAGAATAGGCCTAGGCCTAGGGAATCGCTGGGGCTACACTACACTACACTAGCGTTAGTTAGGAAGTGGGAGGCCCACGGGATTCGTGTGCAGAGTGGAAACACTCGCGCGTAATGCGTAAAAGTCAATAGCAATAGTACAGTTTAGAAAACGGTAGATTTAGGACACTTCCGGAGTAGCTAGGAAGTTGAGACTTGAAAACTAGACACTAGGATAGTCACTATCCTGCTGAGCACCGGAGTACCCAAGTTACCTAGCCCACAGGCTGCGGGTGCATAGGGGTGAAGATGCGTCGTTTTCGTCGTCGACTCCTATGGATGCCTGAAGAAAGATGCTGACAGGCAGTCAGTGAAGAGTGTCCGGTGGATCCCAAGGCTGGGATCTAGAAGAGAAGAAACCTGCAAGCAGAAGGGACAGAGTCAAGGTCACTAGCCAGTGACCACGTGGAACCAGGAAGGAACCAGGCGATGTCGTGAAGATTGCAGGTGAAGGTGAAGCTTGTCGCTGCCGCCAGGAGGACCAGGAAGCGTCGAGGACGACCAGGACCAGGAGGCGAGCTGTCCCACGAAGGCTCTTGCTGTCGGCGGCGTCGAAGTTGGACTAGGACTCACCAAGCCTTGGCAAGCGGAACCCACGAAGAACGAAGGACTTGCTTCTGGTGCAGACCAGGAAGGTCTGGGGTGCTTCTTCTTTGCAGAGAAGCGGGAGCCAGTCTGGAGGAGCCAAACCAGCGCAGAAGATTTCAGGGTGCGTCGTCACAGAGGCCACTAGCCAGCGGGCAAGCAACCGGACAGACGCGGCAAGCAGGAAAATGCTGAAGGGCCCCACGCAGGACTCGTGGAGTGTGGGGGGCTGATCTTCGGTGCAGATGGTGCTTGGGGTTGGGGCTTCTCAATCCCCGGTGCACAACTTCGAGGGTACCTCAGAAGCTGCGCTGTAAGTTACTAGCCACTTTTTCCAGGTAGCCGGTCCCACGTCGCTCGTCGCCTCCACGGATCTCAGCTCTGCTGCAGATGTGGATGAGGGTCGGAGAAGTCTGGAAGTCAAGGCTCTGGTCGGGCTCAGCAGTCGGTTCCTCGTAGAACGGTCGCAAAGCAAAGGGTAGTCTCTTGATGGTGCCTGTTTGCACAGGGTAGCCACTCCTTGGCTACAAGGGAGATTCTTCAGTCTTCTTCTTTCGTCGAATGTCGAAGGTCCAGAGTTTCTGTTCAGTTTTGCAGGTTCAGGATAATCTAAAGTCTTGAGGCCCAACTCCCACTCTTATACTAATCTGGGGGGCTGGGATACCTGCTAGGTCACGCCTTATGGGTGGGACCTGGGAGGGGGTGGTTACACCCACTTCCCTTTGTCCAGTTTCGCGCCAGAGCTGGGGCTGGAGTGCCCCAGCGCCGGTTTGAACTGGACTATGCAAGGAACACCTTGTGTGCCCCAGGCATGTCTCATTCCTTTCAGCCCACCCTGCCCCAATACACTAAAGGCTGTCTGGGGAGGTGCTAGCACCTCCCCAAGCAGGAAACCTATTGTCCAGGCCTCCCTGGCTGGGAATACTCCCAGCTGCAGGAGGTCAGACTTGTGTCGTGGCAGCAGCATCCATTTTGTGATGCTTAGGCTTTGGTCAGAGGCTAACAGTTGAAGTATGATTTTAACATGTCTTTCCCTCTAGAAGGGGGGAATAATATTCTCATGTCCAGAAATGGGATGGGGGTATTATTCCCTAGTGTTAGACACCTTACACGACATGTTTTGATAAAGCCAAACCATAGTTACCATAACCGTCTAAGATTATAAGGCACTTTAAGAGTATATGGTAGGCTATATCATAGAACAGCTATAAGGACAAGGTTCCGAAATCTGCAGACAGGCTCAGCTCATGCTAGAGCACCATCTCACATGTTACCAAGCACTCTGCCTCCAGGATTGTTAAGGCCTGCCATAGGAGTGACTGATAGGTACACATGTGTCTATATGTAAGTTAGGTATAGGAATACTACACCTAAGCAAGGGGTGATTACACGACCTTGCCCCAGCTGAGTGATCAGCCAGTTGTGTCAAAATGGAAGGCCAGGCCAGGGGTGGCATAATACATGCTGCAGCCCCTGGTAGGCCTAGGGTACACCTATGCCCTGGGTACCTAGGGTACACTGTACAGGGGCCAATAAGGTGATCCTATCCAAATGGGTTATGCACCTAAAGTACATAGTATTAATTTAGAGAGAGAACAGCAGGGCTGTGGGTCTGATTAGCAGGCCCACAGCCACATCTAAGTCGAAAACCAGTAAAGCAAAAGCAAAAAGTGGGGGTGAACATAGAAAGCAGACCCTACTCTCCTACATTGATGTAGAACCTTTGAGGGGATGGAGCCAGAGGGCAGTAGTTATTTTGGGAAATGCAAATGCTGGACTACTGCAAGAAAGAAGCAAAGTAATCTTGATGAAGATTAATCCCAAATTGGGAGATCTGGCTCAGAAAGAAGGTCAAGAGGACACTAAGGGTTTGTTATTTGGCAATGGATTAGTTAAGGGAATAGGTAAATATGTAGGTACATTTACAACCTTAGATAAAGCGCATGGAGATATGGGTAAGATGTTTGGAGTTTTTGAAAGGGCCAGTAGAAGGGGGCCCTTTACTGGCCGTGGCAGGCAGAGGTCCCAATATGGATCATAGTACAACCTGCAATATGGTTAGCAGAGCAGAGAAAGATGATAGCAACAGAATTTAAGTTTTTATCCATCCAGAGAAAGATCAGGTTGAGTCAGAAGATATTCGAGAGGTCACGGATTACCAAATGGTGGAGGACAAGGTGAGTATGGGGATTACTTTTGGTTCTTCCCAAAAAGGAGTAGGAGGTTGTCTGAAGTTTTTCAAGGAGCAATGGGAAAAAATTACAAAAGATCCTTGGGTCTTGCAAACAATTCAAGGTTTTGTAATAGTGTTTATAAGCGCTCCTTTCCAAGATATGGATCCAAGGGAGATAAAGAGGTCTCTAGATCAAGAAGCAATAGTAGACCAAGAGATCAATTCTTTAATTGGGAAAAATGCAATAAAGGAAGTGGAAGAATAGGAAATGTGTTTCTCCAGTATTAGGGTGTCTTTCATAGATTCACATGCTTGAATATTCCCCGTCGTCGGAGTGGGAGTCCCACGGTAAATAAAATAGCAATATATATATATAGCAAAATATATACATAAGTAATCACATAATTAGCGTTATATAGGTGTAAAAACACACATGGTGTACCTATAAGAGAAAACTCCATAGGAATACAATGGAGAGAGACAAAAGACTTTTGTAGTCTATCTCTGTCATTATGTAAGTCCGAACTCCAGCCAATCAGGCGTCAGCCCCTCTCTAGAACCTTCTCCTCAGAGCTTCTCACCTCAGATTTTCTACCGCACGTCGTGTGACAGGGAGTCTCCCTGAGCTCTGCTCAGTTTTTGTCAGTCAGGATGTCTTCTAGTAAGAAATCTTTGTTTAGACCATGTTCTTCGTGTGGAAAGCTGCGTTTATTTTCTGAGGACCCACACAGTAAGTGTATTTACTGTTTATACCCAGACCATGAAGTGGCAAAATGTAAATTTTGTAGAACCTTTTCTACAAAAACTCTAAAGGACAGAGAAGGCCGCCTGTTATTATGGCTACAGAGACTGAAGGATAAGGATAACCCACTCTCTGATGTTGAAAGTCTCTTTTCTGGTCGTTCTCAACCAGCCTCTAAGCGCAGTAGTGTGCAGGAGTTACCATCTCCTTTCCTGAAGAAAAAGAAACTATCTTTGACTCTGACAGCTGCCACTTCTGCTGTCTCACCTACTGCTTTGTCGCCTAAGGGACACTGTTCTCAGGCTGCTGAGGCGTCTACTTCCCATTCCTCAGGGAAAAGATTGTCCGCCTCGTCGACGATACTCCCGACGACGAGATCTGCTGTTTCTAACTCGTCGACGGTGACTCTGACGACGACGTCAGCTGCTTCGTCGTCGACGAGCGTTCTGTCGACGTTCTCCTCGTCGACGATTACCATCAGTTCCTCGAGGGCGGTGACTTCTATTTTGCCCATTACTTCAACGTCGACGAAAAAGGTAAAGGTTCCGTCGACGAAGATTGTGTCGTCGACGAAGACGTCGTCGAGCTCGTCGACGCCCACTCCGTCGACGAAGAAAAAGAAGATCCCGTCGACGACACTGTCGACGGTGGTTCCGTCGACGAAAGCCTTGTCGACGAAAGCCTCGACGACGGCTCCGTCGGCAGCGGCCCCGTCGACGGTGGCTCCGTCGACGGTGGCCCCGTCGACGGCGGCTTCGTCGACGGCGGATCCGTCAACATCGATTTTGTTGCCACAGACTCTGTCGACGATAATTCCGTCGACCATCATTCCGTCGACGACGGCTCCGTCGACGAGGGCATCTCCAAAGGCGTCTGCAGAACATACCATGCAGCAGTCGACGGCAGGGACATTTGTAAGGGTACGAGTAAGCAGCGTTTCGTCTACCCAGAAGAAACAACTACCTCAGCTAACTTCAGCGTCGGTTTCATCTTTAACTGGAGTTTCTTGGACACCATTACCTCCTACTGTGGGCCCGGATAGCCAGGAAGACAATATTCCTGTGGGAGATGCACAGCCTCCCTCACCATTATTCGCTACGGATTCTGATCAGGAGTCCGAGGGGTTACCGGAGTCTTTTGGAACGGCACAAAGTCCGTCCGACTTAGTTATTAAATGCCAGGATGTCAGCAGTGAGGATGAAGATCCAGTTTACATACAGCAGGCCCCTCCGAAGCATAAAACGGCGACTCTTCCTTTGTCGCTCATAACTAATCTCCAACGCATGTTGGACGACTACAACCAACGGTTCCCTCTATCCCCTCAACGTTCAGAGGTTCCGTCAGCCCCAGTGATTCCGGCAAATATTCCACCGGTACCTATTGTAAATCCTGCTCCTCAGATGCCGCCTGCACCTCCAAGACAGGTTCCGGAAAGGTTGTTGCCTCACTATGAGCCTGTAGAGGAAGGCCCTCAGGACACAGAAGAGGGTGAAATCCCAGATGATGATGGGGATGTGGATGACAATGACGATGATATGGCGGAGTGGGACAATTACCAGGCACAAACATCATCCCCCTCACAGATAGTAACAGGGGATTCACCTCCAGTGGACATAGCCAATTTTCACCAACTGATGGAAAGGGCAGCACACCGTTTTAAACTAACAACGGAGCGCAGGGAGGAAGATTGCTTCCTTTATGATTTCAAGAATCAACCTTACAAACGGACTCATGCTATTCCCATTGTTGAGTTTATTTGGGAAGAAGGCAAGAAATTAATGCAGACACCGAATACCTTGCCAGCACAGGTGCCTCGATTAGAAAAGAAATATAAGGCACCAATAGGAACCCCAGCATGCCTCACGGGTCAGGCTAAACCTGAGTCAGTCGTTACGCAGGCAGCGCAACGTAAGGCCAAAAATCCTGCATCTACTATCACCACACCTCCGGATCGTGACGGACGTAGGATGGATGCCATAGGGCGTAAATTCTCTTCTATGGCCTCTACTGTGGTTAGAGCAGCTAATGCCTTGGCCATCTTGGGACGATATGACAGACAAGTATGGGCTGATATTTCTGATGTGGTTCAGGAGTTGCCAGAGCCATCTAAGGTGGAGGCAATGAAGTTGCTCCAAGAGGGAGAAGCGGCATCGGCGGAAATAATCGATTGTGCAGTAGACATCGCCTGCATGGGATTCCGTCAGCTTGCCGGAGCGGCTGTTCTGCGTAGGCAAGGATGGTTAAGATCGACATCCTTTCGTCAGGAGGTACAGTCCATGATCCTTAACATGGCATTTGACGGCGAGGCGTTATTTGGAAGCCACGTCGATGAAGCTCTACAGTCCATAAAGAAGGATACTGAGACAGCTAGATCATTAGGAAACCTTCAATTTCAAAGGAGTAATTTTCGTGGTGCACGCGGACGCGGCACCTCCTCAAGTTTTCGAAGGGACAATAAACAATACAAACCTTACAATCAAGGATCCAACCGTTACTCTTATGGCCAGCAACAGCAAGCATCACGACAGCAAACCTCCAAGTCATATAGAGGAAAATCCTCATACAGAGGAACCGCGTCAAAGAGACAGTGACTCTTACCAGACGGACAAGGTTGGAGGTCGAATCTCTCTGTTCTTTTCCCAATGGTCCTCCATCTCAAGGGACCGTTGGGTTTTGGACATTGTAAAAAAGGGACACGCCTTAGAATTCACCAAATTCCCTCCTCCCACACCACCCTCCGGACCGCCACCAGCTCACATGAAAGAACTGTTGCATCAAGTTCGACCTTTAAGGCAAAAAGGAGCTATAGAATTGGTGCCAGTGTCTCAGAAGGGAAAAGGTTTTTATTCCCGGTTCTTTCTGATCACAAAGAAAAACGGAGAGTGGAGGCCCATCCTCGATCTAAGGGCACTAAACAAATATATAAAGAGCCAATCCTTCCGTATGATGACGCTAGTAGACATCTTGCGCTTACTCTTGCAGGAAGATTTTCTGGCAACGATAGATCTCCAGGATGCCTATTTTCATATCCCTATATTACAGCGGCATCGGAAGTTCCTGCGTTTTCGAGTGGGTCAACACGATTACCAATTCAAAGTGTTACCATTTGGCCTGCGCTCGGCCCCTAGAGTGTTCACGAAGGTACTAGCTCCAGTAATAGCGTTTTTGCGACTCCAGGGAGTGCAAATATTTCCATACCTGGACGATTTTCTCCTGAAATCTCAGTCAAGCACTCACCTGCGACAACACACTCTTCTGTGCCAGGACGTGTTTCGCTCTTTAGGCCTGTCCGTAAATGCAGAAAAATCCCAACTTCATCCGTACCAACAAAGAGATTTTCTGGGAGCAACTCTGGAAACTGTGTCAGCAAAGGCGTTTCTCTCCCAGGAGCATCTACAAAAGATGCTGCGACTGGTGTCTCTGATCAGATCAAAAGAGTCAGTTTCTGTGAGACTGTTAAAATCGTTTCTGGGAATGGCGTCTGTGAGAAGTTGGCCTGATGTATGATGTCACTAGTTCTAGTGTACACCTTATAACAGTCCAAATACCCTTATGGTGATTGGTTGTAAAGTCAACCTTATAGACCAGCTATCCTAGTGGTAGCATGGACAAGAGCAGTCTTAGGCTAAACTCTGAATGGCATGTGAAGCCAGCTGTGATACCATATATAATCCCTTGAATACCAAATGAAAGGACACCACAACAGATATATATATAAAATAAAGTGTATTTATTCTAAGCAAACCCTCAGCACTCTTTATGAGATTAGAGGTAAGTACAACACAGTCTTATTAATGCATACAGTAAGTCACACAGGTAAGTAATACAGTTAGGCCCTAGGGGCCACGCAAACCATATACTAAGTAAGTGGTATAAGAACCACTGTCACGGAAATAGAATAGGCCTAGGCCTAGGGAATCGCTGGGGCTACACTACACTAGCGTTAGTTAGGAAGTGGGAGGCCCACGGGATTCGTGTGCAGAGTGGAAACACTCACGCGTAATGCGTAAAAGTCAATAGCAATAGTACAGTTTAGAAAACGGTAGATTTAGGACACTTCCGGAGTAGCTAGGAAGTTGAGACTTGAAAACTAGACACTAGGATAGTCACTATCCTGATGAGCACCGGAGTACCCAAGTTACCTAGCCCACAGGCTGCGGGTGCATAGGGGTGAAGATGCGTCGTTTTCGTCGTCGACTCCTATGGATGCCTGAAGAAAGATGCTGACAGGCAGTCAGGGGAGAGTGTCCGGTGGATCCCAAGGCTGGGATCAAGAAGAGAAGAAACCTGCAAGCAGAAGGGACAGAGTCAAGGTCACTAGCCAGTGACCACGTGGAACCAGGAAGGAACCAGGCGATGTCGTGAAGAGTTGCAGGTGAAGGTGAAGCTTGTCGCTGCAGCCAGGAGGACCAGGAAGCATCGAGGACGACCAGGACCAGGAGGCGAGCTGTCCCACGAAGGCTCTTGCTGTCGGCGGCGTCGAAGTTGGACTAGGACTCACCAAGCCTTGGCAAGCGGAACCCACGAAGAACGAAGGACTTGCTTCTGGTGCAGACCAGGAAGGTCTGGGGTGCTTCTTCTTTGCAGAGAAGCGGGAGCCAGTCTGGAGGAGCCAAACCAGCGCAGAAGATTTCAGGGAGCGTTGTCACAAAGGCCACCAGCCAGCGGGCAAGCAACCGGACAGACGCGGCAAGCAGGAAAATGCAGAAGGGCCCCACGCAGGACTCGTGGAGTGTGGGGGGCTGATCTTCGGTGCAGATGGTGCTTGGGGTTGGGGCTTCTCAATCCCCGGTGCACAACTTCGAGGGTACCTCAGAAGCTGCGCTTTAAGTTACTAGCCACTTTTTCCAGGTAGCCGGTCCCACGTCGCTCGTCGCCTCCACGGATCTCAGCTCTGCTGTGGATGTGGATCAGGGTCGGAGAAGTCTGGAAGTCAAGGCTCTGGTCAGGCTCTGCAGTCGGTTCCTCGTAGAACGTGGGCAAAGCAAAGGGTAGTCTCTTGATGGTGCCTGTTTGCACAGGGTAGCCACTCCTTGGCTACAAGGGAGATTCTTCAGTCTTCTTCTTTCGTCGAATGTCGAAGGTCCAGAGTTTCTGTTCAGTTTTGCAGGTTCAGGATAATCTAAAGTCTTGAGGCCCAACTCCCACTCTTATACTGATCTGGGGGGCTGGGATACCTGCTAGGTCACGCCTTATGGGTGGTGTGAGAAGTTGGCCTGATGTATGATGTCACTAGTTATAGTGTACACCTTATATCAGTCCAAATACCCTTATGGTGATTGGTTGTAAAGTCAACCTTATAGACCAGCTATCCTAGTGGTAGCATGGACAAGAGCAGTCTTAGGCTAAACTCTGAATGGCATGTGAAGCCAGCTGTGATACCATATATAATCCCTTGAATACCAAATGAAAGGACACCACACCAGATATATATATAAAATAAAGGGTATTTATTCTAAGCAAACCCTCAGCACTCTTTATGAGTTTAGAGGTAAGTACAACACAGTCTTATTAATGCATACAGTAAGTCACACAGGTAAGTAATACAGTTAGGCCCTAGGGGCCACGCAAACCATATACTAAATAAGTGGTATAAGAACCACTGTCACGGAAATAGAATAGGCCTAGGCCTAGGGAATCGCTGGGGCTACACTACACTAGCGTTAGTTAGGAAGTGGGAGGCCCACGGGATTCGTGTGCAGAGTGGAAACACTCACGCGTAATGCGTAAAAGTCAATAGCAATGTTACAGTTTAGAAATAGATAGATTTAGGACACTTCCGGAGTAGCTAGGAAGTTGAGACTTGAAAACTAGACACTAGGATAGTCACTATCCTGATGAGCACCGGAGTACCCAAGTTACCTAGCCCACAGGCTGCGGGTGCATAGGGGTGAAGATGCGTCGTTTTCGTCGTCGACTCCTATGGATGCCTGAAGAAAGATGCTGACAGGCAGTCAGTGAAGAGTGTCCGGTGGATCCCAAGGCTGGGATCAAGAAGAGAAGAAACCTGCAAGCAGAGGGGACAGAGTCAAGGTCACTAGCCAGTGACCACGTGGAACCAGGAAGGAACCAGGCGATGTCGTGAAGAGTTGCAGGTGAAGGTGAAGCTTGTCGCTGCAGCCAGGAGGACCAGGAAGCGTCGAGGACGACCAGGACCAGGAGGCGAGCTGTCCCACGAAGGCTCTTGCTGTCGGCGGCGTCGAAGTTGGACTAGGACTCACCAAGCCTTGGCAAGCGGAACCCACGAAGAACAAGGGACTTGCTTCTGGTGCAGACCAGGAAGGTCTGGGGTGCTTCTTCTTTGCAGAGAAGCGGGAGCCAGTCTGGAGGAGCCAAACCAGCGCAGAAGATTTCAGGGAGCGTCGTCACAGAGGCCACTAGCCAGCGGGCAAGCAACCGGACAGACGCGGCAAGCAGGAAAATGCTGAAGGGCCCCACGCAGGACTCGTGGAGTGTGGGGGGCTGGTCTTCGGTGCAGATGGTGCTTGGGGTTGGGGCTTCTCAATCCCCGGTGCACAACTTCGAGGGTACCTCAGAAGCTGCGCTGTAAGTTACTAGCCACTTTTCCCAGGTAGCCGGTCCCACGTCGCTCGTCGCCTCCACGGATCTCAGCTCTGCTGCAGATGTGGATGAGGGTCGGAGAAGTCTGGAAATCAAGGCTCTGGTCGGGCTCTGCAGTCGGTTCCTCGTCGAACGTTTCACAAAGCAAAGGGTAGTCACTTGATGGTGCCTGTTTGCACAGGGTAGCCACTCCTTGGCTACAAGGGAGATTCTTCAGTCTTCTTCTTTCGTCGAATGTCGAAGGTCCAGAGTTTCTGTTCAGTTTTGCAGGTTCAGGATAATCTAATGTCTTGAGGCCCAACTCCCACTCTTATACTAATCTGGGGGGCTGGGATACCTGCTAGGTCACGCCTTATGGGTGGGACCTGGGAGGGGGTGGTTACACCCACTTCCCTTTGTCCAGTTTCGCGCTGGGGCTGGAGTGCCCCAGCGCCGGTTTGAACTGGACTATGCAAGGAACACCTTGTGTGCCCCAGGCATGTCTCATTCCTTTCAGCCCACCCTGCCCCAATACACTAAAGGCTGTCTGGGGAGGTGCTAGCACCTCCCCAAGCAGGAAACCTATTGTCCAGGCCTCCCTGGCTGGGATCACTCCCAGCTGCAGGAGGTCAGACTTGTGTCTGTGGCAGCAGCATCCATTTTGTGATGCTGAGGCTTTGGTTAGAGATAAACAGCAAAGTATGATTTTAACATGTCTCTCCCTCTAGAAGGGGGGAATAATATCCTCATCACCAGAAATGGTATGGGGGTATTATTCCAAAGTGTTAGACACCTTACACGACATGTTTTGATACAGCCCAACCATAGTTACCATAACCGTTTAAGATTATAAGGCACTTTAAGAGTATATGGTAGGCTATATCATAGAACAGCTATAAGGACATGGTTCCGAAAGCTGCAGACAGGCTCAGCTCATGCTAGAGCACCATCTCACATGTTACCAAGCACTCTGCCTCCAGGATTGTTAAGGCCTGCCATAGGAGTGACTGATAGGTACACATGTGTCTATATATAAGGTAGGTATAGGAATACTACACCTAAGCAAGGGGTGATTACACGACCTTGCCCCAGCTGAGTGATCAGCCAGTTGTGTCTGATTGGAAGGCCAGACCAGGGGTGGCATAATACATGCTGCAGCCCCTGGGAGGCCTAGGGTACACCTATGCCCTGGGTACCTAGGGTACACTGTACAGGGTCCAATAAGGTGATCCTTACCAATTGGTTATGTACCTAGGGTACATGGAGTCCATTTTACAGAGAGAGCAGACAGCCTGAGACCCTGAATGGCAGGATCTCAGGCCAACTAAGTCGAAAAACCAGCTAGACACTAGGCAAAAAGTTGGGGGTAACCATAGTCAGATATCCACCTTCCTACACAACCCCCCCCCAAACGAAAGGAGATAAGGCTGGCCTTTACAAGGTAAGCCTCTATTGCCTGAGTGGCCATATAAGGAAGAACCAGCACTGGCATGGTTACCCCCTGTCTCATGGTCCACTAAGCAATCCCTCATCCTAAAGATATCATAGGGTCTCCACCATAGGGAATCTCTACCTTTGGTGTGTCTTTGCAAAGTAAAAGGCTGGTGTTGAGATGGAGTACTGAAGTGAGTGTCCTCAAAGTGAGGCCTCAGCTTCCTCCAATCATCCTCCACCCTGGATGCCTTTCTTTCTCTAACTGAGTTGCACTGTGCTCTCAGGGTCAGCCTCTGGCTACCTAAAGCTGGAGGCTGGGTCCCTTTTGTGGGCTTACTGGAGGGACAGGTCAGGTTTGGGGCCCTAAGGTCCCAGGTTTGCCTGTGCCCAACAGAATCCCTCTGGGGGAGGTCCCTAACTACCTGTACAGGGGATCCCTCAGGAATGTTTTTACCCATCACCTGGCTAGGGCTACTAGCCAGGCAATCCTCATTCTTTTCATGGGGGGGTTCTTGTGGACAGGGGCCCTCTTGGGGTCCACTGGCCTCCCTGACCTCTGCAGCCCTGGGCTGACTGAGGCAGGGTAGAGAGAGGCAGGCTACCTGCACCAGACTGGGTCCCACCTTGGAAGGGGCCACTGACATCAGAGGCTCTGCCAGGCCAGGCCTGGCTACCTCTGGGGCAGTTCCTTCACAAGGGGTGAGGTCAGATCCCTGAGGAGGCTGACCTCTTCCTAATGTCTGGGGAGAGGGAGACTTTTCTTCCTCCCCACTACTCTCTGTTTGTGTGGAGTGATCCATAGTTTCAGGCTTCACTACACCTATATCAGTCTGAGTGTGGGCTGAGACCATTACAGCCTTGCCAACCTTTTCAGGAAGGCACTCAGTTTGTGTTTGAGCTGTGACTGTCACAGCTCTGCCAATTTCTACAGGGAAGTCTGTCTGTGCCTGGGCTGTGGCTACCACTGCCCTTCCAACCTTTTCAGGGAGGAAAGCTACTTGGACAGGGGTTGTGACTGGCACAACCCCACTACCCTTTTTGGAAAGGCCTACCATTTCAGAATGGGTGTCCTGTTCAACTCCAGCCCAAGCTGAGAGTTCTAAGTCATTCCCCAGCAAGCAGTCCACAGGCAAGGTTGGAGACACTGCCACCCTTTTAGGGCCAGTGACACCTCCCCAGCTGAGACATACCTCTGCCATGGGATGACTGTTCTGTTTGCCATCAATGTTAGTTACCTGGTATGAGAAACCAGGCAAAAGCTGCTCAGAGGGAACTAGCCTATGGGCCACCATAGTGATGCTAGCTCCAGTGTCTCTGTAGGCCTCAGCTTTTCTACCATTGATGTAGGGTTCCTGTCTGTACCTACCCAAAGTGTTGGGACAGGCAGTGAAGTTGGCAAACCCCATGCCACCATCACAGACAAGAGTAGCTGCTGCAGGGGAATTGGCTAAGCCAGGATCCCCCTGTGTTCCCCAAGAAAACCCAACCAAATTTTTGGGGGCACTCCCACCACCTGGGGGATTACTGCTGACAGTAATAGGTGGTGTGACAGGAGTAGTTGGAGGAACAGTTTTGTTTTTAGCCTGTGGACAACTGCTGTCAGTTTTCCAATGCCCAGGTGTTTTACACACATGGCAGTAAGGCTTTTTAACTGTGGTAGAGGAGGGAGCTTGGGACCCACCACCCTGTGTGGAGTTTTGGGGCCCTGAGGAAGATTTCTCTTTTGCTTTATCCCCACCCTTCTCTTGAGGCTTGGTGGTATCTTTCTTTTGGTCACCACCCTGATTTTTAGGCCTAATCCTGGTCCTGACCCATTTATCTGCCCTCTTTCCCAATTCTTGGGGAGAGGTCAAATCTGAGTCTACCAGGTGTTGATGGAGGAGCTGGTTCTGACAATTACTAAGGATCTGCTCCCTCATAATCAAGTTGTACAATCCTGTATAGTCCTGCACCTTGCTGCCAGTTAACCAACCTTCCAAAGCCTTAGTGGCACAATCCACAAAATCAGACCAGTCCTGTGTCTGTGTCTTCTGGGTGTCTCTGAACAACAACCTATATTGCTCAGTGGTTAAGCCAAACCCATCTATCAGAGCACTCTTCAGGACTTTGTAATTATTTGCATCCTCATCACTGACTGTGAGGAGCTTGTCTCTACCTTTATCAGAAAAGGAGAGCCACAAGATAGCTGCCCACTGACTTTGGGGTACCTGCTGTACTTTGCAGGCCCTCTCCAAAGCAGTCATCCATTTGTGGATGTCATCCCCATTCTGATATGGGGGGACTATCTTGCTTAGGTTTCTATGGTCATAAGACCTATCCCTATCTCTAGGAATGTTGCTGCCACCAGTGGGTTCTGACCCACACAATTTTTGCTCTCTAGCCAGAGCAAGCTTCTCTTTGGCAAGGGCAATTTCTTCCCTCTGAATCCTCAGATTAGCTTCCCTCATTCTGGCTTTATGCTCCTTTCTCTCAGGTGAAGTCATTCCCCTGTGAGAGGAAGCATTGGAGATGCTAGAAACATGGGAGTGGATGGATTCCCTTGAAGGGGATCTGTCCCTCCTGCTTCTCTGTGAAAGCCCACTTGGGGGTCTGTATGGGGGGACCCCATGCAAACTCCCATGTAAACTTAGGTTAGCCTGGCTAAGTCTTCCTACTTGGCCCTGGCTGTCTACCTCTTCCTCTGAAGTCCCATCTGACTCATCTGTGGTGGGTAGACCCCTATCTACAGCTATGGCACCATCCCTGGCAGCTCTTTCAGCATCATAGGCCTCCAGAAGCTCCACTAGCTGTCTAAGGGTAGGGTTTGCACCCTGTTTTATTCCTCTGGAGGTACACAATTGTCTCATCTCCTGGAATGTTAAGGTATCATACCTAGAGGGGGTCTTCTGCAGACCTGCCCCTCCTGAGAGAGCATCTACTTGATCTTCTCCCAGAGGCATGATCTAGTGAGGGTGTGGTGTGTGCACCTACCTACACTAGTTGTTTCTACTAAACCTCTCTAGTAGTTGTAGTCAGGGTGTGTTACTCCCTTCAACCTACAACTACCAAGTCCAGTAGGACTTAAGTATTATAACTATGTAATATGTACCTAGACAATATCTGTGTGATCTTTCAATTTAGTATCACAAGATTACAATGGTATTACAACAGCAAGCTCAGATCCCACCGCTGCCACCAATGTGAGAAGTTGGCCTGATGTATGATGTCACTAGTTATAGTGTACACCTTATATCAGTCCAAATACCCTTATGGTGATTGGTTGTAAAGTCAACCTTATAGACCAGCTATCCTAGTGGTAGCATGGACAAGAGCAGTCTTAGGCTAAACTCTGAATGGCATGTGAAGCCAGCTGTGATACCATATATAATCCCTTGAATACCAAATGAAAGGACACCACACCAGATATATATATAAAATAAAAGGTATTTATTCTAAGCAAACCCTCAGCACTCTTTATGAGTTTAGAGGTAAGTACAACACAGTCTTATTAATGCATACAGTAAGTCACACAGGTAAGTAATACAGTTAGGCCCTAGGGGCCACGCAAACCATATACTAAATAAGTGGTATAAGAACCACTGTCACGGAAATAGAATAGGCCTAGGCCTAGGGAATCGCTGGGGCTACACTACACTAGCGTTAGTTAGGAAGTGGGAGGCCCACGGGATTCGTGTGCAGAGTGGAAACACTCACGCGTAATGCGTAAAAGTCAATAGCAATGTTACAGTTTAGAAATAGATAGATTTAGGACACTTCCGGAGTAGCTAGGAAGTTGAGACTTGAAAACTAGACACTAGGATAGTCACTATCCTGATGAGCACCGGAGTACCCAAGTTACCTAGCCCACAGGCTGCGGGTGCATAGGGGTGAAGATGCGTCGTTTTCGTCGTCGACTCCTATGGATGCCTGAAGAAAGATGCTGACAGGCAGTCAGTGAAGAGTGTCCGGTGGATCCCAAGGCTGGGATCAAGAAGAGAAGAAACCTGCAAGCAGAGGGGACAGAGTCAAGGTCACTAGCCAGTGACCACGTGGAACCAGGAAGGAACCAGGCGATGTCGTGAAGAGTTGCAGGTGAAGGTGAAGCTTGTCGCTGCAGCCAGGAGGACCAGGAAGCGTCGAGGACGACCAGGACCAGGAGGCGAGCTGTCCCACGAAGGCTCTTGCTGTCGGCGGCGTCGAAGTTGGACTAGGACTCACCAAGCCTTGGCAAGCGGAACCCACGAAGAACAAGGGACTTGCTTCTGGTGCAGACCAGGAAGGTCTGGGGTGCTTCTTCTTTGCAGAGAAGCGGGAGCCAGTCTGGAGGAGCCAAACCAGCGCAGAAGATTTCAGGGAGCGTCGTCACAGAGGCCACTAGCCAGCGGGCAAGCAACCGGACAGACGCGGCAAGCAGGAAAATGCTGAAGGGCCCCACGCAGGACTCGTGGAGTGTGGGGGGCTGGTCTTCGGTGCAGATGGTGCTTGGGGTTGGGGCTTCTCAATCCCCGGTGCACAACTTCGAGGGTACCTCAGAAGCTGCGCTGTAAGTTACTAGCCACTTTTCCCAGGTAGCCGGTCCCACGTCGCTCGTCGCCTCCACGGATCTCAGCTCTGCTGCAGATGTGGATGAGGGTCGGAGAAGTCTGGAAATCAAGGCTCTGGTCGGGCTCTGCAGTCGGTTCCTCGTCGAACGTTTCACAAAGCAAAGGGTAGTCACTTGATGGTGCCTGTTTGCACAGGGTAGCCACTCCTTGGCTACAAGGGAGATTCTTCAGTCTTCTTCTTTCGTCGAATGTCGAAGGTCCAGAGTTTCTGTTCAGTTTTGCAGGTTCAGGATAATCTAATGTCTTGAGGCCCAACTCCCACTCTTATACTAATCTGGGGGGCTGGGATACCTGCTAGGTCACGCCTTATGGGTGGGACCTGGGAGGGGGTGGTTACACCCACTTCCCTTTGTCCAGTTTCGCGCCAGAGCTGGGGCTGGAGTGCCCCAGCGCCGGTTTGAACTGGACTATGCAAGGAACACCTTGTGTGCCCCAGGCATGTCTCATTCCTTTCAGCCCACCCTGCCCCAATACACTAAAGGCTGTCTGGGGAGGTGCTAGCACCTCCCCAAGCAGGAAACCTATTGTCCAGGCCTCCCTGGCTGGGATCACTCCCAGCTGCAGGAGGTCAGACTTGTGTCTGTGGCAGCAGCATCCATTTTGTGATGCTGAGGCTTTGGTTAGAGATAAACAGCAAAGTATGATTTTAACATGTCTCTCCCTCTAGAAGGGGGGAATAATATCCTCATCACCAGAAATGGTATGGGGGTATTATTCCAAAGTGTTAGACACCTTACACGACATGTTTTGATACAGCCCAACCATAGTTACCATAACCGTTTAAGATTATAAGGCACTTTAAGAGTATATGGTAGGCTATATCATAGAACAGCTATAAGGACATGGTTCCGAAAGCTGCAGACAGGCTCAGCTCATGCTAGAGCACCATCTCACATGTTACCAAGCACTCTGCCTCCAGGATTGTTAAGGCCTGCCATAGGAGTGACTGATAGGTACACATGTGTCTATATATAAGGTAGGTATAGGAATACTACACCTAAGCAAGGGGTGATTACACGACCTTGCCCCAGCTGAGTGATCAGCCAGTTGTGTCTGATTGGAAGGCCAGACCAGGGGTGGCATAATACATGCTGCAGCCCCTGGGAGGCCTAGGGTACACCTATGCCCTGGGTACCTAGGGTACACTGTACAGGGTCCAATAAGGTGATCCTTACCAATTGGTTATGTACCTAGGGTACATGGAGTCCATTTTACAGAGAGAGCAGACAGCCTGAGACCCTGAATGGCAGGATCTCAGGCCAACTAAGTCGAAAAACCAGCTAGACACTAGGCAAAAAGTTGGGGGTAACCATAGTCAGATATCCACCTTCCTACAGGTGGGACCTGGGAGGGGGTGGTTACACCCACTTCCCTTTGTCCAGTTTCGCGCCAGAGCTGGGGCTGGAGTGCCCCAGCGCCGGTTTGAACTGGACTATGCAAGGAACACCTTGTGTGCCCCAGGCATGTCTCATTCCTTTCAGCCCACCCTGCCCCAATACACTAAAGGCTGTCTGGGGAGGTGCTAGCACCTCCCCAAGCAGGAAACCTATTGTCCAGGCCTCCCTGGCTGGGATCACTCCCAGCTGCAGGAGGTCAGACTTGTGTCGTGGCAGCAGCATCCATTTTGTGATGCTGAGGCTTTGGTCAGAGGCTAACAGTTGAAGTATGATTTTAACATGTCTTTCCCTCTAGAAGGGGGGAATAATATTCTCATGTCCAGAAATGGCATGGGGGTATTATTCCCTAGTGTTAGACACCTTACACGACATGTTTTGATAAAGCCAAACCATAGTTACCATAACCGTCTAAGATTATAAGGCACTTTAAGAGTATATGGTAGGCTATATCATAGAACAGCTATAAGGACAAGGTTCCGAAAGCTGCAGACAGGCTCAGCTCATGCTAGAGCACCATCTCACATGTTACCAAGCACTCTGCCTCCAGGATTGTCAAGGCCTGCCATAGGAGTGACTGATAGGTACACATGTGTCTATATGTAAGTTAGGTATAGGAATACTACACCTAAGCAAGGGGTGATTACACGACCTTGCCCCAGCTGAGTGATCAGCCAGTTGTGTCAAAATGGAAGGCCAGGCCAGGGGTGGCATAATACATGCTGCAGCCCCTGGTAGGCCTAGGGTACACCTATGCCCTGGGTACCTAGGGTACACTGTACAGGGGCCAATAAGGTGATCCTATCCAAATGGGTTATGCACCTAAAGTACATAGTATTAATTTAGAGAGAGAACAGCAGGGCTGTGGGTCTGATTAGCAGGCCCACAGCCACATCTAAGTCGAAAACCAGTAAAGCAAAAGCAAAAAGTGGGGGTGAACATAGAAAGCAGACCCTACTCTCCTACAGCGTCATCATCCATTGCCTTGATCCCTCATTGCCGGCTGAGGACACGTCCTATCCAGGAAGCTCTGGATGCTCAGTGGCGTCAGGTAACGGGATCTTTCCACGACATGATATGTGTCACAGATCAAATGAAGTCAGCACTCGCATGGTGGACAATTCCAGCCAACTTGACGGAAGGCATGTCCTTTCTGTCGCTGCCACCGGACAGGACACTCGCGACAGACGCCTCATTGGAGGGATGGGGCGCACATTTGGAGGATCTCTCTGTGAAGGGAAGATGGTCAACACATCAAAGATCTTGGCACATCAACAAGTTGGAGCTGATGGCGATTTTTCTGGCTCTAAAATCATTTCTACCTTTGCTCCAAGGAGAGTCAGTGCTAATACAGACAGACAACACAACCTGTATGCACTATGTGAACAAACAGGGCGGAACAAAATCCCCAAGTCTCTCCAGGTTAGCTCAAAGAATTTGGGACTGGTCTCTCAGTCATCAGATTATGATTACGGCAGTACACCTGCCAGGAGTATCCAATGTCCTAGCGGATTCCCTGAGCAGGTCCTCCTCGTCGACCCACGAGTGGGAGTTACACCAACCCACTCTAGAGAGGATATTCCAACTATGGGGTCGTCCGCAACTGGATCTCTTTGCTACGCCGGAGAACCGGAAATGCCGAAATTACGCAAGCTGGCATCCTCACAAGGAATCACAAGGGAATGCCCTTTTGATAAACTGGTGCAATCTATTTGCGTACGCCTTTCCTCCAATACCCCTCATACCTCAGGTTCTTTGGAAGATGAGGAGACAACCTTGCCACCTGATCCTAATAGCCCCGCGCTGGCCACGGCAAGCGTGGTTCTCAGAACTGCTCCTGCTGTCCCAATGCCAACCAATCCTCCTGCAACATCGGACGGATCTGCTCACAATGATCGAAGGGAGAATTTGTCATCCAAATCCCTCCTCACTGAGCTTATCGGCCTGGAACCTGAACACCATGAGTTCGCCCACCTAGACATCCCGCAGGATTGTAGGGATATTTTGGCCCAGGCAAGAGCACCCTCTACAGTCAGGACGTACAAGTTCAAATGGAAAAGATTCTGCCACTGGTGTGCTGCTAACGGAGTCCATCCGATACATTCCACGGCAGAGCAATTGCTACCATTCTTCTTGCACCTAGCCAGTTCTCATCCAGGGGATACTCATCAATAGTCATAATCTATGAATAATCCCCGCCCATGTGCGGGATCCCGGAGCATATAGAAAATACATATATATAAATATATATATATATACATATGTGAAAACATATAAATGCAGCCTAATAATGTTCAAAACATGGCAATGCTGTAAATTACATATTTTTGCATAGTAGTGCCCCCGTAACCCGTAAGGAAAAAAGGAAGCATCAGGCAAATTATAACACAGCACTGCTTTATTGCCATAAAGCAACATGTAATTGTAGGCATTCGCCAGTAGGCTGCAGTAGAGTATCAAGAATACAAGAAAACTGACACCTTGCCTTTAAGGCATTAGAGTAGGGGGACCGTGCCTTTAAGGCCTGCCCGTGACCCCCTGCTCCCATGATGCACTACAGGTGACAGTTGGGCCAGTTCTTTTTTCCGGCTCCTTCTGTGAGGATCCTGGAGCTTGAGCTCTTCAGTTTTTTGACTGAAATTTTGAATTACAGCTTTTTCTAGCTTTTTTCGACGTTTTCTGGCTTATAAGGGCTAATTCTGCTGGTTCCAGTGAATTTTCCAATTTTTTTCCAGTCAGAATGTCTCCTTTATTTAGGAAATGCCCTTCTTGTGGTAATAAAATGGCACTGCTGGATCCACACTCGGTGTGTATTGTGTGTTTACCATCAAAACACGATCCTGACCAGTGTCCCCACTGCCAGAAGTTCTCAAAGCGCACTCTGAGGGACAGAGAGCGCATTAAACTGCATGCAAGACTGGAGAAGGAACGAAGCCGTCGTGAAGGCGAGCATTCCTCATCAAGACCACCTTCTTCAGCTACGCAAGTACAGAAACGGCGACATACCAGCTCCCCGGGCTCCAAGAAGACCAGGAGTCCAAGAGGTTCGCCGTCGACGTCGAGGATGCCGGCGAAGAGGCAGAGAACTTCGGCGTCAAGGGATTCATCCCACCATCAAGAGTCTCCGCCGCGCAAAAGTAAGTCGGCGTCGAGAGGCGGCCCTTCGGGCTCGAAGGCTGCTAGTCTGGTGACATCTGAACTGTCTCCGTCGACGTCGAGGCTTCCGTCGACGTCGAGACACTCTCCGCCACCCTCGAGGGGGTCGACGTCGAGAGATGCGGCGACGTACATTCCGCCGCGAGTGGGCCGGTCGCCGTCGATGGTTACCCCCACTCGGCGACATAGAAGGTCGACGTCGAGAGGAAGATCGACGTCAAGAAGTCGACGTCGAGAGAGGTCGCCGTCAAGATCACCACGTCGACGTCGAGAGAGGTCGACGTCGAAGTCGCCCAGTCGACGTCGAGAGAGGTCGACGTCAAAGAGTCGGCGTCGAGAGAGGTCGACGTCGAAGTCGCCCAGTCGGCGTCGAGAGAGGTCGACGTCGAAGTCGCCCAGTCGACGTCGAGAGAGGTCGACGTCGAAGACACGGCCGACGTCGAGGTCATCTAGCCGACGTCAGGTGCCAGAGAAGAGGAGATCGACATCGAGGTCTCCACGACCGGCGTCGAGACCAGAACGGCCACACTTGCCGATGGTGACGCAGACGTCGTCGACGTCAAGGGATTCGACGTCGAGGGCGAAGACTGGACCGCCCGCGGAGAGGTCCCCAGGAGAACAGTCATCATCTCCGGGACTGCACATCGTGCAAATATCTCCAGAAAGATCACCCGAGGCTCCAGAGCGGTTTGGACTGTCACCGCGCTGGTTACGAGATGTGGGCGCTGCCGCATGTCGGAGTCCGGGATCGGACTACTCCCGCATGTATTCCCCACCGCGCAGGAGTAAATCGCCTCCGAGGGATCCACGGCCAATTTCACCACGCCGGTCTCGTTCCAGGGACCGTCGCACCGCGCCAAAACGTCCAAGATCTCCGTCCAAGCGCAGATCAGGATCAAGGGCTCACCAAAGCGAACGCTCCCACAAGAGGCGACGCACCAGGTCGTCCACTGGGACTGCATCCACAAGATCCTCAGTCCGGGACTATTCTCCTACTTTTTCATCCACGCCTCCATCGCGAGTGTCCCCGGTGGATGACATTATAACTTTCTCGGACGTCCTGGGTAGAGGGGCGCAAAAGTTGAACATCGCACTGCACGCCCCTCAGGCACCCACTTCTGTGATCTTTGACACTTTACACCATCGGTCAGCTCCCAGACCTCTGCTCCCGTTGGTGCCAGGATTGTTAGAACCAGCGATGGCCACGTTCCTTACACCAGCTACAGTGGGCTCGGTCCCCTCGAGAATAGCAAAGAAGTACAAGGCTCCGACCGAGGACCCTTTATTCTTGAGGGCGGACCCGCCAGCGGATTCGGTGATAGTGGCGGCGGCCATGAAGTCTCACTCAGCCTCAATATCTGCTTCTGTCCCCCCTGAGAAGGACAGCAAGCTGATGGACTCCTACGGCAGGAGAATGTGCAACACATCTGCCGCGCACATGAAGGTCGCTAGCGCTTCAGCCCTGCTAGGGAGGTATGATCGTTCCCTATGGGATTCCCTGGCCAGATTCGTGGAGAGATTGCCTAGGGAGGACAGGCAGGACTTCACGGAGATCCTACATGAAGGCGGACTGGTGGCAAACCAAGTAATAAGCGCAGCGGCGGATGCATCAGACCTAGCCGCGCATGGCTACTCCCATGGCATCTGCTCCCGCCGTTCGGCCTGGCTCAGATTAACAGCCCTCAAACCAGATGCGCAGAAAAGGATTCTTAACCTGCCGTTTAATGGATCATCGCTATTTGGAGCTCATGCGGACGACCAAATGAGCAAGATGAAAACGGAATTGGACACTGTAAAGGCTGTGGGACTGGAAAAACGCAAAGAGTTCCGCAAGCGCTTTCGCCAGGGCGACAAACGTGCCTTTCACCAGCGCGTTCAAACGCCCCAATGGTCCTCTCAAAACCAACAGAGGTCCCAGTTTCAGCAAAGGGGCCGGGGCAGAGGAAGAGGAAATGCTAAACAGCAGCAGTCCTCTAACAAGCAACCTCCCAAGCAGTGAAAACTTACTTCCTCCGCACTCGTTCGCCACTCCGGTGGGAGGAAGTGTCACCGCTCACCTGGCAGAGTGGAATACAATTACAAACGACAGATGGGTGCTGAGTATTGTAGAGCGTGGCTACTTGCTGAGGTTCAAATCTCCCCCTCCGCAGGTACCCCCACGGAAACAGCCACTCCCTCTCAGCCAAAACAAGCTTTTAAAGGACGAAGTTGCCACTCTCCTCTCCAAAAACGCCATAGAGGAAGTTCCAAACAGGCAGAGAAATCAGGGAGTGTACTCCCGGTATTTTCTTGTTCAGAAAAGAGGAGCGATCGGAGACTACAGACCCATCCTCGATCTCCGCCTACTCAACAGATTTCTCAGAAGGGAAAAATTCAGGATGCTAGCACTGCACCAGATCTTCCCACATCTACACCAAGGGGACTGGATGTGTGCCATCGATTTACAGGATGCATACTTCCACATTCCTGTCTCAGCGAAACATCGGAAGTTTCTCAGATTTCGCATCTTTCACCAACATTATCAATACAAGGTCCTGCCATTCGGCCTCAAGTCCGCGCCACGAACGTTCCAAAGTGCATGGCGGTGGTGGCTGCATTTCTCCGCAAACGGAAGATATTCGTCTACCCATATCTAGACGACTGGCTCTTAAAAAGTTCCACCCCGGTTCAACTCCAGAGTCATCTCTCGTTCTGCCTAAACCTTCTACACTCGTTGGGCCTTCAGGTCAACTACCGGAAGTCGATCCTCAATCCAACTCAGCGGATCCACTACCTGGGCGCCTCTCTAGACTCCTCAAGCGCAAGCGTGTGTCCTTCGGAGGAGAGGTTATCCTCCATGCTGCAAAAAAGCTGCACGCTTCTCAGCATGGAATATCCCACAGCCAGACAAGTGTCATCTCTCCTGGGATCCATGGCCTCGTGCATCTACATCGTGCCCAACGCACGTCTGCACATGCGTCCTCTGCAACAAGACCTAGAGGATCAGTGGTCGCAGAGGACCGGCCGCTGGGAAGATCACATTACCCTTCATCAAGCCGCCAAAGATTCCATCCGGTGGTGGATGAAGCGCTCCCATCTGCTTCACGGCGTCCCATTCCATCAGGCGCCTCCGACACAGACGGTGGTCACAGACGCCTCCATGCAGGGCTGGGGGGCTCATATGGGCCGGCTTCAAGTACAAGGTCTCTGGTCCGCTACCGAGCAGAGCTATCACATCAACTTCTTGGAGCTACGAGCAGTCCACCTCGCTCTCAAGTCCCTGTACCCATCCCTGCAGACCGACTATGTTCAGGTTCAGACGGACAACACCACAACTATGTTCTATCTGAACAAGCAAGGAGGGACCAGATCACGGGTCCTGTCTCTGGAGGCCCAGTCAATCTGGAAATGGCTTCTGGCGAGAAACCTGACGATCGTCGCTGTTCACCTGCCAGGGACCCTGAACGTGCAGGCGGACGGCCTCAGCAGAGACTTCGTCGAAGCGCACGACTGGGTGCTCAACGAAGGCGTCGCTCAAGACATCTTCCGCTTGTGGGGCATACCAGACATCGATCTGTTCGCAGACGCGGACAACAAAAAATGCCCCGTCTTCGCCTCCAGGTTCCCTCAACGGGGGTCGCAGGGGAACGCGCTGTTGATCAGCTGGTCGAGGACATTGCTTTACGCTTTTCCTCCTCTCCCTCTCATCCCGGCTGTGATTCAGAAGTTCTACAGGGCCAGAACTCGGATGATCCTAATAGCACCGGAGTGGCCCCGGCAGTGGTGGTACCCGGATCTACTCCAGCTGTCGGAGGTACCACAGAGGAGGTTGCCATGCCTGCCGAACTTGCTGACCAAGGACAAGGGGAGAGTGTTCCACCCCAATCTCCCCTCCCTCCGCTTGACGGCATGGCTCCTGAATTCATCCAGTACGGACATCTAGATCTTCCACCGGACTGTATGAGCATTCTTCGGGAGGCGAAGAGGCCCTCCACGAGGAAGTCGTATGGCTTTAAATGGAAAAGATTCTGCTTCTGGTGTAGAGATAACACCCTTGATCCGATCCGGGGTCAAGAACAGGTTATTCTTCCCTACTTACTGTACTTGGCGAAGTCTGGGTTAAAGTACTCTTCCATCAGAGTACACTTAGCTGCTATTACAGCCTATAGGAAGTCTCCTACCCAGACCTCATTCTTTCAGATGCCAGTGGTAAAGGATTTCTTAGAAGGGCTTAAGAAAGTTTACCCACCTGTGAGGTCTCCTTCCCCTTCCTGGGAACTGAACATCGTTCTCTCTAAACTGATGGGAGGTCCTTTTGAGCCGATTCATAAGGCTTCCTTGCAACATCTGACCTGGAAGGCTGCCTTCTTAGTAGCCATCACTTCGGCCCGTAGGGTTAGTGAAATTCAGGCCCTCTGCTGCAAGGAACCTTACACGGTGTTTCATGCTAATAGGGTGGTGCTCCGTACTCATCCGAGCTTCCTGCCCAAGGTGGTTTCGGACTTCCATATTAATCAGGTGATCACGTTGCCCACCTTCTTTCCTCAGCCGACCACACCCCCGGAGAGAGCTCTACACTCTCTTGACCTCCGGAGGGTTTTGAAATTCTATCTAGCTAAGACCCTTAATCTTAGAAAGTCAGACAGGCTCTTTGTTAACTATGGACCCACTAATACCGGGCTGGCTGCGGCCAAGAGATCTATCTCTAGATGGATTGTCTCTTGTATAGCTTTGGCTTACCAACTGTCCCACAAAGTTCTGCAGGGTAAACCTAGAGCACACTCTACTCGGGGGAAGGCTTCTACGGTAGCACTCCTTCGCAACGTTCCCATGTCTGAGATCTGTAAAGCGGCTACATGGCGCTCAGTCCATACTTTCACGCGCCATTATTGCCTAGATTCAGACGCACAGGCCGACGCCCAGGTGGGGCAGGCCTCTTTGAGGAACCTATTTGCATAACTGTAATGCAAGATGTGTCTTTTAATGTATGTTTTAACTGCTTTGTTGCTCGTCCGCGAGACTTTGGGTATGGGCTTGCTACTCTATTCATAGATTATGACTATTGATGAGTATCCCCTGGATGAGAAGGATTAGTTACTTACCTGTAATCCTAGTTCTCATCCAGGGGTATACTCATCAAAGTCATAAGCGACCCACCCACCTCCCCGGACGAGCAATGTTTTCTCTTTAAATAAGTGATGTATGGAAGACAGATCTACTCAGGTGCGGAGGCACCGCCAAAAAGAACTGGCCCAACTGTCACCTGTAGTGCATCATGGGAGCAGGGGGTCACGGGCAGGCCTTAAAGGCACGGTCCCCCTACTCTAATGCCTTAAAGGCAAGGTGTCAGTTTTCTTGTATTCTTGATACTCTACTGCAGCCTACTGGCGAATGCCTACAATTACATGTTGCTTTATGGCAATAAAGCAGTGCTGTGTTATAATTTGCCTGATGCTTCCTTTTTTCCTTACGGGTTACGGGGGCACTACTATGCAAAAATATGTAATTTACAGCATTGCCATGTTTTGAACATTATTAGGCTGCATTTATATGTTTTCACATATGTATATATATATATATTTATATATATGTATTTTCTATATGCTCCGGGATCCCGCACATGGGCGGGGATTATTCATAGATTATGACTTTGATGAGTATACCCCTGGATGAGAACTAGGATTACAGGTAAGTAACTAATCCTTCTGGACTGTCTCATGCAACCCTACGGGTTTTTCTAGCAGCTATTTCCCGTTTCCGGCAAGATGGATCAAGTTCCCTTTGTTCCTCAAGAATAATCCGCCAATTCTTTAAAGGCTTATTCCGAAAATTTCCGCCAGTTCGGCGTCCTCCTCCTTTGTGGCACCTCAACGTTGTGTTAGCGCAATTGATGAGACCTCCGTTCGAGCCCATTCACAAGGCCGACCTAAAATATCTAACTTGGAAAGTAGCCCTACTTCTGGCACTAACGTCTTCACGTCGTTTCAGTGACATCCATGCTTTTACCATCAAACCTCCGTTCCTGCAGTTCAAACCGGATGCTGTAGTGTTACGCACCAATCCATCATTTCTACCCAAGGTGCCTACTGACTTTCATATTAATGAGCCAGTAATATTAAAGACCTTTTTTGCCAATCCTCAGACACCTGCAGAACAAAGATTACATTCTTTGGACGTGAAGCGGTGTCTAAAGTTCTACATCAGTAAGACAGCTTCGTTGCGGAAATCCGATCAACTTTTTATAGCATATGGACGCTGTCATAAAGGACGTCAGGTTACTAAACCAACGATTGCACGCTGGATCTCGGCAGCTATTGTCTTTCGTCACCAAAGGGCAAATAAACCTCTGCAGTCTCCAGTGAGGGCACACTCCACTAGGGCAGTCTCATCATCTACTGCCTTATTTGCTGGAGTATCTTTGCAACACATCTGCAGAGCAGCTACGTGGTCGACCAGACACACGTTTACTAAGCACTACTGCTTGGCAACTTTAAGTGAGGAGGATGCTGCAGTGGGACAGGCAGTGCTGCGCAATCTTTTTAAGTAAGGTGAGCCTCTTCCTCCCACCTCCATATTGTTTCCATTTATATATTATGCATTTACAATGTTACAGTTGTTCGATACTGTTTTTATGCATAAGAAGATTGATTATCTTTATATATTTTGAATCTATTTTGGCATGGAAACAATGGTGATTGTTACTGCTAGCTATTCTATATTCAAGCATGTGAATCTATGAAAGACACCCTAATACTGGAGAAGAACAATTGTTACTTACCTGTAAACAGGTGGTTCTCCAGTATTGGTGTCTTTCATAGATTCACATGCGACCCTCCCTCCTCCCTTCAGAGGCTCTCTTCTCCTCATGCACTCTACAGTCACTCTTGTGCTACGAAAATCTGAGGTGAGAAGCTCTGAGGAGAAGGTTCTAGAAAGGGGCTGACGCCTGATTGGCTGGAGTTCGGACTTACATAATGACAGAGATAGACTACAAAAGTCTTTTGTCTCTCTCCATTGTATTCCTATGGAGTTTTCTCTTATAGGTACACCATGTGTGTTTTTACACCTATATAACGCTAATTATGTGATTACTTATGTATATATTTTGCTATATATATATATTGCTATTTTATTTACCGTGGGACTCCCACTCCGACGACGGGGAATATTCAAGCATGTGAATCTATGAAAGACACCAATACTGGAGAACCACCTGTTTACAGGTAAGTAACAATTGTTCTTTGTAAGCAATTTATTTTTGGTAGAGAAGAAGGACAAAGGATGGCATCCAGTGATAAACCTCAGAGGGCCGAACAAATTCTTAGTGTATCGTCATTTCAAGATGGAAGGGATACATGGCCTGAGGGATTCATTAATGGTAAAGGATTAGATGGTAAATTTGGACCAAAAGGATGCTCACTTAACAATTCCGATGGCAGATGAAAGTCACATTTTTTGCAATTCAAATGGAAAGAGAGCTTTTATCAATTCAAATGTTAGCCTTTCAGACTATCCTTAGCCCCTTGGTGTTTCACAAAGGTGATGAGGGTAGTAGTTGCTTATTTTCGAAAAAGAGGAATAAGGATGATTATTTATTTGGACAATATTTCGATATTATCACAATGCCAAATGGAGTTGAAAAATATTATGATGAAAGTGGTGAAGATGTTGGAGGAGTTAGGATTCATTTTGAACAGGGAATAGACTTGTATGGTTCCTTCACAAATGCTAGAGATTTTAGGTTTTATGGTAGACACAAGGTTATGTCAATTAAGCCTTCCAAGAAGATGAAAATGATCAGGAAAGAAGTTCAACAGAATTTAAAGAGAAATGTGGTTTCTTTAATGGAATTGGCAAGGATTATAGGACATTTGTCTTCTTCAGTCCAAGCTCAGAAAATAATGGGTCCAGATTGAGTATTTTTTGAGATTTTTAAGACAACAAAGACTATGTCCACTTTGGTCAGTTATCCAATTTATGTGGAAGAAAAGAAGTTGTGTGTAGTTGATTGTATTCAAGAGTATGAAACCGGAGTTTTAAAAAATAGAAGGGATGGTGATAAGCAACTTTTGATCTCTTATGTTAAACCCTTTAGTATGGTAAGCACTGCTACTATCTCTAGATGGGTGAAACATGTAATGTCTGAATGTGGGATAGATGTGAGAGAGTTTAATTCACATTCCTTGCATGGTGCTATAGCAAGTAAGATGTTTTGGTCAAGTGCTTGTTTAGAGGAAATTTTAAAAACGACAGATTGGGCAAATGCAGGCACTTTTGCTAAACATTATTTTAGGCCAATTAGGCATGTTTCAAACTTTGTTTTTAGTGGCTTTGAACATGCATAATGGTAGTCTGCGGTCTTGTAATGAAATGGCAATTCTCCAAGCATAGTGAAATGAGAATCAAGATGTCATTAAAGACACGAAGGCTAACAGAATCCCTCCCTGCGCAACCCTTTGGTTAGGAGTGGGGGGATAAGGTTGCAGGTTGAACCTAATTCTGTGTAATACTTTTATAAGTTGTGAGAAGTGTTAAGTTTTTAGATTGATATTTTTATATAATCTTATGCAGAATAATGGATGGCGTATTTTAAGAGGACGTGGTTGACGAAAAGAAGTTTATTAGAAGTTTTCAGCATTAAAAGAGGAAGAATGTTGGATGGAAGGAATATTTATTGACTTGTGTTTTCCAGTTCTAGTGTTTTATTCTATTGTGAAGTCTTTGAAGGTGCTGCAGGAGTGGCATTAAAACATGTTATGCATAATGTTAGCCTCTGTGTCTTTAATGAAATCTTGATTCTCATTTCACCATGCTTGGAGATTCACCATTTCACAATACTAATTTGGAGAATGTGTTTATTTTGGGTGATGTCATTTTTACCTTTCCTTCCGCTTGGACCAATTTTACTGTACCTTGCTCTCAAGCCAAGCTCTCTTAGACTCAGTTCATGAGTCAACTTTCTCTCCTTCATCTTTAGCTTGGCCAGTTCCAACTTAAGTTTCCTTTCTTGTTTCCTGTTCTCCAACTCCTGTGGGGACAAGCATCTGATAAATACACTACTCCCTGAGCATCATGGGGGATCCATGTCATCTACTGAAGCAGAGTGGAACTTGCCTTTCCCCTCCTCATCATCTGTGAGTGCTCCCTCCTTCTTATTGTTATCCATCTCATCATCCTCTGAGGCAGCCTACCATCTTTAAACCTTATCAAAAGCTCTCAAGGCTTCCTGTATTTCCAGCTTGGTAACCTATTTGTCTGCTTTAAATCATGTGTTCTTGCAGATTTTCAGGAGCTCAGGCCTGCTGATGGTGTCAAAGCTGCAGGCATCCATGGTACAATAAAAACCATTTGGGGCACATAAATTAAGAAAAAGAGGAAAAAAGGCAATTAAAAGGCCATGGATGGGGGAGTGGCCAAGCGGTCCAACATTGCGGACTTGTCTTAGCTTGGCTCCTGCAGCCCCGTAATCATCCATTAATATCCTGCTGGCTAATCCCCTATACCAAACAAAAACTCAGTGGCATTGTCGTCGTTCCATGCCCTGCGGTGCCTAGCGGGTGCCCCACTGAAGGGATTTAACCTCTGTGGTGATGGAGGAGCCCAGGATCGGACTTCGTGGGGTGTGGCCTGGGCTTTGTTTGGAGATTGCACCCTGTCATGCTTGACACCCAGCATCACACGATCTTCCGGCGCTGGAGACCAGACCCTGCCACAGCCCGAATCAGTCAGGCTAGGCCCTGGTGTGGCCTGTGGGTGAGGGAGACCTCCCTTAGTTACTAACCCCTGGTACACTCGACCCAAGACCCCGGAAACCTTAGAGGTACAGAGATCCTGCAGCTCACACCAAACGCTCTACCTCCACTCACATCTAATATACAGCCAATATGTCTAAGAGCCAGGGAATTGGCCCTGCCACGAAGCAAAGCATGATTTACAAATTAACAGGTGTGAACATAGGATCTACCAGCAACGCAGACACTCAACCTAATACTCCAGACAATGATACGCTTCTGGCTGCAATTACTGAGCTGTGAGATATGCTTGATGCGAAAACTGGCGTGTTTGGGGATGACGTCATGTTGCTGCGCAGGCCATTCTCAATGGTGTGGAACATTTAACTCAGGCTGAATCCAGGAATTATGGTGCAGAAGACACGATCACTACACTACATTGTAAGGTCAACTCCCTTGAAGAACTTACACAAGTGTTGCCACTCGGGTTAAAGATGCCGAAGGGATAGCCTGTCGTAATAACCTGAGATTCGTGGGATTCTCGAAGGGATGTGAGGGCTCCGATATGTGTGCATTCTTTGGTCACTGGATTAAAAGCAGTCCTCCTGCTTTTTCCTGGAGCATGCCCATCAGGCACTAACAGCAAAGTCTCCCCCAGGTGCCAGGCCACGGCCAGCCTTTGCCCAAATTTTTAATTACCACGACCCTTACCTCTGAATCTCCACTAATAATGATTTTCCTCGACTATACCTAATTGGTGCAACAACAGAGACAATCATTTACAGCAACGAAAACACGCCTCAGCGAATTACAAGTCCTTTACATGCTGCTTTTCACAGCTCACCTAAGAGTAAGCTACAAAAATAGCACCAAGCCAAGCTCTCTTAGACTCAGTTCATGAGTCAACTTTCTCTCCTTCATCTTTAGCTTGGCCAGTTCCAACTTAAGTTTCCTTTCTTGTTTCCTGTTCTCCAACTCCTGTGGGGACAAGCATCTGATAAATACACTACTCCCTGAGCATCATGGGGGATCCATGTCATCTACTGAAGCAGAGTGGAACTTGCCTTTCCCCTCCTCATCATCTGTGAGTGCTCCCTCCTTCTTATTGTTATCCATCTCATCATCCTCTGAGGCAGCCTACCATCTTTAAACCTTATCAAAAGCTCTCAAGGCTTCCTGTATTTCCAGCTTGGTAACCTATTTGTCTGCTTTAAATCATGTGTTCTTGCAGATTTTCAGGAGCTCAGGCCTGCTGATGGTGTCAAAGCTGCAGGCATCCATGGTACAATAAAAACCATTTGGGGCACATAAATTAAGAAAAAGAGGAAAAAAGGCAATTAAAAGGCCATGGATGGGGGAGTGGCCAAGCGGTCCAACATTGCGGACTTGTCTTAGCTTGGCTCCTGCAGCCCCGTAATCATCCATTAATATCCTGCTGGCTAATCCCCTATACCAAACAAAAACTCAGTGGCATTGTCGTCGTTCCATGCCCTGCGGTGCCTAGCGGGTGCCCCACTGAAGGGATTTAACCTCTGTGGTGATGGAGGAGCCCAGGATCGGACTTCGTGGGGTGTGGCCTGGGCTTTGTTTGGAGATTGCACCCTGTCATGCTTGACACCCAGCATCACACGATCTTCCGGCGCTGGAGACCAGACCCTGCCACAGCCCGAATCAGTCAGGCTAGGCCCTGGTGTGGCCTGTGGGTGAGGGAGACCTCCCTTAGTTACTAACCCCTGGTACACTCGACCCAAGACCCCGGAAACCTTAGAGGTACAGAGATCCTGCAGCTCACACCAAACGCTCTACCTCCACTCACATCTAATATACAGCCAATATGTCTAAGAGCCAGGGAATTGGCCCTGCCACGAAGCAAAGCATGATTTACAAATTAACAGGTGTGAACATAGGATCTACCAGCAACGCAGACACTCAACCTAATACTCCAGACAATGATACACTTCTGGCTGCAATTACTGAGCTGTGAGATATGCTTGATGCGAAAACTGGCGTGTTTGGGGATGACGTCATGTTGCTGCGCAGGCCATTCTCAATGGTGTGGAACATTTAACTCAGGCTGAATCCAGGAATTATGGTGCAGAAGACACGATCACTACACTACATTGTAAGGTCAACTCCCTTGAAGAACTTACACAAGTGTTGCCACTCGGGTTAAAGATGCCGAAGGGATAGCCTGTCGTAATAACCTGAGATTCGTGGGATTCTCGAAGGGATGTGAGGGCTCCGATATGTGTGCATTCTTTGGTCACTGGATTAAAAGCAGTCCTCCTGCTTTTTCCTGGAGCATGCCCATCAGGCACTAACAGCAAAGTCTCCCCCAGGTGCCAGGCCACGGCCAGCCTTTGCCCAAATTTTTAATTACCACGACCCTTACCTCTGAATCTCCACTAATAATGATTTTCCTCGACTATACCTAATTGGTGCAACAACAGAGACAATCATTTACAGCAACGAAAACACGCCTCAGCGAATTACAAGTCCTTTACATGCTGCTTTTCACAGCTCACCTAAGAGTAAGCTACAAAAATAGCACCCTGTTCTCTGTCACCCCGGAGGAAGTCTTCCAATGGGAGACTAGCATAGGCCAGTCAAGCCTCACACACTGCCGCCTCAGGACGCAGGCTCATTCTCTGGAGACCCACGCCTCCAACAGAGTAACTCAAAAGAAAAACAAAGACAAGATCTTCCTGGTGCTCCAGATCTAGAAGTAATCAACAAGCTAGAAGTAATCAACAAGCTTTGCTACCACATTGCGGTATTCTCGGACTTCATGACTGTCGACGACAACACGCTTGTTCTTTGGCACTAACATGGCCTACTATGTACGAACTGATTTCTCAGACCACTGGGTTGTATGCCAGGGATGGGACATTTGGGGAACCATTGAACAGTTACAGCCCCCATCCCATGTTGGGAGGGGAACTGCTTAAGGTCTGCAACAGATGCTTCAAAATTCTATGAGGTATTGGGGTGGGTGTGGGAGCGGGGGGGAGAGTGTGTTACAGATGTGGTAAGACTCGGTTGTCACAGTCATTGCGCATCCATCTCATTATCTCTATTTGAGCCCTGATCGCTATACCCCCAACACCAGGGGTGGTGCGTCCATTAGGGCGCTTGGGCGTTGCCCCACCACTAATTAATTTCAGGCACGCACTAGTCGAGTTGAGGAACAAGCGTGCGAGCCGTCCCGATACCGTCACTCTTAGTCTCACTCACATTACATTTGCAAATTACAATATCAGGCGGCCGCCGCTGCAGGCAGTCGGCTCAGAAGGGGGCGGGGCAGCAGGTGTTCAGTGCGAGCGCATGTGCATCCACGATAATATGTATCGATCAGGTGGTCAGCATAGCCCACAGCAAGTTTGCGCATGTTCTGTTTTGCGACCAGCCCGAACATACGCACTAAGCTGCTCATTAGAAGAGCAACGGTTGTTCCATGCTGCTCTTCTAATGAGCAGCCTAGTGCGCATGTTCGGGCTGATCGCAATTTTTTTTAAGCCCTAAGCAGAACATGCGCACTACTGCTCAAGCCAATCCTGGCACTGATGCTGGAGCAGCGTCTGGATTGGCTGAGTCGTAGGTGGTACAGTACTTGCCAGCCAGGAGCAAGCATTGCGTCGGGTGACGGGAACTGGCTGAACCTGCAGCTGCGCTGCGGCCAGGCGGGCACCAGTATGGTAACGTTGTATTTGTTTATTTTTATTCCCCCCCGCCCGTGAGCATGCCGGTCGCGGCATCTTGACAACGTGTGTGGCTGAGCATGTCACATATCCACCCTGCTGCTATCAGTGTGTGTATGCGAGACCAGACGCATCCATGACGCTGCTTCTACTATTGTACACGCGTGGCTGTTGCACATGCACCTACTGCTGTCAGCGATGCTGCGTAGGACAGAGCAGGGCACTGCAACCGCTGTCACGGGCAACTGTAGTCGCACATAACACTCGCTGCTGCCAGAACAAGTTCGTATTACAGTGGCACAACACACAACGCAGACTGGAATGCGTTTGGTTACAAACGCGCAGCATGTGCATTAACCCGCTAGGCTTCCCTCCCTTCCAGTCCTAGTCATGGGACATTGCATTGACAATGAAAGGCATGTTTTTCTTTTCCTTATCATTTGAGACGCTTTCAATGCCTGGGTAGTGCCACACAGAATGTGTTGAGATAATGCAAGCACTGGTGCATGCATAACAAAATACGAATTGTCTGGTTTGCAAAAGGTACATTCCTATTGTATGTATTGCCGCCTTTCAGTATATCATTACGTCGGGCATGTGGGGTGAGGGTATGAAGTAAACGTTTGGGTGGCTGCGTACGGGTTCGTTTACTTTCTTGTATTATTTTTAGAAATATTATTGTTCGGGTCCTTTTATATATAAGTTATGCAGTCCACCACCCGTATCTGTAAATGCTTTGCGCCACATGCCAGTCCTGTTCTACGTATTTTTTTCTCTCTACAAAGCTGCAGGTGCTCAGTGCCGGCAGCTATGCTGTGTCTCGGGCTGCGCTCTGGGGAAGGAGACATGATCATTTGACCAACAGTTTCACAGTGCATGCTTGAATCGTGGCTACGTGCTTTCTGAAGCCCTGCATATTGTTCATATCCGCGTTTGTTGGTGCAGGTAAGAGTTCCTCGTTTGCTTTCATAGAATCCCAGCTTTGCTTTCCAGTGATGATTATCTGACCCACTCCGGCTCCCGTCCAGTCCACGCGCAACTGGAGGAAGTGCACCTGCTGGGAAGGCTCAGTTCATGCCTGCATTCATCTTCATGGTAGCCACAAAAGCCGCTGCAGAAACCAATGCTTTCCTTCCTCACGTTAAGATTGGAGGGCACAGTATATCTGCTTTCCTCCTGAAAAAAGTGTTTCATAACTGACAAGTGATATCCTAATACACACCATGCCTTTTTGCTCAATCTTTCCAGCAGTCATTATTTCCATTGTTTTAGAAGGACATTTTTTCCGCCCAACCCTCAGACGAGTGACCCGTTTCTTTGCTGCAATCACTTTATGCAAACACTTTATTTATTTGTGTAGGTGCAAGCTGAGAAACGTCCATGAGACCCAGCCGCTCAACTTATTTGCATGTCGGATAAAGTACGAACAGAGAAGCACAAGTCCCAAAAAGGAATAAAGAAGCGGGCATTTAATATGTTTAAATATGTTATCATTTTGTATAAACAGCAAAGTGTTAACATTATTTCCTATCTTGGCTCGCTTACCAAAATAATAATGACTAGTGATTCAGCTATGTTAAATGGTATGACGTGGCTGGTCTCTTTTGAGCCCCCTGTGAATTTGCACTAGTTCTATTTGATAATTGATCGCTTTTAATTCTTATGTGTGTCTTTTACCTTTTTTACATGGCCGTACGAGTTACAAGTTCTCTTCTGTTGTGCAATTTTAGATATTTTTGTTTGTATTTTTCTTCAGTCGAGATTCGTCATCTTAACTCGTGTTTAGCTCCTCATTGTCAGCATAGTTTTCAGATCAATATATTTTTCAAAACACTTTTACTTTTTCGTGCAGTATATTCAGAGAAGCTGCCTTTTAAGAAATTTCTATTTCCTTGAAGAGGCAGGTTTTCACTTTTCCTCGGGCACTGCCAGGTGGAAAGGATCCGGAGTTATGGACAGAAAGCATTCCAAGGCTGTTCTTCACACCTTCTGGTTTGCTTGAAAATACACCATTTGCCCACTCTTTTTTCAAAACTTTCTCAGAGGGGACCCCCCCCAGAATCCCCCATAGTTGGTTCAGGCACACTCGCTAATCTCGCTCACCGCAGTGAAGTACGACAATTGTTTTACGCGCTACTACTTTCAAATGTCACCAGCCGCCACTGCCCAACACTTCATGCTGTACACTGTGATGACACATCAAAATAGGCAAATTCCAACCGAGGAACTTAAGGTGGTAACATGGAACGTGCAAGGCCTCATAGACAAGACCAAAAGAGGTGCAACACTCAAACATGTGAAACATAAATGGGCCAACGTCCTCCTTTTCCAAGAAACCCACGTATTAGGGACTAAAGCTCCATGTCTTTCCTGTTTTGGATTTATACACGTCTTTCATGCTGGCTTCACTAGAAGCTCCGGGGGTGTTGCTATCTGGATCTAGCTAGAATTCCCTTTACACACACTCGCACATGGGCTTATATGTTAGGCAGACACCTGTTCGTTCATGGCATAATTAGCGGTGAACCTATAATACTGGGTAGTGTATATGCCCCACCACCACTTAGAGAAACATTTACTGAACGTATAATAGACATTTGGGGCTTATTGCCGAAATTCCTTGCACTGATTGGAGGGGATTGGAACAATGTAATTCATCATAATCGAGAAAAGTGGCACCCTACATGCATACACTCTACACCATGGGAGTCAAGCCTGGGACCACTGATCGAGACATTGGGTTGGACTGACACATGGAAAATTCTACAGTCCCTAGAAGCGGGTTACACTTATTTGTCAGCTGTTCACAGTTCGTTTTCCTGGCTAGACTATATCTTTATCATGCGTGAACACATTCATAGATTGGTTCAAGCAGAAATGTCCAAGGGGTTTTTAAAACTAAGTTGATATGGCAGTATACATTTCATACACAAGCTCTGCAATGGCAGGCCCAAGCCATGTTTAAGGACTTCTGAAGTGGGTGGCACAACCAGTGCTGCAGTCCCACTAGAATCCTTTAATTTGCAGACCCTCGGCACATGTAGTTCACCTTACTTATAAGTAAATTATATATGACAATTGTGGATACAACAATCAAACCATTTTTAGGGGAGAGCTCACATGCACTTTAGTACTGGTCAGCAATGGTAAAGTGCTCAGAGTCTTGAGGCCAACAAAAATAAATCAGCAAAATATGAGGCATGCAGGCAAAAGGTTTGGTTGAAGACCACCCTAAGTTTGTCAGGTCCAAGACAGGCATTCTCCTAGATGTTAGTGGTACACTTTTATCTCTTAATGTTTGTACCCGCTGAGTCCTTCTTGGACAAATCTTGTGTCTGGGGGTCTTCTGAGACCACTATGGGAAAGTAAGTGTGTGGTGATAACATTTGTAAACCGTTCTTATTTATGCATCTTATGATGTCAATCCAATGACCCCTTTACCTTTTTTTTTAGCTCCCGTATGGAACTGGTAAGTACTTGCTGACAAATTAGAGCATGCAAAGGGAATAAAAACCCAGGACTGTTACACTCTGACCTCTGAGTGATAGCAGATGCAGCCTGATGCTGGCATTGTGGTCTGAGTGTGGTTCTGGTGGCAAAGGGCTATAAAGGTTAATGGGTGAAAAGTAGTGTGGTCTGTGAATGGTAGCAAAAAGGTTTGAGAAACTCAGATGGCTGAAGTCAGCAAAAATGGCTTATCACTAACAAAGGGGGTCCAAGGGCAATGACAATCAGCAAAGGCGAGCTCAGGATAGGATCATAAGAAGGCTCAGATTATCAGAAGAGGGGGAGGGAGTCTCCAGATACATTTTCTCACATGGCACTAAGGAAGGATTCTGCTTAAAAAAAGGGGCTCTGATTGCCAGCTTTGATAGCACTAGGAACCAAGACCAGCTGTGATATGTTCTGCACCAGAGTAAGGGCTAGATGAAGGATAGTGGAGATATATATGCCACAGAAGTGTTTGAAAGGCAGCAAACAAAGTTTCAAGACCAGTAGAATAGACTGTGTGACTTCCAGACCTTTGAGTTTCATTCCTTGTGTGTTTGTGTGTGCACTAAATATGTAGCAAGTGTGGAGTAGAAGACTCTGTATGTGGTGAAAGACTCTGTGCATGGACCAATGGGATGCATTTTGCAAATCATGATAAAATGTAGACATAGCTTCTCTATATAGTGAGAGTGTATTGACTGCATCTTTTTGAGTGGAGGATGGAGTCCCACACATTGAAGTGAGAGGGGTAGGATAAAAGGCAACCCACAGAAATTCAGTGATGTCCTTGCTAGCAAAGGGCTGATGATTAGTTTACCCTGAGTAATAGCATTAGGTAGATGTTAGGAGTGAGGGGTAGGTCAGAGGTTTCTCTTGTAAAGGTGACAACATTTGTAAGTAGGGCTGCCCGTTTGTCTGTGACTGTTAACCTCACAAGAAGGTTGAAGACGGCAAAGTGCTGAGATTTCACACATCACTGTGTCCTTGTTTTGGATGCTCATGCTTGGAGACAGCACTATTGCTACTTCTATGAGAGCCATCACCTAACACAAAGGCTGTGTTTGAGCTACATTCAGAAAATTACATTTAGTAGAGAATCACCATAAATCAGTTTTGAAATCTCAATCATGGATCCGCATTCCTTGCCTGGAACATTATTATAAAAGTGGAACTGTGAAATGATCGATTTGTAGGTCACAAAAATGGAGGTATTAAAATGTCTCTTTATTCAGTGTCCTATTTTTTTACAATATTTCTAATAAAGTAAACAAATAAAATATCTCTACAAGTTTAGTACTTCTGTGCCTTTGATACTGATATGTCTTTATATGATTTACAGGGAATGTTCATTCATTTTCAAATGACAGTCAGTAAAACTAATTACGATGCCTTTGCTCATTGTTCATTAACAGAATATTTCCTCTGACGGCCTGACAGAATTGAGGTCATTGAAGGGTGGACTTTACACCATCCACACTAATGAGATAAAACATAGCTGTAAAGGACAGGAAAACAATAATGACCTTGACAAATAGGGAGAAAACTCCCACAGTGTGAGGGCCATTCATTTGTTAGTTTGGAAAAACAAATACGCTTTGGGAAATTGCTTTTTGAAAACAAAAAAACTTTGAAAAGTGTGCCGGGTAGCCGGCTGGCCATCATATCTGGCGCTATTGCCCATCAAATATTTCCTGTATTGACAGGAACCACCATGACAACCGTTCCAGTCAATGTAGAGAGTTGTCCATAAGGCTGGCAGACAACTCTAAATTAAGCAGCATACGCCCCTCAGGATGGCTGCGAAATTGTCTTCCTCCATCCTGACAGATTTAACTCTGTTGCCAAAACTCTAAATCAGGGCCATAGTTTTTCCTCCTTCCGTCATGAGATTTTAAAGAAGCCTCTCAGTTATACTGTGCTGGTGACTGTAGGAAAGTATCATTAGGTCGAGCCTAGGCAGCCCGCATGCGCTGTCTGCAAGACCTGGAGTAATCAGTATACGGAGATTAGTCCGGCCTGCTTCTCGTCTGCTTCCCCCCATTGGTTCACGCTTATATTGCTCTGGTTTCCGAGCTCGTTATTTGTTGGTTGTCCCTAGGCATCACTTCAGTTTTATAGAAAGCAGCACCGACCAACCTCAGTTTACTTTCGCTATTAGATGTTTAGGGGGTTGGTTTAGGGACTACTTCCTTTATTGAATCAGTATGGCGCCTAAAACAGCACCCGCTTTTACGTGTGCTTGTTTCATCGTGGCAGCTGCTTCACGGGCCGCTCCTTTCATGTATGTTTTTGTATCATCACGGTGCCTGGTGCATGTAAATGTAACCTGCATGGAAGCTGCACTTAATGTTGTAGCACGGTGCCCACTTAATTTAAGACACAGGGCACTACACTTTATGCTCTACCATGGCGCCGCTTACTTTTATATACTGGGGTGCCAGGCATGATAATGTAGCCCGGCGCCCACTTTCACAATTAAACACTGCGCCCGCTAAATGTATTATTCCTGTTGTAACACTGCAGCCTTGGCACCTAGCCCAGCTTACGAGCCGCAGCCAGCTGCCCTGAGAGCAGGGCGAACGTGGCAGGCTCATTTGCCAGGGCCGCCCAGATAATTGTAGCTCAAGAGCACCGGCAGAGATAGCAGGGCAGTTCTGGGCATAAGGGTAGCGCAGGCGGAAGAGCAAACACTGCCTCATAATGCTGGAGTATGCCACGAGGAACCACGCACAGGAAACAGCTTCCTGCAGGTAAAGTTCCACTGGCACCCATTTCATGTGTATATCTGTATCATCATGGCAGCTGCTTCACGGGCTGCTGCTTTCATGTCTATATGTTTCATTATGGCGGCCACAATACGGGCCGCCATGCGCTTAAATGTAACCTGCACGGGCGCTGAACTTAATGTAGTAGTAGCACAGTGCCCGATTAATTTAATATGCAGGTGTACCGCACTTGATGATGTAGTCGGCACCCACTTTCATCATTATTTATTTATTTACATCATGCAACCTGGCCCTCTAAGTGCCTCATTTAAACACGGCACCCGCTTAATTAAATACGAATAGGGGCCGCACTTCCTGTTGTAACACGGCGCCCGTGGCACTCAGCCCAGTTTAGGAGCTGCAGCCAGCTCACCCAGAGAGCAGGGTGAAAGTGGAAGGCTCATGTGCCAAGGCCGCCCAGATATTCGCAACTCAGAGCACCGACAGTGATAACAGTGCTGCTCAGGGCATAAGGGTAGTACAGGCAGACGAGCAAAGGTCTTCCATAAAGGAATGCAGTCACCAGCTGAATGATGAGGCTCACACTGTGGCCTCCACTGTTAGCAGGGCCCGGTACTGCCCCCCTCGCTCACTTTACATTGCCAGGCATGCTGCATACTCTGTACAGGAAAAGACAGATAAGAGCAGTTCCTCTAATTGGCCAATTTGGAAAAAATAGTAGTGATTACTATGATCTGAGAAGGGAAAGTTCAAATTCAGATCTTGTTGCCCTCACACACCTGTTAGGGTGTCATGCTTCATCATTGGGCGTGCTCCTCGTCGGACCGGCGCTGCAATGTCCGACGGGCCTGGTGGCATCTTTATCGGAGATCTTTTGATCTGAGTACGCCGTTTTGTATGAAGACCATGTGAATGATTGTGGAGGGTAATAGCTCCTAAGAATGTGGGGATTCAAGAAAGATTAAAATAGGCCCTGGCCCCTCGATAGTTTTAATAAGGATAGGTAGGGCTGGGACTAAGTAAAACCAGGGAGGCTACTTATGTGATTCAAGGTATCAGGGTAGCCTATAGTTGACAGGGGTCAACATGTTTCGTGTCACAGTGCTCAAGGTCGAGCGACACTTCTTCAGGACCGTGGGACCAGTAATAAATGCGTATACCTCAGTTTCTTATAACGGGGTATTGGAGGTCAACCACATAAAAACTGGACCTATGTATGGTACAGAATAAAAGGCTCCGCCTAAACAGAAGGAGACAAAAAATATATATAGAGGACAAGCATAAGCCACCCATTCGTAGCTAAATCAAAAGTAAAGGGTCCAGAAGTCATAATGAGGTGTCAATTATCTCCTTCAAGGGACCATCATTTCTACTCAACAATAACGAACTCGTTAGAGAGAGGACAATAAAAGAAGTTATAACTAGTACATATAAAACACAACCAAGTGATCTCAAGCAGTGATACAAAACTCTATTCTCCTTAGAATTACCAATAGAATGGAACAACCAATATTCGGAATATAAATCTTACCTCAGAATGAGGGGTTCAAAGCTTCATAGGTAAAGGAGTAGCAACCGGACCACTGGAACGGTCCCACTAAGGCAAAGATATAAGCATCGCAAAATATCATGCTATACAACATGTAAGTGAAATACTCTATCTCTATCAAGAGCGTGAGATGTGTTTGCTCAAGGTGGTCGATAAGCTACTTTGTGTCAATCGGCTCTCTCCTCATACAGGGCTGTCATGTGAAGTGCTGTGGGCTGGTTCGTCTAGTATACTGTGATAGCGGTTGGTGACCAGAAATGGCGGTGATAAGCATGGAAATCCATGGCTGTGAAATAACACGATGTGACAAGGACTGCCGCGGTGGAATGGTACATACTTGAGCAGGTTTTTTTAAAAAGTTAATATATACTCCAGATCGCAACTAAATCTGATATCTCTCGTATAATCCTAACACGATGCACGAGGTTGATAGGAGGTGTGTTTAATGTTGTGATACGTCTCCGTCTATTAGTGCATAATAATATACTACATCGTGAATAGTTGCTCCTTAAGGGTAGCGTGTTGCAGACAAATCGACCCCTAAGGCGAGTTCGTAGTGCTCGTATCACCCGCGGCTAGAGTTCCGGTAAGGACTCAGTAGTTAAAACTGACCTATACGTCGAGTGCATGGTGCTCGTATCACCCACAGCTAGAGTTCCGGTAGGGACTCAGTGGCGAACAAGTTGCAAGCAGATAGCGTAATCAATCACTTACCCAAACGTTGGCGGGGGGCAGGCCAAAACAGGACGTGTCTGCTCCTCACCTGGATATTACCGGTGTTGGATTCACTTCCTGTATTTAACCTCAAGTCGATGGCGTGATCTCGCGAGATTGCGGAGGGCGCCATTTTGTCACAAGAGGGTTGCCTGACCTTGGATATCGAACGCTATAACGAGCTGATCGATGTGGGACACGGGAGATACATATGTTGAAAGACAACATTATGTCTTGGTAGACTATTAAATCGGGAAGCAAACAATCGATGCACACGGATCTAGATATTCAGACTGGTATATTAAACCTAATAGGAAAATAGGTTACTAGATGTTATTAGTAACTGTATAATCAACAGTGAGCCCAGATGGAGCTAGAGACTGGTATGTTAAACCTAATAGGGAAATGGGTTTTATTGGTAACTGTATAATCAACAGTAAACTCGCATAGAGCCCGGATGGATCTATCCCTTACAGAAGTTGCAGGGTGTATAATCAGGAAATGTTACATAACTATCCAGAGCGGGAAATGTAAATCAGTTTAAAACATAATTTATGTGTAAATAACACAAGGTGTGATATTGTGATGACAATCAGGACGTATGAACATGTTGGTGTATATGTTAGTTCAATAAACATATAGAGACATGGGTGGTGTGGTACCAATGGAGTCCATGCATCATAGTCTTGGTAGTGGAGGTGTGGTGCTTGCAGAACCCTGTAGGTGGACATATTATCACATAAGTTCTGTCCATGGAATTTCGTCGTTAAGACCCCTTTCCCGTGTCGATAAGCGAAAAATCCATCTCTGTTCAGTTTCAAAGAGTTTTTCCTGAGACCATGAGGGGTTACTTTCAATCACGGTCCAGTGTAGATCGTTGTGTCCGTGCGGATGAGTGAGATAGTGTGTACTCAATTTTGTCGTGGATCTCCCACACCGTATATTGCTACGGTGTTCCATAATTCTTGTCTTTACTGGGCGTGTTGTCATGCCGACGTATCTTAGTTTACAAGGGCAAGTAATTAAATAGACGCAATTATGGGAGTTGCAGTTAGTATGATTTTTCCGAGTCCAGACTTTGCCTGTTTCAAGAGTGAGTTCTTTAGTTGTCTTTGTAAGATCACACACTCCACACTGTCCGCAGTTCGTTATTGTTGAGTAGAAATGATGGTCCCTTGAAGGAGATAATTGACACCTCATTATGACTTCTGGACCCTTTACTTTTGATTTAGCTACGAATGGGTGGCTTATGCTTGTCCTCTATATATATTTTTTGTCTCCTTCTGTTTAGGCGGAGCCTTTTATTCTGTACCATACATAGGTCCAGTTTTTATGTGGTTGACCTCCAATACCCCGTTATAAGAAACTGAGGTATACGCATTTATTACTGGTCCCACGGTCCTGAAGAAGTGTCGCTCGACCTTGAGCACTGTGACACGAAACATGTTGACCCCTGTCAACTATAGGCTACCCTGATACCTTGAATCACATAAGTAGCCTCCCTGGTTTTACTTAGTCCCAGCCCTACCTATCCTTATTAAAACTATCGAGGGGCCAGGGCCTATTTTAATCTTTCTTGAATCCCCACATTCTTAGGAGCTATTACCCTCCACAATCATTCACATGGTCTTCATACAAAACGGCGTACTCAGATCAAAAGATCTCCGATAAAGATGCCACCAGGCCCGTCGGACATTGCAGCGCCGGTCCGACGAGGAGCACGCCCAATGATGAAGCATGACACCCTAACAGGTGTGTGAGGGCAACAAGATCTGAATTTGAACTTTCCCTTCTCAGATCATAGTAATCACTACTATTTTTTCCAAATTGGCCAATTAGAGGAACTGCTCTTATCTGTCTTTTCCTACGTAGACTCCTGGGAGCATTAGAACAGGACCTCTTTAAATATCCAGCTCTCGTGTCCCCCCTTCCTGATTACACGCGTATGCACGGCTTCATTGCCGAGGGACGTAATTATTCATACAATTGAATTATTCCCACATTCGACTCTGTACTATCATTCACTCTAAGTCTCAAGTATATACATACTCCTGATTCCCAACGTTCCTAATCCTTCAACACCTTACCATGGATAACCATGGGCTAAGTTTTTCTGACGATATGGTGTCGGAAATCCTACGGGCTCCCTCCCTACTACAAACTGACAGCAGCACGCCTTCCTGCAGCACTACCGAAGATTGGAATTCAATCACAAATCAGAAGAAATTACAGACCAAGATTGCACTTCACGGTGCAATGATGACAGAATACCTAAGGGCAAACATCGCCCCGAATGGCCTACTGGTCACCAACGCCCCTAGAATCTTCCTGGAAGACATTGGGTTCAGAAAAGAATGGTCCCTGGTGGCTTGGAAATGCACCAGGGACTGGTTGATCCTGATTATTAACACTGCTAAACGTCTAGCTGACAAACTACTTATTGAAATCACCATCGCGGAAAACAACTTAAAAGCTTCCATTAACATCACCGCTTACAAGAGTAGATTGTCAGAAATTAATGCTGAAATAGATGATCACAAGAATCACCTGATGCGACAGAAAATCACAAAACTGCAGAAAGATATAAAGAGATTCGACAAGGAGAAAGTGTACCCCTATATAAAGGAAGATTACCAAGCGCCCACTGGCGAAGACTCCTCAGATGGCAGTTCAGTAGAGAGCAGACCACGCTACAACTCTAATAGCAGTACATCAAGCAATGAAAGCCGTTCTAGCTTGAAGAAGAACTGGGGACAACCACCACCACCGATGTATGGATACCCAATGAATCCCTTCTATGGTCAACAACCACCATGGAACCCTATGTACCACATGCCTGCACCCATGTATCACTTCAATCAGAACCAACAGCCTTTTTTAGGAAGAGGCCGGGGCAGGGGAAGAGGCAGAAGACGAGACGGTCAATCGAAACAAGTCCAATGGCAGGACCAACCCGTTCCCCAACAACAAGAACGAATGGAGTTGAGGAGCAGGAAGAACAACAAAACCTAGTGGTCAATTTATCAGACAAAAACCTAACACCTACTGAAATAAAAGTTCTAAACAGGGGGCTAGGGTTTGTACCCACTCCACGTGTGGACCACTTTCTCCAACACAAAGAACTCCACAACTTCTTTAGGAAGATACGCCTAAGGGCCTTCTTTCAAGACAAGAACCCCCAGGAATCCATGGATTCAGGCCTGCGTCCACCATCAACATTTACACCACATGATGGGATGGTTCCACCTGAGGTGTTAACCTTTGAACAAGCAGTGTTGAAGGAGATGAATAACATTCCCACAAGGTCACACTATGACAACTTCCCTAAAGCCGAGAGAGAGGCCATGAAGACTCTCAATGAAGACCTCACCATTACAATAAAACCAGCAGACAAAGGTGGTGCAATTGTCTTAATGAACACCATAGATTACGACAATGAGTGCCTACGCCAACTCTCACAAGAGAAATACTACAAGAGAATAACGGCGGACCCAACAGGGAAGCTGATGACGAGGATAAAATCTATCGTGGAATCTGCAGAGACTCAGGGCTGGATTTCTAAAAACGAGGCAGCCTTCCTTGTGAACTCACAACTACGCATACCAGCGTTCTACACGCTTCCCAAGATTCACAAAGGCCAGAACCCACCCCCTGGACGACCTATAGTATCAGGGATCGGCTCAGTATTAGAACCTCTCAGCAAATTTTGTGATCATTTTCTTCGTCCGCTGGTGAAACGTATACCATCGTACCTACAGGACACCAGGGATGTTTTGAATCTTATATCCGAGTTCAATACTAACAATCAAGTGGATCTTCTAATGACATTGGACGTGGAGGCACTCTATACTAATATCCCTCAAACTGAAACCCTTAGAGTGATTGAAGACCTGCTTCTTAAAGAAGACTGGACCTCTACTACACCAGTGTCGTTCATTATGGAGTGCGCAACAATAGCTATGTGTGAAAACTACTTCCAATTCAAAGACCAGTTCTTCCACCAAACCCAAGGTACTTGTATGGGCAGCACCTTTGCTCCAAGCCTGGCCTGTCTCTATGTAGCAAATTTCGAACATCTTCACATGACAGATAACATCTTCTGTGACAACATTGTATTGTGGAGACGCTACATAGACGACATCCTGATCCTATGGAAAGGCGATAGTGAGACGTGTGACAGATTCTTTACATGGGTGAATTCTCTGGACCCATATTTAAAGTTCACTCGGTCTGTTTCATCCACAGAGATCCACTTCCTAGACCTGACCATAACCTTACAAGATGGTGGGTTGTCAACTAAGACTTTTAAAAAACCAACAGACCGGAATAGCTTACTGTAGGAGAGTAGGGTCTGCTTTCTATGTTCACCCCCACTTTTTGCTTTTGCTTTACTGGTTTACGACTTAGATGTGGCTGTGGGCCTGCTAATCAGACCCACAGCCCTGCTGTTCTCTCTCTAAATTACTACTATGTACTTTAGGTGCATAACCCATTTGGATAGGATCACCTTATTGGCCCCTGTACAGTGTACCCTAGGTACCCAGGGCATAGGTGTACCCTAGGCCTACCAGGGGCTGCAGCATGTATTGTGCCACCCCTGGCCTGGCCTTCCATTTTGACACAACTGGCTGATCACTCAGCTGGGGCAAGGTCGTGTAATCACCCCTTGCTTAGGTGTAGTATTCCTATACCTAACTTACATATAGACACATGTGTACCTATCAGTCACTCCTATGGCAGGCCTTGACAATCCTGGAGGCAGAGTGCTTGGTAACATGTGAGATGGTGCTCTAGCATGAGCTGAGCCTGTCTGCAGCTTTCGGAACCATGTCCTTATAGCTGTTCTATGATATAGCCTACCATATACTCTTAAAGTGCCTTATAATCTTAGACGGTTATGGTAACTATGGTTTGGCTTTATCAAAGCATGTCGTGTAAGGTGTCTAACACTCGGGAATAATACCCCCATGCCATTTCTGGACATGAGAATATTATTCCCCCCTTCTAGAGGGAAAGACATGTTAAAATCATACTTCAACTGTTAGCCTCTGACCAAAGCCTCAGCATCACAAAATGGATGCTGCTGCCACGACACAAGTCTGACCTCCTGCTGCTGGGAGGGATCCCAGCCAGGGAGGCCTGGACAATAGGTTTCCTGCTTGGGGAGGTGCTAGCACCTCCCCAGACAGCCTTTAGTGTATTGGGGCAGGGTGGGCTGAAAGGAATGAGACATGCCTGGGGCACACAAGGTGTTCCTTGCATAGTCCAGTTCAAACCGGCGCTGGGGCACTCCAGCCCCAGCTCTGGCGCGAAACTGGACAAAGGGAAGTGGGTGTAACCACCCCCTCCCAGGTCCCACCCATAAGGCGTGACCTAGCAGGTATCCCAGCCCCCCAGATTAGTATAAGAGTGGGAGTTGGGCCTCAAGACTTTAGATTATCCTGAACCTGCAAAACTGAACAGAAACTCTGGACCTTCGACATTCGACGAAAGAAGAAGACTGAAGAATCTCCCTTGTAGCCAAGGAGTGGCTACCCTGTGCAAACAGGCACCATCAAGTGACTACCCTTTGCTTTGTGAAACGTTCGACGAGGAACCGACTGCAGAGCCCGACCAGAGCCTTGATTTCCAGACTTCTCCGACCCTCATCCACATCTGCAGCAGAGCTGAGATCCGTGGAGGCGACGAGCGACGTGGGACCGGCTACCTGGGAAAAGTGGCTAGTAACTTACAGCGCAGCTTCTGAGGTACCCTCGAAGTTGTGCACCGGGGATTGAGAAGCCCCAACCCCAAGCACCATCTGCACCGAAGACCAGCCCCCCACACTCCACGAGTCCTGCGTGGGGCCCTTCAGCATTTTCCTGCTTGCCGCGTCTGTCCGGTTGCTTGCCCGCTGGCTAGTGGCCTTTGTGACGACGCTCCCTAAAATCTTCTGCGCTGGTTTGGCTCCTCCAGACTGGCTCCCGCTTCTCTGCAAAGAAGAAGCACCCCAGACCTTCCTGGTCTGCACCAGAAGCAAGTCCCTTGTTCTTCGTGGGTTCCGCTTGCCAAGGCTTGGTGAGTCCTAGTCCAACTTCGACGCCGCCGACAGCAAGAGCCTTCGTGGGACAGCTCGCCTCCTGGTCCTGGTCGTCCTCGACGCTTCCTGGTCCTCCTGGCTCCAGCGACAAGCTTCACCTTCCCCTGCAACTCTTCACGACATCGCCTGGTTCCTTCCTGGTTCCACGTGGTCACTGGCTAGTGACCTTGACTCTGTCCCCTCTGCTTGCAGGTTTCTTCTCTTCTTGATCCCAGGCTTGGGATCCACCGGACACTCTCCCCTGACTGCCTGTCAGCATCTTTCTTCAGGCATCCATAGGAGTCGACGACGAAAACGACGCATCTTCACCCCTATGCACCCGCAGCCTGTGGGCTAGGTAACTTGGGTACTCCGGTGCTCATCAGGATAGTGACTATCCTAGTGTCTAGTTTTCAAGTCTCAACTTCCTAGCTACTCCGGAAGTGTCCTAAATCTATCTATTTCTAAACTGTAACATTGCTATTGACTTTTACGCATTACGCGTGAGTGTTTCCACTCTGCACACGAATCCCGTGGGCCTCCCACTCCCTAACTAACGCTAGTGTAGTGTAGCCCCAGCGATTCCCTAGGCCTAGGCCTATTCTATTTCCGTGACAGTGGTTCTTATACCACTTATTTAGTATATGGTTTGCGTGGCCCCTAGGGCCTAACTGTATTACTTACCTGTGTGACTTACTGTATGCATTAATAAGACTGTGTTGTACTTACCTCTAAACTCATAAAGAGTGCTGAGGGTTTGCTTAGAATAAATACACTTTATTTTATATATATATCTGTTGTGGTGTCCTTTCATTTGGTATTCAAGGGATTATATATGGTATCACAGCTGGCTTCACATGCCATTCAGAGTTTAGCCTAAGACTGCTCTTGTCCATGCTACCACTAGGATAGCTGGTCTATAAGGTTGACTTTACAACCAATCACCATAAGGGTATTTGGACTGATATAAGGTGTACACTATAACTAGTGACATCATACATCAGGCCAACTTCTCACATTGGTGGCAGCGGTGGGATCTGAGCTTGCTGTTGTAATACCATTGTAATCTTGAGATACTAAATTGAAAGATCACACAGATATTGTCTAGGTACATATAACATAGATTATTATACTTAAGTCCTACTGGACTTTGTAGTTGTAGGTTGAAGGGAATAACACACCCTGACTACAACTACTAGAAAGGTTTAGTAGATACAACTAGTGTAGGTAGGTGCACACACCACACCCTCACTAGATCATGCCTCTGGGAGGAGATCAAGTAGATGCTCTCTCAGGAGGGGCAGGTCTGCAGAAGACCCCCTCTAGGTATGATACCTTAACATTCCAGGAGATGAGACAATTGTGTACCTCCAGAGGAATAAAACAGGGTGCAAACCCTACCCTCCTTCAGTTAAGACAACTCCTAGAGGAGTATGATGCTCAGAGGGCATCACAGGAAGGTGCCCTAGGCGCAGAGGAGGGTCTACCCACCACAGAGGAGTCAGATGGGCCTTCAGATGGGGAGGTAGACAGCCAGAGCCAAGTAAGGAGACTTAGCCAGGCTAACTTAAGTTTACATGGGAGTTTGCATGGGGTCCCCCCATACAGACCCACAAGTAGACATTCACAGAGAAGCAGGAGGGACAGATCCCCTTCAAGGGAATCCATCCACTCCCATGTCTCTAACACCTCTAATGCTTCCTCTCACAGGGGAATGACTTCACCTGAGAGAAAGGAGCATGCAGCCAGAATGAGGGAGGCTAATCTGAGGATTCAGAGGGAAGAACTTGCCCTTGCCAAAGAGAAGCTTGCTCTGGCTAGAGAACAAAAGTTAAGTGGGTTAGAACCCACTGGTGGCAGCAACATTCCTAGAGATAGAGACAGGCACTATGATAATAGAAACCTGAGCAAGATTGTCCCTCCCTACAAGTGTGGGGATGACATCCACAAATGGATAACTGCTTTGGAGAGAGCTTGCAAAGTACAGCAGGTACCCCAAAGTCAGTGGGCAGCTATCTTGTGGCTCTCCTTCTCTGAGAAAGGAAGAGACAAGCTCCTCACAGTTAGTGATGAGGATGCAGATAATTACACTGTCCTGAAGAGTGCTCTGATTGATGGGTTTGGCCTAACCACTGAACAATACAGGTTGTTGTTCAGGGATACCCAGAAGACACAGACTCAGGACTGGACTGACTTTGTAGATTGTGCCACTAAGGCTCTGGAAGGCTGGCTATTGGGAAGTAAGGTTAAGGACTATACAGGATTGTATAATTTGATCATGAGAGAACAAATACTTAACAACTGTCAAAACCAGCTATTGCATCAACACCTGATTGATTCTGATCTGACTTCTCCCCAAGAATTGGGAAAGAAGGCAGATAGATGGGTCAGGACTAGAGTTAAGCAGAAAAACCAGAACCAGGGCGGTGATCAGAAAAAGGCAGACCAGAAGGGTAATGAGCAGAAACAAAAAGACCAGAAGTCTTCACCAGGCCCCCAAAAGGCTCAGGGGGAGGGTGGTTCCAAAAAGGATAAGAAGAAAGAAGGCCAAAAGAAACCATGGTGCAACTATTGTAAGTCTACCTCACATTGGTTTAGTGAGTGCACCAAAAAGGATAAGCCCCCAGCCACCATTGCCCCTAAGGCAACTGTACCCCCTAGTTCAGCTGTAAGTGGTGGTTCCCAGCAAAAGGGTGTAGTAGGGTTAACCCTGGGAACTGAGGAGGATTCTGGCCTAGTCAGAGTGCCTACTCAGGCTGTCCTGATCTGTGATGGGGACTTAGCTTTGTCCTCTACTGTAGGCCCCAGTAACCTGGGCAAGTACAGACAGACACCTTTTATCAACCAAAGAATGGCTCAGGCCTACAGGGACACTGGGGCTAGTGTCACAATGGTGACACCTGCTTTTGTGGACCCTGGACAGATCATACTAGGTGAGAATTACCTAGTGACCAACGCTAGCAATGCCACTACCTCCCATAGTGTGGCTATTGTTAACTTCTCCTGGGGAGGGGTAACTGGCCTCAAGAAAGTTGTTGTTAGTTCAGACCTTCCTGTAGAGTGTTTACTGGGCAATGATCTTGAAACTTCAGTTTGGTCTGAAGTGGAGTATAGGACCCATGCAGAAATGCTGGGGATAGATGCACATGTCCTTGCTGTGACCAGGTCACAGGCCAAAAAGTGCAACACTGAACAAGTGCTGGATCCTGAAACTATGGACCAGTCACAATCCAAGAGAAAGAGCAGTAGGGTTAAGGCTGTGCCTTCCCCCCTGCCTCAGGTGGTGGATCAGCCCTCCCAGGAGGATGGTTCTGAGAGCCCTGAAGGAACTGTCCTAGAAGAACTTGAACCTGATCAGGTTGAGTTTCTTGGGACAGGGGGACCTTCCAGGGCAGATCTGAGGCAGGCTCAATTAGACTGCCCCTCTCTTGAACCCCTCAGACAGCTGGCTGCTGCTGAGGCTGCAGGGAATGCTCAAGGTACCCATAGAGTGTATTGGGATGAAGGGCTACTGTACTCAGAGGCTAGAGACCCCAAGCCTGGTGCATCCAGGAGGTTGGTCATACCACTGAAGTTCAGAGGCTTCCTTCTAACCTTGGCCCATGATATTCCCCTTGCAGGACATTTAGGCCAGAACAAGACTTGGGACAGGCTTGTCCCTCACTTTCACTGGCCCCATATGTCAGAAGATACTAAGGAGTTTTGTCGCTCCTGTGTCACCTGCCAAGCCAGTGGCAAATCAGGTGGCACCACAAAGGCCCCCCTCATACCACTACCTGTGGTGGGGGTCCCCTTTGAAAGAGTGGGCATAGATATTGTAGGACCAATGGACCCACAAACAGCATCTGGGCACAGATTCATACTGGTGATAGTGGACCATGCCACCAGGTACCCAGAAGCAATTCCCCTGAGGACCACAACAGCTCCTGTTGTGGCAAGGGCCCTGCTTGGAGTATTCTCCAGAGTGGGCTTTCCAAAGGAGGTCATTTCTGACAGAGGTGCCAACTTTATGTCAGGATACTTGACTGCAATGTGGAAGGAGTGTGGTGTTAACTATAAGTTCACCACACCCTATCACCCACAGTGCAATGGGCTTGTTGAGAGATTCAACAAGACCCTAAAGGGAATGATAAAAGGATTACCAGACAAGCTTAGGCGAAGATGGGACATCCTTTTACCCTGCCTTCTGTTTGCTTACAGAGAGGTCCCACAAAAGGGGGTTGGCTACAGCCCTTTTGAGCTTTTGTTTGGGCATCCTGTAAGAGGACCCCTGTGTTTGGTGAAGGAAGGATGGGAGAGACCTCTCAGACAACCCAAACTAGACATAGTGGATTATGTACTTGGTCTCCGCTCCAGGATGGCAGAGTATATGAAGAAGGCTTCTAAAAACCTTGAGGCAAGCCAAGAACTCCAAAAAGCTTGGCATGACCAAAAGGCTGTACTGACTGTTTACCAGCCAGGACAGAAAGTGTGGGTGTTGGAGCCAGTGGCCCCAGCAGCACTCCAAGACAAATGGTCTGGACCCCACACTATTGTTGAGAAAAAGGGAGAAGTCACCTACTTGGTGGACCTTGGGACTCCCAGAAGCCCCCACAGGGTGCTTCATGTCAACAGATTGAAGGCATATGTTGACAGGGCAGACATGGGGCTACTCATGGCTACAGATGAGGGGCAGGAGGAAGAGAGTGACCCTCTCCCAGACCTGTTGACTCAGAACCCTGATGATGGCTCAGTTGATGGTGTGGTCTTTTCTGACAGCCTCACTGTCCATCAGCAACAGGACTGCAGACAAGTTGAGGTACAAAAGATGTTGGAGCTGGGAGTCATTGAACCTTCAGAGAGCCCTTGGGCTAGTCCTGTAGTCCTTGTGCCAAAACCTCACACCCAAGATGGTAAGAGAGAGATGAGGTTTTGCGTGGATTACAGAGGTCTCAATGCTGTCACTAGGACAGATGCCCACCCAATACCTAGGGCAGATGAGCTCATTGACAGACTGGCAGCTGCTAAGTTTTTGAGCACATTTGACCTAACAGCAGGCTACTGGCAAATCAGACTAGCTGAGAGTGCAAAGGCCAAAACTGCTTTCTCGACCCCAGGAGGACATTATCAATTTGTGGTAATGCCCTTTGGTTTGAAGAATGCACCTGCCACTTTCCAAAGGCTGGTGAATCAAGTCCTTACTGGGTTGGATGATTATTGTGCAGCTTATCTTGATGATATTGCTGTCTTTAGCTCCACCTGGGAGGATCACCTGGTCCACCTGAGGAATGTTTTAGAGGCCCTGCAAAAGGCAGGCCTCACTATCAAGGCCACTAAGTGCCAGATAGGGCAGAGCAAGGTTGTATACCTGGGCCACCTAGTTGGTGGGGGTCAGGTTCAACCACTGGAGAGCAAGATCCAGACCATAAAGGACTGGGCTCCTCCAACTACCCAGACTCAGGTCAGAGCTTTCTTGGGCCTGTCTGGGTACTACAGAAAGTTTGTTAAGAACTATGGGTCCATAGTGACACCACTTAATGACTTGACCTCCAAGAAGATGCCAAAGAAAGTTCAGTGGACAGCAAGCTGTCAAAAAGCATTTGATGACCTGAAGCAGGCCATGTGCAGTGCACCTATTCTGAAAAGTCCAGACTACTCCAAAGAGTTCATTGTCCAGACAGATGCTTCTGAGTTAGGTGTGGGAGCTGTTCTTTCACAACTGAATGTAGATGGTCAAGACCAGCCCATTGCTTTTATAAGTAGAAGGCTGACCCCTAGAGAGAAACGTTGGTCAGCTATTGAGAGGGAGGCCTTTGCTGTGGTTTGGGCCCTGAAGAAGCTGAGGCCATACTTGTTTGGCACTCACTTCAAGATTCAGACAGACCATAAGCCCCTCTTGTGGCTAAATCAGATGAAGGGTGAAAATCCCAAACTTCTTAGGTGGTCCATTTCCCTACAGGGGATGGACTTCACAGTGGAACATAGACCTGGGACTGACCATGCCAATGCAGATGGACTCTCCAGATATTTCCACTTAGAACATGAAGACTCAACTGGTCAAGGTTAGTTTAATGTCCCTAAGTTTGGGGGGGGGTTGTGTAGGAGAGTAGGGTCTGCTTTCTATGTTCACCCCCACTTTTTGCTTTTGCTTTACTGGTTTACGACTTAGATGTGGCTGTGGGCCTGCTAATCAGACCCACAGCCCTGCTGTTCTCTCTCTAAATTACTACTATGTACTTTAGGTGCATAACCCATTTGGATAGGATCACCTTATTGGCCCCTGTACAGTGTACCCTAGGTACCCAGGGCATAGGTGTACCCTAGGCCTACCAGGGGCTGCAGCATGTATTGTGCCACCCCTGGCCTGGCCTTCCATTTTGACACAACTGGCTGATCACTCAGCTGGGGCAAGGTCGTGTAATCACCCCTTGCTTAGGTGTAGTATTCCTATACCTAACTTACATATAGACACATGTGTACCTATCAGTCACTCCTATGGCAGGCCTTGACAATCCTGGAGGCAGAGTGCTTGGTAACATGTGAGATGGTGCTCTAGCATGAGCTGAGCCTGTCTGCAGCTTTCGGAACCATGTCCTTATAGCTGTTCTATGATATAGCCTACCATATACTCTTAAAGTGCCTTATAATCTTAGACGGTTATGGTAACTATGGTTTGGCTTTATCAAAGCATGTCGTGTAAGGTGTCTAACACTCGGGAATAATACCCCCATGCCATTTCTGGACATGAGAATATTATTCCCCCCTTCTAGAGGGAAAGACATGTTAAAATCATACTTCAACTGTTAGCCTCTGACCAAAGCCTCAGCATCACAAAATGGATGCTGCTGCCACGACACAAGTCTGACCTCCTGCTGCTGGGAGGGATCCCAGCCAGGGAGGCCTGGACAATAGGTTTCCTGCTTGGGGAGGTGCTAGCACCTCCCCAGACAGCCTTTAGTGTATTGGGGCAGGGTGGGCTGAAAGGAATGAGACATGCCTGGGGCACACAAGGTGTTCCTTGCATAGTCCAGTTCAAACCGGCGCTGGGGCACTCCAGCCCCAGCTCTGGCGCGAAACTGGACAAAGGGAAGTGGGTGTAACCACCCCCTCCCAGGTCCCACCCATAAGGCGTGACCTAGCAGGTATCCCAGCCCCCCAGATTAGTATAAGAGTGGGAGTTGGGCCTCAAGACTTTAGATTATCCTGAACCTGCAAAACTGAACAGAAACTCTGGACCTTCGACATTCGACGAAAGAAGAAGACTGAAGAATCTCCCTTGTAGCCAAGGAGTGGCTACCCTGTGCAAACAGGCACCATCAAGTGACTACCCTTTGCTTTGTGAAACGTTCGACGAGGAACCGACTGCAGAGCCCGACCAGAGCCTTGATTTCCAGACTTCTCCGACCCTCATCCACATCTGCAGCAGAGCTGAGATCCGTGGAGGCGACGAGCGACGTGGGACCGGCTACCTGGGAAAAGTGGCTAGTAACTTACAGCGCAGCTTCTGAGGTACCCTCGAAGTTGTGCACCGGGGATTGAGAAGCCCCAACCCCAAGCACCATCTGCACCGAAGACCAGCCCCCCACACTCCACGAGTCCTGCGTGGGGCCCTTCAGCATTTTCCTGCTTGCCGCGTCTGTCCGGTTGCTTGCCCGCTGGCTAGTGGCCTTTGTGACGACGCTCCCTAAAATCTTCTGCGCTGGTTTGGCTCCTCCAGACTGGCTCCCGCTTCTCTGCAAAGAAGAAGCACCCCAGACCTTCCTGGTCTGCACCAGAAGCAAGTCCCTTGTTCTTCGTGGGTTCCGCTTGCCAAGGCTTGGTGAGTCCTAGTCCAACTTCGACGCCGCCGACAGCAAGAGCCTTCGTGGGACAGCTCGCCTCCTGGTCCTGGTCGTCCTCGACGCTTCCTGGTCCTCCTGGCTCCAGCGACAAGCTTCACCTTCCCCTGCAACTCTTCACGACATCGCCTGGTTCCTTCCTGGTTCCACGTGGTCACTGGCTAGTGACCTTGACTCTGTCCCCTCTGCTTGCAGGTTTCTTCTCTTCTTGATCCCAGGCTTGGGATCCACCGGACACTCTCCCCTGACTGCCTGTCAGCATCTTTCTTCAGGCATCCATAGGAGTCGACGACGAAAACGACGCATCTTCACCCCTATGCACCCGCAGCCTGTGGGCTAGGTAACTTGGGTACTCCGGTGCTCATCAGGATAGTGACTATCCTAGTGTCTAGTTTTCAAGTCTCAACTTCCTAGCTACTCCGGAAGTGTCCTAAATCTATCTATTTCTAAACTGTAACATTGCTATTGACTTTTACGCATTACGCGTGAGTGTTTCCACTCTGCACACGAATCCCGTGGGCCTCCCACTCCCTAACTAACGCTAGTGTAGTGTAGCCCCAGCGATTCCCTAGGCCTAGGCCTATTCTATTTCCGTGACAGTGGTTCTTATACCACTTATTTAGTATATGGTTTGCGTGGCCCCTAGGGCCTAACTGTATTACTTACCTGTGTGACTTACTGTATGCATTAATAAGACTGTGTTGTACTTACCTCTAAACTCATAAAGAGTGCTGAGGGTTTGCTTAGAATAAATACACTTTATTTTATATATATATCTGTTGTGGTGTCCTTTCATTTGGTATTCAAGGGATTATATATGGTATCACAGCTGGCTTCACATGCCATTCAGAGTTTAGCCTAAGACTGCTCTTGTCCATGCTACCACTAGGATAGCTGGTCTATAAGGTTGACTTTACAACCAATCACCATAAGGGTATTTGGACTGATATAAGGTGTACACTATAACTAGTGACATCATACATCAGGCCAACTTCTCACACTTACTACTATATGGAAGCTATCATCCAAAAGCCTTAAGGGATAACCTTCCCTTTGGACAGTTCCTCCGTCTCCGCAGAAACTGCGAAAAAACCAGCGAGTACAAAAAGGAAGCAGCTGCTCTCAGTCACCAACTTAAGACTCGCGATTACCCTACATCTATTGTAAAAAGATCTAACAAGCGAGCACTAAACAACAACCGAGAATCTCTGTTGGAACCTAGAATCAAATCCACCGACGAGTCACTGATATGCGTGACTACGTTCACACCAGAATCTAACACGATCCAGAAGATTATAAAAAAGAACTGGAAGATCCTGACTACGGGAAAAGTGGCTATAACCCCTCCAAGATTTGCGAACAAACGCACTAGCAACCTACGTGACATCATAGTGCACACTCGTCCTAAGATAGGAAGACAAACTAAACAAAGGACCCTGTGGGATATGGATCCCGTACGTGGACATTTCCCCTGCGGACAGTGTGGAGTGTGTGATCTTACAAAGACAACTAAAGAACTCACTCTTGAAACAGGCAAAGTCTGGACTCAGAAAAATCATACTAACTGCAACTCCCATAATTGCGTCTATTTAATTACTTGCCCTTGTAAACTAAGATACGTCGGCATGACAACACGCCCAGTAAAGACAAGAATTATGGAACACCGTAGCAATATACGGTGTGGGAGATCCACGACAAAATTGAGTACACACTATCTCACTCATCCGCACGGACACAACGATCTACACTGGACCGTGATTGAAAGTAACCCCTCATGGTCTCAGGAAAAACTCTTTGAAACTGAACAGAGATGGATTTTTCGCTTATCGACACAGGAAAGGGGTCTTAACGACGAAATTCCATGGACAGAACTTATGTGATAATATGTCCACCTACAGGGTTCTGCAAGCACCACACCTCCACTACCAAGACTATGATGCATGGACTCCATTGGTACCACACCACCCATGTCTCTATATGTTTATTGAACTAACATATACACCAACATGTTCATACGTCCTGATTGTCATCACAATATCACACCTTGTGTTATTTACACATAAATTATGTTTTAAACTGATTTACATTTCCCGCTCTGGATAGTTATGTAACATTTCCTGATTATACACCCTGCAACTTCTGTAAGGGATAGATCCATCCGGGCTCTATGCGAGTTTACTGTTGATTATACAGTTACCAATAAAACCCATTTCCCTATTAGGTTTAATATACCAGTCTCTAGCTCCATCTGGGCTCACTGTTGATTATACAGTTACTAATAACATCTAGTAACCTATTTTCCTATTAGGTTTAATATACCAGTCTGAATATCTAGATCCGTGTGCATCGATTGTTTGCTTCCCGATTTAATAGTCTACCAAGACATAATGTTGTCTTTCAACATATGTATCTCCCGTGTCCCACATCGATCAGCTCGTTATAGCGTTCGATATCCAAGGTCAGGCAACCCTCTTGTGACAAAATGGCGCCCTCCGCAATCTCGCGAGATCACGCCATCGACTTGAGGTTAAATACAGGAAGTGAATCCAACACTGGTAATATCCAGGTGAGGAGCAGACACGTCCTGTTTTGGCCTGCCCCCCGCCAACGTTTGGGTAAGTGATTGATTACGCTATCTGCTTGCAACTTGTTCGCCACTGAGTCCCTACCGGAACTCTAGCTGTGGGTGATACGAGCACCATGCACTCGACGTATAGGTCAGTTTTAACCACTGAGTCCTTACCGGAACTCTAGCCGCGGGTGATACGAGCACTACGAACTCGCCTTAGGGGTCGATTTGTCTGCAACACGCTACCCTTAAGGAGCAACTATTCACGATGTAGTATATTATTATGCACTAATAGACGGAGACGTATCACAACATTAAACACACCTCCTATCAACCTCGTGCATCGTGTTAGGATTATACGAGAGATATCAGATTTAGTTGCGATCTGGAGTATATATTAACTTTTTAAAAAAACCTGCTCAAGTATGTACCATTCCACCGCGGCAGTCCTTGTCACATCGTGTTATTTCACAGCCATGGATTTCCATGCTTATCACCGCCATTTCTGGTCACCAACCGCTATCACAGTATACTAGACGAACCAGCCCACAGCACTTCACATGACAGCCCTGTATGAGGTGAGAGCCGATTGACACAAAGTAGCTTATCGACCACCTTGAGCAAACACATCTCACGCTCTTGATAGAGATAGAGTATTTCACTTACATGTTGTATAGCATGATATTTTGCGATGCTTATATCTTTGCCTTAGTGGGACCGTTCCAGTGGTCCGGTTGCTACTCCTTTACCTATGAAGCTTTGAACCCCTCATTCTGAGGTAAGATTTATATTCCGAATATTGGTTGTTCCATTCTATTGGTAATTCTAAGGAGAATAGAGTTTTGTATCACTGCTTGAGATCACTTGGTTGTGTTTTATATGTACTAGTTATAACTTCTTTTATTGTCCTCTCTCTAACGAGTTCGTTATTGTTGAGTAGAAATGATGGTCCCTTGAAGGAGATAATTGACACCTCATTATGACTTCTGGACCCTTTACTTTTGATTTAGCTACGAATGGGTGGCTTATGCTTGTCCTCTATATATATTTTTTGTCTCCTTCTGTTTAGGCGGAGCCTTTTATTCTGTACCATACATAGGTCCAGTTTTTATGTGGTTGACCTCCAATACCCCGTTATAAGAAACTGAGGTATACGCATTTATTACTGGTCCCACGGTCCTGAAGAAGTGTCGCTCGACCTTGAGCACTGTGACACGAAACATGTTGACCCCTGTCAACTATAGGCTACCCTGATACCTTGAATCACATAAGTAGCCTCCCTGGTTTTACTTAGTCCCAGCCCTACCTATCCTTATTAAAACTATCGAGGGGCCAGGGCCTATTTTAATCTTTCTTGAATCCCCACATTCTTAGGAGCTATTACCCTCCACAATCATTCACATGGTCTTCATACAAAACGGCGTACTCAGATCAAAAGATCTCCGATAAAGATGCCACCAGGCCCGTCGGACATTGCAGCGCCGGTCCGACGAGGAGCACGCCCAATGATGAAGCATGACACCCTAACAGGTGTGTGAGGGCAACAAGATCTGAATTTGAACTTTCCCTTCTCAGATCATAGTAATCACTACTATTTTTTCCAAATTGGCCAATTAGAGGAACTGCTCTTATCTGTCTTTTCCTACGTAGACTCCTGGGAGCATTAGAACAGGACCTCTTTAAATATCCAGCTCTCGTGTCCCCCCTTCCTGATTACACGCATACTCTGTACAGCCACAAGAACACCTCCTCAGGATGCTGGATGATGTCCCAAGGACAATGGACAGGAAGCAGCTGTCTGCAGGTAAAGTTCCACTGGTTGACAGAAATGAGAGTTGGACTCAGTACTGAAGTAAGCACTCGTCTACAGCAACACATGTTAAAGAGCAGTGCATGCTGGTTCCCTTCAAGTCACTGTGTGGAAACAGCATCTTTAATATAATGCATTGTTATCTTTACTCATTAACTGTAGTGATTTGGCAATAGCAGCTGCATTGCATCCTGGTAGTTCATTTTCCCAACGTTTGCACGCACTGCAATGCATCAGAATCGTATTTTGACATTTTTAGATATGGGCTTTTCAGGAGAATATGTGGAATAAATAGCTAAAACTAGTGATGAGAAAATTACAGGCCCAACGGAACTGCCCATTAATAGCAAATGCCTTTATTGCAGTTTCTGTTGGCATCCGTCTGGAAGTAGCTCAAGTGGCTGTTGTCAGTATTTGTAAGATGGCCACTGCACCTTGGGAGAGATTAGCCTACTCCTGCCCCTGACAGAGGGAACGTTTAGTGAAGCAGAGAGAAGAGAGTGTGTTTGTTGAGGCCCCATTGGACATCAGCTTGGTTAATATGAGTCTCTCCAATGGGCCGCATCCATAATAACACCTGTGAGGTCATTGTGGCCTCATACTATCGGAGGTACTGGGCTGTTAGCAGTTGAGCCAGACTGGCTTAGTGTGCATGTTTAGGGTCAGTCCTCTCTAAACACCGAATTCCTGGTGATGTCTAAACAACTGCACTATGGGAGCAAAAGACAAGCTAAGCGATTCCACACACATCTGCATATCAGCCCACAAAGAAAGACTATATTTGGCTTGCCACCGTTACATCTTTGGAGCAGTTGACGACTTGTGATGGGATCACACAGAAATGTGAGTAAGGTTTGATGCCAACTGCTAAGCAGAATGAGATAAAAGCTCATAATGTAGTATTGCATGTACTTATTCCTTACATAATTACTCCATTGCAAACTCAAAGATATAAATATAAACATAATTTATAATACCTGTAGCTTTGACTTTTACAAGTGAGAGACCCATTGCATTGTAAATGCTTGTTTTTGTATAGTCACCCCTTCACTTTTTGCCCCAGTGCTGATGGATATGACTCTGGAAGGGTACTGGAGCATGTGCCCAGGCCTCAGTGCAGGTTATCTCTCTCAAAACATGATGTAGCAAATTGGTACTCCTAAGTGGCAAGGACATTAATCCCCTTAGAAGTCCAGAGTAAAGAGGTACCAAAGATACACAGGGCATGCGTGTTGAAGAGGTCACCAGGGCCTGAAGCACAAAATGAAAATTCAAATCACCATCCATCAGATAAATATCATCTACATAGGACAATGCCTGTGTGCGAATCTACTGCAGATTTGACATAATACAGGCAAGAAACAGTCCTGGACTATTCTTATACCCCATAGGGAGTCGCCAAAAGCAACTTTTAGAGCCTAGCACGAGAAGGTACTTAAATCTCTGCTATCAGGTGCTAGATTTCGGCAGAAAAATACATTGTAAATATCCACGGTTGTTTTGTATTTCTTACCGACAATATTGTTAATAAGTGCCGTACTATGTGAATATTGTGCCATAAATGTGCGTGTATGACTATTCAAACGTCTTTAATTTAAGACAATGTGGAATGAATGATCTGGTTTCGACACCAGAGACAAAGGGTTATTTCTTTGGAGATACAGGGTTCAGATACTCCCTGGTCCTCAAGTTGTGAGAGGATTTCTTTCACTGAAGATTTAGTTTCATGTTTAATTGCGTATTGGGCATGAGGCTGTCAACTGCACGGTAGAGTACAACAGGATGAGGAGAGTCCTTATCCTAGTCCACATGATTGCAATATAACGCTGGGGCTTGAGCAAGAGCTTATTCTGTAGCATATGCTAGTATGACCTCCCCAGGTACTAGTGCAGAAAATGCAGGGATAATAACATCCTCCCCTTGAGGGGACGTACAGAGTCGGGAGGCCAGTACAGCTCCGCCAAGAGAATGTCATATGATAATGTTAAATTCTCCCAAAATATTACTCTAATAGTGCGCATAATGTCACCCTCTAATTGCAAATCAAATCCAAGTTAAATAATTGATTGTGAGGACTGACACCAGTTACGGGGTTTCTACATCAATATAGTAGCTAGTTGCTTTCGCTACCAGAAACTCTTGAAAATTCCATCAAACTATTGTGACCTCTGCTGCGCTGCCTAGAAGATATACTGCCCACGACAAAGATGCTGCCTCATCCTTGATATTGGCAAGAATGATTGAGGACAATGCATTGAAATTGCACATCAGTTTAATCCCCAAGTCCAGGGCAAGACTTGCCCCATATTCTTTTTGAATTAGTGTCAACACCTCTGGCAATACAGCCAGAGATGGTGTACCATGTGTGGTGGTATAAACAGCAATACAAATTGTGCCCCAAGTAGAGCAGTCACCGACATTGGGAACCATTCCAAATCGCAAGCAAATGGACAAAATCTGATGCTTTTCCTGTGTCCCGTATGAGGGAACACTGCTTCAATAATTGGTCTTTCGAGCAATCCAGAACGGAATCTGACCCTGTCTGGAAGGGATTTTTCTCATAATAGAATTAATAGTTACTGGACTAATACCCGGAATGGCCAAGTGTGACTGGACAGCCTACACTGCCCTCGTAGGTGCAGTGACCAAAGCATGCAAAACATGTTGTGTAAGTCATCTATAAAAGGAGGACAAGTCTATTATAGAGATTTCCTAAAACTGCCACTGGCAGATTAATGATAGAATGGTTGAGTGTACAGCCAGCTAAGGCTACCTATCTGGCCTCTTCATTAATGAGTGGGCCAGTATGGACATCATCTAAGACATGTGGTAGGGCATTGCAGAACCAATTTTGATGTTCCCAAAAAGAAAGTGCTATTTCTAAATGTTGGTATGGTCTGTATGCACCCGGTGGTGCTGCATTAATGTATGTATATAAAATGTTTGTGTATTGGCGTCTGCAGTCGGAAAATTTACCCATGTGTAGTAAACTTCAGGTTTATTAGCAGATGTGCTTCAACCACAAACGTTAAATTCCTAAACATCATGCTAAGACCATGCATCAATATATGTACAGTAACCACAGCTCTGCAATTCTGAGGAATATTATTCACTAGCACTATGATAAAATACAGTGTTCAAAGTGGGTAACATGAAAGTGGGGTAATCTTTTAAAGGTTCAAGTTTGAACCACCATCACACAAAATTTAGATACTCCTTAAAATGCTGTGGAGGATATTTCCCTGACAGCATTGATGTCTGAGTGTAAGGTGAACAGGGCACCATGATTAAACATCAGCACTACTCAGGAGGTCTGTTAAATAGGTACCGGACCTTTGAATGTTGGTGACGCCGTGTTATTCGGATTCCACTAGGACTAGTAGAACTGCGTATGTGGAAGACAGGATGTCCTGAGGTAGGAGACTGAGTTTGTGTACCCCCTCAGAGCCTGTTTTTCTTTAACTGACTAGCTCACAGTGCCTCACCTAACTCCTAACCTGCACAGAGTCCAACTGATTTTGACAAATCAAAAAGATGACACTTAGATCCACAAGGAAATCATGAAAACAGATCTTACCACTTTTGTTTGCACACTCATGCTTTCTCATGGTACAGGCAAGAAAAACATGAGAGAAGTTTACAATGCGTTTATTGAAAACTACTGTAATCTTACATAGAATACTTCGTGAAAAATAAGCTTAGCATCTGCAGAGCTGCATTTATATCAATGCATTCATTCCAGGGCAACCATCACAGCTGGAGTGCTCCTCTCTGCCCTCTAAGGGCACAGAGCATTTTTTTTTATATTACAAAAACAACATGCTGGAAATGCATCTGTGAGGCCATGTTATGTCTGAGCCCCAGAAGCTAGTTTCTATATGAACAATACAAAATAACTGCCTTACCTTGTACAAGATGTGCAGACAGTAAAAGAACATGGTTAGTGAAAACAAATGATGTGTATAGCGTGCCCCTAGAATAATATTGCAGTGAACTAAGCTGTAAATAGGTGGCCACGCTGAACAGAGTCAGCCTATTATGTGGAAAAGTAGGGGAAACCAAAGAGGGTCTAAAAAGGAAATAGCTACAAAGAATGAGCCAGGAGTAGGAAGTGCCAGGAAGGAGCAGAACAATGTAGATCCGGGCCAGGAAGGACTAGAACTAGTTGCACCAAATTCAAGAAACCACTGCAATGCTGCTAGAGCAAAGGGGAGCCAGGAGTAATACCAAAGCAACCCAGAAAAGGTGCACTTGAAAGAGAACCAGGATGAGAAACAAGACAAGGAGGTCTAGAAGGACCAGTTGAAAGAGAACTTTGTTATTCTACTCCCCACATATGAAGATTTGTCTATGTAATATCATCAGGACATTTAAAAAAATTATGAAAAGTGTGGGCTGAAAAATCACAGAATGCAAATCTGAGCTGTGAATGACAGCAGATCCTTTCTGATGCTGGCACAGTGATCTGTGGATGGATCGAGAGCAGAAGGACAGAAAACTTGGCAGAAGGATTTTAGAAGCTCTTTACATCAGTAACGACCGCCGAACACTTCAGCAACAGGATCTACAGTGATAATCCACATGCTGCGTCAACAGTGGCCGCCTGTAAAGACCGCCATTGTGAACCTCTAGCAACAAGCTGGCTCTTTGTGCTATAAGTGACTGTCCCAGACACCTAACTTGCTCTTTGTGTTGACAATGGATTCTACGTGGCTCCGCCAACAAGAACCTCTACGCAAAGCTCATTGCGTGGGAACTTGAGAATATAAAGTTTCAGCGGTATGCAGGTGGCCCCAGAGTTGCAAGGGAATGATAACCCTGAGGATGACATGATGGACATGGAGGAGGAGGATGGAAATGGCCTGGCCAAAAGCCTCAAGCTCCATCAATGGGTGGAAGACAATTTACCCACATTAACGGGGTCCCCTGGCAGGGCAGGTCTCAGGAGGTGTCCTCCTCCAATCTGTACCCTGAGGAGTTAGCAGACTCGAAGGCTGAAAGGGAGCTGAAGCTGCAGCTGGCCCAGTTGCAAGTGGCCTCAGAAAAGGAGAAAGAGGCAGCCAAGGAGCTTTGGAGGAAAGGAAATTGGCCCTGGAGGAAGCAGAAGCTGAGGCTGAAAGGGCGGTGGAAGGAGAGAAACTTTTGTTGGCTCAGGAAGTGAGTCTGAAAGAGCTGTACCTCAAAGCCAAACACAACACAGACTCAAACAACGGTGGAAGTGACAACATAGTGTCATATTCCCAAGGACCAGGTGCCTAACGCTGTGGTGAGGAATGAATTAGATAAGCCGTTTGATGCATATGAGGGAGCACTGGAGATGCATAGGATGTCTGGGGAGGATTGGGGAGCCAGTCTTTGCAGGCAAATACCTAGTGAGAGGAGGGATCCTCTGTGGTCCTTAAGGAAGGGTGACAAGATAAAGTACCCACTTATGAAGGAATTCCTTGTCAGTAAGTATAGAATCATCCGGAAAACCTATGGGTTTGAGTTTAATGACCGGCAGAAACTGTCAAACAATTCCTGCGAAGATTTCACAGATTGCTTCTCTAAGGCACTGAATGGTTGGGTGATGGGCAGTACCATAATTAGTTATGTGGAGCTGTACAACCTGTTTGCAAAAGAGCACTTGCTAAGTAATGTTTTGCCAGAGCTGCACCAAAACCTAATTTAGTACAAAATTCCTGAACCCAGGAAGCTTGCAGAGGAGGTGGACTGCTGGCTCAGCACCAGACTCCAAAAGAAGGTTTCTGGGACTGACCCCCAAGAAGGGTGATTCAGGTGCACCTCAGCAGAGCAAGAGGGAGGTACAATTTAACACTGACAGGTCCCAGAGCAAGCTTAGGGGAAAGGGATCCCATTCCTCTTCTGAGAAACGGGGAGGATGTTCTGGTGGGTGATGACCCAGGGCATTTCATTTCTAACTTTACTGCTTTGATTGTTCCTAGGTAAGACACAAGTAAGGGAACTCTGACTGTACCAAGAAACCACCAAGCAATGGGAACTCCACAAGGTTGGCCAATGTGGCCCAAGGGGGGGAGGGGGGGGGAAGATGTCCCCAAAACAGAGGGTACAACAGATCCTAGTCTCTCTTAGTTAGGAGATAGATTTAGAGGACAAGCTTGTGATCCTTGAGGGTGGGAGCCAGCACTTCCGCCAGTATACAGTGAATAGGATATCTGTCACTGCTTTGAGAGCTGCTGGTGCCAGCCAGATCATGGAGGTAGAAAGACTGGTTTCTACAGATTAGTACCTGCCATTGCAGGTGTGTAGGGTAACCCAGGCCCAAGGGCCTGAATTTGTCCACCATATGGTCTTGGTCCCCCGGGTTCGAGGTGGGGTTAGTGACCTAGAGAGAAGGGTCGTAGTCAGTTTCCAGATGCCCATTGACTGTATCCTGAGAAATGAGTTACCACTGGTGTAAGAAGAGCTGAAACGGATGGCTGCCCATGGTACTCTGAAAGCTGAGATTTCTGGGGGTACCACTGCCAAACAGAGGGTACAGAGGCCCAGATTGAGGGGGAAGGAGGTGAAAAGGCTCACTCCTAGTACCTGTTCAGCCTCAGGGTACAGCCCCTGGCTGACAAACCAGTCTCTGGATACAACCCCTGACCTGGATAAAAGGAGAGAGGAAGTAGGATGTCTAAAACCCAAATCTTTCCCCCCAGTCTGGGAAACCTCAGAACAAGTAGGGAATTCCTTGCCTGTCCCAAGGCTGGAATTGAGGCCTACCCAAGGTCCAAGCTTGCTGCCTCCACCTAGCAGGGTATGGCTCGTTTACTGGCTCTTGACAATGAAATCTGTCAGTGGTCTCTATTGGTTACTGTCTTTATGGGTAGAGTTTTCCCTGGGTTAGGGACCGAAGTCTTACCCTAGGGTAGAATGCACCACGTCACCTTGTTGGCCATGGTGGTACTGTCTGCCTACTGAGATGCATCGATGAGAATGTTAAGTTTAGGAGCTTCACAGGTGGGGTCCACAGGTGAAGTGGAGGATTCCCCATCGGCTAGCATAGTGTCCCCAGAGAGTAGTGCCAGAGAGGTACAGTTAGGTTTATAGAGGTACAGAACTGAGAAGGGCCACTGCATAAGAGGGCCATTGTTTTTGTTGTATCGCCTATGCAGGAAAAGCGATCTGGTATTAGTCTACCCTGACTTTTGGCAGGGATAGGTCATGGTGGACCTGGCCCTCTTGGTGGGGTCACCCCAGATTTTTAGGTCTCGCCTACGCAGCGCTTGCGCTGCATAGGCAAAAAGACCTATAGCTATCGCTTTGGCTTTTCAGCCAATATCGTGCAGGCATTCCATTGCCTTCAATGGCAACGCGTGCACGTGTGAAGATTCACTTGCGGGAGCGAGCGCCCCCATATGGTAGCAATTATCGCTCCCGCAAGTGAATCGCGCAGCCCCCCCTCCTCCCCCTGCTGCCGGCTGCCTGCTGTGCTTGTTGACATCTGTTGATACCTCACTTGTTTAACATGTCGCGGGCGCTGTTTTTAACACCCAACAGCCTATTTGGAGTGTATTGACAAAGCCTGGCATCTAGTCACTAAGCAAAGGAAATATAGCAATCAACTATTGATAATTTAAATCATTGAGAAAAAAAACCAAGCATCGATGTACAGGGAAAATGCCCGATTTATAGTAAGATACTGCAGCAGAAATACCAACGCCTAATAAGGAGACCACAAAAACACATTTAGAAGGGCCACAGTTTTATAACAGTAAAATATAAAACAAAATACCATATATGTTGCTGTTTTTGTTATGGTCGTTTTTTGTACATTTCGGACAAGCATAATTCAACATAAACTAGTGGACCACCTTGCCAGATAAATCCCATTAAAAGTCATTGCGTCAGCGTATTAACAATCGCGTGCTGGCAAGGGTAACCTGCGTGCATGGCTCTGCTAAAGCATTCAAATCTATCTTGAAGTGCGCCCCCTCTCCGCTCCATATCAAAAGCATTTTTGTAGCGGACAGTATAAGGTCGAGCAGCAGGAACACGGACGAAATACACAGAAAGCCCTTTACAGTAAACCTGAAACTGGAATAAGCTCCTGTGCGTCCCAAGGATCATGCTTTTCCAGGTTTGTCCAGCGAAGGCAGCAGAGGGCAGGATAATAATTCCAACGTGATGTGGCAAGGCGATGAGGCAAAACGTATCCGCAAGAGTAAGAAAAGCTCTTGTCCGAGATCCGAGAAAGAGCACCACAAGCTTTATTATTGGTTTGAGATCGGGTACGACTACTGTAGTATTAGCCCAGCAGCTGCAACCCACAGCTTCTCACAAACACTTGCGAATGGATGCCATTTTAAGGATGACTCAGACGCAAACTTCTATTTCACTGAATGCAAAATGTCCCATGTTGAAGGGGAGCATTTGTTATCAGCTATGCAGATTTACTTTTAATGAAGTAATATGCATTTAATCTGTTCTTTTTAATAAAGCGCCTGGCTTGCTCTTTTTTTTTATCAACTTCTGAGCACCCTAAATCAGGCACAATAATGCAGACAAGAGAGGACAGATAGATGATTAGTCGGCATTACGTCATGGTAAACCTGTGATGCCGAATGCGTGGGTGCCATTTTATCAGCAGGGGAAGGTGACAATTCCTCACCACTTGAAATCCTGTCTCTTTACTCTCCATCCCAGCACTTTTATAGCCCTCATTTCCTGGTTGATCAGGCTTTCTACGCAGGGGCGGTTCCTTCGTGGGAGTTGAGGAGCGTACCACTGCCACCTAAATTGCCCCTAAAAGCCCCAGAAATGAAAATTAAAATGGTAATAAAGTTCATTTATTACCATTTTATTTTTCATCCCCGTCACGACCGAGGGTCAGGACGGGCGCAGCTTGCAGAGTGATGGCAGTAGGGAGGAGGGTGGGCTGCCTGGGCACTTTTCAAAGTGTGCATGTCTCTTTGGGCAGCCATCTTGCGACAGCCAACCAGACATGCTCACCTATAAAGCTCTAGGGGTTAGAGCAAGTGCAGGGCTCTAATGTCCTCATGAGCAGCAAGAGAGGCTGCTACCTCAAATCCTGGCACTTCTCTTATGCTGGTGAGAGAAGGACCAGGATTGGTTAAGGCAGTCAAATGGGTCCTGCTTAGGACTGCTGCAGAAGAAGGATGTGCTGTGAGGAGGAGGCTGTGTGTAAGGTGTTTTTTATTTTTACCCATTTGCCAGCCCACCATTCCTCATAGATGCCAGCCACGACTGTTTCCATGCAGATAAAAAAAATGCGCTCCACAAATATCAAGGATTAGAGACAATTCAATTGCTCAATTGCAGTTGAAAAAAGCTCTTAAATTTCCCAGATCGACGAGTCAATATCTCAACAAGACCAGGTTTTTACCTTTACCATTCCAGTATTTGTAGCTCTGCTCTTTGTAAATTATGGGCTACAGGTATCACAATTTCAAACTGGACGAGCTACTCACATGTGGATCAGCTCAAGAAAGCTCAGTAGTTTCTGCTTTTTTCCTCACCTTCTGCATGTTCGACTGATACTCTTAGAGGATTCCAGTGGCTCTGATTTTAGAGGTGGGCGAGCCAACAAATTAACACAGTTAGCTAAACTTGAGTCAAGCAAAATTTCAGCTTTGGCTTTAAGAGCCCGTGCAAGAGACGAGTCCTGAAAATGTTTGGCATGTAAATCATACAACAAAGACGTTGGAATATGGTAAGCAGTAAAATTATTTAAAAATAGCATCATTCTTACCACACCTTAATACATCAAATTATGTCTCTGCATCATGAAGTATTTATGAAAAGTGAGAGGTTTTAAGGAGAAACTGAGATACATTCCTGGCCTTGCTGTTATGACAATGCTATTAGTAAACTAAGAGGCAAGTCAGTTGTCATGTGTACTCTATACATGGCCTAAATCTTGATTATACAGAGCGCAACATTATAGTTTATTAATTCACATATTTGAACGTACTGTGATACGTGATAATGAAGAAAAAAAAGGAGGTGTAGTGACAAAGTATTTGCCTAGGTTTACACAGCTTGGTCAATCAGGGTATCTGGGACTGATCCCAGATTTTCCACTTAACACTGTGCAATTCAGCCACTAAACGGATATCTCACCAATTTCAAAGGTTAATGTGCTGGCCATAATTCTTCGAAAATGAGATGATTTCAGAGCATAGAGAATGGGCAGAATCCACATTTTTTGGGGGCAGTTTTTTAATAGCATAAACATCGCCCCTCCAGATATGTGAGTTCTTTACAACAGACACAAACTATCTACAGTTTTTTTAGGTCTCGGCTGACCCAGCGCATGCGCTGGACTGGCGAGACATTTTGTAGGTGGGTTTAGAAAGTGCTACCCACCTCTTTGTGCTGGCGACAAGCTACAGTGCACGATGGCGTGCACAGCTGCTCCCCGCATTCTCCCCTCCCTTCTCGCCAAGCCATCTCCTGCGCCAGCCTTCTGTACCATACCCCTCTCTCGCCCGCTGCTGCGTGCGTCATCGCGATCACTTTCGCTTTTAGAGTGATCGCGATGAGGGATTGTCAGTGTGTAAGGGGTAATTTAGAGTGCCCACCCCACTCTTCTCTGTGGTCTGTCTACTGCTATAACCCTGCCTCCTTCAATCCCCTCTGTTTCCCCTTCTCCTGCCCGCGAGCTGCTCTACATTCTAGACCCGCCCATTCCATCTCCTCGCGCCTCTTCCTGTCCATGTCCTCATAGCCTCGCCCTTCTTCCTCATTCCCAGTGCTGATCTAGAAACACTTTAATACGCCACTTCCGCCCTTCTCCAGCCTCACATCTTTGTGACCCCCCCTCCCCTTCACCGTTTCACACTCCGCTCGTGCCCGCACGTGCTCTGTTCACACACTGGGGCCAGCTTTGCATGTTCTCAGCTGACAGGCGTCCTTTTCCCACCACAACATAAGCTGATTACGACGGGAACAAGGCGCATTAGAAATCTGTCTGTTTCATCTCTTTTCTTTTGAATCCCCCGCTCATGCTGGACCCCTCCGTGTTACTTAAGTTCACTTAAGTAAATAAATATTTTTTGGTGCATGTAAAATTGATTTTTCAGCCTCTACCGCACAGTGTCCTTCATTGTTAGGAATATATGGGCTCCTAAGTGTCTTTGTACGGCAAGAGCCTCCTGTCTTTAGGAGCTATGGGGCTGTGAGTGCATATATTTCGTTTTATGTTAATCTCAGTACGTAATGGTGCCAGCGCAGAGATAGACAGCACAGTGTTGATGCTATGGCATTTAAGCTGCTTCACATTATATTTAGCACTGAAATAAAAATGTGTATTCGAAAAGACTAAAGTAAGCCATTTTATCAGGGAAAATGCATATTGCCAATTTACTGAGTGCTAGCTCAGCCTAGTATTTGAGGTGTTTTCATGTTGCCCCCACATAAACTCAATGACTGCAGTACCACTTGGGCTCCAAAACCTTGCCTCCTACCCTATTATTCTCCCTACGAATTCCAGGCAAATGAAGTTCTCTGGCTTTACACGTGCTCACAACTAATTAGTGATTTACTTCAAAACTAGCACCAAAAACAAGCTGAAATCATTCTAATTTACCTTGAATGCTCGCTAATTTTGGGGTAACACCATATATCAACTCTGTTGTATCAATAAGCAAAATTCCTACGGGGGCAGAGCGAGGTTCATGTTTTTGCCCAGGGTCACCGGGGAAACTGCAGTCAGCGCCGTGCTTGCTCAGGCGATAACATCAGTCTGGGTGATAAAGAAGCCATCTTTCCCTTAATTGAAGGCGCACTCGGCCTTTACAGCGTTCCTGACCTTGAATGCTGTAGCGTCGCTCTCTAGTCTTCACGCATGACGTGATGACGTGGAGCGCGGCGGCCATTTTGGGTGCCGATGTATCGCGCCAAGCCCGCGAGCGCGCCAGACGTTCCCTGGCGCTTTCCCAATGCTAATGTTGTGTAAAGCCTCAATAAACCTATACTTACCTGCTAAGATCCTGTGTATGGGCTGTTCTTCCAACCCCCGGTTCAATACATTACAAATGGCTACGAGGGACTGGGACCAATGAAGGAGAGGACCGAGAAGCGCATGAACAGGGGATACACGTGGCCAGGTGCTCCGGAGCCATGGAGATCGACCCCACACAGGTACACATAGAGGGAGAGCGCGGCAGAGGGGACGCACAGTGCCTCGGGCAATAAAACACGTGGCAACACACACCGTGCTCGCAGAGGGCTACCCCTAGCCACTCTGTCAAGAGGTCCAGACCACGCGGCAGGGAAGATCGGCACCACAGACACAACCAGCCACAGCAGCACCCTACAACGCTGGAAGTGCTGGCGCTGCGGTCATACGTGGGCACACTGAAGTGGGGCGAAGTGACGCCCAGAAAACAAGCACATAGGCACAAGAACAAAATCCTCCACACGGCGTAAGACAGAGGAAAAAGGGGGAGGCCCAGGCAGAGCAAGGCAGTGGAGGCGGAGCGGCGGTTCAACAGAGCCCCCTACGCCGGCAGAGACAAAGCACGCCAGGCAGTCCGAGGGGAGAAGAAGAGTCACCAAGAAGGAGTGCGGAAATGTGCGCCCAACCATCCTCACTCACCACACCGATCCCCTTCCTACCTAAACCGGGAGACCAGTCGATGAAATGGGAGGATTGGAGAGAATACTTTATGAACTATTTGGAAGCTCTGGAGGACGAGTCTGCAGAAGCATTCCCCAGCAAAAGGAGAAAGAGGATATTGCTGCACAACCTGGGACCGGAAGGGATCAGAGTATTCCAGAACATAGTCCCCACGCCGAAGCAGGCAGCGGATGATGACGTGTTCCAGCACGCAATAGATGACTTAAACAAACACTAAAGACCAGCGGTATGCACGGCCATAGACAGATACAACTTCCAACAACGGAAGCAAGCAGAGGGGGAGTCCATAGATGAATACGTAGCAGCGTTAAGGAAATTGGCAGTCACGTGTAAGTTCGGCACATTACACGATGAATTCATCAAGGACCAAATAGTCATGCACACCACCAACTCGACGATACTGGACACATTATGGGCCAATGGAGAGGCGACACTGAAGGAGGTTATAGCCATGGTAAAAAAGTCGGAGCTATCGAAGAGATGTGCGGAAGCGGCAAAAAAAGAGGCTGCCCCTAGGCCCATGGTGAATAAAGTCATAGAAGCAGAACCACCAGAGAGAGGCAAGGGAGCAACAGGGGACACGAGGACACAGACCAAATGGATGCCCAGACCAGCTCCGGCGAGGAAACCGGGCACCGAAAGCAAGAACACCCAGCGTATGACAACCGATGTCCGGCCTTCAAAGCCAAATGCATGTTTTGTGGGATAACAGGGCATTACGAGAAAGTATGTCGCCGCAAGCAAAAAAGAATAGCCATCAAGTGTGTCGCACAAGAGGTGGAGGAAGAAGGGGAAAATGAAGAAGACGACGACAGTGTGCTGTGCATAGACGAACACGTACTAGGCATCAATTGTAACCGCTCCAAGAACCCCCAATGCGACCTAGTGATTGGAGGTGTACCAATACAGATGGTAGCAGATTCTGGATCCCCCTACACCATATTACAACGTAATGTGTGGGATAAACACTTCAAGAACCACCTAGCTGACCACCTGGAGCCCCCAGACATTCGCCCAGTCACATTCACAGGAGACCCTATTCCCATGGTGGGATACCGCTGTCTGAAATTTGAATTCAAGGAACGAAGTGCCAGGTGCAAAGTATATGTGGCAGAAAAGGGCCCTTCGGTCCTAGGGTGGATAGACCAAGGAGGCCTAGGAATACAGTTGAACCCAGGTGGTATCACACAAGTCCTGATGACCAGCGATGCCCAGCGGCCGGATGCAGGAAAGCTGAAGGTAGAGTTTCCCACCATGTTCGGAGGCAAAGTTGGCAAACTAACAAAATTCACGCACAGGATCGATCTCAAAACGGATGCCAAATCGGTGTGCCACAAAGTGAGGAACATCCCACTGGCGATCAGAGAACAGGTACAACAAGAACTTCACAGCTAGAAGAAAACGGCATCATAGAACCGATAACAAGTGCTGAGTGGTTGGCTCCATTGGTGGTGGCCATGAAACCGAACGGCAAAATACGCCTGTGTGTGGACCTGAGGGAGTTGAACAAAAACATCATAGTAGAAAGGTTCCCTCTGCCAAGAATAGACGAGATACTAGCAAAAACCAAAGGGGTGAAGTGGTTCTCAACCATTGATCTCACGTCAGCCTACCACCAGATCGCACTGCACCGTACCTGCAGGAAGTTGACATCCTTCATAACTCCCTTTGGGTGCTATCAGTTTCGCAGGATGCTGTTCGGACTGGCCTCGGCGGCAGCCGTATTTCAGGAACTGATGCATAAGTTGTTTCGCGAAGTAGAAGGAGTACAGTACTTTCAAGACAACATCCTAGTAATGGGCATGAATAAAGCGGATCCCTAGAGGGTTACGCATAGCACTACGACCCATGCTGTTTAAATTCAATAAACCATTTATGACTAAATGGTTCGCAATTCTTAATAAGTGCTCTTTAGACCTTATTTTACTGATTATTGAAGAACTGTCAGTAATACTTAAAGAATTGGAAACTGAAATCAAAGATCTGAAGGATGATCTTTCACAAAGACTGTCATCTGACGAACTTCAGCAAACCCTTAAAGACATTAATGACAAACTAGATGAACACGCAAAAGAAGTTCACGATCGGAAATTGCGAAGTTTAGACGCGACACAATTGATTACAAACTAGATGAGGTTTATACCTGGGCGGAGATGTATGCCCAGAGACGCACCTTTAGAAAACCTGACGCATCCACCTCCGAAGAAAGCATAGCAACTGAGCAAGAAACACTTCCTACTCGTACCCCTCTTGCTACAATTGTCACAGAGAGTACACCTTCCACCAGTGGCACAACTAAACAGACGTCTTTTTTAGAACTGGGACGCACCTCCAACCATCCACCAGAAGAACCACCTGCAGGCAGAACCAACGAAACAGGAGGGGACAAGGCCTAAAAAAAACCAACAAATGGAGCAAGACGGAATCCCAGGCGGAACTAGTTATGAACATCTCTAGTGTTAAGTTAAAACCTAATGAGCAGGCAATACTAAACAAGGGCATGTCCTTTGTGCCGACATACCAGACTAACGAACTTGAAACTGAAATCTCATTATTCAAATTCACGCGCAAACTCAGATTACGGTGGTTTTTCCACCACATAATGCAAGATCAGCCCACTGAACCTGTTTCTGAGACTCAATCTCAAGTATTCAGACCCAAGAGTACTTTTATGTCACCAATTGTCTCACAAGGCCATCGATCTTTTTGAGACATTGGTTAAAAAAGATCTTGCACTTATTCATCAGAGAGAGAGTGACAAAAGTAACTTAACCAAAAAAGAATGGGCTACATTAAGAAACTTAGACCAACTAAAGAATTTAACCTTTCAGCCAGCAGATAAGGGTGGTGCTTTGGTAGTTATGGACACCATATACTATGAAGCCAAAGTGGACCAACATGTTCTAGACACGGATACCTACATGGCCCTTGACACAGACCCTACCTGCACCTTTCAGGCGACTCTATTACAAATCTTGACCAAAGCTAAAGATCTGAGTTGGATCAGTGAAAACACATACAAATTCCTCATTACTGATTATCCGAAAAGACCGCATATATATATGCTTCAGAAGATGCATAAAGATATGGTGAACCCTCCTTTCCGCCCCATTGTGGCTGGTTGTGGGTCTTTGCATGAACCATTGGGAAAATTCATAGATTATTTTCTTCAACCCTTGGTTCAGAAGTGGGTCACATATGTACAGGATACTACAGACTGTTTAAACAAACTACAACAGATCACATTACCCAGTGACAACGAGGTGCTACTTGGCACCATTGATGTCACAGCCCTTTATACCTCGATTCCGCATGGTGAAGGCATTGATGCAGTTGAATGGATGTTGCTCAGACATAATTATGAAGTATCTCTCAACATTTTCCTGCTCGAACTGTTACAGTTCAGCCTATACCACAGCTACTTCACATGGAAGCAACATTTTTATTTGAAGAAGACAGGCACTTCTATGGGCTTTACTGGGGCACCCACGTATGCCAATATTTTTATGGCAAAATTCGAGGACACAAACGTTCTGCATAACAAGCTTTGGACTGATCATTTACTTCTGTACCTTAGGTACATTGATGACATTTTGATCCTATGGAGAGGTACCCAACAGTCGTTGGAAGGTGCTATTGCAATTTTGAACGATTGTCATCCACACATAAAATTCACATACTCCATCAACTCTTCCACTATTAACTATCTGGACATCCTTATCGAGAAAAAAGGCACAACTAGATTATTCAAAAAACCAACCGACAGAAATAACGCACTCCATTACAATAGCTTTCACACCCTAACCCTGAAAAACCACCTACCGTTATCCCGATTTATCAGGGTTCGAAGAATTTGTTCGGATGACAGCCAAGGGAAATCAGACATAGAAACCATGTCTCAGCAATATTTGGAGAGGGGTTACCCTACATCAGTTCTAGAAGCAGCCAAACAGAAAGCATACAGTATGGACAGATCGCAGCTTCTCAAGAAAACTGTTAAACCTGTTTCCAAACGGGAGGTCTGTGTTTTAAAATATTCCACAGCCGCTACGTCGATCAAACGGTGCATTCTTAAACGATGGGAGATCATTGAACAAGAACATGATTTTAAAGAAGTTTTTTGTGCAACACCCATCTTCGCATTCTCCAGATCCAAAAACATTAAGGAAATTCTAGCCAAAAAGAGGCAAGAATCTGTCAATTCCACTCGATTAGGCATGAGAAAGTGTTACAATTGCGGACACTGTGGCAATGTGATGGTTGGTGATACATTCACACATCCTCACACGGGCAAACCTATCAAGCTAAAACACTCTTCTGATTGTAACACAGCAATGGTGATATACGCCATCAAATGTCCTTGTGGACTGGTTTATGTGGGGAGGACCACCAGGAAGATAAAAATAAGGGTGACCGAACATAAAAGCTCCATTCGCACATCCAACATGAAATCCTGTTTAGCAGCACACTGGTTCACACATAAACACACCATACCTCAATTACGGTTCACTGTTCTTGAACAAGTATCGGTACTAGCACATGTTGACCCAAACAAACATTTGGCACAAAGAGAAACTTTCTGGATTCGTTTTTTGAAAACCCTAAGCCCGTGTGGTCTGAATGATAAAATTGAATTAATTCATTTTCTCTGATAATATGTGATTGTTAATAGCTAGCTGCTAATTAACACATTTTTTCACATAACTTTCTACATTTCATTATCCTGTTTGTATATATGGAGATTTGAAAAGCGCGGATCGATTACAGAAATGTTTAGATTTAATGTGTCTTTTTGCTTATGAGGTTTCTTTTGTGAGTTATGTTCGTCTATTTTATTTCATCTGTGTAGTTTTTTTCACACTCTTATACTCCTGTCTTTTCAGCTGTTTTCTTTACCCTCTTGATTCCCCATGGTGTACTGTGGTGTTTACCTCTTATCTCTTTGTATACTCTCCAGACGCTTTTGATTCACATCATTATTTGTACATGTGGCTTTAGTTTTCGTACACTCGATTTGTTTTAGATTTATCTGTTTTTACACTTTGAGCAGTTTCACTTCTCAGATCAGTCCTCTCTCTATGTTAGGCACATACTGACGTACGTTACGTAGTCCTTTCTCTATATTCACTACGGCATCGCTTTCGCACGGTTACACATCCTTGCTGCTGTTACTTTGAGCAAACTGAACCCCGCGGAGGAACTGTGAAACATATTGATGCAGGTAACTGAACACAGTGCCATGGCACTCACTATTTGATTAGTTCTCTAGCAGAGATAACTTTCGGTAACTTATGGACTCATTGCTGCCCTCATTATTCACACAGACACCTACGATACATCGTCACCGCAAACTTCCGGGTTAGCGGTGCACTCTATGTGCATGCGTTTGGCAAACAGCGGTTAAGTAAGTGGGAACCCTTTACATTCTCTACGTTGAACACTTTGAATCTTTTTGGCCTTGGATGCCAGACACCTTTAGGTAATACCTCTGTTTGTTCCCCTTGATTCCTTCAGTATCGTCAGTTGGTAACAAAATATTCGTGTTTGACACTTTCAAGTGTTCAGAGACTTTCGGAGGTGAGCCCTCCCTTCACATTTATTTGAGGATATCACTTTATATTGGTGTATTGTGGATTAGTGGAAATTACGTAGACGCTCACTCTATCTCTGGCCTTTTACACTGCTGCGTTCATGTGGTTTCGGTGGCCCTTCACAATAAATCCTTTTTGATGTTTTTTCATGTTTTTTTCATGCTTATCACACGAAGTGCATTTGGGCATAAATGTGAACATTTGTCTGCATGTTTTCAAGTGCTCTGTTTCAAAAAAGTTTTGTTTCAGATTACCGATTGTTTTTGTTTTATTACCAAATATGTAATTGGCTGGTATAATACTGGATGTTAAGGCTTTAACAATGTTATATGTGTAATACATTACTTGCTTTTCACATTATACTTGTTTGCATCTCAGAAACTAATTTTATATATGAATTATATACATATACACATGTATTCTTTCAGCATTCCCCTGACGAAGGTTTTGATACCGAAATGCATTGGGACGCCATGATGTTGTTTTGAAAGCATTTATTCTTTTGAAATTTTCGGAACAAGAAAATAAAGAAGATTCTTGACTTCTGCTTTATAGACACTTGTGAAGTTTTGTTTGAAGAGCATTGACACTCGCCATGTAATATGAACTGACCTCTGACATCGCAACCTTCATGAGTTCTATTTCGTATGACAACATTGTATTTGTTTTTCATTTGACATTGTTTTTCATTTGACACTGTCATTAAATGTTTGGACTACATTATCATACGCAATTCATTGTATTAGTATTCTGATTTATTGATTACTTGCTCAAATCTAGCTACATTGAAAATTTGCACCTTACAGGGCTGGTGTATAGTGCGCCTTTGTTCAAACTTCTGTTTGAAAATTCTGCGTTCATGAATAAAGCTGACCACGATGCCAAGTTGTCCAACGTTCTACAAGTCCTGGAACGCAATGGACTCACGGCAGAATGGGACAAGTGCCGGTTTGGTATGACGTCTGTCACGTACTTAGGGCATGTGATCAGCGACCAAGGCATCAAACCCAAACAGTCCAATGTCAAGGCGATATGTGAAGCACCACCACCAAGGAGGAAGTCAGGTCATTCCTAGGCATGGCCGAGTTCTACAGCAAATTCGTACAGCACTTCGCTATGAAAACACACCACTTGCAACAACTTCTACGGGACAAGACCAATTTCGAGTGGACGAAGGAAAAACAAGAAGAGTTCCAAAGTATAAAGACGGACATCAGCACGGCCGTACCTCTGTGTGGATACGATCAGCAAGCCAGATCCGTATTGACAACGGACGCTAGCGAGCGGGGCCTGGGAGCAGTCCTAATGCAGGAGTTGAAAGGAGGAGAACTGTCCACCCTCAGCTTCGCATCTAGATCGTTGTCGGCCACGGAACAGAAGTATAGCGTGATAGAAAAGGAAATGTTGGCAGTAGTCTGGACCATGGAAAAGTTCCGCCAGTTCCTATGGGGCACGAGATTCAAGTTGAGAACAGACCACAAGCCCCTGGTCAAGGTCCTCACGTTGTCAGGACATGCTACGGCGACACCCCGCATCGCGAAGATGATGTTGAAATTATTAGACTATAGATATGATGTGGAACACATCCCAGGACAAAAGAACAAAGTAGCCGACTACCTCAGTCGAGCATCAGCCATGGAGGAAGCTCCAAGCACGTCCGAAGAGGAGGATACCAAAGTGGCGTTCAAGGAAGATCACGAACGCGTGATAAGTGAACAAGAGTGGAAGGAAGCGTACGAGACCGACACAAACATAGGGGTAGTCAAGCAATGCATACTAAGGGGATGGCCGGAAAAGAGGCAATAGGGGCGGCGCTCAGAAAATTCTTTGAAGTAAGAGAAGAGTTGTCAGTTTGCGACCAAGGGATCTTCCTGAGAAGAGGAGAGAAGGTAGCTCCCCCAACAAGTTGATCCCGCATCTTCTGGCTCTCATCCACGAGGGTCACCTGGGCATCGTAAAGACTAAGCTGAGGGCGAAGCAGATGTACTGGTGGCCGGCGATGGACAACCAGATAGAAAGGCACGTGCAAGAGTGTGCCCTATGCCAAAGAGCGGACAAGTCTCAGAGCCTGATGCGACCACCCTTAGGAAAGTATGACAACCCTGAGAACCCATGGGAGGACCTATCGATAGACATCCTGGGTTCGATATTGGATGGCCAGGGAATCCAGAAATATGTGTTAGTACTCGTAGACCGGTACTCCAAGTGGCCGGAGGTGGACGTACAAGAAGACATGGACACTGACAAAATATTGAAGTTCCTAACGGCTGTTTTCCTTAGGGAAGGTATTCCACGCTCCCTCCTAAGTGACAATGGGCCTCAATTTGTATCAGACAAGTGGAATGCATACATGGGAAGGAATGGTATTAAGGTTAAACACACATCCATATACCATCCAGCAGGAAATGGACTAGCCGAGAGGTTTAACCGAGTCATTATGGGGTCCGTAAAATCAGCGATTGGGACTGGAAAGGACTGGGAGAAGGAATTGAAGAGCATGTTGTGGGTGTATAGGATTACCCCGACCAGCACGGGATACAGCCCCTTCAAAATCCTAAGGGGTAGAGACCCATTCACGAAAGACAATGTAGCATGGAAGGAGCGCACCATCACGAGCAAGTGGTCCCCTGCAGTAGTGCACCACAATCTAGAAAAAGCACAAAGAATATACACGGAACACTACAATAAAAGAAGAAATGTCAAGGAGACGGAGCTAAAGAGGGGAGAATGGGTTTGAGTCAAACTAGCCCAGTTAAGGAGAAATGGGGACAGCATTTCAGCGCACCCTTGCAAGTGGAAGAAGTTTATAACTGGTCAGCCCTACTGACCGATGGGAAGGTTTGGTCACAGGACAGGATGTCCAAGTGCCATAAGATCAAGAACAGGTGATACCTCCCCAGACTCAAGGGACTGAAGCCAACCCGGTGGACACAAGCACAGGCAGTCCCGGAGAAAGAGAGAGAGATGCAGAAGCAGAAGTAGGGAGCGACCTGGGTGCCTCGGAGCTCTCGGAAATCTACAGTGGATCTTCCAGCAGGGGAGTTCCCCTGAGTACTGAAGGTGGGGAGGCGAGAAGCTCCCAAGAGGGGACCGAGCACACACCTGGCACCCCAGTGAGACGCACCCGTACCGGAAGGACAGTGGTAAGACCGTCGAAGTATAGAGACTTTGAGATGGGAGACGGGAATGAGTACGCACGCAAGTAGAATGTATCTTTAATTGAAAAATGTTTATCCGTAAAGAAGGGAGATATGTAGCGTCGCGCTCTAGTCTTCACACATGACGTGATGACGTGGAGCGCGGCGGCCATTATGGGTGCCGATATATTGCGCCGAGCCCGCGAGCGCGCCAGACGTTCCCCAGCGCTCTCCCAATGCTAATGTTGTGTAAAGCCTCAATAAACCTATACTTACCTGCTAAGATCCTGTGTATGGGCTGTTCTTCCAACCCACAGTTCAATACATTACAAATGCCTATGATTGTTCGGTCATCCAGTGTGCCCGCCATTGCTGGAGCAAACATTTATTTTTCTTGTCTATCTCACTCTCTCTCACACACCATGCTCTCAGTACGACACACACACTGCTGTCTCTCACACACACACTGCTGTCTCACACACATACTGCTCTCACACACACACTGCTGTCTCACACACACACTGCTCTTTCTTACACACACTGCACTCACACACTACACTCACACACTGCACTACTGTCTCACACACTGCAGTACTGTCTCACATTTATTGTCTACTGTAAACAGATTTAATCTAGATCTGAAAGAGCCAACTGGAATGTGGACTTTAAGCGAACATTTGTGCCGAAATTTAGACATGGAATGAAATACACCAATGACAGCATATAGTGTATAGGGCTTATTTACCTTCTCACAGATATTTCTGGAGCCTTAGGAGAAATCACTAAAACAAAATGATGTTATAATAAATGCTTTTCCAAATATAGCCCTGGTAGGCACCACAACGCACTACCAATTCCATGTACACCTCCAGTGCTCTCACTACACGTGAATTTCTTCCTAATCACGATTGCTTAAAGATGGGAACAAATCCCTTGGCCTAATCTACAAGGGGCTCTTAGTCGCGGGCCCTTTGCTAAAAATATGCAGTCCTCTTACTTTTTAGTGGCATATGCTTCTCACCTATCAAGCCTGTGCCAACATTGTGAATGGATTTTAATATTTCCAGGAGCTACAATAGATGTCACTATGTAATACAGGTTGAATCTTCTGGCTGATTTGACTTCACTGCACTTGTTTATTTAAGTCTCCCATAGTCAGCCAAGTTGCGGGTTAGTAAGGGCCTACTGAGCCTTGCAAGCATCATCTAAATTTAGCAGACTAGGGTCACAACATCCTTGGACATTACAGCGTATTAATACGAGTGCGCGGCATTGTTGATAAGATGTTCAGAGGGATAGTAATTGTTCAAAGGTCCAACCTCCGCCCTCTTTCCTCAGGCAGGATATTGTTGGAAGGATTTCCAGATTTATGTCGATTAAGCAGAATTTTGATTTCTTTTAAAAATACGTTATACACCTTTATATTTGGGACTCTTTACTGTATATTCAATATGAGAAAATATAGATGTTTCATGATCTGTCACGTAAGAAACTCAACAATAAATATATGGATTCCATTAATGGGGAAAGACTAAATATCACTGTACTCAAGACAAAAATGTACAAATTAATTTATATATACTTTAGTAACATTTCATTTACTCTACGTTTATAACTCAAACAAATAAATTACACGGGGAAACATTTTTGTTCACCCTTTCCAACACTGCTTCCTTAGTTTTCACAGTTGCTCTCTCCCAGTCCACTAAATAACTGGCCAAGCACACACAACCACACACACACACAAAACCACACACACACAAAAGAACCACACACACAGCCACACACATACAACCACACACAAACACATACACACAACCACACACACATACTCAACCATACCCACATAAACACACCCAACCCCACACACACAACCACACACAAGCACACACACACAACCACAATGACACACACACACAACCACACACACAACCACACACACAACCACACCCAACCACTCACCCAACCACACACACACTCAACCACACACAACCACACACATAAACACACCCAACCACACACGCACACAACCACACACACAAGCACACACACAACCACGACACACACACACCCACCACATACAACCACACACACACAACACCACACACACACACATGCAACTACACACAACCACACACACACTCAACCACACACACTCAACCACACACACACAACCACACACACACAACCACACACAACCACACAAGCACACAACTACATACACACACACCACACACACACACCACCACACACATACAACCACACATACAACCACACACATACAACCACACGCACACCCAACCACACACGCACCCAACCACACACGCACCCAACCACACACAACCACACACACACAACCACACACAGTTTTTTGAGCTGTCAGCATAAATACAATGTCACCAAACACGTTGAACGCCTCGGGAAAGTTTGGGAAGTCGCCCCCAACTTTGAAACCACTTGCTGTTGCAGAGTGTGTGCTATACACATGGCAATACCTTGACACAGCGGACTGTTGCAAGGAATGCTTTAAGCCTCGGAGGCTGACAGACCTCAATCTGTGCATTAGTTCACCCCTTCTTGGCGCTGCATGAAAACCGGGTGCCCACTGTCCAGCATGAAGTGAGACACTGTGATCGGGGCTGGAGATGCATCTTAGCCATCTGCTTAGAAGATTGTGTTTCATTTATGGCATTTAACATAAAGGAGCACTAGCAACGCTGATAAAATGGATTTCATTTTGAGTAGTGACTAAAACTTTTAAAAAGCCTGCAGTACTGAAAAAAGCATTTGCAATGCAATAGGTCTCGCATTTGCAAAAGTTTAAGCTATTGGCATTGTTCATGACAATGCCTTTTTTATATATTTTATAAAACAAACACATAAATAAATGCCATCATCATTTACAATGCCAATAGCTAGTGTTGCATTATTATTAGCCATGCCAACTGCTCACACTTTTATAATGCGAGACCTATTGCATTTCAAATGCTTGTTATTTTCTGTTATTGACCTTGTTTTGGTTGCCATTAGGACTTTTGCCCTGCTAACCAGTGATGAAGTGCATGTGCTCTTTCCTAAAATATGGTAAAATTGGTGTATTCCTGATTGATACTTTAAATTTACTTATAAGTCCCTAGTAAATGGTAATACATCCCCCCAGGGCCTTTAAATTAAAAACATAAATACCATTAATAGGTCTCACCACTCATTGTGCCACCCACCAAAGTTGCACTTTAATAAATGTCTCAGGTTGTCAGTCTGTAGATACTTTGGAGTTGATGTGATGCTCACTACTGGTCAACCTCTTGATCGTTTCACTTCTGATTGTAATAATCAGCTCGAGCGAGGGATAGAAGGGAACAGCTGGGAAGGAGACCTAAAAAGAAAATGATAAGATTATCTTCAATGATACCACCACCCTAGAATTGACATATCATTATATATATCTATGTATATTTTCATCAATACCTGAAAAAACACATGACATTATAATCCAAGATTGTTCACAAGACCATGGAGACCTAAATCATAGATTCCTCTTGTTTCTGACCCCCTGTTAATAGGCAAAATGAAAACAGCAGAGAATTACTCTATTAATAGATTCCTTCGTGTGTACTTCATTAGATTCTGAATAAATTCCAAGGGCATCAAACGGAATGTCTTTTTCTTGTATAGCTCAACCTCAATCAAGAAACAGGATTCCGGAAAGTATCAAGGACAAGTAACAAAAAATAACCTAAGATGGAGGGCTTCTCCTCACCCTAATGTATCGTTATCCAAATGTATCGTTATCCGAATGGTATTGTCAGCCCATTGAAGCCAATTATCACACAATCTTTCACAAGGATCGCGTCTCAGCTGAGACTCTACTATCTGCTGCCGAATAACAAGGCAAAAATTGCAGAGGAAATTCTCCACCCCGAGATCGGCTGATCTTGAACTTTGAACGCCGACGCGTTCTTAACACTAAATCAAAAGTTCAACGGCAGCTTATACTGATCCCATAGCAAAAAATAAAGAGCATCACAGAAGGGATTCTAGCACTTGTAATCCCATATCAAGTGTGTAAAAGTGCACTGTTACCAGAGAACACACAAAACTCTGCAAGAAACCTAACCGCAACGAAGCCTCACTCCGCAGCTCCGTTTCCTCACACTGCTCGAAAATAATCTGCAGCCAGTGTTGCCAGATTTTTAGACCCGTCCCAAGCCCAAAGCCGCTCAAATATAAGCCCAAAAAAAGGCCAATAAGACCAGTTTCAGCCCAAAAACCAGCCCAAATTAGCAAGTCTCCAATTATGCACAAATTGTCCTCGGAAACAACTTTAGCGACAAATATACATTCTATTTAATATACAGATGGTGGGAGGGTGTTAACTGGGCACCTGCCTTAATGCTATTAATTTTTAAGACCAGTTCTCACTGTGACTTCTAAGAGCCCCTGCAGCTCCACTCTGCCTATTGCTTAAAGATTCAGCCCCCCCCCGAAATCAGCTCCAGTTCGAGCGGCAAACAGTGTGCGTCAGTGCGCTCCTTGGCATCAGCAACGTGGTGAAGCACAGAGTGTCAGATCCATGCCAGGACAGTGGTAAACAGACGCACGCGGTGCTGCCAGCAGATGCGTGAGAGGTTGGGTGGCCCCTGCACAACCATTTTCGAAGCTGGGCTGGCCTACGAACAACCGATGTGGTCCGTTTTGGTTTGGGTGTTAAAACACTCTCTTTACCTACGTCAACTTACTGGCATCTATCAATATTCATCACTTCCTACAAATAGGGTGACCAACTGGCATGGGTGCAAATTCAGGACGGTGAGTGTAAAAATTCAGGACAAAGGGTCAAAATTCAGGACAAAAATTCAGGACGGGAGGTCAAAATTCAGGACAAAACTTCAGGACAAAAGGTACGTTTTACAGACACATCACAGGAGGTCGCGTAATAGTGTATAAGTAATTCCATCTATATCCAAACATATTCATCCATTTGAAAACGTACGTATCTTTCCATCCATCATTTCACTCATCCATCCCTCCATCCACACTTTCACTCATCCATTCATCCACCCTTTCACCCTATCCATCTGTACACTCATCCATCCACTCTTCCACCCAACCATCTACTAATCCATCCAGCCATTTATCCACTCACCCATCCAGCCATCCTTTCACTTACTCATCCATCCACCCAGTTACTCATCCTACCACCCAGTCCCCTTTTCAGGCATCCATTCATCCTCCCTTTCTCTCTTCATTGACCCTTTCACTTAGCCATCCTTCCTTTCTTCGATCCACCCATACTTCAACTCATCCACTCATGAATCCATCCATTGACCCTATCACTCATCCATCCTTTCACTCATCCATCCACCCATTCACTCACCGATCAGCCACCCTTTCACTCATCCATCCATCCTTTCGCTCATTATCCATCTATTCACCCTTTCATTCATCCATTCGCCCTTTCACTAATCCATCCAGCCATCCCTTCACTTACTCACTCGCCCACCTTTTCATCTTAATTATGAGCTGAGCCTTTGTCTGCAGAGTTGCAGACAGAAGAGGCCCATCAAGAATTTCGCCCTTGCTGTTTTCCTAAAGCAAGGGGTGGAGTGGGGGAGGGTTCACTGTGCACCTGCACATAGACAATCTGAAAAAGTGGAAGTCATGAGTCATGCATGATGCACAGTGCCAGGCCATGAGGTGATTGTGACATGGTGTTTCCAGGGTTTTAAGCGGGATGAAAAAACTGGGGGTCTCTCCAAAAGGCGTGTCTGATGTAATTAATGGTGTTGCTTAAAACAAATAAGCTAAAAATCTGTGCTTAGCATTGTGTGTCGCCGGACTGGTATTTTGCCTCTTCTGTCACTTCATCCAGATATATATCACAAGTAACGTTACACCTACATCAAGCCAGAACTATTTGCTTTGTTAATGGTTGTTAGTTGCATGAAATAAAAATGCAGCAACCATGGCTTCCTTGAATATAATATTGAAACTGCACTTTTCTAAAATGATGAGATTGAAAGAACTCTAGGCCCTTCTTTTCAACTTGTTTCACCAGCTTCTTTGAATTAACTAGATTCTGTACCAGCATTGGCGTGTTTGCACATTCCTTTCATCTGCCCGTGGGCAAAGTGCAGCCAGTGGTCTCGAACTCTGTTCCTCAGCTGGCGCCCCGAACTTAAAGTTGGCGCCTCCTGCAGGACCACAGCGGTGCTGTGTGTGGGTGAGCCCGGCCGGTCTCTCGCTCGGCTGCCCCACAGCCTGTCTTTCCCTCCAGCGGGCGGGAGTCGCCGTCTGCTCCTTCAGTTGACAGGCAATCACGGCCTCTGACAGTGTCGCTGGGGTTTCCACGTTGCCTCGGATAGGTCCAAATTACGGACGGTCTGTGAAATTTATGGACGGTTGGTCACCCTATCTACAAATGCACGCGCCCTTAATTCCCTGCCCCAATCTCCACTCTGTCTATTGCTTAAAGACTCAGCCCCCCCTCGAAATGTTTTCTTACACCCACCCCCCCCCCCCCCCCCCCCTGAAATTTTCGCCTCTGCCTCACTCTAACTCACCTGAGGTCGGGCGTCGAAGTCCGGACTAGGCAACTGTGGGCGCCGCCGGGCAGCCTGCTGCTGTGCTGCGTGACTCCAGGCTGTGCTGTTGACTGGTGGTGGGCTCACTGTCAATGGGCTGGCTAGCCTGCGCTGCGCAGAGAGCGCTGCCTGCGAGCACCGCCCCCCGCCGCCTGCTGACTGTGGCCTGGGTGACCAGTGGACCACAGTGGGCGGCAGCAGCAGTGACACCACGTGCGTCCGACTCCTCATGATGATGATGATGATGATCATGCGTCCACCGTTGAGCCGAGTGCTGCGCCGAAAGTAAGAGCTCACTCACGTCACTCAGTCCCAGCATTATATGAGAACCGCAGGGGCTGGCCAAAAAATGATACTCAGGGCCGTCATTGGTAGCGTTTTCGCGTGCTACTGGATTGACAGCCCTGGGGGACCCCCACATTGGCCCGCAGTGCCCGCCCACACAAGTTGACAGCAACAACAAAGCTAGGTGACCCCTCTGGGTGGTGCGTGCGGCGGTGCAGCACGCATGTGCAAAATAGGAGTGAGTGCACCTACGTAACAAGTTAGCGTTCTGTACAACATCACGTACGCCATCATGGTCATGATGCATGCCTGCTGGCTGGCTGCTGCTCTAGGGTGGGCGGGGTCATCATGTGCGCACAGGCAGGCCCAGGATCGGACCTCTAATGAGTAGCAGTCTCTCAGCGCGCGCTGCACTCTCATTTGCCACTGACAGTGACTGCCACCACAACGCCACGGACTCCTCGTGGTCGGCGCCCACCCAGGCCAGTAAAATTGCGCACACCCTTTTAATTCTAGCCCAGAAAGTAGCCCCCGCCAGGCATGGATTTTTCCCGCACAACTGGGTAAAAAGTCACCCAATTGTGCGGGAAAAAACCCAATCTGGCAACACTGTCTGCAGCGAGGGGACTGCGGACATCCCTCTTATGGTTCCCGGACAGACCTTCTGCCAATAGCAATTGGGAAGAAACAGGAAGTACAATGCGGAAACCATGGGTGATATGAATGACAGCATGAAGCACAGGAGGTAATACACAAAATCAGCGGCGGCTTCTCCGTTAGGGGGGAGGAGCGTTGCCCCACTAATTATTAAACCATTTAAACTTTAAAACTTTTAAATAAAGTACAAATTTAAAAGTTTGAAAGTTAAAATGGTATTAATAATGTAACCTGGGGCTCATGTCGTGCAGGGCCGGTGGCGTCACTCATGTCACAGTTACATGATGAGCCCAACGTAGCAATGGCCAATCAGTGTAATGGCTTATTGTTAAGCTATGCAGTGATTGGTCATTCTGTTGTTGCTGAGCAAATCGGGCAGCCACCCTTCCTAGTCTGCACAAGTAGAGAGAGAGTGAGTGACTTAACACATAGTAAACATCTGTTCGGTTGCTGTGCCAGCATCATCGACATCCTGGGTCGGTCTCCATCCTCTCTTCTTCATAAACTTCATGTTAGTCATCCACCCCTACACTTTAAAACATTCGCCGACTCTCTGCCACACAAATAATCCAGTTTGAGATTGCTTGTGTAGCAAATATTGAGCGATTTACAAGCAGGGCCTTGCTTTTGTGTTGTCCTTAATTAAAAGGTATGACCCGGCCGGCACGCGCCGTAATATCTCAGAGTGTGGCTCTTCCTACCAGGACGTTTTCCTGCAGACTAAAAGAGTGAAAAGCAAAAGCTTTTCTGACCCCCCCTCTGTGGAATTCCCTTCCGATGGAAGTTTGCATTGAACCGAACTACCTAAGATTCAGAAATGATGAAGCCGAGGGGACCGGAGTCCAGAGAAGGGCGCGCATTCTGAAGAGCTCGTTTCTTATTCCTGCTCATCCCTTCTCGCGGCACCTCATTTCCTGAGTATCTGCACCTCTCTACCCCCTACTTACTGTGTATTAACAGTTTATTAGACACGCCACTTACTAGCATTGCTTAATTTGGAACATGAATAAATAATGTAACATGGCTGACAGGGCTGACGACCGGTGCAACAGTAAAGGAGTGAAACCTCTGCGTTCACATCATGTCATAATTTTAGCAGCCACTGCTTTTATTCTCCATGTAGCGGCACACTAGTTCCGTCACACGAAGAGCCTACAAACTTGAATCAATTCATCACAACGACGGAGCCAAATTCAAACAGCTGAAGTGCCCATAAAGAGAGGCCAGAAAGCAGGGGGGCAGGAAAGTGAGAAAATGGGAGGATACATAAGAAAGGGAGCACAAGTGATTTGAGGAGCAGGGAGAGGCGGAAGAAAGGAAAAGGGAAAAGGGAAGGACACGTTCACAAAAAAAAAGAAGCAGAGAAAGGAGAGAGAGAATATGGTAAGCTAGAGCGAGAAGGGATATATCTCATGAGTAATAGACAGGGAGAATACTGATAAGTAACGGAAAGGGGTAGAGGAAAGGAGGCCGAGGAGACAGAAAAACGAGACAAGAGATGCATACGTGACTGCTCCCATACATGCCATTAGACCCAACAGCAGGGAGACTTCCTCTTATTGCAGCGAAAAACTGCTTCATTTTGGCTGTTTCACGCCTGAATATATTTAGGTGTGAGAGATGAGTGCATGAAGTACACTAGGAGTCCGAGTCATGATCCCTTGAGCAGTGAAATGTCTGCGTGCTCGCTGTTCTCTGTGGCGCCAGAGCTAATGAAAGGGGTGCCTCGGGGTACCAAACCTGCAGGACCTCTTTGCGGCTGAGCTTGTCTGACTGCCCTTTTTAGGTCGAGCCTAGACAGCGCATGCACCGTCGCAAGACCTGTAGTAAATACAATATCGAGGGTAATTTCTCCTGCCGCTTGCCATTTGTTAACTGGGGCATTGCTCTTGTTAGCTGGCTTATTGTTGCCTGTCGATGCGATACATCACTTCCCTAACTACAGTTTTCGTCCGCTCTCGTGCTTCATGTGTCTCCGAGGGGAACTTTCTTCTATGATTTTTCCAGCCCGACATGCTGATTTGCAGGATGTCACACTCACTTGCATACATAATTAGCACGGAGCTAACCACGAGCGCCACGCTGTTAATCATACATAATCAGCACGCCGCTCCTCATGGGTTCATTTCAAAGTCGACCCCGCAGCACCCTCCGTCCCTGGGCACCTGCTTTTACAATACTATGGCCATACAATCAACACGCCCACAGCCTCCTCCCGCTGTGCTTTAATACAAGTGCATTTTTACATTGACCGAATATATGGAAGCATTCAAGCGGCTGACGGATGCAGTGTAACTAAAACATTTTTAATTTTTCTTACACAAGGTGCTATAGCTTTAATACGGCGCACTCTCGCCTTTCTTTTGTTCTGCACTTGGCAGGCAAACATTGTTTTTTTTACTTGAAATTGACAACACAGGTGCTGTTCTGTGTAGCCCAAATGTGCCTCCCCATTACTTGGGCCACAGCACTAATTATTTGCTGTAACTCCCGCTGGCTTTCGCCGTTGCTCTTGTCACTGCTTGTTTTCCCCTGTATCGGGCCAACCCTCATCCTCCCTTACGCCATACCCCGATGCTTCCCCCAGCAACTGTCTTCGCCTCTTTCACCTAGTAGCCCAGCCATGAAGGAGAAGGAAGGAAGGATCCGCCACTGTGAACATCCCCTTGGCTCGGAAATCAGTCCCCATTAATATAACTGTAGAAGGCTGCAAAACGTGTGTGTTTATTTAATTAGCGCTTGTGTTTTCAGCTGATCCTCGTTAATTGCTTTAAGCTAACGAGGATCATCTGAAAATCCAACCGCTTGCAGCTTGTTTTCAGCCTATACTCACCCCGCCCCTCCAGTCCCTCTATCCACCGTCGCTGCTTGCTGCAACCGGGGAGATCTGCTGTGTGTCACTAGTGCATGTGTTTTCTTATAACACAGCCAGTCTCTTCCCGACCACTGCGCTTTGTGTCATGAAGCCGTTTCATAAAGCCGTGAAGCGGGCGCTGTGTTCATAAAATAAAGGTGCACGCCCACTTCCTCCGACCTTAAAAAGGCTGTTCCTGGTCAGTTTCCATGCCCATCAGTGCTGTCCCCTGCACCCGACAGCTTCCTGCGCTTCATGTTTGAAGCCATGAAGTGGCGCTGTGTTCATAAAAGAAAGGCGCACGGCCTCTTTCTCCAACCTTAGCTTTGGTGCCCATCACAGCCGTGTCCCCACCGACAACTTCCTGAAGCAAACTATAGGGAGTTCTAACTAGTGCAGTGACTTCAATGTAGTGTGACGCGCCAATAGCACCACACTATACCATGCAACTCAAGAGGCTGAAATATGTGCTCGTCTAGTTAATATTATATGTTGTTTAAACAAAAGAGGCATACAGTGGTATATCTTCAAAATACTTGTGATCTCTCAACACTACTGGAAATGGGACAGGCGAAGGGGAAGGGCACCAGGCAACCCGGTAGGGCTGAGGCTGTTCAGAAGAACTTAATCACGTGTGTTTAGCCTCTGCTCTGCCACATTGTCCAAGGTCGTTCTCTTGCACATGTACAAGTGAGTACAAAGTCTCGTGCAAGGACACTTATCAGAAAGGAGAACTTGCTCAAGCTGTTTTAAAGTTACAAGGCAACATCAACAGGTAAACAGGGTATTCTTTTCTGGGTTTGAAATTTGTAAAAATCTAAATAGGGATAAAAATACACCAAAAGCACAAATGCTTTACACTTGTCTATCGGCAGACCACCAGTTGATTCTCTGTTTGCTTGAAGTTCAAAAGTGTGACCCCATTCACCTCAGTGGACATTCAACGTGTTTTATTGTAACTTGTTTTTTTAGTATGACAATAAAGCCTGCACTGTGACTTTAGGACTTTCTTGATGCTTTCTCCCACTGCCAGGATGTGTAAGGTTTGATCGCATGTGTGCGAGTTTGAGTTATTGGCATTGAAATGACGATGCCTTTTATTTATGTTTTGGTTTGTAAAACATAAATAAAAGGCTTTGTCATAAATGCGAGAACTATTGCGTTGCAAATGCTCGTTATTATTATTATTATCATTATTATTATTATTATTATTATGTGTAATTTAAATAAACTCTTTTCTTTTGTAGTGTGTGTTTTTTTTTCTATTGACTCAGAGTTTATTTCAATTACACTTAATATTGACGGTTATTTGTGTGGAGTTTGACTGTGCCCCTCGGCTTGCACACATGTATTTATAACACCCCCAGCTCTTGTCGATAGCGCTGAGCGTGCAAGAGGGGAAAGTGCCTTCGTATTTAAATGCAGGGCACCTCTCGTCGGTACCTAAAAAGAGCGGTCTATGCCCCGGGCACAAGCCCTTCACATGTCCGTACTAATCCATGAGAGGGGCGCAGAGATGATAATATGATGTGAATGTGACAAGCCAACCCCCGTGTCTCATGAGCTGTTCTCACACACCCGACTCAAATATATATCTCCATTTAAAAAAAATCTTCCCAGAATCTTGAACAAAAAGACTCAAAGTCACGCTTTTGCGTCCAATGTTGCACATTTTTTTAAAAAAAAGCACATTAAAATGCAGCCTTTATTTAGTACTCAGGAGTCTGTGTGCGTGGTTTATATAGGGTGTAGTGTTCATGAATCTCTGCAGTGTTCGTGTGTACATGCGCACGCACGCAGCCTGATGTGAAGCAGCCTACGCACAGTAGAGAGGTGCGTCAGGGTACAGTAAAGCACTGGCACTTGTGAGCTCAGATGATGGCAGGAAGCTGTTCATAGAATCAGTGCCCTCATAGATAAGAGGAGTGTCAGAATGAAGTACAATGATGCAGGTGCACTTGCGAGTACAATTTCTGGAGTGAGCGGTGCATGAGCGGTGCCCTCAACTATATGACTAGGTTTGAAATAGCACTGATAGCGTGGGGTACTTGCAACAGAGTATGCATCCACCAATATGCAGCGATGAGTAGTCGTCACATGAATAGCTTGACAGAAAAGTGATGCCTGAGGGCCTTGAGCCGGGCAAAATACTTTGAATTTAAATAACACAGCCATATAGAGCTCACAGTCATATCAAAGTGCAAGTTGTCTTAAACCCATATAAATAAAGAAAACACATGGTGCTTTACACAGTCAGGTAAAGGCAAAAGCTTGTAGAGTAAACACCACTGCTTGTTATAATTTAGTGTTACAGTGAAACGTAATGACGTCTATGTGTTTGGTTGACGCAACAAAATGTTGTTATATTTTGCTTTTCAGGAAGAGATCCAGGCATACTGGGCCAAAATGAAGAAGCTTTGGCGGGAGGAAGAGGCAGCTCTATATGATGTTCCCTGCTGCTCTTCGTCTCCTCCACCTTGGAAAAAAAGACCAGTTAAGGTAAGGAAACTGATGCTATATTTTTTAACGTTGTAGTGACGGGCTATGTAAGTTATCTACATGGTGGGTGGAGTCTACATGCACATCAGTATGAATTTGAGGCATATAGCTGTGTAATCAATATTAAAGATAGATTTGAATGTTGAGCGCTCGATTAAAGACAATTAATTTGCTCAGGTATAATAACGGCTGGTGTAAGCTTTCTGCTCCCAATGTTTGACTTTCTGTTTTCCTCTTTTTAATTTGAAACATTCAACCGTCATTGGATGGAATGTAATAAAAGCCTTTTACACAAAGGTTGGTTGGCTTACAGGATGTACTTCAACAAATGTTCTGTTCTGCTTCCCCTGCTTGCTGTTTGTTGGTGAAATTCCTTGGCCAAAAAATGGAGTAACAGACTTGAAGCATTTGTTAGGTAAAGTAAAGAAGCATGCACACACAAAAATCTATATGGAAAACCTGACGAGACTGGGAATGTTGGGAGCCACACCAATTGCAGCCCACATATGCGATGTATACCGCAAAACAATAAAGAAACACAATGAAGCAGTTGATAGGAATAGACACATACTTTCAAAAATAATTTATTACATTTGTTTCTGTGGTGCTTTTGAACTGGCATTATGAGGGCATGATGAATCTCAGTGTTCCTCAAATCCTGGTACATTCAGAGGCCTTGTGGATTTAATAGCAAGCATAGAGCGTGAAATTGAAACACATCTAACAAGTGCTATAGTCTTCAAGGGCACCTCTAAAATCATACAAAATGAACAGCTTGAATGCATGCTAAAGATTGTAAAAAGCAATATCATACTAGAGTTGAAAAACACCAACTTTGTTATAGAAAAAGGAAGGTGCACCAAGAATAAAGTCTGTTTTCTCCAAGTATTTCCAAAATGTCTATTTATTGTAGTGAATCGTAAAACTTGGACATCAGCCAACGCGTTTCGTTCCACTGAGGGAACTTCATCATGACTGAAAACATATATATAAAACATCATGTAAATCACAACATCCATATTTACAAAACACACTATTCAATAAGTAATATATACACAAATAAATACATATATATTACAATCACATACATTGACATGCTAATAGGACCCAATTACAAATTCTAAAAGTTCAAATCCCCGTATATGGGGAAACAGGTTTGCAATGTAATTTTTTTTTCACATTACAACTACAAATGACAACGTGAATAAAACCATCAACACAGGTGGAACAGACATTGTATTGAGAGATTTTGATTGCCATCATTTCCTCATCTGTGCTGACAGGAAGAGATTTTGGTTAGAGACAAAGGGAACGAATAACTCAAAAGATAAACTAAGAAAAAGGGAGAGAGACAGAAAAACGACAAAGCCAAAACCAAGTGACATGTCCTAAATTCTAACAAATCCTAATATCCGCCCAAGTGAGTCACCGGATGCAAAGTGAATGTATAGTCAACCATACCACAATTGTATAAACACAAAGCCACAGATCTCACCTCAAAGGACAATTTTAGATGAATAATGAGTCCACGTTCAAAGTCACAGATTTCTCAATATGAATAAATGAACTTCGTCCACATTCCTACCATGGAAAATTGCGTAAAATTATTCAAATATCTGAATTCAGATATGATATCGTTAGAAATATTACAAAAGAGTCACAAAACCATGTACATCGAGCTGATAAAGGAAAAAATCTTACCTGAGATAAAAGGCATGAAAGGATGTCTAGTTTTCAAGTAGCGTCCTTTCTAGAAGACACCCCACAATAAGGGTAGAGGATATACCCTTCAGTATCCTAGCAAAGGGACACATTACCCAATTGCTCATTTAGTGTCCGAAATGTTTAGAAACATGCACTATTATCACACGTAACTTGCAGAAATGACCAAGACCTTCAATAACTAAAATTGCAATTAATGCCTAGTGTATATATCTAAATCTCAAAGTCCAAAAGGCTATCCGTTATAGATGCTAGCCATTATGTAGAGCCATATAATAACATCGAAGTCTCGTAATCCCAAAGCGCATGTTGCCAAATGATGACCTCTTAATAAAATGTCATCATGCACGGGTATATATGTTGCCAGATAAATAGGTGCTGCTCGATTTATCTCATCTTATCTCCTCACATGTGGCCAACACGAGTCGACCCGATAGTACCCCACAGAACCTAAAAATACATTCACAGTCCGGGAAACGGCCACTACAACGCAGCCGTTTCCACGCATAACCATAACCATGCATGCATTACAACGCATGCGCGGTTACAACGAAAAGCCTTTACCACGCATACCTTTTTAAAAAAAAGAAAATGTAAACTTTTCGTTCGAGGCATATGAGCTGCAGATTACCCACTTTTGCATAGATGGCCATCTGGTGTTGGGCCCGGATGTTTGCAGTTTGTTTTTCCTCTTGGAAAGTCTTTGGAAGTCACGAGGTCGGTGACTCCTCCCTTGGTTTGTATTGTGCATGGGCTTTGGCTCCATCCTCAGATTGTTTTTTTCCGCCATCGGGCTCGGATGTAATACTTCGCGCTCCGGCTCCGAACATCCCAGTTCGACGATCGAAGCGAAATCCTCGCTCTCCGCGATATTGTTTAGATACTAATCTCCTCAATCACCTTCTTCTTCGACGCACTTTCGATTCCAGTCATCGACGGCGGCCTTCGGGCCTCTCCAGGCTCCGGTCCCGGCTGATGGAAAGGACTCCATTCAAGAAGTGCCCTCGATGTGGGTCCAAATTCACCCACACCGATCTTCATGAGGTGTGCAACATCTGCCTCTCCCCTGAACACGAGGCTTGAGACTGTCCCGCCTGCAAGTCTTTTAGATCTAAAAAGACTATTCGAGATCGAAGGGCCAGAAGGAAAATGGCGCACTCCTCGACCTCCGTTCCAGTCGACATCTTCGGGGACGACGTCGAACCTCCGGGACACCAGCACACCGAAGAGGACCTCGTCAGTGCTTCCGAAGCCGACGACTCGGATGTGGAGAACATCACCCCGGCGCAGAGGGTCGTGAGTAAAATACCCTCTCCCACACCCGCGCCGACACCCAAAAAGGCTTCGGTCACGCCTTCGCCTTCGGGCCTAGGCAAGACCAAAGACACTGCTTCGAACACCCCACCTTCGGGCCCGGTGACGAAGTCATGTAAGCCTTCGGGCGGCTCGGGCTCGAGCCAGCCTGCCAGCGGTGCCGAAAAACACCCTTTGGCACCGAAGAAAAGATCGGCCTCTACCTCGACACCGAGCTCCACACCAAAGCCCTTGGTGTCGAAACCCAGCCTCTCGGTGCCGACCAAACATCATAATGCTCCCGGCACCGTCGCTCCCGCACCGAGGCCTGTATTGGCACCGAAAAAAAAATCGGAGGTTCCCAAAAAGCACGGCACAGACAAGCCTAAGAAGCCGTCGGCCCCGAAAACGTCGGCGCCAACCGAACAACCAGTGTCCCAAGAACTTTTTACACCGGATCCTTTACAAAAGCCACTTACCAAGTATCCAAAAACTGGACATTTGGCACTGTCTTCTAAAAAGAGACATTTGGACAGACCACCTCCACCTCCAAAGAGGAAGGACTGTGCTACCTCCCCTTTCAGAGTGCCTTCCCCGCCTCCTCCACCTCCTCCACCCTCTCCACCTCCGCCCCCTCCACCTTCTCCACCCCTGCCTCATCTCTCTCCGACCCCGTCTCCAGACCATGATGATCAGGCGGACCCATACCACGACCCAGCAGATGTGCCACAAGACCCCACCCCTACAGGATCCCCAGACCCCTGGGATGATTATAATAATCCAGACATTCCAGATGTCCCACAAGATGACCTATATCCATCCAGGCCATCACCACCAGAAGACTCACTAGGTTTTCACTACCTACTTCAGAGGGCGGCACATTATCACAGGGTAGAGCTACACACTGACCCAGTAGAGGAAGATTTCCTCCTAGACACCTTTGATACAGCACATAGGTCTACTGCTATACTACCTATGCTCAAAGGGGTAAAAACATGCTCCAGAGGTATTTAAAGACCCAGTCAGGGCTAGGGTCCTAAACCCACGGATAGAGAAAAAGTATAAAGCTGCCCCTACAGATCCTGCCTACATCAAAGGGCCAGCGCCACTGGATTCCCTAGTGGTATCCACCGCAAGAAAGAGATCAAATTCCCAGGCGTCAGGCGAAGCACCACCACCTGACAAGGAATCAAAGCTCCTGGACCCATCAGGAAAACGCAGTGCGTCACAGGCAGCTAACATATGGCGTATCGCCAACACTCAAGCGCTATTGGCCAGATACGACAGGGCACATTATGATGAGCTAGAAACCATCATGCACCATCTCCCAGAAAATTATAAAAATAGGGCCAATGAACTAATCCAAGAGGGTAAGACCATAACCAATACCTCTATACGCTGTGCCTTAGACGCAGCAGACACAGCTTCCAGGGCCATTAACACCAGTGTCCTACTCCGTCGACACGCTTGGCTGAGAGTGTCCGGCTTTAAACCCGAGGTACAAGCCTCTATATTAAACCACCCGTTCGATCAGGAACATTTATTCGGGCCAAAGATAGATGAGGTCCTCGAGAAGATGAAAAAAGATACAGATACGGCGAAATCTATGGGAGCCCTACAGTCACACCCTCCTAGACGCGCCTTTTGCCGCTCTTCCTTTCGTGGCACGGGCAGAGGCTACTCCTCAGATAGCGCATCCACGTCCTACAAATCCCCTCCTCAGTCCACCTTCACAAAAGGTTATCAAAGAGGCGGATATAGAGGAAATAACAATAAAGGCAGAGGCAAAACAAATACTGCCCGCTCTGCCACACCGCCTACCCAATGACTTCCCCCTGCTCCCCCCAGACCATCCCACTCCGGTCGGGGGCAGACTACAAAATTTCCTTCACGTCTGGGAGTCCATCACATCAGACCAGTGGGTGATCCAAATTATTCGTTCAGGGTACTGCCTAGAACTCACATCTACCCCCCCAACATTCCACCCAGGCAACGCCCAATGTCACAAGAACATTCTACGTTACTAAAGCAGGAGGTGATTTCCCTCATACAAAAACACGCAATAGAACAGGTCCCCCACAATCAGCAAAATGTAGGGGTCTACTCCCTATATTTTCTAATTTCAAAGAGAGACGAGACTCTACGACCCATCTTAGATCTCCGACCTCTAAACACATACATACATTCGGACCATTTTCACATGGTAACACTTCAGCAGGTACTTCCGCTCCTCTCCCAGGACGACTTTCTCACCACACTGGACTTGAAAGACGCGTACTTTCAGATTCCGGTACACCATGCCCACAGAAAGTACCTCAGATTCGTAGTGGACGGGCAACACACCAGTTCAAGGTGCTCCCATTCGGGGTCACAACAGCACCACGGGTATTCACCAAGTGCCTAGCGGTAGTGGCGGCACACCTCAGAAGACAGCACATTCACGTCTTCCCGTATCTGGACGACTGGCTGATAAATGTCGCGTCCTACAACCAATGTGTACACCACACTGCCACTACAATCCAGCTACTTCACCAACTAGGCTTCACGGTGAACCACCAAAAGTCCCAGCTAACGCCATCCCACATAAAGCAATACCTCGGTGCCACCATAGACACCTCAAAAGCCATTGCCTACCCCAATCCGGCAAGGATCGCAAGCATTCAAGCTTTGCGTCAAAAATTCATACTTCAACACTCCCTCCCAGCAAGAGTGTTTATGCAACTGATAGGGATGATGGCCTCTTGCATTTTTATAGTACCTCATGCAAGAATCCAGATGCGTCCACTCCAAGAGTGCTTAGCGCGCCAATGGAACCAGGCCCAGGGGCAACTGACAGATCTGGTGTTGGTAGACGGTCGCACCCATTGCTCTCTGCAGTGGTGGAACACCACAAATCTTTCCAGAGGTCGACCGTTCCTGGACCCGGTTCCACAAATAATCCTGACAACAGACGTGTTGGAGCCGGCCTCGTGGCGTGGTCCTGTTCCCCCTCGCCAAGCCGCACGAGGTCCCCTGCACCTCGGGGCTCCTCCATTTTGGATTGTACGTGACTCTACGCGCCAGCCTACGTGACCCCGCTCAACCCGGCCTCGGCCCTGGCAAGCCCCGACATCCAGGCACCAACAACTGGCCAGGGGGTACCACGTGAACACTTCCCCACTCCCGGCGGAGGGCAGTATCGATGGGACCCCCAACCGTCCTCCCACACCTAGGTACGATCGCCCCACAGCTCTCCTGGGCCTGGCGCCTCTCCCGCTGGGCGTCTGGCCTCTCCCAACCCGGCCTCTCCGCCGGACATCAAAGGGCTCCAGACCTATATCTGGGGCGACCCTGCAACAGGACAGCATTTGTATCCCGGAGTCGAGAGCCCTGCTGATTGAATCGCGGCCGACCCAACGGAGAAGAACTCTTGCTTGAGACTCTACCACGAGCCCTGCTGACTGCGTGGCGGCTCCACCTTATTGAGGCCACGAAGCCTCACGGAACATCGGAGCCCTGCTGACGCTGTCGCGGCCCAACCTCGCTGAAACCTCCCTCAGAGCCCTGCTGACGTCGTCGCGGCTCGAGCTGAACCAAGACACTGTAAGAGCCCTGCTGACCTGGTCGCGGCTCGAACTCTACGGACTGAACACCAGAGCCCTGCTGACGCCGTCGCGGCTCGACCCCTCCGAGATCCGGAGGCCCTCCAGCGTGGGGATAAGAACTGGGCCCCAGGTACCCTCGTACCAAGCTGCTGCTAAAGACTGTCCCGCTACCCCGTCCCTGTGAGAAGTTGGCCTGATATGTAGTGCTCACTATTCTAGTGATCACTGTGTATCATTCCAAACGACCCTGATTGATGATTGGTTGTAAGTCAACCTTTTAGACCAGCTATCCTAGTAGCGTGGATACGAGCAGTCTTTAGGCTAAACTCTAGAGGGCGTGTTAAGCCAGCTGTTTACCATCACATATACCCCTTGAACACCAAGTGAAAGGACACCACACAAGTTGTTATGAAAATAAAAGGATATTTATTTATAACAAGACTACCCTGGCTCTTTATGAGTCAGGGAGCTAAGCACACTACAAAACTCTTAGGAAAATACTTCGGTTGCACAATTTACACAAATGCCCGAGGGGCACGAGAAACCATCTACACTAACAGTGAAATGCGAATGGTTAGAGTCTGGAGGTACTGATTCCGGAGTGATCCGATCAGTGGGACTAAACGAAAAAGGAACTGGACACTTGTAGAGCGAACCTGCGATGGAGCACCGAGATGCTCGAGTTACCTAGCCCGGAGGCTGCGGCTGCGTGAAGTTCGGCAAGATGTCGGGAGTCCTCGTGTAGTCTCAGGAGCCTGAAAGAAGAAGTTGCTGGCAGGCGACCAGTGACGATGTTCGGAGCGATCCCAGCCTGGATCGGTGATGAAGGAAACCTGAAAGCAGAGGGGACTCAGTTCTCAACCGCTAGCCAGCGATCGTGTGGGTACCAGGAGGGTACCGGCTGAAGTCACCTCAACCAGGTGAGTGGGTGACGCCGGACTCGGCTGTTCCTCGGACCAGGAGGCGCGGCGGCGACCAGGATGGAGGGCGAGCTGTCCCACGAAGGTGTCTGCTGTCGATGATGCTGGGCCCAGGCAGGGGCAGCGGATCTTGGCAGTGGCAACCCAAGCGGGGGAGTCAAGATGGCGTCGGGAGTGGACCAGGAGGGTCCGTGGTACTCCTCTGTTGAAGGGGAGCAAGAGCCAGTCTGGAGCAACCAGACTAGTGATGAAACAATCGTGGTGCGTCGTGAAGAGGGCCACAAGCCGGTCGGCAAGTGGTCGAACAACGCGGTGAACAACAAGGAGCGGAAGGGCCCCCACGCAGATCTCGGGGATGCTGGGGAGGCAGACTTCGATGCTGGAGCTGCTCAGGGTTTAGGGCTTCTCAAACCCTAGGTGCACTCACTCGAGGGTCCCTCGGTGGGCATGCTAGATAAGCGTCGTGCAGGTTCTGAAGATAGCCGGTCCCGCAGGTCTCGTCACACCTACGACTCTCAGCTGGGCTGATGAGGTAGGTAAAAGGTCAGAGATGGCAGGGGACTCGGGTCTCGTCGAGCTGGGCAGTCTTGATCCGTAGGAGACGTACAGCAAACCGCAAGCGCTTAGGTGGTGCCTGCTGGTGCAGGGTGGCTACTCCTTAGCCACAAGGGAGAGTCTTCAGAAATAGTCAAGAGTTCCTTTCGTGGAAAGTAGTTCGTGATTCGGAGTTATCCGATTATCTGATTATCCAATTTGGGAAGGGGACTCGCCCCTACCTTTTCTAAGAAAAGGGGCTGGCCCGTGACTAGGTTCTACCTATGGGTGGAGCCAGGAGGGGGGTGGTTACACCCCTATCCTTTGTCCGGCTTCGCGCCAGCTCAGGGGCTGGTGTGCCCCCGAAACTGGTTTGAGCCGGGCTATGCACAGTGAGCACCGGGGTGCCACTGGCAATCACCTTCCTTTCAGCCCTGCCTACCTGGGATACACAAACCCTGTCTGGGACGGTGCTAACACCGCCCTCGACAGGAAACCCTTTGTCCAAGCTCCCCTTGCTGGAAGGTCCCCCAGCAGCAGGAGGTCAGACTTGTGTCTGGTGGCAGCATCCATTTTGTGATGCTGAGGCTTGAGTCAACTTTAACCGGGGTTCAAGGTTACTTCCATGTCGTGTCCCTCTAAAAGGGGGGAATGCTAACCCCGTCACCAGGACTGGCGAGGGGTTCGTATTCCCATTCGTATGACACCTTACTCGACATGTATAGGTGATGCGATGCCAAAGTTAGCAAATAACCGCAAGGATTATAATGCATTAAAAGTAGTTGGCCCGCGTCACCATGGAACGGCTATTAGGACTTGGTTCCGCAAGCCGTCGACGGGCTCAGCTCGCGCCAGAGCACCGTCCCACATGATTCCCTGCACTCTGCCTTCAGGATTGATAAGGCCTGCTATAGGAGTGACTGATAGGAATCCATGTGTCCATTTTAGGGTTTTAGGTGTAGGAATACTACACCTACAGCAACGGGTGATTACACCACGTGGCCCCAGCTGTCGTGCAGCCAGTTGTGTCAGATTTGGGCGGCCATTCCAGGGGTGGCATAATACATGCTTCAGCCCCTGGTAGGCCCTGGGTACACCGATGCCCTGGATACCTGTGGTATGCTGAGACAGGGACTGACAAGGTGGCCCAGTTCCAATTAGTGGATGCACCTAATGTACATGTGTGTTAATTTCGAGAGAGAACAGCTAGGCTGTGGGTCTGATTGGCAGGCCCACAGCCGGAGAAAGTCGTAAACCAATGAAGCAAAAGCAAAAAATCTGGGTGATCATAGGATTGCAGACCCTACTCTCCTACATGACCCCCCCCAAACTTTGGGACAATAAGCTAACCTTGACCAGGTGAGTCTTCTTGCTCTAAGTGGAAATACCTGGAGAGCCCATCTGCATTGCCATGATCAGTGCCAGGTCTATGCTCCACTGTGAAGTCCATCCCCTGTAGGGAAATGGACCACCTAAGTAGTTTGGGGTTTTCACCCTTCATTTGATTTAGCCACAAGAGGGGCTTATGGTCGGTCTGAATCTTGAAGTGAGTGCCAAACAAGTATGGCCTCAACTTCTTCAGGGCCCAAACCACAGCAAAGGCCTCCCTCTCAATAGCTGACCAATTCTTCTCTCTGGGGGTCAGCCTCCTGCTAATAAAAGCTATGGGCTGGTCATGACCATCAAAATTCAGTTGCGATAGAACAGCTCCCACACCCAGCTCCGAAGCGTCTGTTTGGACAATAAATGGTGTGGAGTAGTCTGGACTCTTTAGGATAGGTGCTGTGCACATGGCCTGCTTTAGGTCATCGAATGCCTTCTGACAGCTTGCTGTCCACTGAACTTTTTTTGGCATCTTTTTACTTGTCAGGTCGTTTAGCGGGGTCACAATGGATCCATAATTTCTGACAAATTTCCGGTAATAACCAGTCAGGCCCAAGAAAGCTCGAACCTGAGTCTGGGTGGTTGGAGGAGCCCAGTCCTGGATGGCCTGTATTTTGCTCTCCAATGGTTGAACCTGGCCTCCACCTACAAGGTGGCCCAGGTATACAACCTGTGTCTGCCCTATCTGGCACTTGGTGGCCTTGATAGTGAGGCCTGCCTTCTGCAGGGCCTCTAACACTTTCCTCAGGTGGACCAGGTGATCCTCCCAGGTGGAGCTAAAGACAGCGATATCGTCCAGATACGCCGCACAGAAGTCGTCCAACCCAGTGAGAACTCGATTCACCAGCCTTTGGAAGGTGGCAGGTGCATTTTTCAAACCAAAGGGCATTACCACGAACTGATAATGCCCACCCGGGGTAGAAAATGCTGTTTTGGGCTTGGCCTCCTCAGCTAACCTGATTTGCCAATACCCAGCTGTCAGGTCAAACGTACTTAAGTAGTTGGCCGAGGCCAACCGGTCGATAAGTTCGTCTGCTCTTGGTATCGGGTGGGCGTCGGTCTTAGTGACCGCATTGAGACCTCTGTAGTCCACGCAAAACCTCATCTCTTTCTTACCGCCCTGGGTGTGAGGTTTCGGCACGAGCACTACGGGACTAGCCCAGGGGCTGTCCGAGGGTTCAATGACTCCCAGCTCCAACATTTTCTGCACCTCTGTCTTGATGCAGTCTCTGACATGATCAGGTTGCCGATAGATTTTACTCTTTACGGGCAGACTGTCCCCAGTGTCGACCTCGTGGGTACACCACTTGGTCTGACTGGGTGTCAGAGAGAACATATGTCGAAAGGATTGAAGAACCTGTTTACAATCCTCTTGTTGATGTCCAGAGAGGCTGCCACAAAAGACAACACCATCTACTGATCCATCGTCAGGGTTCTGAGAGAGCAGGTCTGGGAGAGGGTCACTCTCCTCCTCCTGTCCCTCATCTGTGGCCATGAGCAAGCCCATGCCCTCCCTGTCGACATATGCCTTGAGCCTGTTTACATGGAGCACCCTGTGGGGGCTCCGGGGAGTTCCCAGGTCTACCAAGTAGGTGACCTCTCCCTTTTGCTCAATGATCGTGTGGGGCCCAGACCATTTGTCTTTGAGTGCTGCTGGGGCCACTGGCTCCAGCACCCACACCTTCTGTCCAGGCTGGTACACAGTCAGGACAGCCTTTTGGTCGTGCCAAGCTTTCTGTAATTCTTGGCTCGCCTCCAGGTTTTTAGACGCCTTTTCCATGTACTCCGCCATCCGCGAGCGGAGACCGAGCACATAGTCCACAATGTTTGATGCCGGCTTTCTGAGAGGTCTCTCCCATCCTTCCTTTACCAAACAAAGGGGTCTCCTTACAGGATGTCCGAACAGAAGCTCGAAAGGGCTGTAGCCAACCCCCTTCTGCGGGACCTCTCTGTAGGCGAACAAGAGGCAGGGTATCAGGACATCCCATCTCCGCCGAAGCTTTTCAGGTAGCCCGTGAATCATCCCTTTTAGGGTCCTGTTGAATCTCTCAACAAGCCCATTGCATTGTGGGTGATAGGGTGTGGTGAACTTGTAGTTGACACCACATTCCTTCCACATAGCAGTCAGATATCCCGACATGAAGTTTGCACCTCTGTCTGAGACGACCTCCTTAGGGAAGCCCACTCTGGAGAACACTCCAAGTAGGGCCCGTGCCACCACAGGTGCCGTAGTGGTCCTAAGGGGAATAGCTTCAGGATACCTGGTGGCGTGGTCCACCACCACCAGTATAAACTTGTGCCCTGATGCTGTCTGGGGTTCCATCGGTCCGACAATGTCGATCCCCACTCGTTCAAAGGGTACCCCCACCACCGGTAGTGGTATGAGGGGGGCCTTTGTCGTGCCACCTGACTTACCACTGGCTTGGCAAGTGACACAGGAGCGGCAAAACTCCTTCGTATCTTCGGACATGTGGGGCCAGTGAAAGTGTGGAACAATTCTGTCCCAAGTCTTATTCTGGCCTAAGTGACCTGCAAGGGGAATCTCGTGGGCCAAGGTGAGAAGGAAACCTCTCAGAGACAAGGGGATGACCAGCCTCCTGGTCGCACCAGGTTTGGGGTCTCTTGCCTCAGAGTACAGGAGTCCATCGTCCCAGTACACTTTGTGGGTACCTGTGGCGTTCCCTGCAGCCTCAGCAGCGGCCTGCTGTCTGAGGGGTTCAAGTGAGGGGCAGTCTAACTGTGCCTTCCCCAGGTCTTCCCTGGAGGGTCCCCCTGAGCCCAGAAACTCAACCTGACCAGGTTCAAGCTCTTGCGGCTCAGTTTCCCTCAGTTCTTTAAGGTCAGCCTCCTCGGAGACTTGATCCACGACCTGGGGCAAGGGGGAAGGCGAAGCCTTACCCTTACTGCTCCTTTTCTTGGAAGGTGTCTGGTCCGTTCTTCCAGGATCCAGCACCTGTTCAGTGGGGCATCTTTTGGCCTGTGACCTGGTCACGGCAAGGACATGTGCTGGCAAACCTAACATTTCCATGTGAGTCCTCTGCTCCACTTCTGACCATTGTGACGTTTCCAAATCATTGCCCAACAGACATTCTACGGGGAGGTCTGAACTAACCACAACCTTTTTCGGGCCACTTACCCCTCCCCAGGAGAAGTCAACAACTGCCATACTGTGATTGGTAGTGACGTTGCTGGCATTGGTCACTAGGTAACTGGTACCTAGCATGATCTGTCCAGGGTCCACGAAGTTAGGCGTCACCATGGTGACACTGGCACACGTGTCCCTGTAGGCCTGAGCCACTCTTCCATTTATCAAAGGTGTCTGCCTGTATTTGCCCAAAGTATTGGGACTGGCATCAGGGGACATATCCATATCCCCTGTACAGACAAGGACGGCCTGAGTGAGCGTGCCGACTAAGTCGTCACTCCCCTCGGTTCCCAAGGTTAACCCAACTAATGCCTTGGGAGGCGCACTACCACTGCTGACTGTACTAGGGGGCGCAGGTGCCTTAGGGGCTGCAGTGGTAGGAGTTTGCCCTCCTTTCTTGGTGCACTCACTAAACCAGTGAGTCTTACTTTTACAGTACTGGCACCACCTTTTTGACTGGCCTTCTTGAGTCTTCTTCTTCTGTGAAGCCTGACCCCCACCCTCTTTGGTTTGTTGGGGACCTGTCGAAGACTTCTGGTCATTTTGTTCGTTCTTGTTACCTTTTTGGTCTGCTTTCTTCTGACCACCCTGGTTCTGATTCTGGTTCTGCTTGACCCTTGTTCTGACCCATCTGTCTGCCTTCTTTCCCAATTCTTGGGGAGAGGTCAGATCCGAGTCGACAAGGTGCTGATGCAACAATTGGTTCTGACAGTTGTTTAAAATCTGTTCTCGCATGATAAGATTGTACAATCCTGTGTAATCAGTAACCTTGCTACCCAGCAACCAGCCTTCCAAAGCCTTAGTGGCACAATCGACAAAGTCAGCCCAATCCTGAGACTGAATTTTCTGGGTGTCCCGGAACAGCACCCGGTACTGTTCCGTGGTTAAGCCGAACCCATCAATCAGTGTGTTCTTCAGGACTTGGTAGTTGTTAGCATCCTCAGCTCTTGTAGTGAGGAGCTTGTCCCTTCCTTTACCTTCAAAGGAAAGCCACAGTATAGCTGCCCACTGACTTGGGGGGACGCACTGGACAGTGCAGGCCCTCTCCAAGGCAGTTATCCACTTGTGGATGTCGTCCCCTTGTTTAAAGGGGGGCACTATTTTACTCAGGTGTCTAGTGTCTATACCCCTGTCTTTCTCTCTATTGAGAATGCTGCCACCAGTGGGATCTAACCCACTTAATTTCTGCTCTCGGGCTAAGGCAAGTCTTTCTTTGGCGAGGGCAAGTTCTTCCCGCTCGATCCTCAGATTGACCTCCCGCATCTTCGCTTCATGCTCCCTCCTCTGAGGGGAAGTCATTCCTCTCTGAGAAGGTGCCTGAGAGACATGTGTATGAACCGATCTGCCAGAGCCTCTGGAGAGAGACCTAGCTCGTCCGTTCCCAAGGTTAAGCCTGCTTGAGCGTGGGCCCGGGGCTCCCCCAGTTCCGTTCTCATGCCTGCTTAAGTTGGTCCTTGTAAGCCTGCCGACTACCACTGGACCTTTGTCTGCCTCGTCTCCCGATAACTCGTCCTCGTCCTCCTCCTCTGTGTGGAGGTCGAGGTCTGGGTCACCGAGGGTTCCCTCTAAGGGCGGCATGTTCCCATCTGCACTGGGGGGACCTGTGTTAGAGGACCTCCTAGCATCGTACGCCTCTAAGAGACCTATCAGAATTGCGATGGTAGGGTTAGAACCCTGGTTTAGCTTCCTGGAGGCACACAGTTGTCGCATCTCCTTGAAGCTAAGAGTTGCATATCGTGACACGACCTGTGGAGGGTCACTGACCACTAAGGGAGTCTGCGAAGACTCTCCGTGGATCGACATGCTTTTCTAGTGAGGTGTAAGTGTTGCACCTACCTACACTATGGGTTTACCTACTGATCCCTTGCTAAGAGTTGTAGTCAGGGTGTGCTAAGCCCTGTTACACTACAACAGCCGGTTCAGTAGAACTCGGAGTATTCTAAGTTAAGTTATATGTACCTGGGTACTTATGTGATCTTTCACTGCGATATTCTTAGGATACGTGTGTGGTAAAACAACAGCAAGCTCAAATCCCAACCGCTGCTCACCAATGTGAGAAGTTGGCCTGATATGTAGTGCTCACTATTCTAGTGATCACTGTGTATCATTCCAAACGACCCTTATTGATGATTGGTTGTAAGTCAACCTTTTAGACCAGCTATCCTAGTAGCGTGGATACGAGCAGTCTTTAGGCTAAACTCTAGAGGGCGTGTTAAGCCAGCTGTTTACCATCACATATACCCCTTGAACACCAAGTGAAAGGACACCACACAAGTTGTTATGAAAATAAAAGGATATTTATTTATAACAAGACTACCCTGGCTCTTTATGAGTCAGGGAGCTAAGCACACTACAAAACTCTTAGGAAAATACTTCGGTTGCACAATTTACACAAATGCCCGAGGGGCACGAGAAACCATCTACACTAACAGTGAAATGCGAATGGTTAGAGTCTGGAGGTACTGATTCCGGAGTGATCCGATCAGTGGGACTAAACGAAAAAGGAACTGGACACTTGTAGAGCGAACCTGCGATGGAGCACCGAGATGCTCGAGTTACCTAGCCCGGAGGCTGCGGCTGCGTGAAGTTCGGCAAGATGTCGGGAGTCCTCGTGTAGTCTCAGGAGCCTGAAAGAAGAAGTTGCTGGCAGGCGACCAGTGACGATGTTCGGAGCGATCCCAGCCTGGATCGGTGATGAAGGAAACCTGAAAGCAGAGGGGACTCAGTTCTCAACCGCTAGCCAGCGATCGTGTGGGTACCAGGAGGGTACCGGCTGAAGTCACCTCGACCAGGTGAGTGGGTGACGCCGGACTCGGCTGTTCCTCGGACCAGGAGGCGCGGTGGCGACCAGGATGGAGGGCGAGCTGTCCCACGAAGGTGTCTGCTGTCGATGATGCTGGGCCCAGGCAGGGGCAGCGGATCTTGGCAGTGGCAACCCAAGCGGGGGAGTCAAGATGGCGTCGGGAGTGGACCAGGAGGGTCCGTGGTACTCCTCTGTTGAAGGGGAGCAAGAGCCAGTCTGGAGCAACCAGACTAGTGATGAAACAATCGTGGTGCGTCGTGAAGAGGGCCACAAGCCGGTCGGCAAGTGGTCGAACAACGCGGTGAACAACAAGGAGCGGAAGGGCCCCCACGCAGATCTCGGGGATGCTGGGGAGGCAGACTTCGATGCTGGAGCTGCTCAGGGTTTAGGGCTTCTCAAACCCTAGGTGCACTCACTCGAGGGTCCCTCGGTGGGCGTGCTAGATAAGCGTCGTGCAGGTTCTGAAGATAGCCGGTCCCGCAGGTCTCGTCACACCTACGACTCTCAGCTGGGCTTATGAGGTAGGTAAAAGGTCAGAGATGGCAGGGGACTCGGGTCTCGTCGAGCTGGGCAGTCTTGATCCGTAGGAGACGTACAGCAAACCGCAAGCGCTTAGGTGGTGCCTGCTGGTGCAGGGTGGCTACTCCTTAGCCACAAGGGAGAGTCTTCAGAAATAGTCAAGAGTTCCTTTCGTGGAAAGTAGTTCGTGATTCGGAGTTATCCGATTATCTGATTATCCAATTTGGGAAGGGGACTCGCCCCTACCTTTTCTAAGAAAAGGGGCTGGCCCGTGACTAGGTTCTACCTATGGGTGGAGCCAGGAGGGGGGTGGTTACACCCCTATCCTTTGTCCGGCTTCGCGCCAGCTCAGGGGCTGGTGTGCCCCCGAAACTGGTTTGAGCCGGGCTATGCACAGTGAGCACCGGGGTGCCACTGGCAATCACCTTCCTTTCAGCCCTGCCTACCTGGGATACACAAACCCTGTCTGGGACGGTGCTAACACCGCCCTCGACAGGAAACCCTTTGTCCAAGCTCCCCTTGCTGGAAGGTCCCCCAGCAGCAGGAGGTCAGACTTGTGTCTGGTGGCAGCATCCATTTTGTGATGCTGAGGCTTGAGTCAACTTTAACCGGGGTTCAAGGTTACTTCCATGTCGTGTCCCTCTAAAAGGGGGGAATGCTAACCCCGTCACCAGGACTGGCGAGGGGTTCGTATTCCCATTCGTATGACACCTTACTCGACATGTATAGGTGATGCGATGCCAAAGTTAGCAAATAACCGCAAGGATTATAATGCATTAAAAGTAGTTGGCCCGCGTCACCATGGAACGGCTATTAGGACTTGGTTCCGCAAGCCGTCGACGGGCTCAGCTCGCGCCAGAGCACCGTCCCACATGATTCCCTGCACTCTGCCTTCAGGATTGATAAGGCCTGCTATAGGAGTGACTGATAGGAATCCATGTGTCCATTTTAGGGTTTTAGGTGTAGGAATACTACACCTACAGCAACGGGTGATTACACCACGTGGCCCCAGCTGTCGTGCAGCCAGTTGTGTCAGATTTGGGCGGCCATTCCAGGGGTGGCATAATACATGCTTCAGCCCCTGGTAGGCCCTGGGTACACCGATGCCCTGGATACCTGTGGTATGCTGAGACAGGGACTGACAAGGTGGCCCAGTTCCAATTAGTGGATGCACCTAATGTACATGTGTGTTAATTTCGAGAGAGAACAGCTAGGCTGTGGGTCTGATTGGCAGGCCCACAGCCGGAGAAAGTCGTAAACCAATGAAGCAAAAGCAAAAAATCTGGGTGATCATAGGATTGCAGACCCTACTCTCCTACAGTCCCTACCAAAGACTTTGAGACTCTGGTGGATCCCTCGATCCCCCCTTGTAAATATTGATAATCGTAACTTCATAAGTGCTGATAAAGAACTGCTCGTCTTGCTGAATCCCCTTGAGTCCTGTGTGGTGGTGTTACTGTGCTAGTACGTTATAGGAGAAGGACCTCCCCCCGGAGGCTTCTCAGCAGCGCTCGGCTACTTCGTGCCGTGTGGGGGCCCCTCTGGGTGGTCTCTCTGACCCCCCTCCCCGAGGCCCGCCTTCCAACAAGACGCATCGCTCTCCGGCTGGGGAGCTCATCTACTACACCTCACAGTGCAAGGCAAATGGACGCCGCAACAAAAGTTACTCCACATCAATCATCTGGAGCTACTGGCAATCTTTCTAGCCCTAAAATCCTTTCACACACAGATTTTAGGCAAGGCAGTCCTTATCCGCACGGACAACATGACCGCCATGTACTACATCCAGAAACAAGGCGGCACACACTCTCCACAGCTCTCTCAACTAGCACAGAGCATATGGAGATGGGCAATTCCACACAAAATCTTTCTCCTAGCCCAACATGTCCCAGGAGTCCAGAACACCATGGCAGATCTGCTCAGCAGACAGACGCTGCAGATCCACGAGTGGGAACTTCACCCACAAGTTCTTCACCCGTTCTTTCAAATGTGGGGACATCCACAAATATACCTATTCGCCACCCACGAAAACAAAAAATGCCCAAGCTTCGCCGCCAGATACCCACACCCATTGTCCAAAGGCAATGCGATATGGATGAACTGGTCAGGTAAATTTGCATACGCCTTTCCACCTCTCCCACTAATTGCATTAGTGGTGCGAAAGCTACAACAGCACTCCCTCACACTCATTCTAGTAGCTCCAACATGGGCCAGACAACCATGGTACACCACGTTGCTGGAACTCTCAGTAGTGCCACACCAAAAATTACACCTCTCACCATGCCTCCTAACCCAGAACCATGGAGAGATCAGACACCCGGACCCAGCTCAGCTCAACCTTGCGATCTGGCTCCTGAAATCCTAGAGTTAGGATATCTTAACCTTCCCCCCGACTGTATGAATGTTATCAGAGAAGCTAGACGTCCTACCACTAGAGCCTGCTACACTGCCAAGTGGAAAATATTTGTTGTTTACTGCCATAACAACACAATCAGCCCTCTAGACGCATCCATACAGCAAGCCGTCGACGGGCTCAGCTCGCGCCAGAGCACCGTCCCACATGATTCCCTGCACTCTGCCTTCAGGATTGATAAGGCCTGCTATAGGAGTGACTGATAGGAATCCATGTGTCCATTTTAGGGTTTTAGGTGTAGGAATACTACACCTACAGCAACGGGTGATTACACCACGTGGCCCCAGCTGTCGTGCAGCCAGTTGTGTCAGATTTGGGCGGCCATTCCAGGGGTGGCATAATACATGCTTCAGCCCCTGGTAGGCCCTGGGTACACCGATGCCCTGGATACCTGTGGTATGCTGAGACAGGGACTGACAAGGTGGCCCAGTTCCAATTAGTGGATGCACCTAATGTACATGTGTGTTAATTTCGAGAGAGAACAGCTAGGCTGTGGGTCTGATTGGCAGGCCCACAGCCGGAGAAAGTCGTAAACCAATGAAGCAAAAGCAAAAAATCTGGGTGATCATAGGATTGCAGACCCTACTCTCCTACATGACCCCCCCCCAAACTTTGGGACAATAAGCTAACCTTGACCAGGTGAGTCTTCTTGCTCTAAGTGGAAATACCTGGAGAGCCCATCTGCATTGCCATGATCAGTGCCAGGTCTATGCTCCACTGTGAAGTCCATCCCCTGTAGGGAAATGGACCACCTAAGTAGTTTGGGGTTTTCACCCTTCATTTGATTTAGCCACAAGAGGGGCTTATGGTCGGTCTGAATCTTGAAGTGAGTGCCAAACAAGTATGGCCTCAACTTCTTCAGGGCCCAAACCACAGCAAAGGCCTCCCTCTCAATAGCTGACCAATTCTTCTCTCTGGGGGTCAGCCTCCTGCTAATAAAAGCTATGGGCTGGTCATGACCATCAAAATTCAGTTGCGATAGAACAGCTCCCACACCCAGCTCCGAAGCGTCTGTTTGGACAATAAATGGTGTGGAGTAGTCTGGACTCTTTAGGATAGGTGCTGTGCACATGGCCTGCTTTAGGTCATCGAATGCCTTCTGACAGCTTGCTGTCCACTGAACTTTTTTTGGCATCTTTTTACTTGTCAGGTCGTTTAGCGGGGTCACAATGGATCCATAATTTCTGACAAATTTCCGGTAATAACCAGTCAGGCCCAAGAAAGCTCGAACCTGAGTCTGGGTGGTTGGAGGAGCCCAGTCCTGGATGGCCTGTATTTTGCTCTCCAATGGTTGAACCTGGCCTCCACCTACAAGGTGGCCCAGGTATACAACCTGTGTCTGCCCTATCTGGCACTTGGTGGCCTTGATAGTGAGGCCTGCCTTCTGCAGGGCCTCTAACACTTTCCTCAGGTGGACCAGGTGATCCTCCCAGGTGGAGCTAAAGACAGCGATATCGTCCAGATACGCCGCACAGAAGTCGTCCAACCCAGTGAGAACTCGATTCACCAGCCTTTGGAAGGTGGCAGGTGCATTTTTCAAACCAAAGGGCATTACCACGAACTGATAATGCCCACCCGGGGTAGAAAATGCTGTTTTGGGCTTGGCCTCCTCAGCTAACCTGATTTGCCAATACCCAGCTGTCAGGTCAAACGTACTTAAGTAGTTGGCCGAGGCCAACCGGTCGATAAGTTCGTCTGCTCTTGGTATCGGGTGGGCGTCGGTCTTAGTGACCGCATTGAGACCTCTGTAGTCCACGCAAAACCTCATCTCTTTCTTACCGCCCTGGGTGTGAGGTTTCGGCACGAGCACTACGGGACTAGCCCAGGGGCTGTCCGAGGGTTCAATGACTCCCAGCTCCAACATTTTCTGCACCTCTGTCTTGATGCAGTCTCTGACATGATCAGGTTGCCGATAGATTTTACTCTTTACGGGCAGACTGTCCCCAGTGTCGACCTCGTGGGTACACCACTTGGTCTGACTGGGTGTCAGAGAGAACATATGTCGAAAGGATTGAAGAACCTGTTTACAATCCTCTTGTTGATGTCCAGAGAGGCTGCCACAAAAGACAACACCATCTACTGATCCATCGTCAGGGTTCTGAGAGAGCAGGTCTGGGAGAGGGTCACTCTCCTCCTCCTGTCCCTCATCTGTGGCCATGAGCAAGCCCATGCCCTCCCTGTCGACATATGCCTTGAGCCTGTTTACATGGAGCACCCTGTGGGGGCTCCGGGGAGTTCCCAGGTCTACCAAGTAGGTGACCTCTCCCTTTTGCTCAATGATCGTGTGGGGCCCAGACCATTTGTCTTTGAGTGCTGCTGGGGCCACTGGCTCCAGCACCCACACCTTCTGTCCAGGCTGGTACACAGTCAGGACAGCCTTTTGGTCGTGCCAAGCTTTCTGTAATTCTTGGCTCGCCTCCAGGTTTTTAGACGCCTTTTCCATGTACTCCGCCATCCGCGAGCGGAGACCGAGCACATAGTCCACAATGTTTGATGCCGGCTTTCTGAGAGGTCTCTCCCATCCTTCCTTTACCAAACAAAGGGGTCTCCTTACAGGATGTCCGAACAGAAGCTCGAAAGGGCTGTAGCCAACCCCCTTCTGCGGGACCTCTCTGTAGGCGAACAAGAGGCAGGGTATCAGGACATCCCATCTCCGCCGAAGCTTTTCAGGTAGCCCGTGAATCATCCCTTTTAGGGTCCTGTTGAATCTCTCAACAAGCCCATTGCATTGTGGGTGATAGGGTGTGGTGAACTTGTAGTTGACACCACATTCCTTCCACATAGCAGTCAGATATCCCGACATGAAGTTTGCACCTCTGTCTGAGACGACCTCCTTAGGGAAGCCCACTCTGGAGAACACTCCAAGTAGGGCCCGTGCCACCACAGGTGCCGTAGTGGTCCTAAGGGGAATAGCTTCAGGATACCTGGTGGCGTGGTCCACCACCACCAGTATAAACTTGTGCCCTGATGCTGTCTGGGGTTCCATCGGTCCGACAATGTCGATCCCCACTCGTTCAAAGGGTACCCCCACCACCGGTAGTGGTATGAGGGGGGCCTTTGTCGTGCCACCTGACTTACCACTGGCTTGGCAAGTGACACAGGAGCGGCAAAACTCCTTCGTATCTTCGGACATGTGGGGCCAGTGAAAGTGTGGAACAATTCTGTCCCAAGTCTTATTCTGGCCTAAGTGACCTGCAAGGGGAATCTCGTGGGCCAAGGTGAGAAGGAAACCTCTCAGAGACAAGGGGATGACCAGCCTCCTGGTCGCACCAGGTTTGGGGTCTCTTGCCTCAGAGTACAGGAGTCCATCGTCCCAGTACACTTTGTGGGTACCTGTGGCGTTCCCTGCAGCCTCAGCAGCGGCCTGCTGTCTGAGGGGTTCAAGTGAGGGGCAGTCTAACTGTGCCTTCCCCAGGTCTTCCCTGGAGGGTCCCCCTGAGCCCAGAAACTCAACCTGACCAGGTTCAAGCTCTTGCGGCTCAGTTTCCCTCAGTTCTTTAAGGTCAGCCTCCTCGGAGACTTGATCCACGACCTGGGGCAAGGGGGAAGGCGAAGCCTTACCCTTACTGCTCCTTTTCTTGGAAGGTGTCTGGTCCGTTCTTCCAGGATCCAGCACCTGTTCAGTGGGGCATCTTTTGGCCTGTGACCTGGTCACGGCAAGGACATGTGCTGGCAAACCTAACATTTCCATGTGAGTCCTCTGCTCCACTTCTGACCATTGTGACGTTTCCAAATCATTGCCCAACAGACATTCTACGGGGAGGTCTGAACTAACCACAACCTTTTTCGGGCCACTTACCCCTCCCCAGGAGAAGTCAACAACTGCCATACTGTGATTGGTAGTGACGTTGCTGGCATTGGTCACTAGGTAACTGGTACCTAGCATGATCTGTCCAGGGTCCACGAAGTTAGGCGTCACCATGGTGACACTGGCACACGTGTCCCTGTAGGCCTGAGCCACTCTTCCATTTATCAAAGGTGTCTGCCTGTATTTGCCCAAAGTATTGGGACTGGCATCAGGGGACATATCCATATCCCCTGTACAGACAAGGACGGCCTGAGTGAGCGTGCCGACTAAGTCGTCACTCCCCTCGGTTCCCAAGGTTAACCCAACTAATGCCTTGGGAGGCGCACTACCACTGCTGACTGTACTAGGGGGCGCAGGTGCCTTAGGGGCTGCAGTGGTAGGAGTTTGCCCTCCTTTCTTGGTGCACTCACTAAACCAGTGAGTCTTACTTTTACAGTACTGGCACCACCTTTTTGACTGGCCTTCTTGAGTCTTCTTCTTCTGTGAAGCCTGACCCCCACCCTCTTTGGTTTGTTGGGGACCTGTCGAAGACTTCTGGTCATTTTGTTCGTTCTTGTTACCTTTTTGGTCTGCTTTCTTCTGACCACCCTGGTTCTGATTCTGGTTCTGCTTGACCCTTGTTCTGACCCATCTGTCTGCCTTCTTTCCCAATTCTTGGGGAGAGGTCAGATCCGAGTCGACAAGGTGCTGATGCAACAATTGGTTCTGACAGTTGTTTAAAATCTGTTCTCGCATGATAAGATTGTACAATCCTGTGTAATCAGTAACCTTGCTACCCAGCAACCAGCCTTCCAAAGCCTTAGTGGCACAATCGACAAAGTCAGCCCAATCCTGAGACTGAATTTTCTGGGTGTCCCGGAACAGCACCCGGTACTGTTCCGTGGTTAAGCCGAACCCATCAATCAGTGTGTTCTTCAGGACTTGGTAGTTGTTAGCATCCTCAGCTCTTGTAGTGAGGAGCTTGTCCCTTCCTTTACCTTCAAAGGAAAGCCACAGTATAGCTGCCCACTGACTTGGGGGGACGCACTGGACAGTGCAGGCCCTCTCCAAGGCAGTTATCCACTTGTGGATGTCGTCCCCTTGTTTAAAGGGGGGCACTATTTTACTCAGGTGTCTAGTGTCTATACCCCTGTCTTTCTCTCTATTGAGAATGCTGCCACCAGTGGGATCTAACCCACTTAATTTCTGCTCTCGGGCTAAGGCAAGTCTTTCTTTGGCGAGGGCAAGTTCTTCCCGCTCGATCCTCAGATTGACCTCCCGCATCTTCGCTTCATGCTCCCTCCTCTGAGGGGAAGTCATTCCTCTCTGAGAAGGTGCCTGAGAGACATGTGTATGAACCGATCTGCCAGAGCCTCTGGAGAGAGACCTAGCTCGTCCGTTCCCAAGGTTAAGCCTGCTTGAGCGTGGGCCCGGGGCTCCCCCAGTTCCGTTCTCATGCCTGCTTAAGTTGGTCCTTGTAAGCCTGCCGACTACCACTGGACCTTTGTCTGCCTCGTCTCCCGATAACTCGTCCTCGTCCTCCTCCTCTGTGTGGAGGTCGAGGTCTGGGTCACCGAGGGTTCCCTCTAAGGGCGGCATGTTCCCATCTGCACTGGGGGGACCTGTGTTAGAGGACCTCCTAGCATCGTACGCCTCTAAGAGACCTATCAGAATTGCGATGGTAGGGTTAGAACCCTGGTTTAGCTTCCTGGAGGCACACAGTTGTCGCATCTCCTTGAAGCTAAGAGTTGCATATCGTGACACGACCTGTGGAGGGTCACTGACCACTAAGGGAGTCTGCGAAGACTCTCCGTGGATCGACATGCTTTTCTAGTGAGGTGTAAGTGTTGCACCTACCTACACTATGGGTTTACCTACTGATCCCTTGCTAAGAGTTGTAGTCAGGGTGTGCTAAGCCCTGTTACACTACAACAGCCGGTTCAGTAGAACTCGGAGTATTCTAAGTTAAGTTATATGTACCTGGGTACTTATGTGATCTTTCACTGCGATATTCTTAGGATACGTGTGTGGTAAAACAACAGCAAGCTCAAATCCCAACCGCTGCTCACCAATGTGAGAAGTTGGCCTGATATGTAGTGCTCACTATTCTAGTGATCACTGTGTATCATTCCAAACGACCCTTATTGATGATTGGTTGTAAGTCAACCTTTTAGACCAGCTATCCTAGTAGCGTGGATACGAGCAGTCTTTAGGCTAAACTCTAGAGGGCGTGTTAAGCCAGCTGTTTACCATCACATATACCCCTTGAACACCAAGTGAAAGGACACCACACAAGTTGTTATGAAAATAAAAGGATATTTATTTATAACAAGACTACCCTGGCTCTTTATGAGTCAGGGAGCTAAGCACACTACAAAACTCTTAGGAAAATACTTCGGTTGCACAATTTACACAAATGCCCGAGGGGCACGAGAAACCATCTACACTAACAGTGAAATGCGAATGGTTAGAGTCTGGAGGTACTGATTCCGGAGTGATCCGATCAGTGGGACTAAACGAAAAAGGAACTGGACACTTGTAGAGCGAACCTGCGATGGAGCACCGAGATGCTCGAGTTACCTAGCCCGGAGGCTGCGGCTGCGTGAAGTTCGGCAAGATGTCGGGAGTCCTCGTGTAGTCTCAGGAGCCTGAAAGAAGAAGTTGCTGGCAGGCGACCAGTGACGATGTTCGGAGCGATCCCAGCCTGGATCGGTGATGAAGGAAACCTGAAAGCAGAGGGGACTCAGTTCTCAACCGCTAGCCAGCGATCGTGTGGGTACCAGGAGGGTACCGGCTGAAGTCACCTCGACCAGGTGAGTGGGTGACGCCGGACTCGGCTGTTCCTCGGACCAGGAGGCGCGGTGGCGACCAGGATGGAGGGCGAGCTGTCCCACGAAGGTGTCTGCTGTCGATGATGCTGGGCCCAGGCAGGGGCAGCGGATCTTGGCAGTGGCAACCCAAGCGGGGGAGTCAAGATGGCGTCGGGAGTGGACCAGGAGGGTCCGTGGTACTCCTCTGTTGAAGGGGAGCAAGAGCCAGTCTGGAGCAACCAGACTAGTGATGAAACAATCGTGGTGCGTCGTGAAGAGGGCCACAAGCCGGTCGGCAAGTGGTCGAACAACGCGGTGAACAACAAGGAGCGGAAGGGCCCCCACGCAGATCTCGGGGATGCTGGGGAGGCAGACTTCGATGCTGGAGCTGCTCAGGGTTTAGGGCTTCTCAAACCCTAGGTGCACTCACTCGAGGGTCCCTCGGTGGGCGTGCTAGATAAGCGTCGTGCAGGTTCTGAAGATAGCCGGTCCCGCAGGTCTCGTCACACCTACGACTCTCAGCTGGGCTTATGAGGTAGGTAAAAGGTCAGAGATGGCAGGGGACTCGGGTCTCGTCGAGCTGGGCAGTCTTGATCCGTAGGAGACGTACAGCAAACCGCAAGCGCTTAGGTGGTGCCTGCTGGTGCAGGGTGGCTACTCCTTAGCCACAAGGGAGAGTCTTCAGAAATAGTCAAGAGTTCCTTTCGTGGAAAGTAGTTCGTGATTCGGAGTTATCCGATTATCTGATTATCCAATTTGGGAAGGGGACTCGCCCCTACCTTTTCTAAGAAAAGGGGCTGGCCCGTGACTAGGTTCTACCTATGGGTGGAGCCAGGAGGGGGGTGGTTACACCCCTATCCTTTGTCCGGCTTCGCGCCAGCTCAGGGGCTGGTGTGCCCCCGAAACTGGTTTGAGCCGGGCTATGCACAGTGAGCACCGGGGTGCCACTGGCAATCACCTTCCTTTCAGCCCTGCCTACCTGGGATACACAAACCCTGTCTGGGACGGTGCTAACACCGCCCTCGACAGGAAACCCTTTGTCCAAGCTCCCCTTGCTGGAAGGTCCCCCAGCAGCAGGAGGTCAGACTTGTGTCTGGTGGCAGCATCCATTTTGTGATGCTGAGGCTTGAGTCAACTTTAACCGGGGTTCAAGGTTACTTCCATGTCGTGTCCCTCTAAAAGGGGGGAATGCTAACCCCGTCACCAGGACTGGCGAGGGGTTCGTATTCCCATTCGTATGACACCTTACTCGACATGTATAGGTGATGCGATGCCAAAGTTAGCAAATAACCGCAAGGATTATAATGCATTAAAAGTAGTTGGCCCGCGTCACCATGGAACGGCTATTAGGACTTGGTTCCGCAAGCCGTCGACGGGCTCAGCTCGCGCCAGAGCACCGTCCCACATGATTCCCTGCACTCTGCCTTCAGGATTGATAAGGCCTGCTATAGGAGTGACTGATAGGAATCCATGTGTCCATTTTAGGGTTTTAGGTGTAGGAATACTACACCTACAGCAACGGGTGATTACACCACGTGGCCCCAGCTGTCGTGCAGCCAGTTGTGTCAGATTTGGGCGGCCATTCCAGGGGTGGCATAATACATGCTTCAGCCCCTGGTAGGCCCTGGGTACACCGATGCCCTGGATACCTGTGGTATGCTGAGACAGGGACTGACAAGGTGGCCCAGTTCCAATTAGTGGATGCACCTAATGTACATGTGTGTTAATTTCGAGAGAGAACAGCTAGGCTGTGGGTCTGATTGGCAGGCCCACAGCCGGAGAAAGTCGTAAACCAATGAAGCAAAAGCAAAAAATCTGGGTGATCATAGGATTGCAGACCCTACTCTCCTACAGTCCCTACCAAAGACTTTGAGACTCTGGTGGATCCCTCGATCCCCCCTTGTAAATATTGATAATCGTAACTTCATAAGTGCTGATAAAGAACTGCTCGTCTTGCTGAATCCCCTTGAGTCCTGTGTGGTGGTGTTACTGTGCTAGTACGTTATAGGAGAAGGACCTCCCCCCGGAGGCTTCTCAGCAGCGCTCGGCTACTTCGTGCCGTGTGGGGGCCCCTCTGGGTGGTCTCTCTGACCCCCCTCCCCGAGGCCCGCCTTCCAACAAGACGCATCGCTCTCCGGCTGGGGAGCTCATCTACTACACCTCACAGTGCAAGGCAAATGGACGCCGCAACAAAAGTTACTCCACATCAATCATCTGGAGCTACTGGCAATCTTTCTAGCCCTAAAATCCTTTCACACACAGATTTTAGGCAAGGCAGTCCTTATCCGCACGGACAACATGACCGCCATGTACTACATCCAGAAACAAGGCGGCACACACTCTCCACAGCTCTCTCAACTAGCACAGAGCATATGGAGATGGGCAATTCCACACAAAATCTTTCTCCTAGCCCAACATGTCCCAGGAGTCCAGAACACCATGGCAGATCTGCTCAGCAGACAGACGCTGCAGATCCACGAGTGGGAACTTCACCCACAAGTTCTTCACCCGTTCTTTCAAATGTGGGGACATCCACAAATATACCTATTCGCCACCCACGAAAACAAAAAATGCCCAAGCTTCGCCGCCAGATACCCACACCCATTGTCCAAAGGCAATGCGATATGGATGAACTGGTCAGGTAAATTTGCATACGCCTTTCCACCTCTCCCACTAATTGCATTAGTGGTGCGAAAGCTACAACAGCACTCCCTCACACTCATTCTAGTAGCTCCAACATGGGCCAGACAACCATGGTACACCACGTTGCTGGAACTCTCAGTAGTGCCACACCAAAAATTACACCTCTCACCATGCCTCCTAACCCAGAACCATGGAGAGATCAGACACCCGGACCCAGCTCAGCTCAACCTTGCGATCTGGCTCCTGAAATCCTAGAGTTAGGATATCTTAACCTTCCCCCCGACTGTATGAATGTTATCAGAGAAGCTAGACGTCCTACCACTAGAGCCTGCTACACTGCCAAGTGGAAAATATTTGTTGTTTACTGCCATAACAACACAATCAGCCCTCTAGACGCATCCATACAGCACATCATATGCTACTTACTACACCTACAAAGATGTAACCTAGCATATACATCCATTCGGCTACACCTCGCAGCAATTGCTGCTTACTTACAAAACAGACAGCACCTGTCACTTTTCAGAGTGCCTGCCATTAAAGCCTTTATGGAAGGCCTAAAACGAATAATTCCCCCCAGAGTGCCACCCTCACCTGTGTGGAACTTGAATATAGTGCTCACAAGGCTAATGGGACCACCTTTCGAACCCTTGCATAAATGCAAACTGCAATTCCTCACATGGAAAACAGCTTTCCTTGTAGCCATCACCTCCCTTAGGAGGGTCGGTGAAATACAAGCACTTACTATACAAGAACCTTTTCTCCAAATGCACCGAACAAGGTTCTCCTACGTACCAACCCAAAATTCCTACCCAAGGTCATCTCACCCTTTCATCTAAACCAATCGGTAGAACTACCGTTTTTTTTCTCGCAACCTCAAACTGTTGCAGAAAGGGCTCTACACACACTGGATGTTAAAAGAGTCTTGCTTTACTATATCCAGAGAACACAACCTTTCAGGAAGACAAAGCAGTTGTTTGTCTCTTTCTCCCCACCTCATAAAGGCAACCCCATCTCTAAATCAGGGATAGCTAGGTGGATTGTAAAATGCATACAGATTTGCTACCACAAAGCAAAACACACTCTATCTGTTCCCCCTAAAGCCCACTCTACAAGAAAGATAGGGGCTTCTATGGCTTTTCTAGGGAACATCCCATTAGATGATATCTGCAAGGCAGCTACATGGTCAACACCGCACACTTTCACTAAACATTACGGTGTAGATGTGCAAACCAAGCAACAAGCTAGTGTGGGCCAGGCTGTACTAAAAACACTTTTTCAAACCACTGCAACAGATACCGGTGGTCGCCGGTAAGGTTGGGAACTGCTATATAGTCTATGCAAAAGTGTGTAATCTGCAGCTCATATGCCTCGAATGGAATATGCTACTTACCAGTATGCATCTGTTCTTGGCGTGTAGAGCTGTAGAGCTGCAGATCTACACACGCCCACCCGCCTCCCCGGCTACCTGTATCTGTTCCGGTCTATCTTATTTAGATACAACACACATGGGTTTCTTCACTGTTATTACTACGCTCCATCTTTCCCTGTTGGCGAAAAACTATCTGAGGATGGAGCCAAAGCCCATGCGCAATACGAACCAAGGGAGGAGTCACCGACCTCGTGACTTCCAAAGACTTTCCAAGAGGAAAAACAAACTGCAAACATCCGGGCCCAACACCAGATGGCGATCTATGCAAAAGTGTGTAGATCTGCAGCTCTACATGCCAAGAACAGATGCATACTGGTAAGTAGCATATTCCTTTCAGTTTATATATTATAAACAATAACACACAACTAGCACTTGTAATCCCATATCAAGTGTGTAAAAGTGCACTGTTACCAGAGAACACACAAAACTCTGCAAGAAACCTAACCGCAACGAAGCCTCACTCCGCAGATCCGTTTCCTCACACTGCTCGAAAATAATCTGCAGCCAGTGTTGCCAGATTTTTAGACCCGTCCCAAGCCCAAAGCCGCTCAAATATAAGCCCAAAAAAAGGCCAATAAGACCAGTTTCAGCCCAAAAACCAGCCCAAATTAGCAAGTCTCCAATTATGCACAAATTGTCCTCGGAAACAATTTTAGCGACAAATATACATTCTATTCAATATACAGATGGTGGGAGGGTGTTAACTGGGCACCTGCCTTAATGCTATTAATTTTTAAGACCAGTTCTCACTGTGACTTCTAAGAGCCCCTGCAGCTCCACTCTGCCTATTGCTTAAAGATTCAGCACCCCCCCCTCCCCCCCCCCCCCCCCCCCCCCGAAATCAGCTCCAGTTCGAGCGGCAAACAGTGTGCGTCAGTACGCTCCTTGGCATCAGCAACGTGGTGAAGCACAGAGTGTCAGATCCATGCCAGGACAGTGGTAAACAGACGCACGCGGTGCTGCCAGCAGATGCGTGCGAGGTTGGGTGGCCCCTGCACAACCATTTTCGAAGCTGGGCTGGCCTCCGAACAACCGATGTGGTCCGTTTTGGTTTGGGTGTTAAAACACTCTCTTTACCTACGTCAACTTACTGGCATCTATCAATATTCATCACTTCCTACAAATAGGGTGACCAACTGGCATGGGTGCAAATTCAGGACGGTGAGTGTAAAAATTCAGGACAAAGGGTCAAAATTCAGGACAAAAATTCAGGACGGGAGGTCAAAATTCAGGACAAAACTTCAGGACAAAAGGTACGTTTTACAGACACATCACAGGAGGTCGCGTAATAGTGTATAAGTAATTCCATCTATATCCAAACATATTCATCCATTTGAAAACGTACGTATCTTTCCATCCATCATTTCACTCATCCATCCCTCCATCCACACTTTCACTCATCCATTCATCCACCCTTTCACCCTATCCATCTGTACACTCATCCATCCACTCTTCCACCCAACCATCTACTCATCCATCCAGCCATTTATCCACTCACCCATCCAGCCATCCTTTCACTTACTCATCCATCCACCCAGTTACTCATCCTACCACCCAGTCCCCTTTTCAGGCATCCATTCATCCTCCCTTTCTCTCTTCATTGACCCTTTCACTTAGCCATCCTTCCTTTCTTCGATCCACCCATACTTCAACTCATCCACTCATGAATCCATCCATTGACCCTATCACTCATCCATCCTTTCACTCATCCATCCACCCATTCACTCACCGATCAGCCACCCTTTCACTCATCCATCCATCCTTTCGCTCATTATCAATCTATTCACCCTTTCATTCATCCATTCGCCCTTTCACTAATCCATCCAGCCATCCCTTCACTTACTCACTCGCCCACCTTTTCATCTTAATTATGAGCTGAGCCTTTGTCTGCAGAGTTGCAGACAGAAGAGGCCCATCAAGAATTTCGCCCTTGCTGTTTTCCTAAAGCAAGGGGTGGAGTGGGGGAGGGTTCACTATGCACCTGCACATAGACAATCTGAAAAAGTGGAAGTCATGAGTCATGCATGATGCACAGTGCCAGGCCATGAGGTGATTGTGACATGGTGTTTCCAGGGTTTTAAGCGGGATGAAAAAACTGGGGGTCTCTCCAAAAGGCGTGTCTGATGTAATTAATGGTGTTGCTTAAAACAAATAAGCTAAAAATCTGTGCTTAGCATTGTGTGTCGCCGGACTGGTATTTTGCCTCTTCTGTCACTTCATCCAGATATATATCACAACAAGTAACGTTACACCTACATCAAGCCAGAACTATTTGCTTTGTTAATGGTTGTTAGTTGCATGAAATAAAAATGCAGCAACCATGGCTTCCTTGAATATAATATTGAAACTGCACTTTTCTAAAATGATGAGATTGAAAGAACTCTAGGCCCTTCTTTTCAACTTGTTTCACCAGCTTCTTTGAATTAACTAGATTCTGTACCAGCATTGGCGTGTTTGCACATTCCTTTCATCTGCCCGTGGGCAAAGTGCAGCCAGTGGTCTCGAACTCTGTTCCTCAGCTGGTGCCCCGAACTTAAAGTTGGCGCCTCCTGCAGGACCACAGTGGTGCCGTGTGTGGGTGAGCCCGGCCGGTCTCTCGCTCGGCTGCCCCACAGCCTGTCTTTCCCTCCAGCGGGCGGGAGCCGCCGTCTGCTCCTTCAGTTGACAGGCAATCACGGCCTCTGACAGTGTCGCTGGGGTTTCCACGTTGCCTCGGAGAGGTCCAAATTACGGACGGTCTGTGAAATTTATGGACGGTTGGTCACCCTACCTACAAATGCACGCGCCCTTAATTCCCTGCCCCAATCTCCACTCTGTCTATTGCTTAAAGACTCAGCCCCCCCTCGAAATTTTTTCTTACACCCACCCCCCCCCCCTGAAATGTTCGCCTCTGCCTCACTCTAACTCACCTGAGGTCGGGCGTCGAAGTCCGGACTAGGCAACTGTGGGCGCCGCCGGGCGGCCTGCTGCTGTGCTGCGTGACTCCAGGCTGTGCTGTTGACTGGTGGTGGGCTCACTGTCAATGGGCTGGCTAGCCTGCGCTGCGCAGAGAGCGCTGCCTGCGAGCACCGCCGCCTGCTGACTGTGGCCTGGGTGACAAGTGGACCACAGTGGGCGGCAGCAGCAGTGACACCACGTGCGTCCGACTCCTCATGATGATGATGATGATGATGATCATGCGTCCACCGTTGAGCCGAGTGCTGCGGCGAAAGTAAGAGCTCACTCACGTCACTCAGTCCCAGCATTATATGAGAACCGCAGGGGCTGGCCAAAAAATGATACTCAGGGCCGTCATTGGTAGCGTTTTCGCGTGCTACTGGATTGACAGCTCTGGGGGACCCCCACATTGGCCCGCAGTGCCCGCCCACACAAGTTGACAGCAACAACAAAGCTAGGTGACCCCTCTGCGTGGTGCGAGCGGCGGTGCAGCACGCATGTGCAAAATAAGAGTGAGTGCACCTACGTAACAAGTTAGCGTTCTGTACAACATCACGTACGCCGTCATGGTCATGATGCATGCCTGCTGGCTGGCTGCTGCTCTAGGGTGGGCGGGGTCATTATGTGCGCACAGGCAGGCCCAGGATCGGACCTCCAATGAGTAGCAGTCTCTCAGCGCGCGCTGCACTCTCATTTGCCACTGACAGTGACTGCCACCACAACGCCACGGACTCCTCGTGGTCGGCGCCTACCCAGGCCAGTAAAATTGCGCACACCCTTTTAATTCTAGCCCAAAAAGTAGCCCCCGCCAGGCATGGGTTTTTCCCGCACAACTGGGTAAAAAGTCGCCCAATTGTGCGGGAAAAAACCCAATCTGGCAACACTGTCTGCAGCGAGGGGACTGCGGACATCCCTCTTATGGTTCCCGGACAGACCTTCTGCCAATAGCAATTGGGAAGAAACAGGAAGTACAATGCGGGAACCATGGGTGATATGAATGACAGCATGAAGCACAGGAGGTAATACACGAAATCAGCGGCGGCTTCTCCGTTAGGGGGGAGGAACGTTGCCCCACTAATTATTAAACCATTTAAACTTTAAAACTTTTAAATAAAGTACAAATTTTAAAGTTTGAAAGTTAAAATGGTATAAATAATGTAACCTGGGGCTCATGTCGTGCAGGGCCGGTGGCGTCACTCATGTCACAGTTACATGATGAGCCCAACGTAGCAATGGCCAATCAGTGTAATGGCTTATTGTTAAGCTATGCAGTGATTGGTCATTCTGTTGTTGCTGAGCAAATCGGACAGCCACCCTTCCTAGTCTGCACAAGTAGAGAGAGAGTGAGTGACTTAACACATAGTAAACATGTGTCCGGTTGCTGCAGCAGCATCATCGACATCCTGGGTCGGTCTCCATCCTCTCTTCTTCATAAACTTCATGTTAGTCATCCACCCCTACACTTTAAAACATTCGCCGACTCTCTGCCACACAAATAATCCAGTTTGAGATTGCTTGTGTAGCAAATATTGAGCGATTTACAAGCAGGGCCTTGCTTTTGTGTTGTCCTTAATTAAAAGGTATGACCCGGCCGGCACGCGCCTTAATATCTCAGAGTGTGGCTCTTCCTACCAGGACGTTTTCTTGCAGACTAAAAGAGTGAAAAGCAAAAGCTTTTCTGACCCCCCCTCTGTGGAATTCCCTTCCGATGGAAGTTTGCATTGAACCGACCTACCTAAGATTCAGAAATGATGAAGCCGAGGGGACCGGAGTCCAGAGAAGGGCGCGCATTCTGAAGAGCTCGTTTCTTATTCCTGCTCATCCCTTCTCGCGGCACCTCATTTCCTGAGTATCTGCACCTCTCTACCCCCTACTTACTGTGTATTAACAGTTTATTAGACACGCCACTTACTAGCATTGCTTAATTTGGAACATGAATAAATAATGTAACATGGCTGACAGGGCTGACGAACGGTGCAACAGTAAAGGAGTGAAACCTCTGCGTTCACATCATGTCATAATTTTAGCAGCCACTGCTTTTATTCTCCATGTAGCGGCACACTAGTTCCGTCACACGAAGAGCCTACAAACTTGAATCAATTCATCACAACGACGGAGCCAAATTCAAACAGCTGAAGTGCCCATAAAGAGAGGCCAGAAAGCAGGGGGGCAGGAAAGTGGGAAAATGGAAGGATACATAAGAAAGGGAGCACAAGTGATTTGAGGAGCAGGGAGAGGCGGAAGAAAGGAAAAGGGAAGGACACGTTCACAAAAAAAAAGAAGCAGAGAAAGGAGAGAGAGAATATGGTAAGCTAGAGCGAGAAGGGATATATCTCATGAGTAATAGACAGGGAGAATACTGATAAGTAACAGAAAGGGGTAGAGGAAAGGAGGCCGAGGAGACAGAAAAACGAGACGAGATGCATACGTGACTGCTCCCATACATGCCATTAGACCCAACAGCAGGGAGACTTCCTCTTATTGAAGCGAAAAACTGCTTCATTTTGGCTGTTTCACGCCTGAATATATTTAGGTGTGAGAGATGAGTGCATGAAGCACACTAGGAGTCCGAGTCATGATCCCTTGAGCAGTGAAATGTCTGCGTGCTCGCTGTTCTCTGTGGCGCCAGAGCTAATGAAAGGGGTGCCTCGTGGTACCAAACCTGCAGGACCTCTTTGCGGCTGAGCTTGTCTGACTGCCCTTTTTAGGTCGAGCCTAGACAGCGCATGCACTGTCGCAAGACCTGTAGTAAATACAATATCGAGGGTAATTTCTCCTGCCGCTTGCCATTTGTTAACTGGGGCATTGCTCTTGTTAGCTGGCTTATTGTTGCCTGTCGATGCGATACATCACTTCCCTAACTACAGTTTTCGTCCGCTCTCGTGGTTCATGTGTCTCCGAGGGGAACTTTCTTCTATGATTTTTCCAGCCCGACATGCTGATTTGCAGCATGTCACACTCACTTGCATACATAATTAGCACGGAGCTCACCACGAGCGCCACGCTGTTAATCATACATAATCAGCACGCCGCTCCTCATGGGTTCATTTCAAAGTCGACCCCGCAGCACCCTCCGGCCCTGGGCACCTGCTTTTACAATTCTATGGCCATACAATCAACACGCCCACAGCCTCCTCCCACTGTGCTTTAATACAAGTGCATTTTTACATTGACCGAATATATGGAAGCATTCAAGCGGCTGACGGATGCAGTGTAACTAAAACATTTTTAATTTGTCTTACACAAGGTGCTATAGCTTTAATACGGCGCACTCTCGCCTTTCTTTTGTTGTGCACTTGGCAGGCAAACATTGTTTTTTTTACTTGAAATTGACAACACAGGTGCTGTTCTGTGTAGCCCAAATGTGCCTCCCCATTACTTGGGCCACAGCACTAATTATTTGCTGTAACTCCCGCTGGCTTTCGCCGTTGCTCTTGTCACTGCTTGTTTTCCCCTGTATCGGGCCAACCCTCATCCTCCCTTACGCCATACCCCGATGCTTCCCCCAGCAACTGTCTTCGCCTCTTTCACCTAGTACCCCAGCCATGAAGGAGAAGGAAGGAAGGATCCGCCACTGTGAACATCCCCTTGGCTCGGAAATCAGTCCCCATTATTATAACTGTAGAAGGCTGCAAAACGTGTGTGTTTATTTAATTAGCGCTTGTGTTTTCAGCTGATCCTCGTTAATTGCTTTAAGCTAACGAGGATCATCTGAAAATCCAACCGCTTGCAGCTTGTTTTCAGCCTATACTCACCCCGCCCCTCCAGTCCCTCTATCCACCGTCGCTGCTTGCTGCAACCGGGGAGATCTGCTGTGTGTCACTAGTGCATGTGTTTTCTTTTTACACAGCCAGTCTCTTCCCGACCACTGCGCTTTGTGTCATGAAGCCGTTTCATAAAGCCGTGAAGCGGGCGCTGTGTTCATAAAATAAAGGGGCACGCCCACTTCCTCCGACCTTAAAAAGGCTGTTCCTGGTCAGTTTCCATGCCCATTAGTGCTGTCCCCCGCACCCGACAGCTTCCTGTGCTTCATGTTTGAAGCCATGAAGTGGCGCTGTGTTCATAAAAGAAAGGCGCACGGCCGCTTCCTCCAACCTTAGCTTTGGTGCCCATCACAGCCGTGTCCCCACAGACAACTTCCTGAAGCAAACTATAGGGAGTTCTAACTAGTGCAGTGACTTCAATGTAGTGTGACGCACCAATAGCACCACACTATACCATGCAACTCAAGAGGCTGAAATATGTGCTCGTCTAGTTAATATTATATGTTGTTTAAACAAAAGAGGCATACAGTGGTATATCTTCAAAATACTTGTGATCTCTCAACACTACTGGGAATGGGACAGGCGAAGGGGAAGGGCACCAGGCAACCCGGTAGGGCTGAGGCTGTTCAGAAGAACTTAATCACGTGTGTTTAGCCTCTGCTCTGCCACATTGTCCAAGGTCGTTCTCTTGCACATGTACAAGTGAGTACAAAGTCTCGTGCAAGGACACTTATCAGAAAGGAGAACTTGCTCAAGCTGTTTTAAAGTTACAGAGGCAACATCAACAGGTAAACAGGGTATTCTTTTCTGGGTTTGAAATTTGTAAAAATCTAAATAGGGATAAAAATACACCAAAAGCACAAATGCTTTACACTTGTCTATCGGCAGACCACCAGTTGATTCTCTGTTTGCTTGAAGTTCAAAAGTGTGACCCCATTCACCTCAGTGGACATTCAACGCGTTTTATTGTAACTTGTTTTTTTAGTATGATAATAAAGCCTGCACTGTGACTTTAGGACTTTCTTGATGCTTTCTCCCACTGCCAGGATGTGTAAGGTTTGATCGCATGTGTGCGAGTTTGAGTTATTGGCGTTGAAATGACGATGCCTTTTATTTATGTTTTAATTTGTAAAACATAAATAAAAGGCTTTGTCATAAATGCGAGAACTATTGCGTTGCAAATGCTCGTTATTATTATTATTATTATTATTATTATTATTATTATGTGTAATTTAAATAAACTCTTTTCTTTTGTAGTGTGTGTTTTTTTTTCTATTGACTCAGTAGAAAACACACTTCACTACAAAAGAAAACAGAGTTTATTTCAATTACACTTAATATTGACGGTTATTTGTGTGGAGTTTGACTGTGCCCCTCGGCTTGCACACATGTATTTATAACACCCCCAGCTCTTGTCGATAGCGCTGAGCGTGCAAGAGGGGAAAGTGCCTTCGTATTTAAATGCAGGGCACCTTTCGTCGGTACCTAAAAAGAGCGGTCTATGCCCCGGGCACTAGCCCTTCACATGTCCGTACTAATCCATGAGAGGGGCGCAGAGATGATAATATGATGTGAATGTGACAAGCCAACCCCCGTGTCTCATGAGCTGTTCTCACACACCCGACTCAAATATATATCTCCATTTAAAAAAAATCTTCCCAGAATCTTGAACAACAAAGACTCAAAGTCACGCTTTTGCGTCCAATGTTGCACATTTTTTTTTAAAAGCACATTAAAATGCAGCCTTTATTTAGTACTCAGGAGTCTGTGTGCGTGGTTTATATAGGGTGTAGTGTTCATGAATCTCTGCAGTGTTCGTGTGTACATGCGCACGCGCGCAGCCTGATGTGAAGCAGCCTACGCACAGTAGAGAGGTGCGTCAGGGTACAGTAAAGCACTGGCACTTGTGAGCTCAGATGATGGCAGGAAGCTGTTCATAGAATCAGTGCCCTCATAGATAAGAGGAGTGTCAGAATGAAGTACAATGATGCAGGTGCACTCGCGAGTACAATTTCTGGAGTGAGCGGTGCATGAGCGGTGCCCTCAACTATATGACTAGGTTTGAAATAGGACTGATAGCGTGGGGTACTTGCAACAGAGTATGCATCCACCAATATGCAGCGATGAGTAGTCCTCACATGAATAGCTTGACAGAAAAGTGATGCCTGAGGGCCTTGAGCCGGGCAAAATACTTTGAATTTAAATAACACAGCCATATAGAGCTCACAGTCATATCAAAGTGCAAGTTGTCTTAAACCCATTTAAATAAAGAAAACACATGGTGCTTGACACAGTCAGGTAAAGGCAAAAGCTTGTAGAGTAAACACCACTGCTTGTTATAATTTAGTGTTACAGTGAAACGTAATGACGTCTATGTGTTTGGTTGACGCAACAAAATGTTGTTATATTTTGCTTTTCAGGAAGAGATCCAGGCATACTGGGCCAAAATGAAGAAGCTTTGGCGGGAGGAAGAGGCAGCTCTATATGATGTTCCCTGCTGCTCTTGGTCTCCTCCACCTTGGAAAAAAAGACCAGTTAAGGTAAGCAAACTGATGCTATATTTTTTAACGTTGTAGTGACGGGCTATGTAAGTTATCTACATGGTGGGTGGAGTCTACATGCACATCAGTATGAATTTGAGGCATATAGCTGTGTAATCAATATTAAAGATAGATTTGAATGTTGAGCGCTCGATTAAAGACAATTAATTTGCTCAGGTATAATAACGGCTGGTGTAAGCTTTCTGCTCCCAATGTTTGACTTTCTGTTTTCCTTTTTTTAATTTGAAACATTCAACCGTCATTGGATGGAATGTAATAAAAGCCTTTTACACAAAGGTTGGTTGGCTTACAGGATGTACTTCAACAAATGTTCTGTTCTGCTTCCCCTGCTTGCTGTTTGTTGGTGAAATTCCTTGGCCAAAAAATGGAGTAACAGACTTGAAGCATTTGTTAGGTAAAGTAAAGAAGCATGCACACACAAAAATCTATATGGAAAACCTGACGAGACTGGGAATGTTGGGAGCCACACCAATTGCAGCCCACATATGCGATGTATACCGCAAAACAATAAAGAAACACAATGAAGCAGTTGATAGGAATAGACACATACTTTCAAAAATAATTTATTGCATTTGTTTCTGTGGTGCTTTTGAACTGGCATTATGAGGGCATGATGAATCTCAGTGTTCCTCAAATCCTGGTACATTCAGAGGCCTTGTGGATTTAATAGCAAGCATAGAGCGTGAAATTGAAACACATCTAACAAGTGCTACAGTCTTCAAGGGCACCTCTAAAATAATACAAAATGAACAGCTTGAATGCATGCTAAAGATTGTAAAAAGCAATATCATACAAGAGTTGAAAAACACCAACTTTGTTATAGAAAAAGGAAGGTGCACCAAGAATAAAGTCTGTTTTCTCCAAGTATTTCCAAAATGTCTATTTATTGTAGTCAATCGTAAAACTTGGACATCAGCCAACGCGTTTCGTTCCACTGAGGGAACTTCAACATGACTGAAAACATATATATAAAACATCATGTAAATCACAACATCCATATTTACAAAACACACTATTCAATAAGTAATATATACACAAATAAATACATATATATTACAATCAAGTCAAGTCAAGTCAAATGAACTTTATTTCGGAGAAAATCTCCATAAAAGATGCATAAGATTAGTAATATAAAAATTTTTTAAAACATACATTGAGTGATTAAAAAGTGGTTAAAATACTTACAACATTAAAAACACCAGGACATCTATATGTCCGCTAGTTACAGCAGTCATATACAATTTAACCCAGTACAAGTTGAGTCAGGTAAGCATTTTCAGGTACCGTCTCCTCGTATTCCAGAAGGCCCCCAGAAATTTGGCCACAGCAAACACAATATGAGCAGCCATTTCACTCTTAAGGATTCTGAAGGCTTCATGGCACCTAATAAAACCCAAATTCCTACAAGTGGGGATGATCCATTTTCTGCGCGCCTCACTATAGAAAAATATAATGTGCAGTTCGGTTTCATCACTTGCGCTGCATGCCGGGCAAGTGCTGGGTGCAGACTCAGACCAATGACTAGTGAGTGCACGGATTGGCAAGGACCCGTGCCTCCATTGTAAATAGAGCTTCCTAATTAGTACTGGGTAAATATTGTCCAGGGTTGGTTCCAGACTATAGGCATTTTTGGTACAAAGAAATTGCTCCGTAAGGGTCCCTAGAATTGTGGAGGAATACAATGTGGGAGCCTTGGAGTTATAGTACAATTTAGTGAGTGCCTTTTTTGGCAACCTGGGGCAAGCATCTAGGGGATCATTCCAAAGGGTGTCAAGGCCTAAACCCGCCAGACTGCTCCTTACAAATTTGAACCAGGCAATATTCCCCGAGTTCGGAAGGCTAAGGACTTCCTGCAAGCCCTGCCTATAGTGAATCAGTTCGGGCACCGCCCACAATCTACGCCAGTAGATCAAAGGGCGAAGCGCCAGTTCTTCTTCCAGGGGTCTAATGCCTAGGTCGAGTCTTAGTGGCACTAGGGGTGTACTTGGAGGGAGGGCGACTAAGCACCTGAGAAACCTATTCTCCTCTTTTGTCAAACTTTGTGAGACTTTGTGACCCCATAGTTCACTGCCATAGGTAACGGCTCCTCTAGCTTGCACCCTATAAATGTGGAACGGAGGACCTATGGGTTTGAGAGTTGATCTATTCTTCCCCGCCAGCCTTAGTATCCCACCCACGTGTTGCACTAATTTTAGCCTTGCTTTCTCCTGATGCGGACCCCACCCCATTTTCTCGTTGAGGGTTACACCAAGATATTCAAAGGTGTTAACTCGTTCTAGCATATTATTCTCTATACGGGGAATGCGGTGGAACCTAGGTGGCGGATTGAAGGCCATAAATTTGGTCTTTAAAGTGTTAATCTCCAATCCGTGCTCTCTACAGAAGTCCCCAAAGCCATCCAACACACGCTGAATTCCCATTGGCGACTTGGAGAGGAGGAGGGTATCGTTCGCAAACATAATTGCCGGAACCCTCCTTCCTGCCAACTTTGGGACGTCAGATTTGGGGACCTCGTTGAGGTGATCGATGACCCCGTTGACAAAGAGGCAGAACAGGGTTGGTGCGAGTACGCACCCCTGCCTTACCCCTCTGTCAACGGGAAACTTATTAGATAGAGCGCCTTGCTTGCCACACCTCACTTGAGCATAGGTGTTGGTATGAAGGCAAATGATCATCATCAAAAGATCACCTGGCACCCCGACTCTAGCCAACACTTCCCACAGCTTACCGCGTGGGACCAGGTCAAAGGCCGCCCTTGGGTCCACAAATACAGTATAGAGGCTGCCACCCTCCAGTTGTATTGTTTTCCAGTATATAAGGGACAGCCTAAAGACCTGGTCTATGGTAGAGATCTTTTGTCGAAACCCGGCCTGGAGGGGGCTCAAGATATCCCTGTCTTCGATCCAGTCCAAGAGACGATCCAACAGAAGCCTCGCGAAAAGCTTCTGGGGGACGTCTATCAGACTGATCGGTCTGTAGTTGGCCGGGAGTAGAGGTGAACCCCTTTTGAATATAGGGACGATCTCCGCCCCCAGCCAAGTGGGGGGAACCGCCATACCGTGGACGATAGCATTAAACAGTACCAGGAGGTAGGGGGCCCAAATTCTAACCTCATGTTTTAGGAGGTCACCTGGGAGCTTGTCAAGTCCTGGCGCTTTTCCCGAGGAAAGGCGAGTAATTGCCATTTCCAATTCCTCCAAGTTAAAATCTTCCATCGCGGAAGAATTACCAGTAGTTGGGGACGCTATCTCTCCGACCTCGGTTCCTAGGTGATCCAGCCCAACTGCACTATAGAGGGATGAAAAATGTTCCTCCCACACTTCAAGCGCAATATTTGCCTCTATAGCCATAACAGGCTCAGCAGAGCCATGTTTGACTATTTGCCAGAATTTCCTAGGGTCTCTGACTTTGAGTGCAGATGTCATTTCTGACCAGTTCTTCCAGTCCCAATCTATCTTGGCATTTTCAAGAAGGAGCTTATAAGCAGCCCGTTTTTCCCTAATGACCAGAGGGGCCGCCTTCTTTTTAAATGTCTGGAGAAGGTCTGCCTTGGCTCTCCTGCAGCTAGCATTGAACCAGGAGGCTCTTTCTCTCCTCACTTTCCTCTCCCGAACCACCGGGTTCAATACCTTGGCAAGATTGTTGCACAGGGTCAGATGAATGTCCCCCAGAGAAAGGCACCCATCAGGCGAGGGCAATAGTGGGAGAAGTCTTCCCACCTTTTCAAGGGCTGATGCCACTAGCTCATAAATTGTCCTGATGCGGTTTGGTTTTTCCAAGAGTTTTTCCCACCTTATTCTTCGCCTATTGCTGGATATAGTTAGACTTGGGACGAGTACTCTGTTTTCTGCCGCAGCAGCGTTGAGGAATCCGTCAGCAGCCAGGGAGAGGGACAGGCCATTGTGATCACTGTCCAGCCTGGGGACTATTTTAAATTCTTTAACTAGTTTCCAGTCCTGTAGTTTGATTAATATATAATCTATCCGGGACTCCTGGCCTAATCTATTGAAGGTTGGTTGCGGTGGTATGTCCCCTTTGAACCTGCCATTGCAAGCTCTAAGTGAGTTTGCAAGGGCCATAGTTATTATTTGGGATAGAAGTGGTGAGCATGACCTGACCGGGGGACCCGCAATAATTGGAATATCCCAGAGATCATCCTCCTCACTACTGACCCCGTCTAGGTAAGCCGGGAATGGTTCATACTGGATGTTAAAGTCACCTCCGACAAGGAGTGTTGCTGAACTGGAGACAGAATCGAGGAATGTCACCAGGTCCTCCATTGTCCCTGAAGTGCCCGCTACTCCAACCGGTCTGGAATATACGTTTACCAGTGTTAGACCCATCCCAGTGGGCCAGCGTAAGGCCACACACAAAATGTCCAGTGAATTGGTTTCTACAATCTCGGCCTTACAGCCAAGATGGGAACCAATCCATATTGACAAACCACCGGACGGACGTCCCTTCCCTCCCCATGTGGCTAAAACATTAAAGGTTGCAAACCCAGCATGGCAATAGTTCTCTCTGGCCCACGTCTCCTGGAACATGCATATATCGTATTTCTTTATGAAGTCCACCCATTCGCTGCAATCTAACTTATTGGGTAACCCCGCAATGTTCCAAGATAGGATTTCTAGTGACCTCAAATCCTTAGCTGTACTTGTGACAATCTCGTCAGGTATACTTTGGACTGGCCCGGGGGGTGCCCAGTCCCCAGTGTCAGAGCATTCACTATCTAGGATAGCCCGTGGCGAGGAGATCTGTCTTAGTGAGCACCCACCTGCCCCAGTATTCTTCTCCCCCCCCAAATGCTGGACAGACGGTGCACTCCCCTTTGGGATTACACCGTCAATCCACAGCGTCGAGGCAGTCGAATCTATTGAAGTGAGTAAATGGGACCCCATTCAGATCTAAGGCTGGCTGATTCCATCTATTCATGCCCCGAGGGTCCCCTTGGGGATGGACTCTTCTTCCCTGGTGCAACTTTCTCCGGCCCAACCATGACCAACCCTCATCGCCTCCCTCCGCAAACCGCTCTGATTTGTCGGGTAGAAAGCCGATAGGGGAAGTGTCTGTATGGTGGTGTGTGGTGAACCCCCAACCCAATTGCAGATGTAAGCAACTGTTCTTGGGTCTCTAAAGTTGACCAGAACACAGTCCCCTGTTCCCCTTTTAATTGTCTCTCCTACCCACGGGACCCGCCTCGCCAGAATGACCTCGTTATACATGCCCGGGGGAAGGGGCCTAAATTTGTTGAGCCAATCTATAGTCTTGTTTTTGATCGAAGTGGGAGTCTCATTGGAGCCCTCAGCAAGCTCTGGGACACCACTAAGGACTACCACGTAGGGAGCGGCACCAGGAGGTAGATGGGCTGATCTCCTGGCGGAATTGGGATCAGGGATCTTCATTTGAGGTTGCATGGCTTGCTCCCTGGAGTATAAATTGGGTCCGTTTGGGAAGTTTGCCGGGAGATTAGGTCCCTGTGTCTGGGTGACAGGGATAGCCATTGCCGAAGTTTTATTAGTAGAGTCCCCCCTGTGAGGTAGGGGTGGGGGGGATGGAAGGGAAGGGTTTGGAATGTCCCGTGCTGTATCATTGCTTGGGGCTAGATTGTTGGTAACAGATGTACTAGGTTGGGTAGTGGCTGAGTAGAATGGGTTCGTTTGGTTGGTAGATGATGGTATTGCGGGGGCTGCACCTCCCCTTGCTACACACTTTGAACAGATACCACTACTATTTAGCGATACCTTCAATGTCCCTACACCCTTTACCAGATCTTTCGTTAAATCCTCCATTCTAGTCAACCTGCCCTCTACTTTCCCTAGCCCCCGGGTAGATTCCATAAGGGTTCGCTGAGTAGCATTTATACCCTCCTCAATGCCACTTAACCTAGCCTCTAGCCGTGTTAGTCTATCTTCGAGGGAGTTTATCAGGCGTTCAATGGTAGAGCTCAGGACTCTATTCCCTGATTGCGCTTCCCCGTCAGCATTAGAAATTGCAAGGAGACTACTTGACAATAGGGGAGTAGCTTCAACCCTTGGGTTAAATGTCTGGGGGTTCCTCCCTCGTCCCTTGCTCTTATTTCGTGGGGGTTGAAGGTTATCATGTTTTAAAATTTTAGATTTTTTCCCCCCCAAACCCTGGGTGCACTGTTTCCTTTTCTTAGTTGCGCCTTTGCCTTGGCTAACCACTAAGGTCTCATTCCTAGATTCAGGGCCCTGTGGGGGTTGGTTGGAGGGGACAAGGAGGAGGCTTTGAGAATCACCTTGTATATCAGTGATATCAATATTAATTGAAGGTTGGACATCGTCAACTGACCCTAGTAGTGGTGGTGTTAAACTCAGAATCCTGGTATTCCCCGGTAGGCCCTGCTGAATAGGTGATAGAGCCCTGGCGATAGCCCCAAGAGAAGAGCGTTTTGATGCAGCCAATCCCTGTGACAGTCTCCTCTCTAGCGTGGTTATTTCTTTATCAAGTACAGAGTTGGCCCTTATGATAAAGTTATCCATAGTCCCCAAGGTAGAAAGTGTTTGTGCTCCAGACCTGGCAGCGGTGCTCCTGGTTTCCCTTGCAGCCATGGCCACCTGGTTGTATCGAAGATGGAATAGAAGGCTGGCCCGGTCCCGGCCTCCACCGTCCTCGAACGGCCTCAAACGGCCCGCTCTTTGCCCGGTCTTAGCCCCGTGCTAAGACCCGCGCGCGTCCCGCTTGCGCGTGTAAGCGTTGAGCTGATTTTAGGTGAGGGGAAGTGGTGTTGGGGGAGGAGTCGGGAAGAGGACCAGGTGCGGCTGTTCAGCGTCTCGCTCAGCACCCTGGTCCTCGCAGTCCCGAGTGCGCCGGGCGCTCCCAGAAGTTCGTGCGTCCAGCAACCGCCCCCACCAGATTATGGCACAGCGGCCAGCGCGGGATCCAGTCGCCACTATCGCCCCGGAAACAAGCCGCGAAAACCCAGTCCCTCGAGCGGCTCCCGCGAAGCGGGGGCCGCGAGTCGTGGTAGAAAATGATGTTCCCTGCTGCTGCTGGTAGAAAATGTCAAGGGTAAGGTGAAGATCCAGGCAATCCCAGCTAGTGCAGAGCAGCAAAGAAGAATACCTCTGGCGGAATGTACAATCGCATACATTGACATGCTAATAGGACCCAATTACAAATTCTAAAAGTTCAAATCCCCGTATATGGGGAAACAGGTTTGCAATGTAATTTTTTTTTCACATTACAACTACACATGACAACGTGAATAAAACCATCAACACAGGTGGAACAGACATTGTATTGAGAGATTTTGATTGCCATAATTTCCTCATCTGTGCTGACAGGAAGAGATTTTGGTTAGAGACAAAGGGAACAAATAACTCAAAAGATAAACTAAGAAAAAGGGAGAGAGACAGAAAAACGACAAAGCCAAAACCAAGTGACATGTCCTAAATTCTAACAAATCCTAATATCCGTCCAAGTGAGTCACCGGATGCAAAGTGAATGTATAGTCAACCATACCACAATTGTATAAACACAAAGCCACAGATCTCACCTCAAAGGACAATTTTAGATGAATAATGAGTCCACGTTCAAAGTCACAGATTTCTCAATATGAATAAATGAACTTCGTCCACATTCCTACCATGGAAAATTGTGTAAAATTATTCAAATATCTGAATTCAGATATGATATCGTTAGAAATATTACAAAAGAGTCACAAAACCATGTACATCGAGCTGATAAAGGAAAAAATCTTACCTGAGATAAAAGGCATGAAAGGATGTCTAGTTTTCAAGTAGCGTCCTTTCTAGAAGACACCCCACAATAAGGGTAGAGGATATACCCTTCAGTATCCTAGCAAAGGGACACATTACCCAATTGCTCATTTAGTGTCCGAAATGTTTAGAAACATGCACTATTATCACACGTAACTTGCAGAAATGACCAAGACCTTCAATAACTAAAATTGCAATTAATGCCTAGTGTATATATCTAAATCTCAAAGTCCAAAAGGCTATCCGTTATAGATGCTAGCCATTATGTAGAGCCATATAATAACATCGAAGTCTCGTAATCCCAAAGCGCATGTTGCCAAATGATGACCTCTTAATAAAATGTCATCATGCACATATGTTGCCAGATAAATAGGTGCTGCTCGATTTATCTCATCTTATCTCCTCACATGTGGCCAACACGAGTCGACCCGATAGTACCCCACAGAACCTAAAAATACATTCACAGTCCGGGAAACGGCCACTACAACGCAGCCGTTTCCACGCATAACCATAACCATGCATGCATTACAACGCATGCGCGGTTACAACGAAAAGCCTTTACCACGCATACCTTTTTAAAAAAAAGAAAATTTAAACTTTATGTTCGAGGCATATGAGCTGCAGATTACACACTTTTGCATAGATCACCATCTGGTGTTGGGCCCGGATGTTTGCAGTTTGTTTTTCCTCTTGGAAAGTCTTTGGAAGTCACGAGGACGGTGACTCCTCCCTTGGTTCGTATTGCGCATGGGCTTTGGCTCCATCCTCAGATTGTTTTTTTCCGCCATCGGGCTCGGATGTAATACTTCGCGCTCCGGCTCCGAACATCCCAGTTCGACGATCGAAGCAAAATCCTCGCTCTCCGCGGTATTGTTTAGATACTAATCTCCTCAATCACCTTCTTCTTCGACGCACTTTCGATTCCAGTCATCGACGGCGGCCTTCGGGCCTCTCCAGGCTCCGGTCCCGGCTGATGGAAAGGACTCCATTCAAGAAGTGCCATCGATGTGGGTCCAAATTCCCCCACACCGATCTTCATGAGGTGTGCAACATCTGCCTCTCCCCTGAACACGAGGCTTGAGACTGTCCCGCCTGCAAGTCTTTTAGATCTAAAAAGACTATTCGAGATCGAAGGGCCAGAAGGAAAATGGCGCACTCCTCGACCTCCGTTCCAGTCGACATCTTCGGGGACGACGTCGAACCTCCGGGACACCAGCACACCGAAGAGGACCTCATCAGTGCTTCCGAAGCTGACGACTCGGATGTGGAGAACATCACCCCGGCGCAGAGGGTCGTGAGTAAAATACCCTCTCCCACACCCGCGCCGACACCCAAAAAGGCTTCGGTCACGCCTTCGCCTTCGGGCCTAGGCAAGACCAAAGACACTGCTTCGAACACCCCACCTTCGGGCCCGGTGACGAAGCCAAGTAAGCCTTCGGGCGGCTCGGGCTCGAGCCAGCCTGCCAGCGGTGCCGAAAAACACCCTTTGGCACCGAAGAAAAGATCGGCCTCTACCTCGACACCGAGCTCCACACCAAAGCCCTTGGTGTCGAAACCCAGCCTCTCGGTGCCGACCAAACATCATAATGCTCCCGGCACCGTCGCTCCCGCACCGAGGCCTGTATTGGCACCGAAAAAAAAATCGGAGGTTCCCAAAAAGCACGGCACAGACAAGCCTAAGAAGCCGTCGGCCCCGAAAACGTCGGCGCCAACCGAACAACCAGTGTCCCAAGAACTTTTTACACCGGATCCTTTACAAAAGCCACTTACCAAGGATCCAAAAACTGGACATTTGGCACTGTCTTCTAAAAAGAGACATTTGGACAGACCACCTCCACCTCCAAAGAGGAAGGACTGTGCTACCTCCCCTTTCAGAGTGCCTTCCCCGCCTCCTCCACCTCCTCCACCCTCTCCACCTCCGCCCCCTCCACCTTCTCCACCCCTGCCTCATCTCTCTCCGACCCCGTCTCCAGACCATGATGATCAGGCGGACCCATACCACGACCCAGCAGATGTGCCACAAGACCCCACCCCTACAGGATCCCCAGACCCCTGGGATGATTATAATAATCCAGACATTCCAGATGTCCCACAAGATGACCTATATCCATCCAGGCCATCACCACCAGAAGACTCACTAGGTTTTCACTACCTACTTCAGAGGGCGGCACATTATCACAGGGTAGAGCTACACACTGACCCAGTAGAGGAAGATTTCCTCCTAGACACCTTTGATACAGCACATAGGTCTACTGCTATACTACCTATGCTCAAAGGGGTAATAAAACATGCTCCAGAGGTATTTAAAGACCCAGTCAGGGCTAGGGTCCTAAACCCACGGATAGAGAAAAAGTATAAAGCTGCCCCTACAGATCCTGCCTACATCAAAGGGCCAGCGCCACTGGATTCCCTAGTGGTATCCACCGCAAGAAAGAGATCAAATTCCCAGGCGTCAGGCGAAGCACCACCACCTGACAAGGAATCAAAGCTCCTGGACCCATCAGGAAAACGCAGTGCGTCACAGGCAGTTAACATATGGCGTATCGCCAACACTCAAGCGCTATTGGCCAGATACGACAGGGCACATTATGATGAGCTAGAAACCATCATGCACCATCTCCCAGAAAATTATAAAAATAGGGCCAATGAACTAATCCAAGAGGGTAAGACCATAACCAATACCTCTATACGCTGTGCCTTAGACGCAGCAGACACAGCTTCCAGGGCCATTAACACCAGTGTCCTACTCCGTCGACACGCTTGGCTGAGAGTGTCCGGCTTTAAACCCGAGGTACAAGCCTCTATATTAAACCACCCGTTCGATCAGGAACATTTATTCGGGCCAAAGATAGATGAGGTCCTCGAGAAGATGAAAAAAGATACAGATACGGCGAAATCTATGGGAGCCCTACAGTCACACCCTCCTAGACGCGCCTTTTGCCGCTCTTCCTTTCGTGGCACGGGCAGAGGCTACTCCTCAGATAGCGCATCCACGTCCTACAAATCCCCTCCTCAGTCCACCTTCACAAAAGGTTATCAAAGAGGCGGATATAGAGGAAATAACAATAAAGGCAGAGGCAAAACAAATACTGCCCGCTCTGCCACACCGCCTACCCAATGACTTCCCCCTGCTCCCCCCAGACCATCCCACTCCGGTCGGGGGCAGACTACAAAATTTCCTTCACGTCTGGGAGTCCATCACATCAGACCAGTGGGTGATCCAAATTATTCGTTCAGGGTACTGCCTAGAACTCACATCTACCCCCCCAACATTCCACCCAGGCAACGCCCAATGTCACAAGAACATTCTACGTTACTAAAGCAGGAGGTGATTTCCCTCATACAAAAACACGCAATAGAACAGGTCCCCCACAATCAGCAAAATGTAGGGGTCTACACCCTATATTTTCTAATTTCAAAGAGAGACGAGACTCTACGACCCATCTTAGATCTCCGACCTCTAAACACATACATACATTCGGACCATTTTCACATGGTAACACTTCAGCAGGTACTTCCGCTCCTCTCCCAGGACGACTTTCTCACCACACTGGACTTGAAAGACGCGTTCTTTCAGATTCCGGTACACCATGCCCACAGAAAGTACCTCAGATTCGTAGTGGACGGGCAACACACCAGTTCAAGGTGCTCCCATTCGGGGTCACAACAGCACCACGGGTATTCACCAAGTGCCTAGCGGTAGTGGCGGCACACCTCAGAAGACAGCACATTCACGTCTTCCCGTATCTGGACGACTGGCTGATAAATGTCGCGTCCTATAACCAATGTGTACACCACACTGCCACTACAATCCAGCTACTTCACCAACTAGGCTTCACGGTGAACCACCAAAAGTCCCAGCTAACGCCATCCCACATAAAGCAATACCTCGGTGCCACCATAGACACCTCAAAAGCCATTGCCTACCCCAATCCGGCAAGGATCGCAAGCATTCAAGCTTTGCGTCAAAAATTCATACTTCAACACTCCCTCCCAGCAAGAGTGTTTATGCAACTGATAGGGATGATGGCCTCTTGCATTTTTATAGTACCTCATGCAAGAATCCAGATGCGTCCACTCCAAGAGTGCTTAGCGCGCCAATGGAACCAGGCCCAGGGGCAACTGACAGATCTGGTGTTGGTAGACGGTCGCACCCATTGCTCTCTGCAGTGGTGGAACACCACAAATCTTTCCAGAGGTCGACCGTTCCTGGACCCGGTTCCACAAATAATCCTGACAACAGACGTGTTGGAGCCGGCCTCGTGGCGTGGTCCTGTTCCCCCTCGCCAAGCCGCACGAGGTCCCCTGCACCTCGGGGCTCCTCCATTTTGGATTGTACGTGACTCTACGCGCCAGCCTACGTGACCCCGCTCAACCCGGCCTCGGCCCTGGCAAGCCCCGACATCCAGGCACCAACAACTGGCCAGGGGGTACCACGTGAACACTTCCCCACTCCCGGCGGAGGGCAGTATCGATGGGACCCCCAACCGTCCTCCCACACCTAGGTACGATCGCCCCACAGCTCTCCTGGGCCTGGCGCCTCTCCCGCTGGGCGTCCGGCCTCTCCCAACCCGGCCTCTCCGCCCCCTCGGGCGCAAGTGTCCGGACATCAAAGGGCTCCAGACCTATATCTGGGGCGACCCTGCAACAGGACAGCAGTTGTATCCCGGAGTCGAGAGCCCTGCTGATTGAATCGCGGCCGACCCAACGGAGAAGAACTCTTGCTTGAGACTCTACCACGAGCCCTGCTGACTGCGTTGCGGCTCCACCTTATTGAGGTCACGAAGCCTCACGGAACATCGGAGCCCTGCTGACGCTGTCGCGGCCCAACCTCGCTGAAACCTCCCTCAGAGCCCTGCTGACGTCGTCGCGGCTCGAGCTGAACCAAGACACTGTAAGAGCCCTGCTGACCTGGTCGCGGCTCGAACTCTACGGACTGAACACCAGAGCCCTGCTGACGCCGTCGCGGCTCGACCCCTCCGAGATCCGGAGGCCCTCCAGCGTGGGGATAAGAACTGGGCCCCAGGTACCCTCGTACCAAGCTGCTGCTAAAGACTGTCCCGCTACCCCGTCCCTACCAAAGACTTTGAGACTCTGGTGGATCCCTCGATCCCCCCTTGTAAATATTGATAATCGTAACTTCATAAGTGCTGATAAAGAACTGCTCGTCTTGCTGAATCCCCTTGAGTCCTGTGTGGTGGTGTTACTGTGCTAGTACGTTATAGGAGAAGGACCTCCCCCCGGAGGCTTCTCAGCAGCGCTCGGCTACTTCGTGCCGTGTGGGGGCCCCTCTGGGTGGTCTCTCTGACCCCCCTCCCCGAGGCCCGCCTTCCAACAAGACGCATCGCTCTCCGGCTGGGGAGCTCATCTACTACACCTCACAGTGCAAGGCAAATGGACGCCGCAACAAAAGTTACTCCACATCAATCATCTGGAGCTACTGGCAATCTTTCTAGCCCTAAAATCCTTTCACACACAGATTTTAGGCAAGGCAGTCCTTATCCGCACGGACAACATGACCGCCATGTACTACATCCAGAAACAAGGCGGCACACACTCTCCACAGCTCTCTCAACTAGCACAGAGCATATGGAGATGGGCAATTCCACACAAAATCTTTCTCCTAGCCCAACATGTCCCAGGAGTCCAGAACACCATGGCAGATCTGCTCAGCAGACAGACGCTGCAGATCCACGAGTGGGAACTTCACCCACAAGTTCTTCACCCGTTCTTTCAAATGTGAGGACATCCACAAATATACCTATTCGCCACCCACGAAAACAAAAAATGCCCAAGCTTCGCCGCCAGATACCCACACCCATTGTCCAAAGGCAATGCGATATGGATGAACTGGTCAGGCAAATTTGCATACGCCTTTCCACCTCTCCCACTAATTGCATTAGTGGTGCGAAAGCTACAACAGCACTCCCTCACACTCATTCTAGTAGCTCCAACATGGGCCAGACAACCATGGTACACCACGTTGCTGGAACTCTCAGTAGTGCCACACCAAAAATTACACCTCTCACCATGCCTCCTAACCCAGAACCATGGAGAGATCAGACACCCGGACCCAGCTCAGCTCAACCTTGCGATCTGGCTCCTGAAATCCTAGAGTTAGGATATCTTAACCTTCCCCCCGACTGTATGAATGTTATCAGAGAAGCTAGACGTCCTACCACTAGAGCCTGCTACGCTGCCAAGTGGAAAAGATTTGTTGTTTACTGCCATAACAACACAATCAGCCCTCTAGACGCATCCATACAGCACATCATATGCTACTTACTACACCTACAAAGATGTAACCTAGCATATACATCCATTCGGCTACACCTCGCAGCAATTGCTGCTTACTTACAAAACAGACAGCACCTGTCACTTTTCAGAGTGCCTGCCATTAAAGCCTTTATGGAAGGCCTAAAACGAATAATTCCCCCCAGAGTGCCACCCTCACCTGTGTGGAACTTGAATATAGTGCTCACAAGGCTAATGGGACCACCTTTCGAACCCTTGCATAAATGCAAACTGCAATTCCTCACATGGAAAACAGCTTTCCTTGTAGCCATCACCTCCCTTAGGAGGGTCGGTGAAATACAAGCACTTACTATACAAGAACCTTTTCTCCAAATGCACCGAACAAGGTTCTCCTACGTACCAACCCAAAATTCCTACCCAAGGTCATCTCACCCTTTCATCTAAACCAATCGGTAGAACTACCGTTTTTTTTCTCGCAACCTCAAACTGTTGCAGAAAGGGCTCTACACACACTGGATGTTAAAAGAGTCTTGCTTTACTATATCCAGAGAACACAACCTTTCAGGAAGACAAAGCAGTTGTTTGTCTCTTTCTCCCCACCTCATAAAGGCAACCCCATCTCTAAATCAGGGATAGCTAGGTGGATTGTAAAATGCATACAGATTTGCTACCACAAAGCAAAACGCACTCTATCTGTTCCCCCTAAAGCTCACTCTACAAGAAAGATAGGGGCTTCTATGGCTTTTCTAGGGAACATCCCATTAGATGATATCTGCAAGGCAGCTACATGGTCAACACCGCACACTTTCACTAAACATTACTGTGTAGATGTGCAAACCAAGCAACAAGCTAGTGTGGGCCAGGCTGTACTAAAAACACTTTTTCAAACCACTGCAACAGATACCGGTGGTCGCCGGTAAGGTTGGGAACTGCTATATAGTCTATGCAAAAGTGTGTAATCTGCAGCTCATATGCCTCGAATGGAATATGCTACTTACCAGTATGCATCGGCGTGTAGAGCTGTAGAGCTGCAGATCTACACACGCCCACCCGCCTCCCCGGCTACCTGTATCTGTTCCGGTCTATCTTATTTAGATACAACACACATGGGTTTCTTCACTGTTATTACTACGCTCCATCTTTCCCTGTTGGCGAAAAACTATCTGAGGATGGAGCCAAAGCCCATGCGCAATACGAACCAAGGGAGGAGTCACCGACCTCGTGACTTCCAAAGACTTTCCAAGAGGAAAAACAAACTGCAAACATCCGGGCCCAACACCAGATGGCGATCTATGCAAAAGTGTGTAGATCTGCAGCTCTACATGCCAAGAACAGATGCATACTGGTAAGTAGCATATTCCTTTCAGTTTATATATTATAAACAATAACACACAACTAGCACTTGTAATCCCATATCAAGTGTGTAAAAGTGCACTGTTACCAGAGAACACACAAAACTCTGCAAGAAACCTAACCGCAACGAAGCCTCACTCCGCAGATCCGTTTCCTCACACTGCTCGAAAATAATCTGCAGCCAGTGTTGCCAGAATTTTAGACCCGTCCCAAGCCCAAAGCCGCTCAAATATAAGCCCAAAAAAAGGCCAATAAGACCAGTTTCAGCCCAAAAACCAGCCCAAATTAGCAAGTCTCCAATTATGCACAAATTGTCCTCGGAAACAATTTTAGCGACAAATATACATTCTATTCAATATACAGATGGTGGGAGGGTGTTAACTGGGCACCTGCCTTAATGCTATTAATTTTTAAGACCAGTTCTCACTGTGACTTCTAAGAGCCCCTGCAGCTCCACTCTGCCTATTGCTTAAAGATTCAGCACCCCCCCCTCCCCCCCCCCCCCCCCCCCCCCGAAATCAGCTCCAGTTCGAGCGGCAAACAGTGTGCGTCAGTACGCTCCTTGGCATCAGCAACGTGGTGAAGCACAGAGTGTCAGATCCATGCCAGGACAGTGGTAAACAGACGCACGCGGTGCTGCCAGCAGATGCGTGCGATGTTGGGTGGCCCCTGCACAACCATTTTCGAAGCTGGGCTGGCCTCCGAACAACCGATGTGGTCCGTTTTGGTTTGGGTGTTAAAACACTCTCTTTACCTACGTCAACTTACTGGCATCTATCAATATTCATCACTTCCTACAAATAGGGTGACCAACTGGCATGGGTGCAAATTCAGGACGGTGAGTGTAAAAATTCAGGACAAAGGGTCAAAATTCAGGACAAAAATTCAGGACGGGAGGTCAAAATTCAGGACAAAACTTCAGGACAAAAGGTACGTTTTACAGACACATCACAGGAGGTCGCGTAATAGTGTATAAGTAATTCCATCTATATCCAAACATATTCATCCATTTGAAAACGTACGTATCTTTCCATCCATCATTTCACTCATCCATCCCTCCATCCACACTTTCACTCATCCATTCATCCACCCTTTCACCCTATCCATCTGTACACTCATCCATCCACTCTTCCACCCAACCATCTACTCATCCATCCAGCCATTTATCCACTCACCCATCCAGCCATCCTTTCACTTACTCATCCATCCACCCAGTTACTCATCCTACCACCCAGTCCCCTTTTCAGGCATCCATTCATCCTCCCTTTCTCTCTTCATTGACCCTTTCACTTAGCCATCCTTCCTTTCTTCGATCCACCCATACTTCAACTCATCCACTCATGAATCCATCCATTGACCCTATCACTCATCCATCCTTTCACTCATCCATCCACCCATTCACTCACCGATCAGCCACCCTTTCACTCATCCATCCATCCTTTCGCTCATTATCCATCTATTCACCCTTTCATTCATCCATTCGCCCTTTCACTAATCCATCCAGCCATCCCTTCACTTACTCACTCGCCCACCTTTTCATCTTAATTATGAGCTGAGCCTTTGTCTGCAGAGTTGCAGACAGAAGAGGCCCATCAAGAATTTCGCCCTTGCTGTTTTCCTAAAGCAAGGGGTGGAGTGGGGGAGGGTTCACTATGCACCTGCACATAGACAATCTGAAAAAGTGGAAGTCATGAGTCATGCATGATGCACAGTGCCAGGCCATGAGGTGATTGTGACATGGTGTTTCCAGGGTTTTAAGCGGGATGAAAAAACTGGGGGTCTCTCCAAAAGGCGTGTCTGATGTAATTAATGGTGTTGCTTAAAACAAATAAGCTAAAAATCTGTGCTTAGCATTGTGTGTCGCCGGACTGGTATTTTGCCTCTTCTGTCACTTCATCCAGATATATATCACAACAAGTAACGTTACACCTACATCAAGCCAGAACTATTTGCTTTGTTAATGGTTGTTAGTTGCATGAAATAAAAATGCAGCAACCATGGCTTCCTTGAATATAATATTGAAACTGCACTTTTCTAAAATGATGAGATTGAAAGAACTCTAGGCCCTTCTTTTCAACTTGTTTCACCAGCTTCTTTGAATTAACTAGATTCTGTACCAGCATTGGCGTGTTTGCACATTCCTTTCATCTGCCCGTGGGCAAAGTGCAGCCAGTGGTCTTGAACTCTGTTCCTCAGTTGGTGCCCCGAACTTAAAGTTGGCGCCTCCTGCAGGACCACAGCGGTGCCGTGTGTGGGTGAGCCCGGCCGGTCTCTCGCTCGGCTGCCCCACAGCCTGTCTTTCCCTCCAGCGGGCGGGAGCCGCCGTCTGCTCCTTCAGTTGACAGGCAATCACGGCCTCTGACAGTGTCGCTGGGGTTTCCACGTTGCCTCGGAGAGGTCCAAATTACGGACGGTCTGTGAAATTTATGGACGGTTGGTCACCCTACCTACAAATGCACGCGCCCTTAATTCCCTGCCCCAATCTCCACTCTGTCTATTGCTTAAAGACTCAGCCCCCCCTCGAAATTTTTTCTTACACCCACCCCCCCCCCTGAAATTTTCGCCTCTGCCTCACTCTAACTCACCTGAGGTCGGGCGTCGAAGTCCGGACTAGGCAACTGTGGGCGCCGCCGGGCGGCCTGCTGCTGTGCTGCGTGACTCCAGGCTGTGCTGTTGACTGGTGGTGGGCTCACTGTCAATGGGCTGGCTAGCCTGCGCTGCGCAGAGAGCGCTGCCTGCGAGCACCGCCCCCCGCCGCCTGCTGACTGTGGCCTGGGTGACAAGTGGACCACAGTGGGCGGCAGCAGCAGTGACACCACGTGCGTCCGACTCCTCATGATGATGATGATGATGATGATCATGCGTCCACCGTTGAGCCGAGTGCTGCGGCTCAAGTAAGAGCTCACTCACGTCACTCAGTCCCAGCATTATATGAGAACCGCAGGGGCTGGCCAAAAAATGATACTCAGGGCCGTCATTGGTAGCGTTTTCGCGTGCTACTGGATTGACAGCCCTGGGGGACCCCCACATTGGCCCGCAGTGCCCGCCCACACAAGTTGACAGCAACAACAAAGCTAGGTGACCCCTCTGCGTGGTGCGAGCGGCGGTGCAGCACGCATGTGCAAAATAAGAGTGAGTGCACCTACGTAACAAGTTAGCGTTCTGTACAACATCACGTACGCCGTCATGGTCATGATGCATGCCTGCTGGCTGGCTGCTGCTCTAGGGTGGGCGGGGTCATTATGTGCGCACAGGCAGGCCCAGGATCGGACCTCCAATGAGTAGCAGTCTCTCAGCGCGCGCTGCACTCTCATTTGCCACTGACAGTGACTGCCACCACAACGCCACGGACTCCTCGTGGTCGGCGCCCACCCAGGCCAGTAAAATTGCGCACACCCTTTTAATTCTAGCCCAAAAAGTAGCCCCCGCCAGGCATGGGTTTTTCCCGCACAACTGGGTAAAAAGTCGCCCAATTGTGCGGGAAAAAACCCAATCTGGCAACACTGTCTGCAGCGAGGGGACTGCGGACATCCCTCTTATGGTTCCCGGACAGACCTTCTGCCAATAGCAATTGGGAAGAAACAGGAAGTACAATGCGGGAACCATGGGTGATATGAATGACAGCATGAAGCACAGGAGGTAATACACGAAATCAGCGGCGGCTTCTCCGTTAGGGGGGAGGAACGTTGCCCCACTAATTATTAAACCATTTAAACTTTAAAACTTTTAAATAAAGTACAAATTTAAAAGTTTGAAAGTTAAAATGGTATAAATAATGTAACCTGGGGCTCATGTCGTGCAGGGCCGGTGGCGTCACTCATGTCACAGTTACATGATGAGCCCAACGTAGCAATGGCCAATCAGTGTAATGGCTTATTGTTAAGCTATGCAGTGATTGGTCATTCTGTTGTTGCTGAGCAAATCGGACAGCCACCCTTCCTAGTCTGCACAAGTAGAGAGAGAGTGAGTGACTTAACACATAGTAAACATGTGTCCGGTTGCTGCAGCAGCATCATCGACATCCTGGGTCGGTCTCCATCCTCTCTTCTTCATAAACTTCATGTTAGTCATCCACCCCTACACTTTAAAACATTCGCCGACTCTCTGCCACACAAATAATCCAGTTTGAGATTGCTTGTGTAGCAAATATTGAGCGATTTACAAGCAGGGCCTTGCTTTTGTGTTGTCCTTAATTAAAAGGTATGACCCGGCCGGCACGCGCCTTAATATCTCAGAGTGTGGCTCTTCCTACCAGGACGTTTTCCTGCAGACTAAAAGAGTGAAAAGCAAAAGCTTTTCTGACCCCCCCTCTGTGGAATTCCCTTCCGATGGAAGTTTGCATTGAACCGACCTACCTAAGATTCAGAAATGATGAAGCCGAGGGGACCGGAGTCCAGAGAAGGGCGCGCATTCTGAAGAGCTCGTTTCTTATTCCTGCTCATCCCTTCTCGCGGCACCTCATTTCCTGAGTATCTGCACCTCTCTACCCCCTACTTACTGTGTATTAACAGTTTATTAGACACGCCACTTACTAGCATTGCTTAATTTGGAACATGAATAAATAATGTAACATGGCTGACAGGGCTGACGAACGGTGCAACAGTAAAGGAGTGAAACCTCTGCGTTCACATCATGTCATAATTTTAGCAGCCACTGCTTTTATTCTCCATGTAGCGGCACACTAGTTCCGTCACACGAAGAGCCTACAAACTTGAATCAATTCATCACAACGACGGAGCCAAATTCAAACAGCTGAAGTGCCCATAAAGAGAGGCCAGAAAGCAGGGGGGCAGGAAAGTGGGAAAATGGAAGGATACATAAGAAAGGGAGCACAAGTGATTTGAGGAGCAGGGAGAGGCGGAAGAAAGGAAAAGGGAAAAGGGAAGGACACGTTCACAAAAAAAAAGAAGCAGAGAAAGGAGAGAGAGAATATGGTAAGCTAGAGCGAGAAGGGATATATCTCATGAGTAATAGACAGGGAGAATACTGATAAGTAACAGAAAGGGGTAGAGGAAAGGAGGCCGAGGAGACAGAAAAACGAGACGAGATGCATACGTGACTGCTCCCATACATGCCATTAGACCCAACAGCAGGGAGACTTCCTCTTATTGAAGCGAAAAACTGCTTCATTTTGGCTGTTTCACGCCTGAATATATTTAGGTGTGAGAGATGAGTGCATGAAGCACACTAGGAGTCCGAGTCATGATCCCTTGAGCAGTGAAATGTCTGCGTGCTCGCTGTTCTCTGTGGCGCCAGAGCTAATGAAAGGGGTGCCTCGTGGTACCAAACCTGCAGGACCTCTTTGCGGCTGAGCTTGTCTGACTGCCCTTTTTAGGTCGAGCCTAGACAGCGCATGCACTGTCGCAAGACCTGTAGTAAATACAATATCGAGGGTAATTTCTCCTGCCGCTTGCCATTTGTTAACTGGGGCATTGCTCTTGTTAGCTGGCTTATTGTTGCCTGTCGATGCGATACATCACTTCCCTAACTACAGTTTTCGTCCGCTCTCGTGGTTCATGTGTCTCCGAGGGGAACTTTCTTCTATGATTTTTCCAGCCCGACATGCTGATTTGCAGCATGTCACACTCACTTGCATACATAATTAGCACGGAGCTCACCACGAGCGCCACGCTGTTAATCATACATAATCAGCACGCCGCTCCTCATGGGTTCATTTCAAAGTCGACCCCGCAGCACCCTCCGGCCCTGGGCACCTGCTTTTACAATTCTATGGCCATACAATCAACACGCCCACAGCCTCCTCCCGCTGTGCTTTAATACAAGTGCATTTTTACATTGACCGAATATATGGAAGCATTCAAGCGGCTGACGGATGCAGTGTAACTAAAACATTTTTAATTTGTCTTACACAAGGTGCTATAGCTTTAATACGGCGCACTCTCGCCTTTCTTTTGTTGTGCACTTGGCAGGCAAACATTGTTTTTTTTACTTGAAATTGACAACACAGGTGCTGTTCTGTGTAGCCCAAATGTGCCTCCCCATTACTTGGGCCACAGCACTAATTATTTGCTGTAACTCCCGCTGGCTTTCGCCGTTGCTCTTGTCACTGCTTGTTTTCCCCTGTATCGGGCCAACCCTCATCCTCCCTTACGCCATACCCCGATGCTTCCCCCAGCAACTGTCTTCGCCTCTTTCACCTAGTACCCCAGCCATGAAGGAGAAGGAAGGAAGGATCCGCCATTGTGAACATCCCCTTGGCTCGGAAATCAGTCCCCATTATTATAACTGTAGAAGGCTGCAAAACGTGTGTGTTTATTTAATTAGCGCTTGTGTTTTCAGCTGATCCTCGTTAATTGCTTTAAGCCAACGAGGATCATCTGAAAATCCAACCGCTTGCAGCTTGTTTTCAGCCTATACTCACCCCGCCCCTCCAGTCCCTCTATCCACCGTCGCTGCTTGCTGCAACCGGGGAGATCTGCTGTGTGTCACTAGTGCATGTGTTTTCTTTTTACACAGCCAGTCTCTTCCCGACCACTGCGCTTTGTGTCATGAAGCCGTTTCATAAAGCCGTGAAGCGGGCGCTGTGTTCATAAAATAAAGGGGCACGCCCACTTCCTCCGACCTTAAAAAGGCTGTTCCTGGTCAGTTTCCATGCCCATTAGTGCTGTCCCCCGCACCCAACAGCTTCCTGTGCTTCATGTTTGAAGCCATGAAGTGGCGCAGTGTTCATAAAAGAAAGGCGCACGGCCGCTTCCTCCAACCTTAGCTTTGGTGCCCATCACAGCCGTGTCCCCACCGACAACTTCCTGAAGCAAACTATAGGGAGTTCTAACTAGTGCAGTGACTTCAATGTAGTGTGACGCACCAATAGCACCACACTATACCATGCAACTCAAGAGGCTGAAATATGTGCTCGTCTAGTTAATATTATATGTTGTTTAAACAAAAGAGGCATACAGTGGTATATCTTCAAAATACTTGTGATCTCTCAACACTACTGGGAATGGGACAGGCGAAGGGGAAGGGCACCAGGCAACCCGGTAGGGCTGAGGCTGTTCAGAAGAACTTAATCACGTGTGTTTAGCCTCTGCTCTGCCACATTGTCCAAAGTCGTTCTCTTGCACATGTACAAGTGAGTACAAAGTCTCGTGCAAGGACACTTATCAGAAAGGAGAACTTGCTCAAGCTGTTTTAAAGTTACAGAGGCAACATCAACAGGTAAACAGGGTATTCTTTTCTGGGTTTGAAATTTGTAAAAATCTAAATAGGGATAAAAATACACCAAAAGCACAAATGCTTTACACTTGTCTATCGGCAGACCACCAGTTGATTCTCTGTTTGCTTGAAGTTCAAAAGTGTGACCCCATTCACCTCAGTGGACATTCAACGCGTTTTATTGTAACTTGTTTTTTTAGTATGATAATAAAGCCTGCACTGTGACTTTAGGACTTTCTTGATGCTTTCTCCCACTGCCAGGATGTGTAAGGTTTGATCGCATGTGTGCGAGTTTGAGTTATTGGCGTTGAAATGACGATGCCTTTTATTTATGTTTTAATTTGTAAAACATAAATAAAAGGCTTTGTCATAAATGCGAGAACTATTGCGTTGCAAATGCTCGTTATTATTATTATTATTATTATTATTATTATTATGTGTAATTTAAATAAACTCTTTTCTTTTGTAGTGTGTGTTTTTTTTTCTATTGACTCAGTAGAAAACACACTTCACTACAAAAGAAAACAGAGTTTATTTCAATTACACTTAATATTGACGGTTATTTGTGTGGAGTTTGACTGTGCCCCTCGGCTTGCACACATGTATTTATAACACCCCCAGCTCTTGTCGATAGCGCTGAGCGTGCAAGAGGGGAAAGTGCCTTCGTATTTAAATGCAGGGCACCTTTCGTCGGTACCTAAAAAGAGCGGTCTATGCCCCGGGCACTAGCCCTTCACATGTCCGTACTAATCCATGAGAGGGGCGCATAGATGATAATATGATGTGAATGTGACAAGCCAACCCCCGTGTCTCATGAGCTGTTCTCACACACCCGACTCAAATATATATCTCCATTTAAAAAAAATCTTCCCAGAATCTTGAACAACAAAGACTCAAAGTCACGCTTTTGCGTCCAATGTTGCACATTTTTTTTTAAAAGCACATTAAAATGCAGCCTTTATTTAGTACTCAGGAGTCTGTGTGCGTGGTTTATATAGGGTGTAGTGTTCATGAATCTCTGCAGTGTTCGTGTGTACATGCGCACGCGCGCAGCCTGATGTGAAGCAGCCTACGCACAGTAGAGAGGTGCGTCAGGGTACAGTAAAGCACTGGCACTTGTGAGCTCAGATGATGGCAGGAAGCTGTTCATAGAATCAGTGCCCTCATAGATAAGAGGAGTGTCAGAATGAAGTACAATGATGCAGGTGCACTCGCGAGTACAATTTCTGGAGTGAGCGGTGCATGAGCGGTGCCCTCAACTATATGACTAGGTTTGAAATAGGACTGATAGCGTGGGGTACTTGCAACAGAGTATGCATCCACCAATATGCAGCGATGAGTAGTCCTCACATGAATAGCTTGACAGAAAAGTGATGCCTGAGGGCCTTGAGCCGGGCAAAATACTTTGAATTTAAATAACACAGCCATATAGAGCTCACAGTCATATCAAAGTGCAAGTTGTCTTAAACCCATTTAAATAAAGAAAACACATGGTGCTTGACACAGTCAGGTAAAGGCAAAAGCTTGTAGAGTAAACACCACTGCTTGTTATAATTTAGTGTTACAGTGAAACGTAATGACGTCTATGTGTTTGGTTGACGCAACAAAATGTTGTTATATTTTGCTTTTCAGGAAGAGATCCAGGCATACTGGGCCAAAATGAAGAAGCTTTGGTGGGAGGAAGAGGCAGCTCTATATGATGTTCCCTGCTGCTCTTGGTCTCCTCCACCTTGGAAAAAAAGACCAGTTAAGGTAAGGAAACTGATGCTATATTTTTTAACGTTGTAGTGACGGGCTATGTAAGTTATCTACATGGTGGGTGGAGTCTACATGCACATCAGTATGAATTTGAGGCATATAGCTGTGTAATCAATATTAAAGATAGATTTGAATGTTGAGCGCTCGATTAAAGACAATTAATTTGCTCAGGTATAATAACGGCTGGTGTAAACTTTCTGCTCCCAATGTTTGACTTTCTGTTTTCCTTTTTTTAATTTGAAACATTCAACCGTCATTGGATGGAATGTAATAAAAGCCTTTTACACAAAGGTTGGTTGGCTTACAGGATGTACTTCAACAAATGTTCTGTTCTGCTTCCCCTGCTTGCTGTTTGTTGGTGAAATTCCTTGGCCAAAAAATGGAGTAACAGACTTGAAGCATTTGTTAGGTAAAGTAAAGAAGCATGCACACACAAAAATCTGTATGGAAAACCTGACGAGACTGGGAATGTTGGGAGCCACACCAATTGCAGCCCACATATGCGATGTATACCGCAAAACAATAAAGAAACACAATGAAGCAGTTGATAGGAATAGACACATACTTTCAAAAATAATTTATTGCATTTGTTTCTGTGGTGCTTTTGAACTGGCATTATGAGGGCATGATGAATCTCAGTGTTCCTCAAATCCTGGTACATTCAGAGGCCTTGTGGATTTAATAGCAAGCATAGAGCGTGAAATTGAAACACATCTAACAAGTGCTACAGTCTTCAAGGGCACCTCTAAAATAATACAAAATGAACAGCTTGAATGCATGCTAAAGATTGTAAAAAGCAATATCATACAAGAGTTGAAAAACACCAACTTTGTTATAGAAAAAGGAAGGTGCACCAAGAATAAAGTCTGTTTTCTCCAAGTATTTCCAAAATGTCTATTTATTGTAGTCAATCGTAAAACTTGGACATCAGCCAACGCGTTTCGTTCCACTGAGGGAACTTCAACATGACTGAAAACATATATATAAAACATCATGTAAATCACAACATCCATATTTACAAAACACACTGCCGCTCGTGAGGGAGAACTGACCCGTTTCGCTGCCTGCATCTGGGAGCCTCGCTGTGCAACATTTCATCTGTCCTTGAGTGCTGGGAGCCCCGTTGGGCATCGCTGATTGTGGGGGGTGCTGCTGTGCAGGAGGACGGGACTGCGAGGCCCAGCAGGCTGTGCGTGTTCCAGCCAGCACACCTGCCGCCTCTTCCCGTGTCTCCGCCCCCTCTATCCACGGACTGCATAAGACCAGAGGATACCACGCGATTGCGGGACGCGTTTGCGGGACATCACCCGGGACAAAGCCCGGACTAAGGGCGGACCCTCTGAGACCCTCCGAGACACGAGGAGACCGGACTGGGGGAACTCCCTATTTGTAACATCTACCAACCGTGAGTCCTCAGTTCGACACTGTTAGTATTAACATGGCTGATATTGTAGCTAACAATTCCCCTGTTAAATATGGTGCCTCAACCAAAGGAACATTGGTAGACTATTTTAAAAAGATGACTGTACCCACGGACAAGGAGACTACACTCGCCGAACGAAGGGCTGAGCGACGTCGCTCCATAGAGTGTATGAAAAATAGGACATTATTGGACAGTACATCTCCTTTGACTCCGTCCCTTATTGTGCTAAGCCCTTCTACCTTGACGCAGGAGGCGCTAGCCATGGACAACGTCCCAGAGCTGTTAAGAACAATTGATCCTACACCCAGTAATTTTAACCTATTACCAGTTTTAACTAATTTGTCTTCCGCTAGTACTTCTACCATATCTGGAAAGGAAACCGACACTGTTACTATCCCAACTGAACCGAGGGCTAAGACCACTATTAAGAAGGCAGGGAGGGCGTCGGTGTCCAAAGTTATAAGGCCCCCCCCACTCAAGAGAAGAAAGAGGCTAGGTAAATTGCCAAGTGGCAATATTAATCACACTAATTTTGGCAAGGGCCTCATACAAACTGAGAGCATTGCATCATTGACAAAGGCTCCATTGCCACTCTTAATAACACGTGACTTGGCTGCAACACCCTCCACCTCCCTGGTTCTTCCCCCTCCTGACTTATCTCGCTCTCCGCTGCTCTTACCTGAATTAGGTACAATGACATCACATCTTGAGAGCATCGAGAAATTGATTAGATCATTCACTTTACCTATCATAGAACGATTAAAAAATATAGAGTCACGACTGGGGAATTTAGAATCTTTAATCACAAAACATCCAGGGACACCGAAAGATTCTACTCACTACCCGTCTCCCCCTATGGATTTAGATCCACTTCCCACGTACTCTAGGATTAACGAGATAGGTAGCTCAAATTCTCAGCGCAGGGATAAGCCTACCGTCACCGCAACTAATCTAAGTCATGGTCAACATGTAGATGGTGAACTAAGGAAGGAAATAGTAAATCCTATCAGAGTAACAGCCCCAAATGAGAAGGGGGAGAATCACCTCTCAGTTAGAGCAAGTGACCTACGTAGCCATCAAGTTAATTTGCCCCCAGAGGCGGTACCATATGTGGTGGTGTTAACTGAAGTTCCACCTCTGGATAAGGGCAGAAACGAGGGTTATTACAACCTAAAAAACAAAATCGTGCACTGGCTTAGGACAAATAGACTCCTTCCCCCTAACATCAACGGAGAGATACTGCATGTTCGGAGACTTCCTTGGTTGGGCCGTAGAACCAAAGACCTAGAAGGGGATGTAATCATTATTAATTTTAGAGACCCTAATGCAGTCAAATACATCTTAGACTACCCCCTGGGCTCTACATGGGGATCTATAAACCCCCGTGTATTATCTTACTTCTACCCAAGATCAATAGTCTCTCATAATGTACATCCCAGGGCTCCAAGAAAAATGGTGGCCCTTTCTCACCCATTCGTAGCAACATCTGCTCCCCTTGTTTCACATTGTAACATGTATGTACCCAGTTCTGTGGCATATGAAAATGCAACAGAATGGATTACGGTTCCACCTGGGAATCACAGAATGGGACCTCGGAGGGCGAACTACATGCTACCATTTACTCCCCTCGAAACTGTTAATAGATTTGGGGCTCTATCAGGAGTCGATGACTGCGATTGACTCAGTACTTCTTTTGTCTGTGGGCATAGCATACAGGGGGACCAGGATGAGGGTATGGACTCGACTTTCAAACGGTCGACTTTCTGTCTACACCATTCTATTTCTCATAGGCAACATATGTCCTCACTGGCGGCTCACTCAGGGCCCTTGGAACACGCTCTGGTGGCCATAGATGAAATAGCTATCGAATCTTACTGTTCCGCACACAGGGAGAACGGGGTGGAGGCGGCGGGAGGTTGCTTCCCACGAAAGGCCAAAGTTCTACAGGGGTTCTCATGCAATGCACAAAGTGAGCTGGGGGTCTGTGCTCTTTTAAGGATAGAAGAAAGTACCCCGCATGAGGCTTCTATGCCTGTAACTAGAACAATGAGGGCTTTAGAGATTCTGTCATGGAACGTGGCTGGGCTCCCCAATAAGTTAGGCAATACTGATTGGGAAACCTTTATTAAAGAACAGGATATATGCATGTTCCAAGAGACGTGGGCCAGAGAAAATCTTAGTCACCCCGGTTTTGCAATTTTTGATATTCCAGCTAGATGGGGCGGGAAGGGACGCCCGTCCGGTGGACTATCAATATGGATTGCTTGTCATTTAGGTTGTACTGCCGAGGTGGTAGAAACTAATTCTCTGGATATCCTATGTGTCGTCTTGCGTTGGCCCAATGGGGCGGGTCTGACTCTGGTAAATATATACTCTAGACCGGCTGGAGTTGCAGCCACCTCAAGGACACTGGAGGATTTAGGGCTTTTTCTTGACTCCCTCACTGGCCCAGATATACTCTTGGTCGGAGGGGATTTTAATATTCAGTTTGAACCACTCCCGACGTATCTAGATGGGATTAGCAGTGAGGAGGATGATTTCTGGGGAATCCAAAGAATTGTAGGTCCGCCAGTCAGGGTAGCATCACCCCTCTTATTGCAAGTTCTAACATTAATATTGGCAAATTCACTTAGAGCATGCAATGGTAGGTTCAAGGGGGATAACCCGCCCCAGCCAACTTTTAATAGATCAAGGCAGGAGTCCCGGATCGATTATATACTGATCAGACTCCAGGACTGGAAATTGGCACTAGATTTTAAAATTGCCCAAAGGGCCGATAGTGATCATAACCCCCTAATCCTCTCATTAGCCGCGGATGGTTTCCTTAGGCCAGAAACTCGGGGAAATAGTTTACCTGCCCCTAGTCTCACCCTGTCTAGCAACAGACGAAGACTAAGGTGGGATAGACTATTAGAGAAACCGAACTGTATAAGGGCTATATATGAGCAAGTGGTTGTAACTTTCGAAAGAATGGAGAGCCTTCTCCCTCAATTGCCCTCGTCGGGAGGCTGTTCTTCCCTTGAGGATATCCATCAGACCCTCTGTGCCAATTTAGCTGAGGTATTGAATCCTGTGGTCCGGGGCAGGAAATCGAGGAGTGAAAGAGCCTCTTGGTTCAATGCCAGCTGTAGGGGAGCTAAGAAAGATCTCCTCCAAGCACTTAAAAATAAGGAATAATCCTCTGTGATTAGGGAAAAGAGGGTGGCCTATAAGTCCCGTCTTGAAGCCGCTAAAATAGACTGGGACTGGGAGAACTGGTCAGAAATAACATCTGCTCTCAAAGTTAGAGATTCCAAAAAATTTTGGCATATAGTCAGACATGGTTCTGCTGAGCCTGTCATGGCAATAGAAGGTAATGTTACAGCTGAAGTCTGGGAAAAACATTTCTCGTCCCTCTATAGCAGAGCTGGGTTAGACCAAATGGGAACTCCGCCTGAGAGCCTAGCGGACCCCATTGATGGTTGCACTGAGCTGGAAGACTTTAAGCTGGAGGAAGTGGAAAGGGCAATTACTTGCCTTTCCTTAGGAAAAGCGCCAGGCTTAGATAAGATCCCAGGCGATCTCCTAAGGCATGAAGTCAGAATTTGGGCACTATACTTTCTGATACTGTTCAATGCAATCATTCATGGGATGGCACTTCCTCCAACTTGGCTTGGGGCGGAGATTGTGCCCATTTTTAAAAGGGGCTCACCTTTGCTCCCCGCCAATTATAGACCGATCAGTCTGATAGACGTTCCACAGAAACTCTTTGCGAGGCTTCTGTTGGATCGACTTTTGGACTGGATCGAGGAGAGGGATGTTCTGAGCCCTCTTCAGGCTGGGTTTCGCCAGAAGATCTCTACCGTGGACCAGGTCTTTAGGCTGTCCCTTCTACATTGGAAAACAATACAGCTGGAGGGTGGCAGCCTCTATACTGTATTTGTAGATCTAAGGGCTGCGTTTGACCTTGTTCCGCGTGGCAAACTCTGGGAAGTCCTGGCGAAAGTTGGGATGCCAGCTGATCTCCTGAATATGATCATCCGCCTCCATACAAACACCTATGCCCGTGTGAGGTGCGGTGCGCAGGGTGTACTCTCTAACAAGTTTCCCGTTGAGAGAGGGGTAAGACAGGGGTGCGTACTTGCACCGACCCTGTTCTGCCTCTTTGTTAACGGGGTTATTGACCACCTTAATGGGGTCCCCAATTCGGATGTCCCGAAGTTGGCGGGAAGGAGGGTCCCAGCAATTATGTTTGCTGATGATACCCTCCTTCTCTCCAAGTCACCTATGGGAATCCAGCGTGTTCTGGATGGTTTTGGGGACTTCTGTAGAGAGCATGGATTGGAAATCAACACCACAAAGACCAAATTTATGGCCTTCAATCCGCCACCCAGGTTTCATCGTATCCCTCGCATTGGGGAAAATGTACTAGATCGAGTGAGCACCTTCGAATACCTTGGTGTCACACTCAACGAGGAATTGGGGTGGGGTCAACATCAGGAGAAAACAAGGTTGAAGCTGGCGCAACATATTGGTGGAATATTAGCAATGGTGGGGAAGAATAGGTCAACCCTCAAACCCATAGGCCCTCCTCTCCATATTTATAGGGTACAAGCAAGAGGAGCAGTTACCTATGGGAGTGAATTATGGGGTCACAAAATCCTGGACAGCCTGACAAAGGAGGAGAATAGATTCCTTAGGTGTTTAGCAGCTCTTCCTCCGAGTACTCCGCTAGTGCCTCTACGACTTGACTTAGGCATTAGACCACTGGAGGAAGAGTTGGCATTTCGTCCCGTGATCTACTGGCGCAGATTATGGACGGTGCCTGAATTGATTCACTATAGACAGGGCCTCCAGGAAGTTCTCAGCTTCCCAAATTTGGGAAACATTCCTTGGCTTAAATTCATAAGGAATAGTTTGATGAGCCTAGGACTAGATGCACTATGGAACGATCCTGGTAATGCTTGTTCCAAGCTTTCTAAAAAGGCCCTAATCAAGGTGTATCATGATTCTAAGGCTCCTTTACTCCGACCCTCCAAATCCCTAGGGTCCCTAACAAATCAATTCCTCCTTATGAAGAGTACATACATCTTCGAATTGGCCTTGGATAATGTTTACCCTGTAATAATCAGGAAGCTTTACTTGCAATGGAGGCACGGGTCTTTGCCAATTCGTGCTTTCACTATCTCCTGGTCCCTGTCGACATCCAGTATTTGCCCGGCATGCAGCGCAAGCGAGGAAACTGAGCTGCATTTTATATTTTTTTGTCCGGGCTATACTGAGTCTCGCAGAAAGTGGATCATTCCTATCTGTAGGAACCTGGGCTTCATAAGGTGTCATGAAGCCTTTAGAATTCTCAAGAGCGAAATGGACGCACACATTGTGTTTGCAGTGGCAAATTTCTTGGGGGCTTTTTGGCATAAACGGAAAAAATATTTAAAAATGTCAATCTGATTTATGTATGTAATCAGTATGTATTAGCTCTGTGGATGCATTATTTTTAAAGATTTTATCTATTGTTGCTAAATGTTTTATATTGATTTTATGTACTTTTATGGATTTAATCCGAAATAAAGTCTTCTTGAACTTGAAAACACACTATTCAATAAGTAATATATACACAAATAAATACATATATATTACAATCAAGTCAAGTCAAGTCAAATGAACTTTATTTCGGAGAAAATCTCCATAAAAGATGCATAAGATTAGTAATATAAAAAATGTTTAAAACATACATTGAGTGATTAAAAAGTGGTTAAAATACTTACAACATTAAAAACACCAGGACATCTATATGTCCGCTAGTTACAGCAGTCATATACAATTTAACCCAGTACAAGTTGAGTCAGGTAAGCATTTTCAGGTACCGTCTCCTCGTATTCCAGAAGGCCCCCAGAAATTTGGCCACAGCAAACACAATATGAGCAGCCATTTCACTCTTAAGGATTCTGAAGGCTTCATGGCACCTAATAAAACCCAAATTCCTACAAGTGGGGATGATCCATTTTCTGCGCGGCTCACTATAGCCCGGGCAGAAAAATATAATGTGCAGTTCGGTTTCATCACTTGCGCTGCATGCCGGGCAAGTGCTGGGTGCAGACTCAGACCAATGACTAGTGAGTGCACGGATTGGCAAGGACCCGTGCCTCCATTGTAAATAGAGCTTCCTAATTAGTACTGGGTAAATATTGTCCAGGGTTGGTTCCAGACTATAGGCATTTTTGGTACAAAGAAATTGCTCCGTAAGGGTCCCTAGAATTGTGGAGGAATACAATGTGGGAGCCTTGGAGTTATAGTACAATTTAGTGAGTGCCTTTTTTGGGAACCTGGGGCAAGCATCTAGGGGATCATTCCAAAGGGTGTCAAGGCCTAAACCCGCCAGACTGCTCCTTACAAATTTGAACCAGGCAATATTCCCCGAGTTCGGAAGGCTAAGGACTTCCTGCAAGCCCTGCCTATAGTGAATCAGTTCGGGCACCGCCCACAATCTACGCCAGTAGATCAAAGGGCGAAGCGCCAGTTCTTCTTCCAGGGGTCTAATGCCTAGGTCGAGTCTTAGTGGCACTAGGGGTGTACTTGGAGGGAGGGCGACTAAGCACCTGAGAAACCTATTCTCCTCTTTTGTCAAACTTTGTGAGACTTTGTGACCCCATAGTTCACTGCCATAGGTAACGGCTCCTCTAGCTTGCACCCTATAAATGTGGAGCGGAGGACCTATGGGTTTGAGAGTTGATCTATTCTTCCCCGCCAGCCTTAGTATCCCACCCACGTGTTGCACTAATTTTAGCCTTGCTTTCTCCTGATGCGGACCCCACCCCATTTTCTTGTTGAGGGTTACACCAAGATATTCAAAGGTGTTAACTCGTTCTAGCATATTATTCTCTATACGGGGAATGCGGTGGAACCTAGGTGGCGGATTGAAGGCCATAAATTTGGTCTTTAAAGTGTTAATCTCCAATCCGTGCTCTCTACAGAAGTCCCCAAAGCCATCCAACACACGCTGAATTCCCATTGGCGACTTGGAGAGGAGGAGGGTATCGTCCGCAAACATAATTGCCGGAACCCTCCTTCCTGCCAACTTTGGGACGTCAGAATTGGGGACCTCGTTGAGGTGATCGATGACCCCGTTGACAAAGAGGCAGAACAGGGTTGGTGCGAGTACGCACCCCTGCCTTACCCCTCTGTCAACGGGAAACTTATTAGATAGAGCGCCTTGCTTGCCACACCTCACTTGAGCATAGGTGTTGGTATGAAGGCAAATGATCATCATCAAAAGATCACCTGGCACCCCGACTCTAGCCAACACTTCCCACAGCTTACCGCGTGGGACCAGGTCAAAGGCCGCCCTTGGGTCCACAAATACAGTATAGAGGCTGCCACCCTCCAGTTGTATTGTTTTCCAGTATATAAGGGACAGCCTAAAGACCTGGTCTATGGTAGAGATCTTTTGTCGAAACCCGGCCTGGAGGGGGCTCAAGATATCCCTGTCTTCGATCCAATCCAAGAGACGATCCAACAGAAGCCTCGCGAAAAGCTTCTGGGGGACGTCTATCAGACTGATCGGTCTGTAGTTGGCCGGGAGTAGAGGTGAACCCCTTTTGAATATAGGGACGATCTCCGCCCCCAGCCAAGTGGGGGGAACCGCCATACCGTGGACGATAGCATTAAACAGTACCAGGAGGTAGGGGGCCCAAATTCTAACCTCATGTTTTAGGAGGTCACCTGGGAGCTTGTCAAGTCCTGGCGCTTTTCCCGAGGAAAGGCGAGTAATTGCCATTTCCAATTCCTCCAAGTTAAAATCTTCCATCGCGGAAGAATTACCAGTAGTTGGGGACGCTATCTCTCCGACCTCGGTTCCTAGGTGATCCAGCCCAACTGCACTATAGAGGGATGAAAAATGTTCCTCCCACACTTCAAGCGCAATATTTGCCTCTATAGCCATAACAGGCTCAGCAGAGCCATGTTTGACTATTTGCCAGAATTTCCTAGGGTCTCTGACTTTGAGTGCAGATGTCATTTCTGACCAGTTCTTCCAGTCCCAATCTATCTTGGCATTTTCAAGAAGGAGCTTATAAGCAGCCCTTTTTTCCCTAATGACCAGAGGGGCCGCCTTCTTTTTAAATGTCTGGAGAAGGTCTGCCTTGGCTCTCCTGCAGCTAGCATTGAACCAGGAGGCTCTTTCTCTCCTCACTTTCCTCTCCCGAACCACCGGTTTCAATACCTTGGCAAGATTGTTGCACAGGGTCAGATGAATGTCCCCCAGAGAAAGGCACCCATCAGGCGAGGGCAATAGTGGGAGAAGTCTTCCCACCTTTTCAAGGGCTGATGCCACTAGCTCATAAATTGTCCTGATGCGGTTTGGTTTTTCCAAGAGTTTTTCCCACCTTATTCTTCGCCTATTGCTGGATATAGTTAGACTTGGGACGAGTACTCTGTTTTCTGCCGCAGCAGCGTTGAGGAATCCGTCAGCAGCCAGGGAGAGGGACAGGCCATTGTGATCACTGTCCAGCCTGGGGACTATTTTAAATTCTTTAACTAGTTTCCAGTCCTGTAGTTTGATTAATATATAATCTATCCGGGACTCCTGGCCTAATCTATTGAAGGTTGGTTGCGGTGGTATGTCCCCTTTGAACCTGCCATTGCAAGCTCTAAGTGAGTTTGCAAGGGCCATAGTTATTATTTGGGATAGAAGTGGTGAGCATGACCTGACCGGGGGACCCGCAATAATTGGAATATCCCAGAGATCATCCTCCTCACTACTGACCCCGTCTAGGTAAGCCGGGAATGGTTCATACTGGATGTTAAAGTCACCTCCGACAAGGAGTGTTGCTGAACTGGAGACAGAATCGAGGAATGTCACCAGGTCCTCCATTGTCCCTGAAGTGCCCGCTACTCCAACCGGTCTGGAATATACGTTTACCAGTGTTAGACCCATCCCAGTGGGCCAGCGTAAGGCCACACACAAAATGTCCAGTGAATTGGTTTCTACAATCTCGGCCTTACAGCCAAGATGGGAACCAATCCATATTGACAAACCACCGGACGGACGTCCCTTCCCTCCCCATGTGGCTAAAACATTAAAGGTTGCAAACCCAGCATGGCAATAGTTCTCTCTGGCCCACGTCTCCTGGAACATGCATATATCGTATTTCTTTATGAAGTCCACCCATTCGCTGCAATCTAACTTATTGGGTAACCCCGCAATGTTCCAAGATAGGATTTCTAGTGACCTCAAATCCTTAGCTGTACTTGTGACAATCTCGTCAGGTATACTTTGGACTGGCCCGGGGGGTGCCCAGTCCCCAGTGTCAGAGCATTCACTATCTAGGATAGCCCGTGGCGAGGAGATCTGTCTTAGTGAGCACCCACCTGCCCCAGTATTCTTCTCCCCCCCCAAATGCTGGACAGACGGTGCACTCCCCTTTGGGATTACACCGTCAATCCACAGCGTCGAGGCAGTCGAATCTATTGAAGTGAGTAAATGGGACCCCATTCAGATCTAAGGCTGGCTGATTCCATCTATTCATGCCCCGAGGGTCCCCTTGGGGATGGACTCTTCTTCCCTGGTGCAACTTTCTCCGGCCCAACCATGACCAACCCTCGTCGCCTCCCTCCGCAAACCGCTCTGATTTGTCGGGTAGAAAGCCGATAGGGGAAGTGTCTGTATGGTGGTGTGTGGTGAACCCCCAACCCAATTGCAGATGTAAGCAACTGTTCTTGTTGAGCCAATCTATAGTCTTGTTTTTGATCGAAGTGGGAGTCTCATTGGAGCCCTCAGCAAGCTCTGGGACACCACTAAGGACTACCACGTAGGGAGCGGCACCAGGAGGTAGATGGGCTGATCTCCTGGCGGAATTGGGATCAGGGATCTTCATTTGAGGTTGCATGGCTTGCTCCCTGGAGTATAAATTGGGTCCGTTTGGGAAGTTTGCCGGGAGATTAGGTCCCTGTGTCTGGGTGACAGGGATAGCCATTGCCGAAGTTTTATTAGTAGAGTCCCCCCTGTGAGGTAGGGGTGGGGGGGATGGAAGGGAAGGGTTTGGAATGTCCCGTGCTGTATCATTGCTTGGGGCTAGATTGTTGGTAACAGATGTACTAGGTTGGGTAGTGGCTGAGTAGAATGGGTTCGTTTGGTTGGTAGATGATGGTATTGCGGGGGCTGCACCTCCCCTTGCTACACACTTTGAACAGATACCACTACTATTTAGCGATACCTTCAATGTCCCTACACCCTTTACCAGATCTTTCGTTAAATCCTCCATTCTAGTCAACCTGCCCTCTACTTTCCCTAGCCCCCGGGTAGATTCCATAAGGGTTCGCTGAGTAGCATTTATACCCTCCTCAATGCCACTTAACCTAGCCTCTAGCCGTGTTAGTCTATCTTCGAGGGAGTTTATCAGGCGTTCAATGGTAGAGCTCAGGACTCTATTCCCTGATTGCGCTTCCCCGTCAGCATTAGAAATTGCAAGGAGACTACTTGACAATAGGGGAGTAGCTTCAACCCTTGGGTTAAATGTCTGGGGGTTCCTCCCTCGTCCCTTGCTCTTATTTCGTGGGGGTTGAAGGTTATCATGTTTTAAAATTTTAGATTTTTTCCCCCCCAAACCCTGGGTGCACTGTTTCCTTTTCTTAGTTGCGCCTTTGCCTTGGCTAACCACTAAGGTCTCATTCCTAGATTCAGGGCCCTGTGGGGGTTGGTTGGAGGGGACAAGGAGGAGGCTTTGAGAATCACCTTGTATATCAGTGATATCAATATTAATTGAAGGTTGGACATCGTCAACTGACCCTAGTAGTGGTGGTGTTAAACTCAGAATCCTGGTATTCCCCGGTAGGCCCTGCTGAATAGGTGATAGAGCCCTGGCGATAGCCCCAAGAGAAGAGCGTTTTGATGCAGCCAATCCCTGTGACAGTCTCCTCTCTAGCGTGGTTATTTCTTTATCAAGTACAGAGTTGGCCCTTATGATAAAGTTATCCATAGTCCCCAAGGTAGAAAGTGTTTGTGCTCCAGACCTGGCAGCGGTGCTCCTGGTTTCCCTTGCAGCCATGGCCACCTGGTTGTATCGAAGATGGAATAGAAGGCTGGCCTGGTCCCGGCCTCCACCGTCCTCGAACGGCCTCAAACGGCCCGCTCTTTGCCCGGTCTTAGCCCCGTGCTAAGACCCGCGCGCGTCCCGCTTGCGCGTGTAAGCGTTGAGCTGATTTTAGGTGAGGGGAAGTGGTGTTGGGGGAGGAGTCGGGAAGAGGACCAGGTGCGGCTGTTCAGCGTCTCGCTCAGCACCCTGGTCCTCGCAGTCCCGAGTGCGCCGGGTGTGAGAAGTTGGCCTGATGTATGATGTCACTAGTTATAGTGTACACCTTATATCAGTCCAAATACCCTTATGGTGATTGGTTGTAAAGTCAACCTTATAGACCAGCTATCCTAGTGGTAGCATGGACAAGAGCAGTCTTAGGCTAAACTCTGAATGGCATGTGAAGCCAGCTGTGATACCATATATAATCCCTTGAATACCAAATGAAAGGACACCACAACAGATATATATATAAAATAAAGTGTATTTATTCTAAGCAAACCCTCAGCACTCTTTATGAGTTTAGAGGTAAGTACAACACAGTCTTATTAATGCATACAGTAAGTCACACAGGTAAGTAATACAGTTAGGCCCTAGGGGCCACGCAAACCATATACTAAAGAAGTGGTATAAGAACCACTGTCACGGAAATAGAATAGGCCTAGGCCTAGGGAATCGCTGGGGCTACACTACACTAGCGTTAGTTAGGAAGTGGGAGGCCCACGGGATTCGTGTGCAGAGTGGAAACACTCACGCGTAATGCGTAAAAGTCAATAGCAATGTTACAGTTTAGAAATAGATAGATTTAGGACACTTCCGGAGTAGCTAGGAAGTTGAGACTTGAAAACTAGACACTAGGATAGTCACTATCCTGATGAGCACCGGAGTACCCAAGTTACCTAGCCCACAGGCTGCGGGTGCATAGGGGTGAAGATGCGTCGTTTTCGTCGTCGACTCCTATGGATGCCTGAAGAAAGATGCTGACAGGCAGTCAGGAGAGAGTGTCCGGTGGATCCCAAGCCTGGGATCAAGAAGAGAAGAAACCTGCAAGCAGAGGGGACAGAGTCAAGGTCACTAGCCAGTGACCACGTGGAACCAGGAAGGAACCAGGCGATGTCGTGAAGAGTTGCAGGTGAAGGTGAAGCTTGTCGCTGCAGCCAGGAGGACCAGGAAGCGTCGAGGACGACCAGGACCAGGAGGCGAGCTGTCCCACGAAGGCTCTTGCTGTCGGCGGCGTCGAAGTTGGACTAGGACTCACCAAGCCTTGGCAAGCGGAACCCACGAAGAACAAGGGACTTGCTTCTGGTGCAGACCAGGAAGGTCTTGGGTGCTTCTTCTTTGCAGAGAAGCGGGAGCCAGTCTGGAGGAGCCAAACCAGCGCAGAAGATTTCAGGGAGCGTCGTCACAAAGGCCACTAGCCAGCGGGCAAGCAACCGGACAGACGCGGCAAGCAGGAAAATGCTGAAGGGCCCCACGCAGGACTCGTGGAGTGTGGGGGGCTGGTCTTCGGTGCAGATGGTGCTTGGGGTTGGGGCTTCTCAATCCCCGGTGCACAACTTCGAGGGTACCTCAGAAGCTGCGCTGTAAGTTACTAGCCACTTTTCCCAGGTAGCCGGTCCCACGTCGCTCGTCGCCTCCACGGATCTCAGCTCTGCTGCAGATGTGGATGAGGGTCGGAGAAGTCTGGAAATCAAGGCTCTGGTCGGGCTCTGCAGTCGGTTCCTCGTCGAACGTTTCACAAAGCAAAGGGTAGTCACTTGATGGTGCCTGTTTGCACAGGGTAGCCACTCCTTGGCTACAAGGGAGATTCTTCAGTCTTCTTCTTTCGTCGAATGTTGAAGGTCCAGAGTTTCTGTTCAGTTTTGCAGGTTCAGGATAATCTAAAGTCTTGAGGCCCAACTCCCACTCTTATACTAATCTGGGGGGCTGGGATACCTGCTAGGTCACGCCTTATGGGTGGGACCTGGGAGGGGGTGGTTACACCCACTTCCCTTTGTCCAGTTTCGCGCCAGAGCTGGGGCTGGAGTGCCCCAGCGCCGGTTTGAACTGGACTATGCAAGGAACACCTTGTGTGCCCCAGGCATGTCTCATTCCTTTCAGCCCACCCTGCCCCAATACACTAAAGGCTGTCTGGGGAGGTGCTAGCACCTCCCCAAGCAGGAAACCTATTGTCCAGGCCTCCCTGGCTGGGATCACTCCCAGCTGCAGGAGGTCAGACTTGTGTCGTGGCAGCAGCATCCATTTTGTGATGCTGAGGCTTTGGTCAGAGGCTAACAGTTGAAGTATGATTTTAACATGTCTTTCCCTCTAGAAGGGGGGAATAATATTCTCATGTCCGGAAATGGCATGGGGGTATTATTCCCGAGTGTTAGACACCTTACACGACATGTTTTGATAAAGCCCAACCATAGTTACCATAACCGTCTAAGATTATAAGGCACTTTAAGAGTATATGGTAGGCTATATCATAGAACAGCTATAAGGACAAGGTTCCGAAAGCTGCAGACAGGCTCAGCTCATGCTAGAGCACCATCTCACATGTTACCAAGCACTCTGCCTCCAGGATTGTCAAGGCCTGCCATAGGAGTGACTGATAGGTACACATGTGTCTATATGTAAGTTAGGTATAGGAATACTACACCTAAGCAAGGGGTGATTACACGACCTTGCCCCAGCTGAGTGATCAGCCAGTTGTGTCAAAATGGAAGGCCAGGCCAGGGGTGGCACAATACATGCTGCAGCCCCTGGTAGGCCTAGGGTACACCTATGCCCTGGGTACCTAGGGTACACTGTACAGGGGCCAATAAGGTGATCCTATCCAAATGGGTTATGCACCTAAAGTACATAGTAGTAATTTAGAGAGAGAACAGCAGGGCTGTGGGTCTGATTAGCAGGCCCACAGCCACATCTAAGTCGTAAACCAGTAAAGCAAAAGCAAAAAGTGGGGGTGAACATAGAAAGCAGACCCTACTCTCCTACACAACCCCCCCCCAAACTTAGGGACATTAAACTAACCTTGACCAGTTGAGTCTTCATGTTCTAAGTGGAAATATCTGGAGAGTCCATCTGCATTGGCATGGTCAGTCCCAGGTCTATGTTCCACTGTGAAGTCCATCCCCTGTAGGGAAATGGACCACCTAAGAAGTTTGGGATTTTCACCCTTCATCTGATTTAGCCACAAGAGGGGCTTATGGTCTGTCTGAATCTTGAAGTGAGTGCCAAACAAGTATGGCCTCAGCTTCTTCAGGGCCCAAACCACAGCAAAGGCCTCCCTCTCAATAGCTGACCAACGTTTCTCTCTAGGGGTCAGCCTTCTACTTATAAAAGCAATGGGCTGGTCTTGACCATCTACATTCAGTTGTGAAAGAACAGCTCCCACACCTAACTCAGAAGCATCTGTCTGGACAATGAACTCTTTGGAGTAGTCTGGACTTTTCAGAATAGGTGCACTGCACATGGCCTGCTTCAGGTCATCAAATGCTTTTTGACAGCTTGCTGTCCACTGAACTTTCTTTGGCATCTTCTTGGAGGTCAAGTCATTAAGTGGTGTCACTATGGACCCATAGTTCTTAACAAACTTTCTGTAGTACCCAGACAGGCCCAAGAAAGCTCTGACCTGAGTCTGGGTAGTTGGAGGAGCCCAGTCCTTTATGGTCTGGATCTTGCTCTCCAGTGGTTGAACCTGACCCCCACCAACTAGGTGGCCCAGGTATACAACCTTGCTCTGCCCTATCTGGCACTTAGTGGCCTTGATAGTGAGGCCTGCCTTTTGCAGGGCCTCTAAAACATTCCTCAGGTGGACCAGGTGATCCTCCCAGGTGGAGCTAAAGACAGCAATATCATCAAGATAAGCTGCACAATAATCATCCAACCCAGTAAGGACTTGATTCACCAGCCTTTGGAAAGTGGCAGGTGCATTCTTCAGACCAAAGGGCATTACCACAAATTGATAATGTCCTCCTGGGGTCGAGAAAGCAGTTTTGGCCTTTGCACTCTCAGCTAGTCTGATTTGCCAGTAGCCTGCTGTTAGGTCAAATGTGCTCAAAAACTTAGCAGCTGCCAGTCTGTCAATGAGCTCATCTGCCCTAGGTATTGGGTGGGCATCTGTCCTAGTGACAGCATTGAGACCTCTGTAATCCACGCAAAACCTCATCTCTCTCTTACCATCTTGGGTGTGAGGTTTTGGCACAAGGACTACAGGACTAGCCCAAGGGCTCTCTGAAGGTTCAATGACTCCCAGCTCCAACATCTTTTGTACCTCAACTTTTATGCAGTCCCTGACATGGTCAGGTTGCCTGTAGATTTTACTCTTCACAGGCAGACTGTCACCAGTGTCCACCTCATGGGTGCACCAGTTTGTCTGACTTGGGGTCAGAGAGAACATATGTCTGTAGGCCTGCAGAACTTGTCTGCAGTCCTGTTGCTGATGGACAGTGAGGCTGTCAGAAAAGACCACACCATCAACTGAGCCATCATCAGGGTTCTGAGTCAACAGGTCTGGGAGAGGGTCACTCTCTTCCTCCTGCCCCTCATCTGTAGCCATGAGTAGCCCCATGTCTGCCCTGTCAACATATGCCTTCAATCTGTTGACATGAAGCACCCTGTGGGGGCTTCTGGGAGTCCCAAGGTCCACCAAGTAGGTGACTTCTCCCTTTTTCTCAACAATAGTGTGGGGTCCAGACCATTTGTCTTGGAGTGCTGCTGGGGCCACTGGCTCCAACACCCATACTTTCTGTCCTGGCTGGTAAACAGTCAGTACAGCCTTTTGGTCATGCCAAGCTTTTTGGAGTTCTTGGCTTGCCTCAAGGTTTTTAGAAGCCTTCTTCATATACTCTGCCATCCTGGAGCGGAGACCAAGTACATAATCCACTATGTCTAGTTTGGGTTGTCTGAGAGGTCTCTCCCATCCTTCCTTCACCAAACACAGGGGTCCTCTTACAGGATGCCCAAACAAAAGCTCAAAAGGGCTGTAGCCAACCCCCTTTTGTGGGACCTCTCTGTAAGCAAACAGAAGGCAGGGTAAAAGGATGTCCCATCTTCGCCTAAGCTTGTCTGGTAATCCTTTTATCATTCCCTTTAGGGTCTTGTTGAATCTCTCAACAAGCCCATTGCACTGTGGGTGATAGGGTGTGGTGAACTTATAGTTAACACCACACTCCTTCCACATTGCAGTCAAGTATCCTGACATAAAGTTGGCACCTCTGTCAGAAATGACCTCCTTTGGAAAGCCCACTCTGGAGAATACTCCAAGCAGGGCCCTTGCCACAACAGGAGCTGTTGTGGTCCTCAGGGGAATTGCTTCTGGGTACCTGGTGGCATGGTCCACTATCACCAGTATGAATCTGTGCCCAGATGCTGTTTGTGGGTCCATTGGTCCTACAATATCTATGCCCACTCTTTCAAAGGGGACCCCCACCACAGGTAGTGGTATGAGGGGGGCCTTTGTGGTGCCACCTGATTTGCCACTGGCTTGGCAGGTGACACAGGAGCGACAAAACTCCTTAGTATCTTCTGACATATGGGGCCAGTGAAAGTGAGGGACAAGCCTGTCCCAAGTCTTGTTCTGGCCTAAATGTCCCGCAAGGGGAATATCATGGGCCAAGGTTAGAAGGAAGCCTCTGAACTTCAGTGGTATGACCAACCTCCTGGATGCACCAGGCTTGGGGTCTCTAGCCTCTGAGTACAGTAGCCCTTCATCCCAATACACTCTATGGGTACCTTGAGCATTCCCTGCAGCCTCAGCAGCAGCCAGCTGTCTGAGGGGTTCAAGAGAGGGGCAGTCTAATTGAGCCTGCCTCAGATCTGCCCTTGAAGGTCCCCCTGTCCCAAGAAACTCAACCTGATCAGGTTCAAGTTCTTCTAGGACAGTTCCTTCAGGGCTCTCAGAATCATCCTCCTGGGAGGACTGATCCACCACCTGAGGCAGGGGGGAAGGCACAGCCTTAACCCTACTGCTCTTTCTCTTGGATTGTGACTGGTCCATAGTTTCAGGATCCAGCACTTGTTCAGTGTTGCACTTTTTGGCCTGTGACCTGGTCACAGCAAGGACATGTGCATCTATCCCCAGCATTTCTGCATGGGTCCTATACTCCACTTCAGACCAAACTGAAGTTTCAAGATCATTGCCCAGTAAACACTCTACAGGAAGGTCTGAACTAACAACAACTTTCTTGAGGCCAGTTACCCCTCCCCAGGAGAAGTTAACAATAGCCACACTATGGGAGGTAGTGGCATTGCTAGCGTTGGTCACTAGGTAATTCTCACCTAGTATGATCTGTCCAGGGTCCACAAAAGCAGGTGTCACCATTGTGACACTAGCCCCAGTGTCCCTGTAGGCCTGAGCCATTCTTTGGTTGATAAAAGGTGTCTGTCTGTACTTGCCCAGGTTACTGGGGCCTACAGTAGAGGACAAAGCTAAGTCCCCATCACAGATCAGGACAGCCTGAGTAGGTACTCTGACTAGGCCAGAATCCTCCTCAGTTCCCAGGGTTAACCCTACTACACCCTTTTGCTGGGAACCACCACTTACAGCTGAACTAGGGGGTACAGTTGCCTTAGGGTCAATGGTGGCTGGGGGCTTATCCTTTTTGGTGCACTCACTAAACCAATGTGAGGTAGACTTACAATAGTTGCACCATGGTTTCTTTTGGCCTTCTTTCTTCTTATCCTTTTTGGAACCACCCTCCCCCTGAGCCTTTTGGGGGCCTGGTGAAGACTTCTGGTCTTTTTGTTTCTGATCATTACCCTTCTGGTCTGCCTTTTTCTGATCACCGCCCTGGTTCTGGTTTTTCTGCTTAACTCTAGTTCTGACCCATCTATCTGCCTTCTTTCCCAATTCTTGGGGAGAAGTCAGATCAGAATCAATCAGGTGTTGATGCAATAGCTGGTTTTGACAGTTGTTAAGTATTTGTTCTCTCATGATCAAATTATACAATCCTGTATAGTCCTTAACCTTACTTCCCAATAGCCAGCCTTCCAGAGCCTTAGTGGCACAATCTACAAAGTCAGTCCAGTCCTGAGTCTGTGTCTTCTGGGTATCCCTGAACAACAACCTGTATTGTTCAGTGGTTAGGCCAAACCCATCAATCAGAGCACTCTTCAGGACAGTGTAATTATCTGCATCCTCATCACTAACTGTGAGGAGCTTGTCTCTTCCTTTCTCAGAGAAGGAGAGCCACAAGATAGCTGCCCACTGACTTTGGGGTACCTGCTGTACTTTGCAAGCTCTCTCCAAAGCAGTTATCCATTTGTGGATGTCATCCCCACACTTGTAGGGAGGGACAATCTTGCTCAGGTTTCTATTATCATAGTGCCTGTCTCTATCTCTAGGAATGTTGCTGCCACCAGTGGGTTCTAACCCACTTAACTTTTGTTCTCTAGCCAGAGCAAGCTTCTCTTTGGCAAGGGCAAGTTCTTCCCTCTGAATCCTCAGATTAGCCTCCCTCATTCTGGCTGCATGCTCCTTTCTCTCAGGTGAAGTCATTCCCCTGTGAGAGGAAGCATTAGAGATGTTAGAGACATGGGAGTGGATGGATTCCCTTGAAGGGGATCTGTCCCTCCTGCTTCTCTGCGAATGTCTACTTGTGGGCCTGTATGGGGGGATCCCATGCAAACTCCCATGTAAACTTAAGTTAGCCTGGCTAAGTCTCTTTACTTGGCTCTGGCTGTCTACCTCCCCATCTGAAGCCCCATCTGACTCCTCTGTGGTGGGTAGACCCTCCTCTGTGCCTAGGGCACCTTCCTGTGATGCCCTCTGAGCATCATACTCCTCTAGGAGTTGTCTTAACTGAAGGAGGGTAGGGTTTGCACCCTGTTTTATTCCTCTGGAGGTACACAATTGTCTCATCTCCTGGAATGTTAAGGTATCATACCCAGAGGGGGTCTTCTGCAGACCTGCCCCTCCTGAGAGAGCATCTACTTGATCTCCTCCCAGAGGCATGATCTAGTGAGGGTGTGGTGTGTGCACCTACCTACACTAGTTGTATCTACTAAACCTTTCTAGTAGTTGTAGTCAGGGTGTGTTATTCCCTTCAACCTACAACTACAAAGTCCAGTAGGACTTAAGTATAATAATCTATGTTATATGTACCTAGACAATATCTGTGTGATCTTTCAATTTAGTATCTCAAGATTACAATGGTATTACAACAGCAAGCTCAGATCCCAACCGCTGCTCACCAATGTGAGAAGTTGGCCTGATGTATGATGTCACTAGTTATAGTGTACACCTTATATCAGTCCAAATACCCTTATGGTGATTGGTTGTAAAGTCAACCTTATAGACCAGCTATCCTAGTGGTAGCATGGACAAGAGCAGTCTTAGGCTAAACTCTGAATGGCATGTGAAGCCAGCTGTGATACCATATATAATCCCTTGAATACCAAATGAAAGGACACCACAACAGATATATATATAAAATAAAGTGTATTTATTCTAAGCAAACCCTCAGCACTCTTTATGAGTTTAGAGGTAAGTACAACACAGTCTTATTAATGCATACAGTAAGTCACACAGGTAAGTAATACAGTTAGGCCCTAGGGGCCACGCAAACCATATACTAAAGAAGTGGTATAAGAACCACTGTCACGGAAATAGAATAGGCCTAGGCCTAGGGAATCGCTGGGGCTACACTACACTAGCGTTAGTTAGGAAGTGGGAGGCCCACGGGATTCGTGTGCAGAGTGGAAACACTCACGCGTAATGCGTAAAAGTCAATAGCAATGTTACAGTTTAGAAATAGATAGATTTAGGACACTTCCGGAGTAGCTAGGAAGTTGAGACTTGAAAACTAGACACTAGGATAGTCACTATCCTGATGAGCACCGGAGTACCCAAGTTACCTAGCCCACAGGCTGCGGGTGCATAGGGGTGAAGATGCGTCGTTTTCGTCGTCGACTCCTATGGATGCCTGAAGAAAGATGCTGACAGGCAGTCAGGAGAGAGTGTCCGGTGGATCCCAAGCCTGGGATCAAGAAGAGAAGAAACCTGCAAGCAGAGGGGACAGAGTCAAGGTCACTAGCCAGTGACCACGTGGAACCAGGAAGGAACCAGGCGATGTCGTGAAGAGTTGCAGGTGAAGGTGAAGCTTGTCGCTGCAGCCAGGAGGACCAGGAAGCGTCGAGGACGACCAGGACCAGGAGGCGAGCTGTCCCACGAAGGCTCTTGCTGTCGGCGGCGTCGAAGTTGGACTAGGACTCACCAAGCCTTGGCAAGCGGAACCCACGAAGAACAAGGGACTTGCTTCTGGTGCAGACCAGGAAGGTCTGGGGTGCTTCTTCTTTGCAGAGAAGCGGGAGCCAGTCTGGAGGAGCCAAACCAGCGCAGAAGATTTCAGGGAGCGTCGTCACAAAGGCCACTAGCCAGCGGGCAAGCAACCGGACAGACGCGGCAAGCAGGAAAATGCTGAAGGGCCCCACGCAGGACTCGTGGAGTGTGGGGGGCTGGTCTTCGGTGCAGATGGTGCTTGGGGTTGGGGCTTCTCAATCCCCGGTGCACAACTTCGAGGGTACCTCAGAAGCTGCGCTGTAAGTTACTAGCCACTTTTCCCAGGTAGCCGGTCCCACGTCGCTCGTCGCCTCCACGGATCTCAGCTCTGCTGCAGATGTGGATGAGGGTCGGAGAAGTCTGGAAATCAAGGCTCTGGTCGGGCTCTGCAGTCGGTTCCTCGTCGAACGTTTCACAAAGCAAAGGGTAGTCACTTGATGGTGCCTGTTTGCACAGGGTAGCCACTCCTTGGCTACAAGGGAGATTCTTCAGTCTTCTTCTTTCGTCGAATGTCGAAGGTCCAGAGTTTCTGTTCAGTTTTGCAGGTTCAGGATAATCTAAAGTCTTGAGGCCCAACTCCCACTCTTATACTAATCTGGGGGGCTGGGATACCTGCTAGGTCACGCCTTATGGGTGGGACCTGGGAGGGGGTGGTTACACCCACTTCCCTTTGTCCAGTTTCGCGCCAGAGCTGGGGCTGGAGTGCCCCAGCGCCGGTTTGAACTGGACTATGCAAGGAACACCTTGTGTGCCCCAGGCATGTCTCATTCCTTTCAGCCCACCCTGCCCCAATACACTAAAGGCTGTCTGGGGAGGTGCTAGCACCTCCCCAAGCAGGAAACCTATTGTCCAGGCCTCCCTGGCTGGGATCACTCCCAGCTGCAGGAGGTCAGACTTGTGTCGTGGCAGCAGCATCCATTTTATGATGCTGAGGCTTTGGTCAGAGGCTAACAGTTGAAGTATGATTTTAACATGTCTTTCCCTCTAGAAGGGGGGAATAATATTCTCATGTCCGGAAATGGCATGGGGGTATTATTCCCGAGTGTTAGACACCTTACACGACATGTTTTGATAAAGCCCAACCATAGTTACCATAACCGTCTAAGATTATAAGGCACTTTAAGAGTATATGGTAGGCTATATCATAGAACAGCTATAAGGACAAGGTTCCGAAAGCTGCAGACAGGCTCAGCTCATGCTAGAGCACCATCTCACATGTTACCAAGCACTCTGCCTCCAGGATTGTCAAGGCCTGCCATAGGAGTGACTGATAGGTACACATGTGTCTATATGTAAGTTAGGTTTAGGAATACTACACCTAAGCAAGGGGTGATTACACGACCTTGCCCCAGCTGAGTGATCAGCCAGTTGTGTCAAAATGGAAGGCCAGGCCAGGGGTGGCACAATACATGCTGCAGCCCCTGGTAGGCCTAGGGTACACCTATGCCCTGGGTACCTAGGGTACACTGTACAGGGGCCAATAAGGTGATCCTATCCAAATGGGTTATGCACCTAAAGTACATAGTAGTAATTTAGAGAGAGAACAGCAGGGCTGTGGGTCTGATTAGCAGGCCCACAGCCACATCTAAGTCGTAAACCAGTAAAGCAAAAGCAAAAAGTGGGTGTGAACATAGAAAGCAGACCCTACTCTCCTACACCGGGCGCTCCCAGAAGTTCGTGCGTCCAGCAACCGCCCCCACCAGATTATGGCACAGCGGCCAGCGCGGGATCCAGTCGCCACTATCGCCCCGGAAACAAGCCGCGAAAACCCAGTCCCTCGAGCGGCTCCCGCGAAGCGGGGGCCGCGAGTCGTGGTAGAAAATGATGTTCCCTGCTGCTGCTGGTAGAAAATGTCAAGGGTAAGGTGAAGATCCAGGCAATCCCAGCTAGTGCAGAGCAGCAAAGAAGAATACCTCTGGCGGAATGTACAATCACATACATTGACATGCTAATAGGACCCAATTACAAATTCTAAAAGTTCAAATCCCCGTATATGGGGAAACAGGTTTGCAATGTAATTTTTTTTTCACATTACAACTACACATGACAACGTGAATAAAACCATCAACACAGGTGGAACAGACATTGTATTGAGAGATTTTGATTGCCATAATTTCCTCATCTGTGCTGACAGGAAGAGATTTTGGTTAGAGACAAAGGGAACGAATAACTCAAAAGATAAACTAAGAAAAAGGGAGAGAGACAGAAAAACGACAAAGCCAAAACCAAGTGACATGTCCTAAATTCTAACAAATCCTAATATCCGTCCAAGTGAGTCACCGGATGCAAAGTGAATGTATAGTCAACCATACCACAATTGTATAAACACAAAGCCACAGATCTCACCTCAAAGGACAATTTTAGATGAATAATGAGTCCACGTTCAAAGTCACAGATTTCTCAATATGAATAAATGAACTTCGTCCACATTCCTACCATGGAAAATTGTGTAAAATTATTCAAATATCTGAATTCAGATATGATATCGTTAGAAATATTACAAAAGAGTCACAAAACCATGTACATCGAGCTGATAAAGGAAAAAATCTTACCTGAGATAAAAGGCATGAAAGGATGTCTAGTTTTCAAGTAGCGTCCTTTCTAGAAGACACCCCACAATAAGGGTAGAGGATATACCCTTCAGTATCCTAGCAAAGGGACACATTACCCAATTGCTCATTTAGTGTCCGAAATGTTTAGAAACATGCACTATTATCACACGTAACTTGCAGAAATGACCAAGACCTTCAATAACTAACATTGCAATTAATGCCTAGTGTATATATCTAAATCTCAAAGTCCAAAAGGCTATCCGTTATAGATGCTAGCCATTATGTAGAGCCATATAATAACATCGAAGTCTCGTAATCCCAAAGCGCATGTTGCCAAATGATGACCTCTTAATAAAATGTCATCATGCACATATGTTGCCAGATAAATAGGTGCTGCTCGATTTATCTCATCTTATCTCCTCACATGTGGCCAACACGAGTCGACCCGATAGTACCCCACAGAACCTAAAAATACATTCACAGTCCGGGAAACGGCCACTACAACGCAGCCGTTTCCACGCATAACCATAACCATGCATGCATTACAACGCATGCGCGGTTACAACGAAAAGCCTTTACCACGCATACCTTTTTAAAAAAAAGAAAATTTAAACTTTATGTTCGAGGCATATGAGCTGCAGATTACACACTTTTGCATAGATCGCCATCTGGTGTTGGGCCCGGATGTTTGCAGTTTGTTTTTCCTCTTGGAAAGTCTTTGGAAGTCACGAGGACGGTGACTCCTCCCTTGGTTCGATTGCGCATGGGCTTTGGCTCCATCCTCAGATTGTTTTTTTCCGCCATCGGGCTCGGATGTAATACTTCGCGCTCCGGCTCCGAACATCCCAGTTCGACGATCGAAGCAAAATCCTCGCTCTCTGCGGTATTGTTTAGATACTAATCTCCTCAATCACCTTCTTCTTCGACGCACTTTCGATTCCAGTCATCGACGGCGGCCTTCGGGCCTCTCCAGGCTCCGGTCCCGGCTGATGGAAAGGACTCCATTCAAGAAGTGCCATCGATGTGGGTCCAAATTCCCCCACACCGATCTTCATGAGGTGTGCAACATCTGCCTCTCCCCTGAACACGAGGCTTGAGACTGTCCCGCCTGCAAGTCTTTTAGATCTAAAAAGACTATTCGAGATCGAAGGGCCAGAAGGAAAATGGCGCACTCCTCGACCTCCGTTCCAGTCGACATCTTCGGGGACGACGTCGAACCTCCGGGACACCAGCACACCGAAGAGGACCTCATCAGTGCTTCCGAAGCTGACGACTCGGATGTGGAGAACATCACCCCGGCGCAGAGGGTCGTGAGTAAAATACCCTCTCCCACACCCGCGCCGACACCCAAAAAGGCTTCGGTCACGCCTTCGCCTTCGGGCCTAGGCAAGACCAAAGACACTGCTTCGAACACCCCACCTTCGGGCCCGGTGACGAAACCAAGTAAGCCTTCGGGTGGCTCGGGCTCGAGCCAGCCTGCCAGCGGTGCCGAAAAACACCCTTTGGCACCGAAGAAAAGATCGGCCTCTACCTCGACACCGAGCTCCACACCAAAGCCCTCGGTGTCGAAACCCAGCCTCTCGGTGCCGACCAAACATCATAAGGCTCCCGCACCGTCCTCCCGCACCGAGGCCTGTATTGGCACCGAAAAAAAAATCGGAGGTTCCCAAAAAGCACGGCACAGACAAGCCTAAGAAGCCGTCGGCCCCGAAAACGTCGGCGCCAACCGAACAACCAGTGTCCCAAGAACTTTTTACACCGGATCCTTTACAAAAGCCACTTACCAAGGATCCAAAAACTGGACATTTGGCACTGTCTTCTAAAAAGAGACATTTGGACAGACCACCTCCACCTCCAAAGAGGAAGGACTGTGCTACCTCCCCTTTCAGAGTGCCTTCCCCGCCTCCTCCACCTCCTCCACCCTCTCCACCTCCGCCCCCTCCACCTTCTCCACCCCTGCCTCATCTCTCTCCGACCCCGTCTCCAGACCATGATGATCAGGGGGACCCATACTACGACCCAGCAGATGTGCCACAAGACCCCACCCCTACAGGATCCCCAGACCCCTGGGATGATTATAATAATCCGGACATTCCAGATGTCCCACAAGATGACCTATATCCATCTAGGCCATCACCACCAGAAGACTCACTAGGTTTTTACCACCTACTTCAGAGGGCGGCACATTATCACGGGGTAGAGCTACACACTGACCCAGTAGAGGAAGATTTCCTCCTAGACACCTTTGATACAGCACATAGGTCTACTGCTATACTACCTATGCTCAAAGGGGTAATAAAACATGCTCCAGAGGTATTTAAAGACCCAGTCAGGGCTAGGGTCCTAAACCCACGGATAGAGAAAAAGTATAACGCTGCCCCTACAGATCCTGCCTACATCAAAGGGCCAGCGCCACTGGATTCCCTAGTGGTATCCACCGCAAGAAAGAGATCAAATTCCCAGGCGAAGCACCACCACCTGACAAGGAATCAAAGCTCCTGGACCCATCAGGTAAACGCAGTGCGTCACAGGCAGCTAACATATGGCGTATCGCCAACACTCAAGCGCTATTGGCCAGATACGACAGGGCACATTATGATGAGCTAGAAACCATCATGCACCATCTCCCAGAAAATTATAAAAATAGGGCCAATGAACTAATCCAAGAGGGTAAGACCATAACCAATACCTCTATACGCTGTGCCTTAGACGCAGCAGACACAGCTTCCAGGGCCATTAACACCAGTGTCCTGCTCCGTCGACACGCTTGGCTGAGAGTGTCCGGCTTTAAACCCGAGGTACAAGCCTCTATATTAAATCACCCGTTCTATCAGGAACATTTATTCGGGCCAAAGATAGATGAGGTCCTCGAGAAGATGAAAAAAGATACAGATACGGCGAAATCTATGGGAGCCCTACAGTCGCACCCTCCTAGACGTGCCTTTTGCCGCTCTTCCTTTTGTGGCACGGGCAGAGGCTACTCCTCAGATAGCGCATCCACGTCCTACAAATCCCCTCCTCAGTCCACCTTCACAAAAGATTATCAAAGAGGCAGATATAGAGGAAATAACAATAAAGGCAGAGGCAAAACAAATACTGCCCGCTCTACCACACCGCCTACCCAATGACTTCCCCCTGCTCCCCCCAGACCATCCCACTCCGGTCGGGGGCAGACTACAAAATTTCCTTCACGTCTGGGAGTCCATCACATCAGACCAGTGGGTGATCCAAAATATTCGTTCAGGGTACTGCCTAGAACTCACATCTACCCCCCCAACATTCCACCCAGGCAACGCCCAATGTCACAAGAACATTCTACGTTACTAAAGCAGGAGGTGATTTCCCTCCTACAAAAACACGCAATAGAACAGGTCCCCCACAATCAGCAAAATGTAGGGGTCTACTCCCTATATTTTCTAATACCAAAGAGAGACGAGACTCTACGACCCATCTTAGATCTCCGACCTCTAAACACATACATACATTCGGACCATTTTCACATGGTAACACTTCAGCAGGTACTTCCGCTCCTCTCCCAGGACGACTTTCTCACCACACTGGACTTGAAAGACGCGTACTTTCAGATTCCGGTACACCATGCCCACAGAAAGTACCTCAGATTCGTAGTGGACGGGCAACACTACCAGTTCAAGGTGCTCCCATTCGGGGTCACAACAGCACCACGGGTATTCACCAAGTGCCTAGCGGTAGTGGCGGCACACCTCAGAAGACAGCACATTCACGTCTTCCCGTATCTGGACGACTGGCTGATAAATGTCGCGTCCTACAACCAATGTGTACACCACACTGCCACTACAATCCAGCTACTTCACCAACTAGGCTTCACTGTGAACCACCAAAAGTCCCAGCTAACGCCATCCCACATAAAGCAATACCTCGGTGCCACCATAGAAACCTCAAAAGCCATTGCCTACCCCAATCCGGCAAGGATCGCAAGCATTCAAGCTTTGCGTCAAAAATTCATACTTCAACACTCCCTCCCAGCAAGAGTGTTTATGCAACTGATAGGGATGATGGCCATTTGCATTTTTATAGTACCTCATGCAAGACTCCAGATGCGTCCACTCCAAGAGTGCTTAGCGCGCCAATGGAACCAGGCCCAGGGGCAACTGACAGATCTGGTGTTGGTAGACGGTCGCACCCATCGCTCTCTGCAGTGGTGGAACACCACGAATCTTTCCAGAGGTCGACAGTTCCTGGACCCGGTTTCACAAATAATCCTGACAACAGACGTGTTGGAGCCGGCCTCGTGGCGTGGTCCTGTTCCCCCTCGCCAAGCCGCACGAGGTCCCCTGCACCTCGGGGCTCCTCCATTTTGGATTGTACGTGACTCTACGCGCCAGCCTACGTGACCCCGCTCAACCCGGCCTCGGCCCTGGCAAGCCCCGACATCCAGGCACCAACAACTGGCCAGGGGGTACCACGTGAACACTTCCCCACTCCCGGCGGAGGGCAGTATCGATGGGACCCCCAACCGTCCTCCCACACCTAGGTACGATCGCCCCACAGCTCTCCTGGGCCTGGCGCCTCTCCCGCTGGGCATCTGGCCTCTCCCAGCCCGGCCTCTCCGCCCCCTCGGGCGCATGGGTCCGGACATTAAAGGGCTCCAGACCTATATCTGGGGCGACCCTGCAACAGGACAGCAGTTGTATCCCGGAGTCGAGAGCCCTGCTGATTGAATCGCGGCCGACCCAACGGAGAAGAACTCTTGCTTGAGACTCTACCACGAGCCCTGCTGACTGCGTCGCGGCTCCACCTTATTGAGGTCACGAAGCCTCACGGAACATCGGAGCCCTGCTGACGCTGTCACGGCCCAACCTCGCTGAAACTTCCCTCGGAGCCCTGCTGACGTCGTCGCGGCTCGAGCTGGACCAAGACACTGTAAGAGCCCTGCTGACCTGGTCGCGGCTCAAACTCTACGGACTGAACACCAGAGCCCTGCTGACGCCGTCGCGGCTCGACCCCTCCGAGATCCGGAGGCCCTCCAGCGTGGGGATAAGAACTGGGCCCCAGGTACCCTCGTACCAAGCTGCTGCTAAAGACTGTCCCGCTACCCCGTCCCTACCAAAGACTTTGAGACTCTGGTGGATCCCTCGATCCCCTCTTGTAAATATTGATAATCGTAACTTCATAAGGGCTGATAAAGAACTGCTCGTCTTGCTGAATCCCCTTGAGTCCTGTGTGGTGGTGTTACTGTGCTAGTACGTTATAGGAGAAGGACCTCCCCCCGGAGGCTTCTCAGCAGCGCTCGGCTACTTCGTGCCGTGTGGGGGCCCCTCTGGGTGGTCTCTCCGACCCCCCCCCCCCCCCATCTGAGGCCCGCCTTCCAACATTTGGTGGCCAGCGACGGGATCCAAGCCGAACTCAGTTCGTACAAGCAAGTAACCCACTCGCCATCCATCCAGACGAACAGAGACCATGAGCAACCAGGAAACCACCGCGACCATGGAGTTCCAACCAGAACGGTTGGAAGAGTATACTCACAAAGAGTTAAAACAGTTCTGCAAAGACAAGGGCATTGCAACCACCGGCCTAGGTACCAAGGAAGAGATGCAGAAAGCCCTGAGAACCTGGATAGAGTCCGAGGCGGACCCCTCCCAGAACGAAGGGCCCATGCCCCTAAATGCAGCCACACCACCCGCGCCGACCCCGGCGAACGGAGGGAGAGACAGCCTGGGAACCGGCCTCTCCGTGGAGGAAATACAAGAGCGGGAGAAGGTCCGGACCCACGAACTAGAGCTTGCACGACTTCGGCTGGACGGCGAACTCCGGCTGGCCGAAAAGAAAATGGCCCTAGAACAGCTACGGCTGCAGGAAGAGATAGAGGAGAAAAAGCGGCATCGAGAATTGGAAGAAAAAAGGTTGACCCTTGAACACGAACGGGGCCTCAAAGAACTCGAACTCAAGGCCCAGAAGGGGGAGACCGGCACCCCCAGTAATAGAGACGCTCCACCCCCCGCCGAAGCCAAGGTGCATATCCCCAAAGATGTCGTCAAAGAATACTATAAAAACGACGACATCCAGCAGTGGTTCAAGGCGTACGAGGTGGCCATGACCTCCCATCGGGTGCCCTGGAAGGATTGGGGTGCTGGCCTGTGGGGGCGGTTCCTTAGCGAGGGCCGACACACCCTGCTCCAGCTACCAGAAGATGTGGTGACCTCCTACGACCATATGAAGGAGGCCCTGCTCACCCGCTACGGACTAACCGCGGAAATGTACCACCAGCGTTTCAGAGACTGCAAAAAAATCCCCGGTACCACGTGGGTAGAATATGTGGACTTCTTCAGCAGGGCCCTAGAAGGATGGATCAAGGGTAGCAAGGTCACCACCTACGGGCAGCTGGTCGACCTCATTATTTGGGAACACCTCTCCAACAACTGCTTCATGGAGCTAAGACAACACATCCTCGACAGCAAGCTGACCGAACCGCGGAAGCTCGCTGCCGAGGCCGATCGATGGGTCAACACCTGAGTCCCCCGGAACTCGATGGGGGAGTACCAGAGAAACACCACCGGACCTCCCCGCCAGCGCGGTGGAGGAGGAGGGTCGAACCGGAATCGGGACATCCCCGCCGGGCCACCCCGAAGTCCGCCTCGAGGGCCCGCCTCAGCAACACCTCTCCCCGAACCTGGCCCGAAGAGGGACGGCACCAGCCCGGACCGGACCCCGGCCCTCGATAACCTGCTACGGCTGCCAACAAACCGGACACTATGCCAGCGACCCGGCCTGCCCCATGAACCGAAGAAGTGGGGCCGGCGGGCCCCCGCCCCGAGAGCTGGCGGCTGCCGCCCTGGGGGAAGGGGAGGAAGAAGAAGAACCCTTTGACGGAGGAACCACTCAGTGGGAGCCGGCGGCCATGTCCCTGGTCTGCCTGGGCAGCCGAGAAATGGTGCCCCGAACACCCATCCCGAGCAACACCCAGAAGTACCAACAGTGGGTCACTATCAATGGACGACGGGCCGAGGCCCTCCGTGACACCGGAACCAGTGTCACCGCTGTCCGCTGCCACCTGGTGACCCCCGAACAGATCCTGCCCAATGTACTATGCCCCGTCCGGACGGCCGACAACAGCGAAAGCATGTGCCAGATGGCCCAGGTCCCCTTCGAATGGGGAGGGGTGACGGGCATACTAAAGGTGACTGTCCGCGACGACGCCCCGGTGGACTGCCTCCTGGGGAACGACCTAGAGAGTTCTCCCTGGGCTCAGGTGGAGCGGCGAGAGCACCTCCGAATGTTGGGGCTACCCGAATGGGCCTGCGCCACTACCCGGTCCATGGCCACCCAGGCCCCACGCTCGCCCATAGCATCCGGGCCCGAGGGGCCCGCGCCACCACCCGCCTCCAGCGAGGGAGAAGCGGACGCTGATACCGGACCCCTCAGCCTGGTCAAGGCGGGCTGGGAGATGAAGCCCCAAGATGCCCCTCCCGACGTCTACCGATACCTCCTGACTCTACGAAACCAGACCCGCAGGTTCCGAGCCCTGGCCGAAGCCAACCTCGAGGCCAGCCAGGAGGACATGAAGCGATGGTATGATCAGAACGCCTCTACCATTGAGTTTGAGCCAGGCCAGCAAGTCTGGGTCATGGCACCGGTTGACCCCTGCGCCCTCCAGGACAAATGGACTGGGCCCTTCAAGGTGGTGGAGAAGAAGAGCCCCGTCACCTACCTAATCGACCTAGAGTCCCCCCGGAACCCCCTCCGGGTCCTACATGCTAACCGGCTCAAACCCCACTTTGCCCGGACCGAACTGAGCCTGCTACTGGCAACCGACGATGGGGGCGAAGACGACTCCGAGCCCCTACCCGGATCAGCGACCACGATGGGTCCATCGAAGGCGTCCAACTCGCCTCCTCCCTGACCGCGGAACAGCGCCACGACTGTCAGCAGCTGTTGCAGCCCTTTGCAGCCCTCTTCTCCCTCACTCCGGGGGTGACCCCATGGTGCGTCCACGACGTCGACACTGGGGACAGTCCCCCCATGCGACACCGAGCCTACAGGGTACCCGACCGGGTGCGGGCCTGCATCCAGGGCGAGGTGGCAAAGATGCTGGCCCTCGGGGTCATCGAGCCCTCCGACAGCCCGTGGGCCAGTCCCGTTGTCCTGGTACCGAAGGCCGCCGCCCCAGGCAATCCCCCGGAGCTACGATTTTGTGTGGACTACCGGGGTCTGAATGCTGTTACCAAGACCGATGCCCGTCCCCTTCCCCGGGCCGACGAGCTCATCGACCGTTTAGGAGCAGCCTGCTACCTGAGTAATTTTGACCTCACCGCCGGGTACTGGCAGATCCAGCTCACCCCCGGCGCCCGAGAGAGATCCGCTTTCTCCACCCCTGATGGGCACTACCACTTTCGGGTGATGCCCTTCGGCATGAAGAACGCCCCGGCCACCTTCCAGAGACTGGTGAACAAGGTTCTGGCCGGGCTAGAGGCCTTCAGCGCGGCTTATTTGGATGACATTGCCGTGTACAGCAACCACTGGGCTGAGCACCTGGGGCACCTCAAGGCAGTCCTGGCCGCCCTCCAAAGGGCCTGGCTCACGATCAAGGCCAGCAAGTGCCAGATAGGTCAAGGATCGGTGACCTATCTGGGCCATCAGGTGGGGAGCGGTCAGGTGGCTCCCCTCCAACCAAAAGTTGAGGCCATCCAGGCCTGGGAACCCCCCACCACCCAGACAGCTGTCCGGGCCTTCCTGGGCCTCACCGGGTACTACCGGCGATTCATCAAAGACTATGGGAGCATTGTTGGCCCCCTCACAGAGCTCACGTCCAAGAAGCAGCCCAAGAAGGTGCACTGGACACCCCGCTGCCAGTCGGCCTTCGAGACTCTCAAAACGGCAATGTGCACTGCCCCCGTGCTACAGACCCCTGACTACAGCAAGGAGTTCGTTGTGCAGACGGACGCCTCCGAATATGGAATTGGGGCCGTCCTGTCCCAGGCCAACGCGGAGGGACTCGACAGACCCGTGGCCTTCATCAGCCGACGGCTATTGCCCCGGGAACAGCGGTGGAGCACCATCGAGCGAGAGGCCTTTGCTGTCGTGTGGGCCCTCAAGAAGCTCCGGCCCTATCTCTTCGGCACCCACTTCCGGGTTCAAACCGACCACCGGCCCTTGCGGTGGTTAATGCAGATGAGAGGCGAGAACCCCAAGCTGCTGCGGTGGTCCATCTCGCTGCAAGGTATGGACTTTTCCGTCGAACACTGGCCCGGCAATGACCACGCCAACGCCGATGGCCTATCCCGCTTCTTCCGCCTCGACGAGGAGAATCCCCAAGGAGATGGGTGACTCTACCTGCCTTCAGCTGGGGGGGACGCTTGTTGGAGCCGGCCCCGTGGCGTGGTCCTGTTCCCCCTCGCCAAGCCGCACGAGGTCCCCTGCACCTCGGGGCTCCTCCATTTTGGATTGTACGCCCTGGCAAGCCCCCGACATCCAGGCACCAACAACTGGCCAGGGGGTACCACGTGAACACTTCCCCACTCCCGGCGGAGGGCAGTATCGATGGGACCCCCAACCGTCCTCCCACACCTAGGTACGATCGCCCCACAGCTCTCCTGGGCCTGGCGCCTCTCCCGCTGGGCGTCTGGCCTCTCCACCCCCTCGGGCGCAAGGGTCCGGACATCAAAGGGCTCCAGACCTATATCTGGGGCGAACCTGCAACAGGACAGCAGTTGTATCCCGGAGTCGAGAGCCCTGCTGATTGAATCGCGGCCGACCCAACGGAGAAGAACTCTTGCTTGAGACTCTACCACGAGCCCTGCTGACTGCGTCGCGGCTCCACCTTATTGAGGTCACGAAGCCTCACGGAACATCGGAGCCCTGCTGACGCTGTCGCGGCCCAACCTCGCTGAAACCTCCCTCGGAGCCCTGCTGACGTCGTCGCGGCTCGAGCTGAACCAAGACACTGTAAGGGCCCTGCTGACCTGGTCGCGGCTCGAACTCTACGGACTGAACACCAGAGCCCTGCTGACGCCGTCGCGGCTCGACCCCTCCGAGATCCGGAGGCCCTCCAGCGTGGGGATAAGAACTGGGCCCCAGGTACCCTCGTACCAAGCTGCTGCTAAAGACTGTCCCGCTACCCCGTCCCTACCAAAGACTTTGAGACTCTGGTGGATCCCTCGATCCCCCCTTGTAAATATTGATAATCGTAACTTCATAATGGCTGATAAAGAACTGCTCGTCTTGCTGAATCCCCTTGAGTCCTGTGTGGTGGTGTTACTGTGCTAGTACGTTATAGGAGAAGGACCTCCCCCCGGAGACTTCTCAGCAGCGCTCGGCTACTTCGTGCCGTGTGGGGGCCCCTCTGGGTGGTCTCTCCGACACCCCCCCCCCGAGGCCCGCCTTCCAACAAGACGCATCGCTCTCCGGCTGGGGAGCTCATCTACTACACCTCACAGTGCAAGGCACATGGACGCCGCAACAAAAGTTACTCCACATCAATCATCTGGAGCTACTGGCAATCTTTCTAGCCCTAAAATCCTTTCACACACAGATTTTAGGCAAGGCAGTCCTTATCCGCACGGACAACATGACCGCCATGTACTACATCCAGAAACAAGGCGGCACACACTCTCCACAGCTCTCTCAACTAGCACAGAGCATATGGAGATGGGCAATTCCACACAAAATCTTTCTCCTAGCCCAACATGTCCCAGGAGTCCAGAACACCATGTCAGATCTGCTCAGCAGACAGACGCTGCAGATCCACAAGTGGGAACTTCACCCACAAGTTCTTCACCCGTTCTTTCAAATGTGGGGACATCCACAAATATACCTATTCGCCACCCACGAAAACAAAAAATGCCCAAGCTTCGCCGCCAGATACCCACACCCATTGTCCAAAGGCAATGCGATATGGATGAACTGGTCAGGCAAATTTGCATACGCCTTTCCACCTCTCCCACTAATTCCATTAGTGGTGCGAAAGCTACAACAGCACTCCCTCACACTCATTCTAGTAGCTCCAACATGGGCCAGACAACCATGGTACACCACGTTGCTGGAACTCTCAGTAGTGCCACACCAAAAATTACACCTCTCACCATGCCTCCTAACCCAGAACCATGGAGAGATCAGACACCCGGACCCAACTCAGCTCAACCTTGCGATCTGGCTCCTGAAATCCTAGAGTTAGGATATCTTAACCTTCCCCCCGATTGTATGAATGTTATCAGAGAAGCTAGACGTCCTACCACTAGAGCCTGCTACGCTGCCAAGTGGAAAAGATTTGTTGTTTACTGCCATCACAACACAATCAGCCCTCTAGACGCATTCATACAGCACATCATATGCTACTTACTACACCTACAAAGATGTAACCTAGCATATACATCCATTCGGCTACACCTCGCAGCAATTGCTGCTTACTTACAAAACAGACAGCACCTGTCACTTTTCAGAGTGCCTGCCATTAAAGCCTTTATGGAAGGCCTAAAACGAATAATTCCCCCCAGAGTGCCACCCTCACCTGTGTGGAACTTAAATATAGTGCTCACAAGGCTAATGGGACCACCTTTCGAACCCTTTCATAAATGCAAACTGCAATTCCTCACATGGAAAACAGCTTTCCTTGTAGCCATCACCTCCCTTAGGAGGGTCGGTGAAATACAAGCACTTACTATACAAGAACCTTTTCTCCAAATGCACCCGAACAAGGTTCTCCTACGTACCAACCCAAAATTCCTACCCAAGGTCATCTCACCCTTTCATCTAAACCAATCGGTAGAACTACCGTTTTTTTTCTCGCAACCTCAAACTGTTGCAGAAAGGGCTCTACACATACTGGATGTTAAGAGTCTTGCTTTACTATATCCAGAGAACACAACCTTTCAGGAAGACAAAGCAGTTGTTTGTCTCTTTCTCCCCACCTCATAAAGGCAACCCCATCTCTAAATCAGGGATAGCTAGGTGGATTGTAAAATGCATACAGATTTGCTACCACAAAGCAAAACGCACTCTATCTGTTCCCCCTAAAGCCCACTCTACAAGAAAGATAGGGGCTTCTATGGCTTTTCTAGGGAACATCCCATTCTCATCCAGGGGATACTCATCAAAGTCATAATCTATGAATAATCCCCGCCCATGTGCGGGATCCCGGAGCATATAGAAAATACATATATATACATATATATATACATATGTGAAAACATATAAATGCAGCCTAATAATGTTCAAAACATGGCAATGCTGTAAATTACATATTTTTGCATAGTAGTGCCCCCGTAACCCGTAAGGAAAAAAGGAAGCATCAGGCAAATTATAACACAGCACTGCTTTATTGCCATAAAGCAACATGTAATTGTAGGCATTCGCCAGTAGGCTGCAGTAGAGTATCAAGAAACCAAGAAAACTGACACCCTGCCTTTAAGGCATTAGAGTAGGGGGACCGTGCCTTTAAGGCCTGCCTGTGACCCCCTGCTCCCATGATGCACTACAGGTGGCAGTTGGGCCAGTTCTTTTTTCCGGCTCCTTCTGTGAGGATCCTGGAGCTTGAGCTCTTCAGTTTTTTGACTGAAATTTTGAATTACAGCTTTTTCAAGCTTTTTTCGACGTTTTCTGGTTTTTAAGGGCTGATTCTGCTGGTTTCCAGTGAATTTTCCAATTTTTTCCAGTCAGAATGTCTCCTTTATTTAGGAAATGCCCTTCTTGTGGTAATAAAATGGCACTGGCGGATCCACACTCGGTGTGTATTGTGTGTTTACCATCAAAACACGATCCTGACCAGTGTCCCCACTGCCAGAAGTTCTCAAAGCGCACTCTGAGGGACAGACAGCGCATTAAACTGCATGCAAGACTGGAGAAGGAACGAAGCCGTCGTGAAGGCGAGCATTCCTCATCAAGACCACCTTCTTCAGCTACGCAAGTACAGAAACGGCGACATACCAGCTCCTCGGGCTCCAAGAAGACCAGGAGTCCAAGAGGTTCGACGTCGAGGATGCCGGCGAAAAGGCAGAGAACTTCGGCGTCGAGGGATTCATCCCACCATCAAGAGTCTCCGCCGCGCAAAAGTAAGTCGGCGTCGAGAGGCGGCCCTTCGGGCTCGAAGGCTGCTAGTCTAGTGACATCTGGACTGTCTCCATCGACGTCGAGGCTTCCGTCGACGTCGAGACACTCTCCGCCACCCTCGAGGGGGTCGACGTCGAGAGATGCGGCGACGTACATTCCGCCGCGAGTGGGCCGGTCGCCGTCGATGGTTACCCCCACTCGGCGACATAGAAGGTCGACGTCGAGATCGGCGTCAAGATCACCACGTCGACGTCGAGAGAGGTCGACGTCGAAGTCGCCCAGTCGACGTCGAGAGAGGTCGACGGCGAAGTCGCCCAGTCGACGTCGAGAGAGGTCGACGTCGCAGTCGCTTGGTCGACGTCGAGAGAGGTCGCCGTCGAAGTCGCCCAGTCGACGTCGAGAGAGGTCGACGTCGAAGACACGGCCGACGTCGAGGTCATCTAGCCGACGTCAGGTGCCAGAGAAGAGGAGATCGACGTTGTGGTCTCCGCGATCGGCGTCGAGACCGCCGTCGAGACCAGAACGGCATACCTCACACTTGCCGATGGTGACGCAGACGTCGTCGACGTCAAGGGATTCGACGTCGAGGGCGAAAACTGGACCGCCCGCGGAGAGGTCCCCAGGAGAACAGTCATAATCTCCGGGTCTGCACATCGTGCAAATATCTCCGGAAAGATCACCCGAGGCTCCAGAGCGCTTTGGACTGTCACCGCGCTGGTTACGAGATGTGGGCGCTGCCGCATGTCGGAGTCCGGGATCGGACTACTCCCGCATGTATTCCCCACCGCGCAGGAGTAAATCGCCTCCGAGGGATCCACGGCCAATTTCACCACGCCGGTCTCGTTCCAGGGACCGTCGCACCGCGCCAAAACGTCCAAGATCTCCGTCCAAGCGCAGATCAGGATCAAGGGCTCACCAAAGCGAACGCTCCCACAAGAGGCGACGCACCAGGTCGTCCACTGGGACTGCATCCACAAGATCCTCAGTCCGGGACTATTCTCCTACTTTTTCATCCACGCCTCCATCGCGAGTGTCCCCGGTGGATGACATTATAACTTTCTCGGACGTCCTGGGTAGAGGGGCGCAAAAGTTGAACATCGCACTGCACGCCCCTCAGGCACCCACTTCTGTGATCTTTGACACTTTACACCATCGGTCAGCTCCCAGACCTCTGCTCCCGTTGGTGCCAGGATTGTTAGAACCAGCGATGGCCACGTTCCTTACACCAGCTACAGTGGGCTCGGTCCCCTCGAGAATAGCAAAGAAGTACAAGGCTCCGACCGAGGACCCTTTATTCTTGAGGGCGGACCCGCCAGCGGATTCGGTGATAGTGGCGGCGGCCATGAAGTCTCACTCAGCCTCAATATCTGCTTCTGTCCCCCCTGAGAAGGACAGCAAGCTGATGGACTCCTACGGCAGGAGAATGTGCAACACATCTGCCGCGCACATGAAGGTCGCTAGCGCTTCAGCCCTGCTAGGGAGGTATGATCGTTCCCTATGGGATTCCCTGGCCAGATTCGTGGAGAGATTGCCTAGGGAGGACAGGCAGGACTTCACGGAGATCCTACATGAAGGCGGACTGGTGGCAAACCAAGTAATAAGCGCAGCGGCGGATGCATCAGACCTAGCCGCGCATGGCTACTCCCATGGCATCTGCTCCCGCCGTTCGGCCTGGCTCAGATTAACAGCCCTCAAACCAGATGCGCAGAAAAGGATTCTTAACCTGCCGTTTAATGGATCATCGCTATTTGGAGCTCATGCGGACGACCAAATGAGCAAGATGAAAACGGAATTGGACACTGTAAAGGCTGTGGGACTGGAAAAACGCAAAGAGTTCCGCAAGCGCTTTCGCCAGGGCGACAAACGTGCCTTTCACCAGCGCGTTCAAACGCCCCAATGGTCCTCTCAAAACCAACAGAGGTCCCAGTTTCAGCAAAGGGGCCGGGGCAGAGGAAGAGGAAATGCTAAACAGCAGCAGTCCTCTAACAAGCAACCTCCCAAGCAGTGAAAACTTACTTCCTCCGCACTCGTTCGCCACTCCGGTGGGAGGAAGTGTCACCGCTCACCATAGCGAACGCTCCCACAAGAGGCGACGCACCAGGTCGTCCACTGGGACTTCATCCACAAGATCCTCAGTCCGGGACTACTCTCCTACTTTTTCATCCACGCCTCCATCACGAGTGTCCCCGGTGGATGACATTATAACTTTCTCGGACGTCCTGGGTAGAGGGGCGCAGAAGTTGAACATCGCACTGCATGTCCCTCAGGCACCCACTTCTGTGATCTTTGATACTTTACACCATCGGTCAGCTCCCAGACCTCTGCTCCCGTTGGTGCCAGGATTGTTAGAACCAGCGATGGCCACGTTCCTTACACCGGCTACAGCGGGCTCGGTCCCCTCGAGAATAGCAAAGAAGTACAAGGCTCCGACCGAGGACCCTTTATTCTTGAGGGCGGACCCGCCAGCGGATTCGGTGATAGTGGCGGCGGCCATGAAGTCTCACTCAGCCTCAGTATCTGCTTCTGTCCCCCCTGAGAAGGACAGCAAGCTGATGGACTCCTACGGCAGGAGAATGTGCAACACCTCTGCCTCGCACATGAAGGTCGCTAGCACTTCAGCCCTGCTGGGGAGGTATGATCGTTCCCTATGGGATTCCCAGGCCAGATTCGTGGAGAAATTGCCTAGGGAGGACAGGCAGGACTTCACGGAGATCCTCCATGAAGGCGGACTGGTGGCCAACCAAGTAATAAGCGCAGCGGCGGATGCATCAGACCTAGCCGCGCATGGCTACTCCCATGGCATCTGCTCCCGCCGTTCGGCCTGGCTCAGATTAACGGGCCTCAAACCAGATGCGCAGAAAAGAATTCTTAACCTGCCGTTTAATGGATCATCGCTATTTGGAGCTCATGCGGACGACCAAATGAGCAAGATGAAAACGGAATTGGACACCGTAAAGGCTGTGGGACTGGAAAAACGCAAAGAGTTCCGCAAGCGCTTTCGCCAGGGCGACAAACGTGCCTTTCACCAGCGCGTTCAAACGCCCCAATGGTCCTCTCAAAACCAACAGAGGTCCCAGTTTTAGCAAAGGGGCCGGGGCAGAGGAAGAGGAAATGCTAAACAGCAGCAGTCCTCTAACAAGCAACCTCCCAAGCAGTGAAAACTTACTTCCTCCGCGCTCGTTCGCCACTCCGGTAGGAGGAAGTATCACCGCTCACCTGGCAGAGTGGAATACAATTACAAATGACAGATGGGTGCTGAGTATTGTAGAGCGTGGCTACTTGCTGAGGTTCAAATCTCCCCCTCCGCAGGTACCCCCACGGAAACAGCCACTCCCTCCCAGCCAAAACAAGCTTTTAAAGGACGAAGTTGCCACTCTCCTCTCCAAAAACGCCATAGAGGACGTTCCAAACAGGCAGAGAAATCAGGGAGTGTATTCCCGGTATTTTCTTGTTCAGAAAAGAGGAGTGATCGGAGACTACAGACCCATCCTCGATCTCCGCCTACTCAACAGATTTCTCAGAAGAGAAAAATTCAGGATGCTAGCACTGCACCAGATCTTCCCACATCTACACCAGGCTGACTGGATGTGTGCCATCGACTTACAGGATGCATACTTCCACATTCCTGTCTCAGCGAAACATCGGAAGTTTCTCAGATTTCGCATCTTTCGCCAACATTATCAATACAAGGTCCTGCCATTCGGCCTCAAGTCCGCGCCACGAACATTCTCAAAGTGCATGGCGGTGGTGGCTGCATTTCTCCGCAAACGGAAGATATTCGTCTATCCCTATCTAGACGACTGGCTCTTAAAAGTCATCTCTCGTTCTGCCTAAACCTTCTACACTCGTTGGGCCTTCAGGTCAACTACAGGAAGTCGATCCTCAATCCAACTCAGCGGATCCACTACCTGGGCGCCTCTCTAGACTCCTCAAGCGCAAGCGTGTGTCCTTCGGAGGAGAGGTTATCCTCCATGCTGCAAAAAAGCTGCACGCTTCTCAGCACGGAATATCCCACAGCCAGACAAGTGTCATCTCTCCTGGGATCCATGGCCTCGTGCATCTACATCGTGCCCAACGCACGTCTGCACATGCGTCCTCTGCAACAAGACCTAGAGGATCAGTGGTCGCAGAGGTCCGACCGCTGGGAAGATCACATTACCCTTCATCAAGCCGCCAAGGATTCCATCCGGTGGTGGATGAAGCGCTCCCATCTGCTTCACGGCGTCCCTTTCCATCAGGCGCCTCCGACACAGACAGTGGTCACAGACGCCTCCATGCAGGGCTGGGGGGCTCATATGAGCCGGCTTCAAGTACAAGGTCTCTGGTCCGCTACCGAACAGAGCTATCACATCAACTTCTTGGAGCTCCGAGCAGTCCATCTCGCTCTCAAGTCCCTGTACCCATCCCTGCAGACCGACTATGTTCAGGTTCAGACGGACAACACCACGACTATGTTCTATCTGAACAAGCAAGGAGGGACCAGATCACGGGTCCTGTCTCTGGAGGCCCAGTCAATCTGGAAATGGCTTCTGGCGAGAAACCTGACGATCGTCGCTGTTCACCTGCCAGGGACCCTGAACGTGCAGGCGGACGGCCTCAGCAGAGACTTCGTCGAAGCGCACGACTGGGTGCTCAACGAAGACGTCGCTCAAGACATCTTCCGCTTGTGGGGCATACCGGACATCGATCTGTTCGCAGACGCGGACAACAAGAAATGCCCCGTCTTCGCCTCCAGGTTCCCTCAACGAGGGTCGCAGGGGAACGCGCTTTTGATCAGCTGGTCGAGGACATTGCTTTACGCTTTTCCTCCTCTCCCTCTCATCCCGGCTGTGATTCAGAAGTTCTACAGGGCCAGAACTCGGATGATCCTAATAGCACCGGAGTGGCCCCGGCAGTGGTGGTACCCAGATCTACTCCAGCTGTCGGAGGTACCACAGAGGAGGTTGCCATGCCTGCCGAACTTGCTGACCAAGGACAAGGGGAGAGTGTTCCACCCCAATCTCCCCTCCCTCCGCTTGACGGCATGGCTCCTGAATTCATCCAGTACGGACATCTAGATCTTCCACCGGACTGTATGAGCATTCTTCGGGAGGCAAAGAGGCCCTCCACGAGGAAGTTGTATGGCTTTAAATGGAAAAGATTCTGCTTCTGGTGTAGAGATAACGCCCTTGATCCGATCCGGGGTCAAGAACAGGTTATTCTCCCCTACTTACTGTACTTGGCGAAGTCTGGGTTAAAGTACTCGTCCATCAGAGTACACTTAGCGGCTATTACAGCCTATAGGAAGTCTCCTACCCAGACCTCATTCTTTCAGATGCCAGTGGTAAAGGATTTCTTAGAAGGGCTTAAGAAAGTTTACCCACCTGTAAGGTCTCCTTCCCCTTCCTGGGAGCTTAATATCGTTCTCTCTAAGCTGATGGGAGCTCCTTTTGAGCCGATTCATAAGGCCTCCTTGCAACATTTGACCTGAAAGGCTGCCTTCTTAGTAGCCATCACTTCGGCCCTTAGGGTTAGTGAAATTCAGGCCCTCTGCTGCAAGGAACCTTACACTGTGTTTCATACTAATAGGGTGGTGCTCCGTACTCATCCGAGCTTCCTGCCCAAGGTGGTTTCGGACTTCCATATTAATCAGGTGATCACGTTGCCCACCTTCTTTCCTCAGCCGACCACTCCCCCGGAGAGAGCTCTACACTCTCTTGACCTCCGGAGGGTTTTGAAATTCTATCTAGCTAAGACCCTTACTCTTAGAAAGTCAGACAGGCTCTTTGTTAACTATGGGCCCACTAATACCGGGCTGGCTGCGGCCAAGAGGTCTATCTCTAGATGGATTGTCTCTTGTATAGCTTTGGCTTACCAACTGTCCCACAAAGTTCTACAGGGTAAATCTAGAGCACACTCTACTCGAGGGAAAGCTTCTACTGTAGCACTCCTTCGCAACGTTCCCATGTCTGAGATCTGTAAAGCGGCTACATGGCGCTCAGTCCATACTTTTACGCGCCATTACTGCCTAGATTCAGACGCGCAGGCCAACGCCCAGGTGGGGCAGGCTTCTCTGAGGAACCTGTTTGCATAACTGTAAATGCAAAATGTGTTTTGCTGTTTGTTTTTTAACTGTTGTTTGCTCGTCCGTGAGATTTTGGGTATGGACTTGCTACTCTATTCATAGATTATGACTATTGATGAGTATCCCCTGGATGAGAAGGATTAGTTACTTACCTGTAATCCTAGTTCTCATCCAGGGGTATACTCATCAAAGTCATAAGCGACCCACCCACCTCCCCGGACGAGCAATGTTTTCTCTTTAAATAAGTAATGTATGGAAGACAGATCTACTCAGGTGCGGAGGCACCGCCAAAAAGAACTGGCCCAACTGCCACCTGTAGTGCATCATGGGAGCAGGGGGTCACAGGCAGGCCTTAAACGCACGGTCCCCCTACTCTAATGCCTTAAAGGCAGGGTGTCAGTTTTCTTGGTTTCTTGATACTCTACTGCAGCCTACTGGCGAATGCCTACAATTACATGTTGCTTTATGGCAATAAAGCAGTGCTGTGTTATAATTTGCCTGATGCTTCCTTTTTTCCTTACGGGTTACGGGGGCACTACTATGCAAAAATATGTAATTTACAGCATTGCCATGTTTTGAACATTATTAGGCTGCATTTATATGTTTTCACATATGTATATATATATGTATATATATGTATTTTCTATATGCTCCGGGATCCCGCACATGGGCGGGGATTATTCATAGATTATGACTTTGATGAGTATACCCCTGGATGAGAACTAGGATTACAGGTAAGTAACTAATCCTTAGATGATATCTGCAAGGCAGCTACATGGTCAACACCGCACACTTTCACTAAACATTACTGTGTAGATGTGCAAACCAAGCAACAAGCTAGTGTGGGCCAGGCTGTACTAAAAACACTTTTTCAAACCACTGCAACAGATACCGGTGGTCGCCGCTAAGGTTGGGAACTGCTATATAGTCTATGCAAAAGTGTGTAATCTGCAGCTCATATGCCTCGAATGGAATATGCTACTTACCAGTATGCATCTGTTCTTGGCATGTAGAGCTGTAGAGCTGCAGATCTACACACGCCCACCCGCCTCCCCGGCTACCTGTATCTGTTCCGGTCTATCTTATTTAGATACAACACACATGGGTTTCTTCACTGTTATTACTACGCTCCATCTTTCCCTGTTGGCGAAAAACTATCTGAGGATGGAGCCAAAGCCTATGCGCAATACGAACCAAGGGAGGAGTCACCGACCTCGTGACTTCCAAAGACTTTCCAAGAGGAAAAACAAACTGCAAACATCCGGGCCCAACACCAGATGGCGATCTATGCAAAAGTGTGTAGATCTGCAGCTCTACATGCCAAGAACAGATGCATACTGGTAAGTAGCATATTCCTTTCAGTTTATATATTATAAACAATAACACACAACTGGCATCAAATCAGTGTATGCAGGTAGATCGACGACCTTTTTAGCGGCACTTAGGACTACAGGCGGCATCAGGGAGGGAAAGTACTCCTGGGGAAAGGAAACTATAACATACAATTATAGCACCAAGAGGAAGGAACCGGGCATGGCACTGATACAGGCGGTGAACATCACTACGGTCGACCCTCTCGTTCCCCATCCGACCCAGACCCAACGGGCGTGTCCAACCCACTGCCCTCACTGTCAGTTGTGCCCTGTGGGGAGGGCTCCTCTTCTGCCAGCCCAGACGCACACATAACGCGCCAGGCCATTAAGTCGTCCTGTAGCTTCTCATCCCTCCGAGTGAGCTGCATGTGGGTTTCCTCGGCCAGGGACCACTCTCGGACATCTCTAAGCCAAGTGGGTATCTCCGGGGCCCTCTGCCCCATCTAAGTTATCGCCACCCTGCGCCTGGCTAGTACCAACATTAATTGTAGGAATTTATACGAGAGTTTCTTTTCTTGGGTTTCCGGACTAATGCAAGCAGACAATGCAGGGTTTTGAGCGCCATCCGAAGGCCTGTAGCTGCAACTATTCGCTCCACCACCCCCACCCAGAATTGTTTGATCAAAGGGCAGTCCCATGCTAAGTGTAGGAAGCCCGCTTTCTCAGCGCCACATCTAGGGCATCCATCTCCCCTCTCCCCAGAGATACGCTTCAGGGATACCGGGGTTAGGTAGGTGCTGTGTAAAAAATTAAAGTGCGTCAGTTTAAACCTTGCGTTGCATGAAACCGTACGCGTGAGGGAGCCTATGTGTGCCCATTGTCTCTGTCCAGCAGAATGCCGAGATCCGACTCCCAGGCAGCCCGGGATGGTGGCACCGGGGGGTTTGAATCCTGTTTCATGGCCTTGTACAGGAGAGAAATCAGTTTACGCCCCTTGCCGCAGAAAAAGGAGGATGTCCAAGGTGTGGGTCAGGGGCGGAGCGTCTGGGTACTGGGACCAGGTGACCTTCACCACATCCTGGAGTCCCCGGTAGTGTAGGAATTGTCCCCTTCCAAGGCCAAAAGTCTCTTCCGCCTGCTCGTAGGTAAGGAAGGTCTTGTTAGGGTAAAGGTCAGCCAGAACTTCGCAACCACCCTCCCTCCAAGATTGAAAAGACATATATTGCCCCATGTCGATGAAGGGGGCCAGTATCCAGTTCGGGAGCTCCCTATGAAAGGGTGCCCTCCGTAAGACCTTCTCAACAAACCGCTGCCATATACCGGCCGTGTGTCGCACAACATAGGGAAGGGACGTGTCCGCCCCCCTACCCTGCATCAGGGCGACCTGTAGTGTCTGGATGTCTACCCTACCAGAGAGGAGGCGTGTCTCCCAATTGTCTGTGTCTGTAAACCACCGGGTCGCATGTTGTAACTGGGCCGCGTAATAATATAGGTCGAAGCTTGGAGCTTCGAGGCCCCCCTCCTCGTAGCTGCGAACAACGGTGTGAAGAGCTGCCCTGCTGCGTCGGCCCGCCCATAGCAGGGACGTGAGTAACGTATTGAGAGTGCTGAAAACTCGTGGGGGGAGCGGACATAATGAGTTCTGGAGGACATATAACGTCCTAGGGAGCAATACCATTTTGGCAACGGCCAGCCGTCCCATCAACGAGAGTGGTAGAGAATTCCAAAAAGACACTGACCGCTGTAAGGACTTGATTATCCGATCCACATTCCGGGCTTACCACGCATACCTTTACTACGAAATTCGAAAAAAAACTTAGGATTTAAAAAGAGGGCTTGGAGGGGCACCCCCAAAAATAAAATATACAAAAAAAACACCTGATTCCGTCATTTAAAGAGAGATGTGGAGGCAATCCACGTCATTAGAGGAAACGGAAGGACACTTCCGCTTCCTCTTAACGATGTAGTAGAAGTCAACAACGAAGATCGAGGAGAGGTAAGGGGGAATGAGGGGGTGGTGTCGCGCAGGGTTAAATTTAAAGGGTAGATTTATAGTGCGATATCCTTTAACAAGAAAATGCCATTAACATGCAAAATATAACAACGAAAATCGTTGTAAAAGTATGTTAAAGGCATTTTCGTGGTAAAGGATATGTGTGGTGATGGCATTCGCGTTGTAACACATGCGTGGTAAAGGCATGGGTTACAACGGAATGCGTTGTAAAGTCATACATTCCACAGTCCTACACACCAGGACAGGTCAGGGTACAGTAAAACACTGGCACTCGTGAGCTCAGATGATGGCAGGAAGCTGGTCGTAGAATCAGTGCCCTCATAGATAAGAGGAGTGTCAGAATGAAGTACAATGATGCAGGTGCACTTGCGAGTACAATTTCTGGAGTGAGCGGTGGATGAGCAGTGCCCTCAACTATATGACTAGGTTTGAAATAGCACTGATAGCGTGGGGTACGTGCAACAGAGTATGCATCCACCAATATGCAGCGATGAGTAGTCCTCACATGAATAGCTTGTCAGAAAAGTGATGCCTGAGGGCCTTGAGCCGGGCAAAATGCTTTGAATTTAAATAACACTGCCATATAGAGCTCACAGTCATATCAAAGTGCAAGTTGTCTTAAACCCATATAAATAAAGAAAACACATGGCGCTTGACACCGTCAGGTAAAGGCAAAAGCTTGTAGAGTAAACACCACTGCGTGTTATAATTTAGTGTTACAGTGAAACGCAATGACGCCTATGTGTTTGGTTGACGCAACAAAATGTTGTTATATTTTGCTTTTCAGGAAGAGATCCGGGCATACTGGATAAAAATGAAAAAGCTTTGGTGGGAGCAAGATGCTGAAAATAATATCCCCTGCTGCTCTTGGTCGACTCCACCTTGGACAAAAAGACCAGTTAGGGTAAGGAAACTGATGCTATATTTTTTAACATTGTAGTGACGGGCTATGTAAGTTGTCTACATGGTGGGTGGAGTCTACATGCACATCAGTATGAATTTGAGGCATAAAGCTGTGAAGATTTCAATGTTGAGCGCTCGATTAAAGACAATGAATTTGCTCCGGTATAATAACGGATGGTGTAAGCCTTCTGCTCCCAATGTTCGACTTTCTGTTTTCCTCTTTTTAATTTGAAACATTCAACCGTCATTGGATGGAATGTAATAAAAGCCTTTTACCTCCTACCTGCCTCTGGTGATACCGTTTGTTAAAGGACCTCTCTCTTGCCTTGTAATAGGCCCTCACCTGTGGCTTAGGATATATATCTGCTTTAGTGCCTTCGCAACCAGTGTGGCACACCGCGGGAGCAGGCTATAAGGCTATATTTTTATCAGTCATATTGTGCGAAGGGTAACTGTTGGAGATATATTGCGATAATGCCAAAGATATGCATTTAAACAGAAATATGATGTATTTGCACCAAACTTCACATGTTGTACTTTGATTATTGACAGGTAACTTTAATATTGGTAAGAAACCATGAATACAATAGAGCAACTACTTGCAAAGCCGTTCATTGGACTGAAGCGTGAAGAGAAACTAATTGTAAAACAATTAGGACCTCACCAGCCAGACCTAAACCTACAACAAAGTTCCCTAGACAGTGGGAAGATGTACACACATTTGTTCTCAAACACCTGGTAACAAAAGTTGATTGGCTTACAGGATGTACTTCAACAAATTCTCTGTTCTGCTTCCCTTGCTTGCTGTTTGTTGGTGAAATTCCTTGGCCAAAAAATGGAGTAACAGACTTGAAGCATTTGTTAGGTAAAGTAAAGAAGCATGCACACACAAAAATCCATATGGAAAACCTGACGAGACTGGGAATGTTGGTAGCCACACCAATTGCAGCCCACATATGCAATGTATACCGCAAAACAATAAAGAAACACAATGAAGCAGTTGATAGGAATAGACACATACTTTCAAAAATAATTTATTGCATTTGTTTCATTTGTGCTTTTGAACTGGCATTATGAGGGCATGATGAATCTCAATGTTCCTCAAATCCTGGTACATTCAGAGGCCTTGTGGATTTAATAGCAGGCATAGAGCGTGAAATTGAAACACATCTAACAAGTGCTACAGTCTTCAAGGGCACCTCTAAAATAATACAAAATGAACAGCTTGAATGCATGCTAAAGATTGTAAAAAGCAATATCATACAAGAGTTGAAAAACACCAACTTTGTTATAGAAAAAGGAAGGTGCACCAAGAATAAAGTCTGTTTTCTCCAAGTATTTCCAAAATGTCTCTTTATTGTAGTCAATCGTAAAACTTGGACATCAGCCAACGCGTTTCGTTCCACTGAGGGAACTTCATCATGGCTGAAAACATATATATAAAAAATCATGTAAATCACAACATCCATATTTACAAAACACACAATTCAATAAGTAATATATACACAAATAAATACATATATATTACAATCACATACATTGACATGCTCAGTGGACCCAATTACAAATTCTAAAAGTTCAAATCCCCGTATATGGGGAAACAGGTTTGCAATTTAATTTTTTTTTCACATTACAACTACACATGACAACGTGAATAAGACCATCAACACAGGTGGAACAGACATTGTATTGAGAGATTTTGATTGCCATCATTTCCTCATCTGTGCTGACAGGAAGAGATTTTGGTTAGAGACAAAGGGAACGAATAACTCAAAAGATAAACTAAGAAAAAGGGAGAGAGACAGAAAAACGACAAAGCCAAAACCAAGTGACATGTCCGAAATTCTAACAAATCCTAATATCCGTCCAAGTGAGTCACCGGATGCAAAGTGAATGTATAGTCAACCATACTACAATTGTATAAACACAAAGCCACAGATCTCACCTCAAAGGACAATTTTAGTTGAATAATGAGTCCACGTTCAAAGTCACAGATTTCTCAATATGAATAAATGAACTTCGTCCACATTCCTACCATGGAAAATGCGTAAAATTATTCAAATATCTGAATTCAGATATGATATCGTTAGAAATATTACAAAAGAGTTACAAAACCATGTACATCGAGCTGATAAAGGAAAAAATCTTACCTGAGATAAAAGGCATGAAAGGATGTCTATTTTTCAAGTAGCGTCCTTTCTAGAAGACACCCCACAATAAGGGTAGAGGATATACCCTTCAGTATCCTAGCAAACGGACACATTACCCAATTGCTCATTAGTATCCGAAATGTTTAGAAACATGAACTATTATCACACGTAACTTGCAGAAATGACCAAGACCTTCAATAACTAAAATTTCAATTAATGCCTAGTTTATGTATCTAAATCTCAAAGTCCAAAAGGCTATCCGTTATAGATGCTAGCTATTAAGTAGAGCCATATAATAACATCGAAGTCTCGTAATCCCAAAGCGCATATTGCCAAATGATGAACTCTTAATAAAATGTCATCATGCACGGGCATATATGTTGCCAGATAAATAGGTGCTGCTCGATTTATCTCATCTTATCTCCTCACATGTAGCCAACACGAGTCGACCCAATAGTACCCCACAGAACCTAAAAATACATTCACAGTCCGGGAAACGGCCACTAAAACGCAGCCGTTTCCACGCATAACCATAACCATGCATGCATTACAATGCATGCGTGGTTACAACGAAAAGCCTTTACCACGCATACCTTTTAAAAAAAAGAAAAAAAAAAAATTTAAACTTTATTTTCAGTTTATATATTATAAACAATAGCACACAACTGGCATCAAATCAGTGTATGCAAGCAGATCGACGACCTTTTTAGCGGCACTTCGGACTACATTCGGCATCAGGGAGGGAAAGGACTCATGGGGAAAGGAAACTATAACATACATTTATAGCACCAAGAGGAAGGAACCGGGCATGGCACTGATACAGGCGGTGAACATCACTTGGGTCGACCCTCTCGTTCCCCGTCCGACCCAGACCCAACGCGCGTGTCCAACCCACTGCCCTCACTGTCAGTTGTGCCCTGTGGGGAGGGCTCCTCTTCTGCCAGCCCAGACGCACACATAACGCGCCAGGCCATTAAGTCGTCCTGTAGCTTCTCATCCCTCCGAGTGAGCTGCAGGTGGGTTTCCTCAGCCAGGGACCACTCTCGGACATCTCTAAGCCAAGTGGGTATCTCCGGGGCCCTCTGCCCCATCCAAGTTATCGCCACCCTGCGCCTGGCTAGTGCCAACATTAATTGTAGGAACTTATACGAGAGTTTCTTTTTCTTGGGTTTCCGGACTAATGCAAGCAGACAATGCAGGGGCTTGAGCGCCATCCGAAGGCCTGTAGCTGCAACTATTCGCTCCACCACCCCCACCCAGAATTGTTTGATCAAAGGGCAGTTCCATGCTAAGTGTAGGAAGCCCGCTTTCTCAGCGCCACATCTAGGGCATCCATCTCCCCTATCCCCAGAGATACGCTTCAGGGATACCGGGGTTAGGTAGGTGCTGTGTAAAAAATTAAAGTGCGTCAGTTTAAACCTTGCGTTGCATGAAACTGTACGCGTGAGGGAGCCTATGCGTGCCCATTGTCTCTGTCCAGCAGAATGTCGAGATCCGCCTCCCAGGCAGCCCGGGATGGTGGCACCGGGGGGTTTGAATCCTGTTTCACGGCCTTGTACAGGAGAGAAATCAGTTTACGCCCCTTGCTGCAGGAAAGGAGGATGTCCAAGGTGTGGGTCAGGGGCGGAGCGTCTGGGTACTGGGACCAGGTGACCTTCACCACATCCTGGAGTCCCCGGTAGTGTAGGAATTGTCCCCTTCCAAGGCCAAAAGTCTCTTCCGCCTGCTCGTAGGTAAGGAAGGTCTCGTTAGGGTAAAGGTCAGCCAGAACTTCGCAACCACCCTCCCTCCAAGATTGAAAGGACATATATTGCCCCATGTCGATGAAGGGGGCCAGTATCCAGTTCGGGAGCTCCTTATGAAAGGGTGCCCTCCGCAAGACCTGCTCAACAAACCGCTGCCATATACCGTGTGTCGCACAAGATAGGGAAGGGACGTGTCCGCCCCCCTCGCCTGCATCAGGGCGCCCTGTAGTGTCTGGATGTCTACCATACCAGAGAGGAGGCGTGTCTCCCAATTGTCTGTGTGTGTAAACCACCGGGTCGCATGTTGTAACTGGGCCGCGTAATAATATAGGTCGAAGCGTGGAGCTTCGAGCAGAGACGTGAGTAACGTATTCCAAAAAGACACTGACCGCTGTAAGGATGTGATTATCCGATCCACATTCCGGGCTTACCACGCATACCTTTACTACGAAATTCGAAAAAAAACGTAGGATTAAAAAAGAGGGCTTGGAGGGACACCCCCAAAAATAAAATCTAAAACAAAAAACACCTGATTCCGTCATTTAAAGAGAGATGTGGAGGCAATCCATGTCATTAGAGGAAACGGAAGGACACTTCCGCTTCCTCTTAACGACATAGTAGAAGTCAACAAGGAAGTTCGAGGAGAGGTAAGGGGGAATGAGGGGGTGGTGTCGCGCAGGGGTAAATTTAAAGGGTAGATTTATAGTGCGATATCCTTTAACAAGAAAATGCCATTAACATGCAAAATATAACAACGAAAATCGTTGTAAAAGTATGTTAAAGGCATTTTCGGGGTAAAGGATATGCGTGGTGATGGCATTCGCATTGTACCACATGCGTGGTAAAGGCATGGGTTACAACGGAATGCGTTGTAAAGTCATACATTCGACAGTCCTACACACCAGGACATACACTCCATGGGTGTTGGAACAAACACACGAACAAACACCTCCAACTCTTAGCGCAGGAAGCTATGTTGAAGAAGGATCAACCACCCGATAACTTTACCCGAGTGACGATCCGACCATAGTGGGGTAGTCCGATGTTAAAACCCAAAAAGTCATACCAACGTAATGAAAAAAATCCAGAAACGCCCGGCATATCACCGGACTGTTTTCCCATCTTTAAATGTACAACAGTCTTACCCTGCTAAGGTACGTCCACCAGTAATCAACAGAGAGTCCCGAGCAATAATTCAAACTCGGCGCCATCTCCAAACCTGTTCTATAACAGGAGCAGCATTGTAATTCATGACGCCAACACGTCATCGACTAATACAAACTCTAGTCTAGGCACTAAGTAATGCAGTCGCCATCTTAGAGTGAATAGCAAATCAAGTAGCCCGATCCTTTAATATATCCATGGACATGCCAATTAGCAAATAATGAGCGATATTCATAAACAACAATAAACGTGATTATAAAAGCAAAAAAATAGCGAAAAAAAGAACAAAAGGAAAGATGACATAGAAATCCAATAAAAGATAGACAAATGGGGTCATGTATCATCACGAGATGAAAAATATACTCCACCATTGTTTTTTCAACTATGCGCTTGTTTGGTCAGCACAAACACCTATTCCTGATATAATTAATAAGCGCTAACTTCACCCATATATGTGTGGGAGCATGACTTATCGCATTGAAAAATACCACAAAACTGACCGCCATATTGAAAAACGAAAAGCACTGATCCTCATAAATGGGGAAGAGAACTGTCAAAATACATAGCAAATGTAAGTTCAAACAAATAAATAAAAATGCATATTTGAATGTACATGCCGATAGTAGCAAGTAAAACGAGATACGTATAACAGGTTATGGGAAAGGATGGTTAAATATATACACCAAGCATATCCATTGATTCCACTATTGTTCTGCACATTAAAATACAAACATTCTCAATATTTAACAAAGAATATTCAAAATTGTTCAGAAATTGTTCTCCCAAAAATATCAGTGGCATTTTTTTTTAGTAGATAGACAAATCAGAAATAGCGCTAGAGATCGGAGAATAGCCAATAGGAAAACAAAACAATCAACCACCTTGATTCTGTGGCAAACATAATATGCAACCTTACTGTGTCGGGATTGATAGTTATAACAAAAACCAGTTTTGCTGAGAGGCTGGTATATCTCTCCCAAATGGTACTCAACGAGATCTAGGCATACCATACAGTAATATAGCGTAGCTGAGTCACCAAACGAACACATCATTGTAGAAAGTAATGCATCTCCCCATCAGTATTATGGCCCAGCAGGGTAGCTCTAAGGCGACTAATCCATTTGGACTCAGTCTGCCTCAACAGTATCTCCCTATTACCACCTCTTCTGTTCATAGGTACATGATCAATGGCATGAAACCAAAAGGTGTGATCATCTGGATGTTCCCTATAGTAGTGATCCGTTGTTGGATATCTGTCATCCTTATTTTTGAGTGCCCTATGATGTTCTTGTATCCTTGATTTAAGGCACCGTATCGTGCTGCCAACATAGATAGTACCACACTTACAGCCGATCACATAGACCACATAGGTGGTGTCGCAGTTAACAAAATGCCCAATTGTGTACTGTTTCGATGAGTTATATGTAAAGGTCTCAATTTTGTTCCTTTCCCGTGGGCACACACTACACATCCCACAGGTATAGAAACCGTTTGACTTCAGTGGTAAACATGTTTCTGTGTTTTTGGGGGTAACAACATAGCTAGGACATAGAGAGTTTCTCAGTGACATCCCCCTCAGGTATGTGATGAATGGCCTGCCGCCAATAACACCCCTGAGCCCAGGGATTTCTGTCAAGAGTTGCCAGCTTTGAGGCTATTCAGGATGATGACACCACTGATGTGGCCACTAAAACAGTCTGTACTGATCTTTAGGGTACCTTGACAATGACAGCAAAGTTGTGGAGAGGTTCTATGGTTTCACACATTTAAGAGACTCTAGTGCAGAAAGTATTTATTCAGCTATTCTACATGAACTAAACGTGATTTTTCCAGAGCAGCCTCAAAACCAAAAAATGATTGCACAAAGATATGATGGTGCTAGAGTAATGATAGAATCAACGGTGGAGTACAAAAAGAAAATTAGAGATGTTTACCCTAATGCCCATTATGTGCATTGTTATGCACACCAACTTAATCTTATTATGCAACAAGCAGTAGGAAAGATGTCTGAGGCACAGATATTCTTTATGGATGTAGGAGGAATGGCAGCATTCTTCTCACGTTCCCCCAAAAGAACGGAGGTACTTCATACGAATGTCAACAGAAGGATTCCAAAGGGAGGCCCAACTCGTTGGAATTTTCACATACGTACAATCAGCCTAATATTCCAATATAGGGTTGACATTGAGAAATGTTTCGACACCATAGAAGCCAATAATGACTTTGAATTCAAAAGTCGGAATGAGGCCCGCGGCTTTGCTAGAACACTTCAAGACAGGGAGTTCCGTTTTTTGCTGTTTTTGTTTCGTGAAATAATGCCTCATGTTGACGTACTGTATAACAAATTACAAAAACTTAAAATAGATACTGTCTTTTTGGAAAGAGCTACCACGACTTTGTAACCTGCATGAACAAAGTCAGAGAAGGGGTTGACAATTTAGATAGCAGACTTCAAAATGATTCTAGTTTCTCTAACCACAGAAAAATCAGCAGTCTGGTCCGAATTGCAAAAGAGATATGTGACACTATAATTGTGCAGGCAAAAGAACGTGTTTCTTTTACAAAGCATTTGGTAAGTGCCACATTACTGCAAAGTGATCAGTTTGCAAAATATGATAATTCCTTCCCTGAGCAAGCACTGAATAAGGCTGTGGAAGCCTAAGCTCAACAAAAAGGATCTGAGAACTGAATTAACTGTACTGTATGGAATTAATGTATATCGGCTGGCCACCGGTGCAATTTCTTTGCTTGCTTTAATTCAGAACCTTAACATGCAAAAGTCACTTACAGAGACAGTGGCTTTACTAAAAATAGTCATTACCACTCCGATGACAGCAGAGGCGGAACAATGTTTTTCCACTTTAAACAGAATTAAGACATTCCTAAGGAACACTATGATTGAGGAAAGACTGAATGCTTGAGCAATGCTCTCTATAGAAGAGTCCTAGTTAAAAGAATCCCCGGCTTTAACGTTCAAGTTATTGAGAAGTTTGCAGCTAATAAAGACAGACTTGCTGATTTTGTCTACAAAAAGTGAACAATACGTTGAATGCTGCTAGTTTGCAATGTGTTTAGTAGTTTGTTAAATAAAAAACATCTGTGAGGTACTCCGCAATGCAATGTATCACGAAGTCTGTTAAGAAGCTCGGTGGTTATACTGATTAAGCAGCTACCTATGTTATATGACATGTCTTTATTAATGTAATAATTGCACTTTCAAAATTGCTTTATTAACCTTCCTGCTTTTTCAAATTTGCTTGAAAATGCACCATTAGTCTACTCTTTTTTCAAACATTTCTCTGGTGGAGAACCTCACCGAACCCCCCCGTAGGTTGTTCCGCTTCACTAGCTACGCTTGCTCGCTGTGGTTCAGTACGACAATCATTTTATGCCCTACCACTTTCAAATGTCACCAGCCGCCACTGGTAACTGTACAACCGTAATCTTCAGGAGAACGCAACGACAATCATTTTATGCCCTACCACTTTCAAATGTCACCAGCCGCCACTGGTAACTGTACAACCGTAATCTTCAGGAGAACGCTGTCATGGCTTTGGCTTTTGAGGATACTTCTTATGACATCTGCAAACAAGCTTTGGCGCATGAACCCCAGAGATAGGCTCCCATGAATTCTCCTCTGGTCCATAGCCTTTCCAGGATATCAAGTACCAAATATTTTTACCTCTTCTTTGGGAGTCAAAAATGGCTTTGACTTTGAATTCAAGTTCTGTTATATTTCATATTGGTACCCTAATATAGGTCCAGGGAACATCATATAGTTTCTCCACATCATGTCCCCTTCATTTCATATGAACGAGCCTTATAAGGACACAACTCCTAATAAGGACATACTGCCTTATAGGGACTGAACGCCTTACAAGGACTGTTGCCTTTTATGGACAAAACCTTTCACCTACTTCCAGCAGAGGGAGGGTTCTTCCCAATTGATATTGCTAAGACGTCATCCTTAGCGCATGTGAATAATTTATGAGAACAATACCCAGAGGTATACTTCACCTCTCCTGTCCACGCACAAGGTTTCATCCCCAAGGTCATCCTCATTCTAAATCAATAGCTAAACACGCACTTGGACTGTATGAATACAACACCTCTTTCTATGAGAAAGCAGGAGGAACCGAGACTTCACGCCGACACACTGACCAGAGACGCTGCGGCTCCGACATGCAATCGCTCCAGCTGACAGTGGTCAGACTATCCCTTGCGGGATGTCCAACTCAAGTCCAGGACGAAGTCCCACACTCTCACTATTCAGCTAATGGGTTCGACTAAATCCTAGTGGGATTCTTAGCTCTGAGCCTCTTAGATTATTAGGCTCTTAAGCTTATTAGCTCTTTCGCACCTACTCACATGCTAGGTACACTCAGGTACATCTGGACAGGCATCTTAGGAGTACGTACTTTATTTTATAAATGCATTTTATATTCATGTATATGTTCATGACTATTGAAAAATGGTAGAGCTGTACTATTCATTTTTATTCACTGTACTGCTGATCCTATATCTCTGCTACTGTGTTACAGTTGTAGCAGCACATATATTTTACATGAGAAGAACAACGGCACAATAAATTCTTATTGTAAACACACCAGACTGTTTCTTCTGTGTATCTCTCGGAGAGAAAACGAGCAAGCACGAGTGACTGGGTGGAAAGTAGTATATTGTTTCCACAAGTCTGAGAAATCAGGGTTTGTTGTGTTCTGTGGTTGCCAAAAACTAATCTCTCTGATAGAAGGATATTCAATTGGCACTGTGAGCTAGCTAATGCGTAACATGCTAACATACTCAGCAGGGGTGTACAGAGTCAGTCTGCCACCAGACCCACAGTATATGTTACCCCAGTATTGGAACTTTCATAGATTCTCATGCTTTGTATCATTCCCCGTCGTCGGAATGGGAGCCTCGGTAACAAAAATATATATATATATATACATATGTATAACCATAGAAACAAAAGAGAAAAATAGGCCTAGGCCTCATCTCATTTTGTAGTATATCACCCTCTTTGTGTAAAAGAGCCCAAACTTTTGCCAGGACCAATCAGCACAGCCTCACCCTCTGGAACCTTCCTGAGAGAGCTCAGAGCCTCAGATTTTTCTACCGCACGTTGTGCTAGGGAGTCTCCACTGAGCTCTGCTCAGTTTTTCTCAGAATTTCACTTTTGGTTATCTTTATTGCCATCTTTTGTGACAGAATGTCAGAAAAGGAGAGGAAAGCTTTATTCAGATCTTGTGCTTCTTGTGGGAAGAAGAGACTGTTTGTGGAAGACAAGCATGAAAACTGCATATACTGCCTGTACCCGGAACACAAGGCCACAGACTGTAAAATTTGTCGGACCTTCTCAACCAAGACCTTGAGAGACAGAGAGGGGCGCTTGCTGACGTGGCTGCAGAAGCTAAAGACCAGGACGGAGGTCCTCTCTTCGGATGAGGAGGAATCTATCTCTGGTACCTCCTCCAGGAGATCTAAGAAGAGGGGTAGGTCATCTCCCTCCACTTCTGTGGAACCCCCTCTCAAAGTCCCTCTCAAAGCCCCTCACGGGATCTCTGACAGGTCTGAGGAGGCTGGTCCCATAAAATCTCCTCACGGCAGTGTAAAGGAGAGGCAGGGACGGGCTGCTGCTGTGGACATAGCCCTTAAGGACAAGAAGGAGGTTGCAACATCTTCCCCTCCGTCCCAGAAGGAGAAATCTGTGAAAAAACATGCTGCAGAAACTCCTCAGTCAATTCCAGTGAAGAAACCGCGTCCGTCGACGCAGGCTAAAGCAGGTACGTCGACGACGATCTCCTCAGTTAAGACTGTTACCATGGGGTCGTCGACGAGACCGTCGACGATATCTACTTCATCGTCTACGACGGCTGCTTTCTCGTCTTCGACGGCGGTGTCGACGACGAAGACCACGTCGACGATGACGACGACGACGACGAGTTCGTCGATGTTGCTGACTACAAGTTCGTCGACGAGACCGTCGACGGGTGCTCCGCCGACGATGAAACATGCTCCGTCGACGAAGAAGAAAGCTCCGTCGACTACTGCTCCGTCGACGACGATTACAGAACTGTCGACGGCCTCATCGTCGACGACGATTCTAGCCCCGTCGACGACAGTTACCCTTCAGTCGACGATGTCGTCGTCGAGTTCGTCGACGCTGGGAATCCCTTTGCCATCGACTCCGTCGACGGGACCATCGACGGGACCGTCGACGACGAAAAATTCTGAATTTGCCAACCAAAGATTAAAGATTACGCCGGACATGACTTCTCCTAGGCGGGTCACGCCTTTGCCACCATCCATGCTCTCGAGGACTCGGAGGAGGATGAAGAGGATGGGCAGTATGGGGACGCATACAGCCCTTCAGACTTGAATGTCAAACAGCAGGACACAGATACGGAGGAGTTTTATGGTCCAGAGGTGCAGGAGGGGCGGCAAAGCTTGACACAGGAAGTACACCCCCGCTCTCTGAGGCAGGACTTGATTGCCTTGCCAGTGGCTTTAGTGTCGGATTTGCAACTGATGCTGCAAGACTATAAATCTCGTTTTCCGACATTGCCGGATCGCACTCCGGTGCGTCCTTCTACATCGGTAGTGCCACATGACAGGGCAATGGACTTGCCACCTCTGCCAAGGGACATACCTCGTACCACTTCACCGGTGGTGCCCTTAGTGGTTCCCCAACCTTCAGGTACGGAACCTGCTGATCGAGACGCACAAGATGCGGATACGGACGAGGACGACGAGGGACAGGTGATCCCTCTTACAGATCCAGGGGATCCTGATGGGGACCCTGATGATACACAGGATCCGGATGCTGTGGGCCGAGAGACAAATATATCGCCTCCAGCAGACATTGGTGGTTTCCATAATTTGATGGAACGGGCATCCAAGAGGTTTGGTTTGCCCCTTACGGTGGAGCAGTCCAACTGCTTCCTATATGACTTTAAAGCTCAGTATAAAAAGTCGGTCAGATCAATTCCCATGATAGAACATGTCTGGGATGAGGGAATTAAGACGATGCAAAATCCGGCGACAGTCATTCCGGTTCTTCCCCGGCTGGAGAAGAAATACAAGGCCCCTGAAGGCAGTCCTGCGTGTCTTCTAGGACAACCTAAGCCGGATTCCGTTATTTCACAAGCCGCACAAAGTAAGTCAAAAAATCCGTCCACTCCATTAACCACGCCTCCAGATAAAGAAGGCAGAAGACTGGACAATGTGGGTAAAAGATTCTCCACCATGGCCAGCTTGTTGGTGCGTGCAGCTAATTCTCTGGCTATTCTGGGCAGATACGACCGCCAGATGTGGTGTGATATGGAGCCATTCCTGGACCAGCTACCAGACTCCAGTCAAGAGGAAGCCAGACAGGTTCTGATGGAGGGAGAAAGATGCTCTTCGGAAGTCATTGACTGTGCGATGGACATTGCTTCCACTGCTTTCAGGGCTTTGGCAGGGTCAGCGGTCTTGCGCCGTCAAGGCTGGTTGAAGGCGACCTGGTTTCGCCAGGAGGTCCAGAATAAGATCTTGGACCTCCCCTTTGACGGGGAGATGCTTTTTGGTAAGCATGTGGATGACGCCCTCCAAAGCATTAAAAAGGACACCGACACAGCTAAGTCTTTAGGATCTTTGACCTATCGCAAAGTGCCATTCAGAGGGGCACGTGGTCGGGGGTTTTCTAATTACAGAGGAAACCAACGTCAATATTCCACACAATCAGGACAGTCCTATAAAGGTCAATACTCCAGCCAGCGCCAAGGACAGTCGGCGTCTTTCTCTCGACAGTCCCAGAGAGGACGTCAGAATCGTCAGGGACGAGACAACGCCAAGAGGCAATAGCGGCCTCCTGGCTCTGGCTACTGTTCCTCCCCTACCACAAACACCGGTCGGGGGCAGGATATCTTTTTGTCTGGACAGCTGGGTGCGTTTAACATCAGACCGGTGGGTCTTGAATATCGTTCAGAGTGGCCATACGTTGGAGTTCCAAGATCTTCCTCCAACAAGAGCTCCAGACGCCCGTGCATCGAAACATCTCCGACTATTACATCTCGAAGCCCACCAGCTTTTCATCAAGGGGGCGATAGAGCCCGTGCCGCTTTCACAAAGGGGCAAGGGGTTTTATTCCAGGTTCTTCCTGGTTCGGAAGACGGAGGATACATGGCGTCCTATACTAGACCTCAGGGAGCTCAACACCTATCTCATCAAACTCTCTTTCAGGATGGTCACTCTCCAGGATATTCTACGACTACTCAATCCGGGAGATTTTTTGGCATCCCTGGATTTAGAGGATGCATACTTTCATGTTCCGATCCACCCAGCTCACAGGCAATATCTACGCTTCACAGTAGGCAAGAGCCATTTCCAGTTCAAGGTGCTCCCGTTTGGCCTTCGGTCGGCACCCCGCATTTTCACGAAGATGCTGGCACCAGTCGCTGCTTTTCTAAGGAAGCAGTCCTTGGAAGTGTTCCCGTACTTGGACGACTGGCTCGTCAAGGCTCCGTCGTTCAGGGCAACGTCTCAGGCTGTGTCAACTTGCATACGATTGTTCGCCCATTTGGGTCTTCAGCTCAATGTGTCCAAGTCGGAACTGATACCCTCCAGGTCACGGAAGTTCCTTGGGGCTATTCTGGACACGAAACGATGCACGGCTCGTCCGTCAGAGGAGCGTCAGGGCAAACTGACCACTTCCGCTCGTCAAATGCTGCACAAGAAACATGTATCGGTTCGACAGTACAAGTCCTTGCTCGGATCAATCTCATCCTGCATACCTTTTATACCGCATTGCAGGCTTCATATGCGTCCTCTACAGGAGGAGTTGGACAAACAATGGCGCCAGGCAGAAGGATCGTTCAACGACAGAGTGTGGATAACGCCTGCCATGCGCAAAGCCTGCGAATGGTGGCTGGTGAAGGAGAACATCGCAGGAGGATTAACGTTCCGGATCCCTCCTTCTTCTATGGTGGTGACCACGGATGCTTCCCTAGAAGGATGGGGAGCTGTCCTCCAGGAGCTTCAGGTCAGCGGTCACTGGAGTCCAGCAGACAGACCACACCACATCAATCTTTTGGAGCTGAGGGCCATTCACTTAGCCTTGCTGGCGTTCCTTCCCAGACTTCAGAATCGTGCAGTGCTGGTCCGGACAGACAACACGACGGCCATGCACTATATCAACAAGCAAGGGGGAACAAGGTCGCGGACGCTGTCCAAAGAAGCTCAGATGATCTGGGATTTTGCGATCTCTCACAAGATCACTCTGCAAGCCGAGCACCTAGCAGGGTGTCTCAACATCACAGCGGATGCCCTAAGTCGGCAGACGGAAGGGACACACGAGTGGGAGTTGGATCAGGCCACGCTGGAGGCAGTGTTCAAGAGATGGGGTACTCCGACCATAGACCTCTTTGCGACCCCGGAGAACGCCAAGTGCCGGTTTTACGCGAGCAAGGTTCCCCAGCGAGGGTCTCTGGGGAATGCCCTTTCGATTGCTTGGTTCGGCGCATTTTGCTACGCCTTTCCTCCGATTCCCCTCATTCCTCGAGTTCTCAGGAAGGTCAGGGCGGAACCATGCAAGATGATTCTCATTGCTCCAGCATGGGCGCGGCAGTTCTGGTACACGGAACTCCTGCTTCTCTCCCAGGATCGCCCGATTCGCTTGCCACTGATTCCATCTCTGTTGTCGCGGGATCAGGGGCAGGTGCTCCATCCGGATCCGGAGTCACTTCACTTGTCAGCGTGGCTCCTGAACACAGAGAATTCCGCCATCTGAATCTGTCTAAGGAGTGCAGGGATGTTTTATCTCAGGCGCGGGCACCAAGCACTAATAAGACCTACAGGGCAAAATGGAAGAGATTTTGTCTGTGGTGCCAGAGGAATAAACTCCATCCTTACAAATCCCTGCCACATCAGGTTTTGCCTTACATCCTGTCTCTGGCTAAATCAGGTCTGGCTCACTCTTCGATCAAGGTACATCTGGCTGCCATATCCCGCTTTCGACGGAAGACATTGGGGCCATCTCTATGGTCCGCAAGGATTGTTAAGCAGTTCCTTAAGGGGTTATTTCGGATGTATCCTCCGGTCCGACCACCCCCTCCTATCTAGCAGCTTAACCTGGTACTGGCTCAACTGATGAAAGCGCCCTTTGAGCCTATTCACAAAGCGGACTTGAAGTTCCTATCTTGGAAACTAGCCCTTCTCCTGGCATTAACTTCGGCTAGGAGGGTTAGTGAACTCCAGGCTCTCTCTATAGTGGAGCCTTTTCTGCAGTTCAAGAGGGATGTGATGATTTTGAGAACCAACCCAAAATTCATCCCGAAGGTGCTTTCGGAGTTTCATTTGAATGAACCCTTAATTTTGAACTCCTTTTTTCCGCGTCCTTCCACACAAGCGGAACGAACATTGCATTCTTTGGATGTCCAAAGATGCCTGAAATTCTATCTCGAGCGCACACGCTCTTTCAGAAAGTCTACTCAGCTATTTATTGCCTACAGTGCACCACGGAAGGGGTTGCCGCTCGCCAAGAGTGGCATTTCCCGCTGGATCTCCAGTGCAATTCAGTACTGTCATCAGGCTGCGGGCAAACCTTTGGATAAAAGGGCCCGGGCGCATTCTACGAGAGCGATAGCGTCTTCAGTGGCTCTCTTTGCTGGAGTGGCGATCAAGGACATTTGCAGGGCAGCAACGTGGAGCAGTGTACACACCTTCACGAAGCACTACTGCCTGGAATCGGTGGGACGAGCTGACGCTGCTGTTGGTCAAGCAGTCCTCCGGAATCTTTTTCAATGAGAGGTGAGCTTTCCCTACAATCCCTCCATCCTGGTAAGCACATTTGTTTTTAGTAATGGTTGTTTATCATGTACACTGAGATGATTTTGTAAAGCCATGTATTTTCCAAAATGTGCTTGTTGTGATCTACTGCTTGCTATTCTGATACAAAGCATGAGAATCTATGAAAGTTCCAATACTGGGGTAAGAAAACAAGTTACTTACCTGTAACTTTGGTTCCCCAGTATTGGTAACTTTCATAGATTCTCATGCGCCCACCCACCTCCCCTGGGAAAGCTCTGACGGTGTACTGAGGTAGTGGCTGTTGGCACAACGGCTACGAAAATCTGAGGCTCTGAGCTCTCTCAGGAAGGTTCCAGAGGGTGAGGCTGTGCTGATTGGTCCTGGCAAAAGTTTGGGCTCTTTTACACAAAGAGGGTGATATACTACAAAATGAGATGAGGCCTAGGCCTATTTTTCTCTTTTGTTTCTATGGTTATACATATGTATATATATATATATTTTTTTTTTTGTTACCGAGGCTCCCATTCCGACGACGGGGAATGATACAAAGCATGAGAATCTATGAAAGTTACCAATACTGGGGAACCAAAGTTACAGGTAAGTAACTTGTTTTCTTATCCTCAAATGCGCAGGTCCTGCATGAAGGGTACTATAAGAACTACACTACCTGGCGCCACCAACGTTTGGTACTTATTTAACAGTAGAATCTGAGTAGCTCAGTCGTGCTTATTCTCAGAGACGCTACTTACAAAACCGAGAGACATCTGAAGTGGGTAGGCACAAAACTCCGCCACAGCTGAATAGGCAAAATATCCTAATTATTGGCTGTTGGTTATTCAAGCTTGAAGGTATTATTCCCAAAATTGTGCATAAAACCTTTTCTTAATTTCCTGGAACAGTTAGTCTGTGTTCTATACACAATGAATACTCCAGCCTTAAACCCACTAGAGCAACCACTTCCAGAATCAGAGGAAAATGGCGATGCAATACAAATTGCAGTCAAAGTAAGACAAACTCTGACAGTTAAACTCGTCAAACATGGGTTGCCACCCAGAGGAGGAGTAGTAATATTCGTGATAGAGGCACACAAAGATTTCAAAACAGAGGTATTCTACTCATGGGTTATATTTCCAGCAACAGATGCTGTAACAAAAACTTTTCATTATTGCAGACATGAAAAAGTTCCAGCGGCCTACACTCTGTTTGAGGAGATTCAGATTCCGCTTATCTACCAGGAACATATTTGCTGGTTTAATGGCGCCCTACCCTACCCCACACAAGAACAAGAGCAAGGCTTGGTCCTTTAGGAAGACCAGGAGAAACATGGCCGGTATTAGCGACCTCCTGGACTACCTACAACCTCTACAGCGAAGAAACTATCCTAAACACGCTCACCACTCTGAATCCTTCCAATCATTTCACAGACCCCCTTCCAGCATCCCACTTAAAGACCTTCATGCCACTATTAGTGCCCCTATAGACTAGAATCATAAATTACTCCCTCATGCAAGGAACCATTCCTGACATCCTCAAAGCTGGTCAGGTAACCCCCATCCTTAAGAAAGTATCAGCTGACCCATCAGACCTAAATAACTATCGCCCAATATCCAATACCTCAACCTTGGCCAAACTACTCGCAAAATGTGTCCACATGATGCTTAGTAAGCACATAGACCACTTCAACCTGCTCGACCAATTCCAATCAGGCTTTCGATCAGGGCACAGTACCAAATCAGCCATGACCCACATAATTGATGACGCGTTACAAATACTGGATCAAAACAAAGCATGTTTGCTAATCCTACTTGACATGACAATCTACTTGACCTCCTGAAGCATAGAATGGGGCTATCTGGAACAGTGTTAAACTGATTCACTTCTTCCTCCAAAACAGAACACAAAGATTCAAGATCAACCAATCTTTATCCAACCCCACCCCAGTCAACTTGGGAGTACCCCAGGGCTCTTCCCTCTCCCAGACACTCTTCAATCTGTTTATGGAACCACTCACAGAGCTTCTCAACTTCGAAAATATCCAATATCTCATGTACGCAGATGACACACAACTCTACCTTAATGTCTAATCTCTTGAAGACATCAAGTCCCTTAACTCAATGCTCCAAAAGACACAGACCTGGCTAGCTAAGAACCATTTAAAACTAAACACACTAAAAACAGAATTTCTCCTAATCGCTCCCCCCAACCAAACAACTATCATCCGTGAGTGGATGAAGCACCTAACTGCACTCGACGGTCAACCTCTCATCATTGATTCCGCTAAATCTCTAGGAATAACCCTGGATAATAAGCTAAACATGCAGAAGCACATTAGCGCTGCAACAAAAGGAGCACATTTTCAGATTAACACACTGAGAAAATTGAAACCCTTCATTCCCGCAAATGACTTCAAACAGGCGGTTCAATCTCTAGCATCGCTCTCTGTGGTCTTCCCAAATCAACAACCGCTCCTCTCAAAGCATCAATCAATACAGCCGCCAGACTCGTTACAGGCACCAAAAGAAACTGCCACATTTCCCCTGACCTTCATGCCCTCAACTGGCTACCTTTTGAGGCCAGGATCCAGTTAAAAATCGCCTGTATGACTCATAAGGCACTACATCACTAAACCCAGAGTTGCCTTGCTGAAAAACTGGTATTATCAGGTGGTAACAGGTCTACCAGGAGTTCTAACACCCTTTTACTTAAACCGCAACGTTTCTCCAAGAAAAAAACGTACAATCGTACCTTCTCAGGAATGGCCCCCAGGAAATGGAATGCCTTACCCCCAGAAATGAGACTCAATCCATCTACGGCTTTTTTTAAAAAAGAAGTGAAATCGATTCTCATATCCAAATTCACCTGAACCTATAGTTCTGTGCCTTTCTTTGTATTCTGTATACTGTATTCACATAATTCTCTGTATTTATATGTACATGTCTTCCTTTTTCCTATGTTTGCTATGTAAAGCGCTCTGATACCCGCAAGGGGCTTGTTCGCGCTATACAAAACCGTAAAAAAATAAATAAATATGCACCACATCCTGACATTGACACCTTGCCAGGTGATGAACTGCTTGTTCAACACAAAGAGTTGATAACACTCTACACAAACATGACACACTTCGTTTTGAGGACACTAGCTGTCCAACCAACAGTAATTACACCAAATACAGCTCCTACACAAAGCACAGGTACTAAAATTACTCCACAAGCATTACACGCGGTAATGGGCAAAGTGCCCACAAAACGTGAACAAATTCCTTTCTGGGTAGCTCAGAAAATAACCCAGTTAGAAGCAGAATGCCCAAATACCACGCCATTTGAAAAACACAGAGGGGCCGATTCTGATCTGGGTCGGAAACCAAGCTGACCGACACGGATCGGGAAAGAAATCCGACCTACATGTACTGGCGCCGTACGACCCGTGCAGTACGATGGAAAGCCTGTGAGTTCTGACCGTACGACCGAGCCGGACTGAAAATAGTGATCGGCCGGGAACAAGACTCCGATTCGGACCAACTGACACGTATCCGGAACAGACCCGACCGACACGTATCTGCAACGTACGAGCCGTGCAGTACGATGCCATACGCAAGAAACCCGACCGACTCGCTCAGAGGCCGAGCCGCACATACGACACGCACACAATACAGAGACCTGCAGCAATGGAGTCGAGCGCGACCGACGCGTACGCCACATACACAACACAGCAGAATAACAGCGGGACAGGCTCTGAGAAGCTCGTACGACTCACCATTCGCGTCCGTCACGGTCATAAGAACGACTCCTTCATCTACAACATACACATTGGGGAAAGAAAAAAAAAGACCCAAACAAGCAATGACACACCCAATAAATAAAAAAATAAAAAATCATGGAACAAAGACACACCCACAACTCCACCTATTTAAAGTCCACCAATACCTACCATGATCCTTTGCAACTCCCATAGAGCCAGCAGCAGAGAACCAAACAACACCGCAGTCAGAGACACACTCACAACTCACCCATCACACAACTCTTACACCTTTAGCACCTCTCAAACAGCAGACACACAAACACACACAAACACACACCCACTTCACCTGTAGCCACACACACACACACACACCAATCACCACCACCACCCAGCACCATGCCCCCCAAGAAGAATCCAAAGTTCACATATAGCGAGTTGGAAGTCCTGGTAGATGAAATACTGAAAGTAGAGCCCCATTTGTTTGGTACACTGGTCCAAATGACTCCCATAGCACAGAAGACCAAGATGTGGGAGAGGATCGTAAACAAGGTGAACGCACAAGCACCTTGTCTGCGCACAAAGGATGATTGCCAGAACAGGTGGTATGAGGTGCGCAGGAGGGTCAGGGATCTCCTCAAAAAGGAACACCAGTTGAGTCAACATACCGGCAGTGGCCCTCCTGCCAAACCAGTCTACTTCAGGTCGTGGGAGCAGAAGGTGCAGGCCATCCTACCAGCGGAGAGCTTACATGGATTAGAAGGATTACCAGAGCCTGGTGAGTACTCAAACAAGATTGTAAATTATGTGCGGCTACAGACACACATATCACTGCCTAGGGGACAGACAACCCATGTGCCGTAAGCAAAGCCACAGTAACTGAAAGCAAGTTATCCTTGGTGGAGTATGCCAGTCACAGCAACACAATACCTGCTATCTCATAGCAACATTGAACTGTTTCATGACATGTACAAACGCACCAACAAATAGAGCTAGGCAGTGGCACAAAACAACAACGTACACAGTCAGACAGTCCGCCACTACTGTCACACAACCTCACAGGGAACCTGACACACAGGAAGGGGGGTTAGTCATGTTTGGGAGGTGAGTGTAGCCAAAAGCATTATAGGACTTGTAGTCAAAGACAATGCTCCCCTCCCAAATGGCCCATCCAGAAAATTCTGAACCATGCACACCTCACAGGGAGTGGAAATGGCTGACACTGGGTTCTGCTGTGGGGAGCACAAGGCCCTGATGGGAACTGTTCACAAACAAACAGCAGGATACCACTGACAAGTCATCTTGCCATTGCCATCTCAATGACTCACAGGGAAGCACAGTCAAAATGAAGGAAGGTTGGGTATGCTGGGATGGCGGGTGTAGACAAAGGTATGATGGGAGTCGTAGTCACAGCCAATACTCCCCATTCCCCATGGCCCTGTAGCCTCACACAGAACTACGCACAACTTTCAGGAAGTGGAATTACTCAAGCAAAATGGATGACAATGGGTTTTGCTGTGGGGAGCACAAGGCAACAATGGGGGTTGTGCCCAAACAAACAGGACTCCACTGTCTGACATCCTGATAGTCAACTACCACTTCCTGAAATTGAAACATGTCTCAGGGGGAATTGCTTATCCTCTGGGAGAGAAAGAGACACTGTAATGACGCTGAATACCGTCTAGGCGGCCTCAAATCACACCTTATCAGCCATCATGAACAGCACTTATGGAACCAGTCACTCTCAAAACAAAGACCAGGACAAGAAGGCTGATACATGGATCCGATGTAGGAGTTGCGTGCAAGTCACACCTATGCACCAACCAACCCAAACCCATTCACAGTCACAGCCATTGGAAATTTAAGTGTGCACCCACCGTCTGTGGATGCACTGTCCAAGGGATTTCCCTAGCTTGGATGTGAAGGGGTGCCTTGTAGTTGACAATTCGTGAAATGCAGACATAGAACAGAGCAGTAAACACACACAAACACAGCAGTGACAGGGGACATCTGACAGTGACTACAATGGACCTACCAACATACCACACACTGTAGCATGGTGCCATACACCCAAGGTGCCGTTGTGAGGAGCATTCCACTCAGACATTGTCCTGTGTTGTAGGCATCATCCACACCACACCACACTCACAGTCATGACACTGTGGACACAAGGACCAACCCGGGATGAACTGGAGCAGGCATGCAACTCACAGCTCTAGAAAGAGAACACATACACACACCTGGAAAAGAGAGCCTCAGTGCACAATACATATCACCATGGAGGACAGTGACATGGCAATGTAGGTCAGCAACTACAAAACTCGGCCCCAACACCATCAGCGACAGTGACACCATCACCTGTATGAAATGAGATGTGAACTAGGGACACAAACAACACATAAGAGAATATCAGGAGTATCCAGGCTTACTGGACTGTGATCAGGTTGTGCGCATACACCAATGTGACGAACAATGATGAACAGGAACTGACATCACACATGCCCAAAGTTCTAACCAGATCCTAAGTCGACTTGCAAGGATGCCAGCGTCAAAGCACAAATGTTGACAGGGATGAGACACCGGTGTCAGGCACGTGATGGCACCAGAGTAGCAATGGCCCTGTACAGTCCAGCGTGCAATGCAGTCGCTGGTCAGGAAGGCAGCTAGAATTGATAACTTAAGTGCCCCAGGGTGGCATGTGAATGTGCCACACAAATGTAAATGTCCGTATGTGACAATGTAGGACAATCCTCTATCCAAAAGTGGGCACTATGAGCTGTTTTTTGTGCGAGGTCCAACGTACATGCCCAGGTAGTAGACAAATGCAAAGGGAGGAAAACGGAGTTCAACAATGAGTAGGCATGAAACTTTCCCTGGCTACAGGGGGGCCTAGGTAGCAGTTTGGGTTAACATATTTCCAACAAGACTGGGAACATACCATAATGAACTCTCCCCTAGGATGCCCTTTTCAGTCTGAAACATTTCTACATCTACACAATGCATGGCCCTTACACACCCCGCACCCATATGGCAGGAACAAAAGATCTCCACCAGAGAGCCCCTTAATGAGATACTGTCTGGTATTGCATCGCCGACCCGACGAAGAGCAGGCTCAAATGATGAAGCATGACACCTAGCTTGCTGGGTGTGTGAGGGCCCCAGTTCCAACAGGAGGATCCTCCTCCTTCAGAACCCAACCTACACTTTAGACCCCCCTGAAGGTAGGAAAAGTGTCATGCGTACTCATTGATGAACTCTTTACTCCTCCATTCGCATTGATGTAGGACAATGCAATGTACTGGCACGCAACATGAACTACTGTGACTAACGTAATGGATATGAACCATTGATGTCCATGGATAATTCACTAAAGTTTCTGTTCCAAACACAGGGGCAGCTGGGGACCCATCTTCAGACGAGGAAGAGTCCCAGTCCCAGGCTCTGGTGGACTATGACGTCTCCGGTGGTGAAGCGTCTCTGTCCTCGGTGGACAATGACCGACCTGGCCCCTCCGGAGACAGGCATCATGCAGCACCATCAGGACAGCCACCTGCCCCCCTTGTAACCGCTCCTCCAACGTCTGGACCAACACAGACCACCCCTGCAAACACGGACAGACCAAGGCCATGTGAGGACACCAGCACAGGGTCACAGGGCACCTGTGCATCCAACACCAGCAACAGCAGCCAAGGAGGCCATGTGATACCTGTGCGTGACACAACAGGTGCTGCCCGTGTGGCTAGGGGTGGTTGGAGGGGTGGCAGGCAGAGGACACGCCCTGCTGAGGGGGCAGAACTGCATGATGAGCCTCAACTGGGTCGCATAATCTATGCGTACCAGGAGAGCACCGGAGGGTTCGGCCAGCTCAAGTGGATCCTCAAGGACATGCAACAGCAGCAGGCTGCCCATCATGCCCGCTTGAACTCCCACATGTCTCACGTAGAGACACACATGTCTCGTATGGAGTCCAAGTGGGACACCTTGATAGAACTTACAGCGGTGCACCGGGACATGTTGTTATGCCCCTGCCAGATCAGCACCAACATGACCCAACTCCCCTGTGCACCTTCGACATCTGGTGCCACAACATCTGCCACTGCCACAGGGAGGGAGAAGGAGTCAGGCAGAGAGTCCCCTGCATTGCGGCGGCCTGCACCTGGGGGTCCCCCTGGGAAGAAGAAGAGGGGTCGTCCGTCGAAGGACAGGTGAGATGCAGATGGCCATGCCTATCCCCCAGGAACACAACACCTGTTCAGGACATTGACCTTTGTGTGCAAACCATTCATCTTGTTGAATGACACGCCTCTCTCCCACATGACATGGACGGTCTGAGTCAGAACAATGTATCAAAGGACTGTGGACTTTACTCCGGACATTTCAGCTACCAACACTTCCAACTGTTTTATTTGTGCACTTTGGATTCAAAACCCTATGTACAGCAACCCTAATCGTGAGAACCATCCCCACATATGTGTAAATAAATTCACTAGAACACAAGTTGTGACTCTGTGGTGATTCAGACGTTGTCCTTGGCATTTCTATGATGTTGTGCTAAACTACACTGTGCATGCTAACTTTTTTGTAAAAGATGTCTTTATTAACAAGAAAACACAAAAAGGGAACACAGGCAACAATTCCGCACATCTTCCCTCGCAGGGGGACGCATTTTAGGGGGGGAGGCCAGGGAGCCAATCCAGCAGCTAGTGCAACAACCGTGGCAGACAATCCGCCATACATCTAGTCTGAGGCCCAGACTAGGACCGATATAGCAAGGAAAAAGTCAATGCCAGGGTTATTCGTCCGCCCCGTAACATGCCCCTGAGAAGGCCCTGGTAGCGGCTGGGCCCAGCACTCGAGAAAGCTCCCGCACTCCCCTCCGCTGTCGGCGCCTCGCCCAAACTAAACTCAAAAGAAAAGAGAAAGCCCCCCCGCCCGCGACCACCCCAACCCTCCCAGACCCTCCCACCCTCCCCTCCAGTGGTGGTATCTCTCAATCGTACTCAGGAGCGCCTGTACGCAACAATTATACCTGGAACAGGTGAAGGGCTCGAATCGAGGAGGGACACACCGCTGCCGGCAACCCCCTAGAGAGAAAGCGCACTAGAGGTCCCCAGCGGAAACTGAAATTCTTAAAGGACCCCAGGAAAATATCAGCCATCCGTTCCATGCTCAACAACTTCCACAACCTCGCATGCCACAAAGAAATCGCCGGGGCTTCCTTCTTTTTCCAAGCTGCCGCCAGGGTGATTTTAGCCGCCCCTATGCACAGCCAAAGGATCTTTTTGTCCGCGCGTGTTTGGTGCTCTAGGAGGGGATCCCGGAGGCCCAGCAACACGAAAGCTAGCGAATCTGCGATCGGATAGCCCAGGATCTCTTGCCAATAGGGCCGGATGACCGGGCAATCCCACCAAATATGGCGGAAGTCCCGCAAGAGGCCACAGCCCCTCCAACATCTGTCCGAAGAGGTAGGGAAAATGCGATGCAGTTTGGCGGGGGAGAGGTACCAGTCCATCATAGTCTTGAGGTGTGCCTCACGCAACTCCACTGAGTGATTGTGGCTAGTCAAGTCGCGCCACAGATGGGACCATTCTTCATCCGCGACAGCCCTCCCCAGTACGTCCTCCCAGAAACCCATGTAGCGCGGCCTCGGAGAAAGAACGGTGGCTAAAAGATGGGCATATATAAAGGAGATGGTTCAGCGCATCGTCGAGGCGCGCGAGAGAAAGGCCTCAAAGGGCGTGGGTGGCCTAACTGCCGCCTCACGGACCGGCGGAGACAAAGCCCAGTGTAACAGCTGGGCGTGGCGGAATCGCTCCGTCTGAGGAACCCCATAGTCCCGTCCACAATTGTCAAAGGTGAGCGGGGCGGAGCCATGGAACAAATGCGTGAGGGCGAGACAGCCCCCGCTTCTCCATGCGTCAAATGGGCCCTCTTGCAGCGCGGGCGGGAAGGCTGGATTGAAATGTATGGGAGTAAAGGGTGATGGGAACGTGGTCCAGCGCTCATCCCCAGAAACCGAATCCCAGACCTTAAGGGTGGTGCCAGTAGGCGTGCTGATGTACGCATTCCGGGGCCTGTCCCCCTTAGGTTTCCATACCAGATCCCATATCGTGCGCCCCGCCACACTCCTGTCCATGTGTAGCCAGTGCTTCTCTGAGAGCGGTTGGGTCCATTCCACTAAGACCCGCAACTGCGCAGCTTTATAGTAGAGAAGTAAGTCTGGGAGACCCACCCCACCCTCCCCCCGAGGGCGGCGGAGAGTAGCAAAGGAAAATCTAGCTCGCCCCCCCTGCCATATGAATTGAAGCATTAGAGACTTAACGCGCCGAAAAAAATCAGTGTCCAAGACAATCGGGAGCGCCTGGAAGAGATATAAAAGTTTAGGCAAGAGCGTCATTTTAATCGCATGTATCCTACCCAGCCAGGAGATGAACAGCGGCTTCCAGCGATCCAAGTCAGCCCGTAGCGCAGCCAGAAGAGGGGGAAAGTTGGCCGAATATAATTTCCCCACTGTGGGAGTCAAGTGCACCCCCAGATACAGTAAGGAGGAATGTGTCCAAGGCAGAGGCGAGAGCGGTCGGAGGTGCTCCACCTCATCCGGCGAGAGCGTGAGATTAAGGATGTAGGATTTATCATAATTCACCTTGAAACCCGCCACTGCCTCAAAACGCGACAGGGCCATCTGCACGTGAGGGAGAGAGTGCGCCGGATCCGCAAGTGAGAGCAAAACGTCATCCGCGAACAAGGAGATCCTATGCTGTTCGCCCGTAAAGGGTAGTCCTCGGATGTCCGGGTGTTCCCGTATCGCCAACGCCAGCGGCTCAATACTCAGAGCGAACAATAAGGGAGAGAGTGGACATCCCTGCCTCGTGCCCCGCGAGTGCGGGAAGAAGGGCGAGAGGTAGCCATTAACCGCGACCCGTGAACGGGGCACGTTCTAGTTGGCTCGCAGCATGGTGAGGAATCTGTCCGAGAACCCAAACGCTTCCAAGGTTCGGAAGAGGAACTGCCAATCCACGCGATCAAACGCCTTCTCGGCGTCCAGGCCCAGTAATACTGCCGGAATATGAAAGCGGTTGGCCTTCTCAATGAGGTGAATTACCCTTCGAATGTTGTCGTGGGTTTGTCGCCCCTTAATGAACCCCGATTGATCCGGGTGAATTAGCACCGGCATCAGATCTTGCAGGCGGGTCGCGAGAATGGAAGAGTAGAGCTTGGCGTCGATGTTAAGCAGGGCGATCAGCCTGTACGATGAACAGACAGCGAGGTCCTTACCGGGCTTAGGGATGACTGAGATAACTGCCTCCGCCATAGAGGCCGAGGAAACCCCCGAGTCGGCCATTGCATTAAACAGGCGGACTAAGAAATCACTGATATCAGTGGCAAAGGTTTGATAGAAGAGGGCCGTGAATCCGTCCGCCCCCGGCGCCTTGCGAGGCTTCAGGGCCTTGATGGCTTCTAGCACCTCCTCCGCAGTGATGGGAGCAGAGAGCAGCTCGTTCCAGGCCGCAGAAACCCGCGGGAGCGGGAGAGCACGCAAGTAATCTCCCTGGGCATTGGGGTCCAGGGAGTCCCCCGCGTATAGCGCCGCATAGAACTCGCCGAAGCGTGCAGCCTTGGCCGCATCGCAGTGCTGCAGCTTCCCCGTCGTGTCCCGAATACCCCCGATACAGTCACGTTCACGCTTGCGACGCAGTTGGCAAGTGTTTCCCTACTTTGTTCCCCTGAGCATAGGAGAGATGACGGAGCTTCAGGAGGGTGAACTCCGACCTATTATTGTAGTGAGCCCGTAGCTTGCCCCGAAGAGCAGTGAGTGGTCGCCACGTATGTTTGGAGGGTTGCTCCTTATGCTTACGCTCCAGCACCGCCGGCTCTGCCTCCAGAGCCTCGCGCTCCGCTCTCCTTAATCTATTAAGCGCCGCATTAATAGCCAAGCAGCTACCCCTCACGGAAGCCTTAAAGGCATCCCAGGTAGTGAAGACAGAAGTGTCTTGCACCGGGTTAAGGTCAAAAAAGTCCCGAATCGCCACACGGAGCTCCTTGCAAGAGGAATCGTCTCTCACCAGGGACGCCGGGAAGTACCACTTGCGTGGGACCTCCCCCACCGGCGCCCACTGTAGCCCCAATGCGAACAAGCTATGGTCAGAGACAGAAAGGGGAAAGATCCGGGCCTCACTCTCGGATCCCCTGAGGGACTGGCTGTAAAAAATATGGTAAGCGGGAGTACGATTGGTGGACATGAGAGAAGAAAGTGTAGTCCCGGGAGAGGGGGTGCAAGGAGCGCCACCCATCTAGCAACCCCAACTCCTCAATCCGCCGGCGCAACTCAGCAGAGAACACACCAGTCTCAGCTCTCCGGCAGTGGGAGCAGTCCAAGTCCGGATCCCAAACTAAATTGAAGTCCCCCAGAACGAAGAGCGTCCCCTCCACAAAGTCCTCTATCGTCCGCAGTAAGTGCAAAAGGAATCTATTTTGCCCCACGTTGGGAGCGTACAGCACAAGGAAGGAACAAGTCCTCCCGAGGAGCACCCCCTTAACCAGGAGCCATCTGCCCTCCCTGTCGCTTCGGACTCCCAAGGGCTGAAAGTGGAGAGTCGAGCAGAACAGCAGAGCCACTCCCCTATGTTTAGAAACCGCTGAGGACTTATAAATAAGGGGGAACTGCTAATGCTTCAGCCGAGCCTCATCTCGCCGAGTCAGGTGGGTCTCCTGGAGACCCACCACATCTAGGTGGTGATCCCGGACATATTTCCACATTTTTTGCCGCTTCTGGGTTGAATTCAACCCCTTCACATTCCAAGTGCCTAGGGTAACAGGCATTCTTTACATCTCCCACCTCTCAGCTCTCTTAAGGCAGCTCCAGACCCAGCCCCGCTTCCGTCCTCGGGACCAAACCCGTCCAGAAAGCCCTCCATAGAAACGGACCCACAGTGCCCCCCAGGACCACCGCCCGCCGACCAGCCCAAGCTATCTCTCCGAAGGTGGCCCTCAGTCCACACATGGCCAGCGCAGCATCCCCCTCAACAGCAACCCCCTTCACCCCCACCCCTCCCAGGATCAGAGTCCCCCCTAAAGCAAGCGGCACTCTCACTCCGCCTCTCAAGAGCAACCCCCTCTATCCTCACAGGCCTCCTCTCCAGAGCCCCCATTGAGCACAGCCCACATAGCCGCCCTCGCGCCCACTCCAGGCTACCACCACTGGACCCTCCCCGTCCCACACCCACCCAGTCCCCCCGCCACCCCCACTCCCCATCCCCAAGATCCCCATCCCAAAAAATCAACAAGACCCCAAATTCAACCAACAAAGGAGCCAACTGACTCCACTCAAAGAAAGTAAAAAAAAAAGCAGTGCAACCAAGAGGGCTGGTGTTGAGACCCTCGGAGAACGGGGTCGCAGGCAATGGGTGGTGTCCCAGCCGCTCTCCGGACCGGGGTGTCTTCCCCCAAAGTACATAGTTACCCACGGTACCTGAACAGGAGGAAGGTGTCCCCCCGCCGCCAGCCTGCCTTCCCTCTACAGTCAAGCCGCTGAGGAGCTGTCCCGCGGCGACGACACTGTTACATTCACCACCGAGGCCACAGCTCCATCTCTTTCCTGCTGGCTGGTCGCAGTGTCCGGCCCAGTCTGTGCCGCCGGCCGCCCAACTCTGTGCCAAGATGAAGAGCGCCTTCTGCATCGCGATGGCCGGGGGAGTCCGCAGCATCAGCTAGCCCCAGGAGATCCTTGGCAGCCTGCAGTGAGCGAACCTGGACCAGCCTGTTTTGCCACCTGAAGATGAGGCGGAGGGGATGACCCCATGAGTATGCCACGTTGCGATCGCGCAAAAAGGCCGTCACAGGCCGGAAGTCCCGCCGCTTCTGCATCGTGGAAGCTGCCAGATCCTGGAAGAGTTGGGGACGATGATCTCTGAAGGTCAAGTTAGCAATGGTCCGCGCCTTCCGAAGGATACGTTCCTTGAGTTGGAAGTCATTGACACAGACCAAAATATCTGGAGGGGGGGCCCCCGAGCCCCTCAGTAGACCCACGCTGTGGACCCTGTCCATGCGAACTTCGTGCAAGTCATCGTCACCCAGGACCTGCAAGAAGAGGGCCTCCACATATCCACGGAGATCTCCAGCTTCGCCCTCCCAAGGCACCGCTCGGATCCGTATGTTGTGTCGCCGAGACCGGTTTTCCAGGTCTTCCGCATGGGCCTGGAGATCCAAGTTCTGCTCCGTTAGGCGGAGCACATCCTGCTGGAGCTGATGGACGTCACCAGCCAAACCAAGATCATGCTCCTCCAGCGTCGCCACGCGTTCGCCAATGCCATCCACCTCTCGTCGCACCAGTGGCGTAACGAAACTTGAGGGGGCCCCCCTGCAAAGCATTAGGAGGGGGCCCCGACCCCCACCCCCCCCGGCGGCGCGGCCCATCATCTACCACTTTGCCCTACCACCCACAAATCGGGCATTTTTTATTTGAAACCTCCAACATTTAAATGAAATGCCTCCATATTGTCTTTCTCTAAGTTCTAATGAGAAAGTGGGAAACACTCTTTGCATACAAGCTACGCCATTTGTAACAATACTGTCAAAAGCAGATTTAACTGAGGCAGTAATCAGAACAATGCCAAGGAGCGATCCTATTATCTCAGGAAATGACTATGGCTGAAGAACAAAGAACAACTATGAAGGGTCTCAAATAGAATTGACAATACCGTGAAACTTTGAAAGACCAACCTAAACATGAAATTCCATAAAAACTCAAGTGACAATATACATGAGAAGTACACAAGCAATAACTCAGTATACTGCGAAAGTCAAGAGAAGTAGACTGGTGAATTATCTGCATGCCACACACTAGCGACTGTCAAGGGGTGTGAATGATAATAACGTGTACTGAGGAAGCAATTTCAATCATAATGACTTTATTAGTAAGCACTGCAAAACAGGCAGGCACACAATGCTGAGGAAGAAAACTGATTGGATGCTTCAGAACATTGATGCAGATGTTTGTTTGCTTTGATTTATCATTTCTGTAGTGTAAACAATGCTAAATACAAGATTTAAGGTAGACGTATTACAGACAAGTGCAAGCAACACCATAAATAACACTGCATGTAGAATAAAAACAAACCCTATCAGCAAGTACCTAATGACAATCTATATACAAACTGTAGTTGGTAAAGCAAAAGAAAAAGTGCAAATACTTTCAAAGTGCACAATAAAGCAATCACCAGTCCAGCAATATACAAAAATCAAGCATGTTTTGTAAAACAATCCAACTTTCTTCTTGCATCAAGGTGAAAATATGTTCAAAGTGCATGGTAAAAACAAGTCTAGCAATATGCAAAAATGAAGCGAGGTTAGTTAAACAATTCCCTGTTTGGTGTGTGCATAAAGGCACACATATTTCAAAGTGACTGATAACTACAGCACCATCCAACAATCAAACCAGTTTAAACTAACAATTCCCTTTTTGAATGCTCAAATATTTCAAAGTGACTAGCAAAACAGTAACAAGTACAGCAGATAGCAGCATATATAAATTAAACCTATTTAGTCAGACTAATTCCCCTTTTGTTTGTGCATGAAGTCATAAGTATTTCAAAGTGCCTGGTAAAGTAATAACAATTTAGCAGCATAAATATCAAACCCGTCCAGTCAAACAATGCCCCTTTTATTTGTGCATAAAGGTGCAAATATTTCAACGTGAGTGATAAAAACAATAAGTTTAGGAGCATAAACATTAAACCAGTTTCGACAAAGTATGCCCCTTTAGTTTGTGCATAAAGGCACAAATATTTAAGTGGCCCACAAAACAATAACAAGCTCAGCAGCAAAATAAACAAAGCTGTTTACTCAAATAATGCCCTTTTGTCTGTGCAAAAGAAAGTGTCAAGGGGGTGTATATTTGTCAGGTTAAACTGAATGCATTTCTTCTTGCCTCTATAAACGTATGTTCAGAATATTGAGGTAGCCTATATATAAGCAAACAATATTTAAAGTATGATATACTGGCAGAATACCATATTACTTACTGCTTCCTCATGGAACTCAAACCAGATATATTTAGAAAATCAGACTTGAAGTAGGAACCGTACTTGCAGGAGCCTGATGAAATGTATTGCAGAGTTTGAAGGCTGGTAAAGCAGAAAACAATACTTAAAGAGTGAACACAAGGCCGAAGACTGCTTACACCAGGAAGAGTGACTGGCAAATTAGACTGGTGGCTGAAGGCTACTACTGCTTGGTTCACTGAATTGGAGAGATGTACTTGACTGAAAGAATGTTTGCCTCTTTGCCTTTCTTCGTGCAAACTCTTCTGTTAAAGCTTTCACATTTATTTTTTTTGCTCGATCACTCTCAATGCTTAAGGTTGCAAGCCCCGACAGCCTTTCCTGCGTCATTGTGCTTCGGAGATAGTTTTTGATTAATTTTAACTTTGAAAAGGACCTTTCTGCACTGGCTACAGTAACTGGAATTGTTAGAAAAAGTGTCAGTGCTGTTGCAACATCCAAAACACTGGGCAGAATTGCATGGTTTCTCAAAAATAAAAGGTCAGCCAGATCCTTTATTGTGCCACCTGAGATAAGTTGTATTTGTTCTTTCAACACTGCTTTGAAAGCGATGAGTTGTTGTGGAAACTCTAGGGACAAGTCTTTTTCGTAATGAGCTGCCAGGGTCATGGCTGCTTCAAACAACTCCTCCTCACTAGCTCTGAGCATTTCTGAGGGCATCATGAAATTAAAGCATTGGATTATGGTGTTCATACCCGCAAATCGAGTTTGTATCTGATTTACAACAATATCTATGTTAGCATAAAACACAGACACCTTAAAATTGTCTTCAGGATTGCACAGTCTTTGGTCTTCACAGAGTTCATCGAAGTGCTTTTTTTTGCGTCGTGGTCGTTTTTGTGTAAAATGCAATTGAATTCCCCATGCGGCTGCAAGTGAAGACGCTGAGCTTTTAACATCTTCAAACTGTTCTCTGAAACTGGCAAACGTATTCGCTGCGCTACTTAACATATTTGATGCTTGTAAAAGGTCCAGATCTGTAGACTGAAGCAGTTTGGACACAATATTTATTGTCTCCAGCACTTTGGACTGGATTACAACCATTACCACAAACTCAAAAGTCTCCATGCACTTCCTAAGACCCTGAGCTTCTGCGCGCTCCTCAACCTTTTTAGACTGCAGTAAAATGGTAGTGAGTGCTTTCATGATGTCCATAAACCGATAGCGTACAGCATGGAGAGCATCATGCCTGGATGCCCAACGTGTTGGACAGAGTCTCTTCAGTGTTGGCTTTGAATGAGTTGTGCTCTCTTTTGTAATGGTAAGAAGTTCCCACCGTTTGATGCTTTGGCTGAAAAATAAATATAATTTCTGTATAATGTCATAAAATTCTGCAATTTCAGGAATGTGCATGCAGGCATCATTCAACACTAAATTTAGATTATGAGCAGCACAGTGTACATAGACTGCATTGGGTTCTTTCTGTCGTATTCTGGTTTGCACTCCACTATATATACCACTCATTGTGCTGGCACCATCATATCCCTGACCTCTACATTTATTAAGGACTAGGCCTTTGTCCTCTATAAGGTTTACAAGTTCTGTTGCTATCCCCTCAGCACTTTGGTCTGTAATTTTATAGAAACCAACAAAGCTTTCATTAATTTTGATTTCAGTTGGAATTTCATCAGTATTAAGGCACAGTGTTACATATCGGATAACCAGGCTTAATTGGTCTTCTTTTTTAATGTCTTGTGTTGTGTCCATTATAACAGAGTAAAATGGTGCTTTTTTTATTTCACTTACTATCTCACTTTGCACTTTATTCGAAAGCATTTCAATCAGCTCATTTTGAATAGCAGGACTCAAGTATTTAACTCTACTCTCTGTTGTAATCAAATGGTTTAAAACAGGATCATATTTGGCCAAAAGTTCAATGACTGCCAGAAAGTTCCCACCATCTTTTTCTTTCAGTTTTTCTCTATGTCCTCTGAAAGGTAAATTGCAAGTTGACAACAGAAGTGTAACATCGATGATCCTACTCAGAATTTGTGTCCAATAGTTCACCTGCTCTTTGTAGTCTGATTCTAGTTGTGTATCAATCGTCTCGTCTTGCCTCCATCTTCCATGTACAGCACAAGCAGCTAAATGTGAGCACGTCATTTCATGTTCTTTAATTTTTCGAGACATGCCTTGCCAATCTTTTATACCATTAGCCCATGCTTGCTGATAGGATGAAAGTTTTCTATCTCCAAAAAGCCAACAAGGTTCACAGTATGCACTGTCCATTTTTAAAGAGTAGCACAACCACAGTCTTGGAGTCTTATCTCCAGTCCTATTTTCCTTGTAATAGTACTTTGTGGAAAAGCACCTATTTTTATTATCTCGTGGGAAGGGTCCTCTAGGCTTGCATGGGCCACTTCTAATGACAAACCTTCGTAACTCTGCATCATGCCAAGGTTTGTCTAAAAAGTTCCCTCTATCACTCTGGTACAAATCCTGGCAAAACTGGGTATTGCTTGATTCTAGTTCTTCTAAATGTAATTCCACATCCTTACTCATAATGTCTTGAGTTTCTTCTTCAATGTTTGGCAATACTTCAGACACAAGTAGCACATGTGTAGGTTCTTCACTTTCTTTAGCTACTGGTAGCAGCAGTGATCCATCTGGTGCACTTACAATTTCAGCACTTCCTTCACTTGTTTGTAATATTAGACTCAGAGATACATCTGCTGATGGTGTATTCTCAGTTTCTGAGCTTCCTTCAGTCACTGGTAGCAGTGTCGGCCTAGCTGCTGTACCTGCAATTTCTCTGACTCCTGTAATAGATGGAGGCACTGCTGACACAGCTGTTTTACTTTCTCTGTTTCCTACAGTAGTTGTTGTTACCTGCATTACTGGTGCTTCAATGCTAAAAGGTACATCTGTGGTTTGATCACAGCTCTGTAATGTTTTGTCATGTGGTGGGACCAATTGGGAATGTGGCAATGCTGCTTTGTCTCCTGTTGATGATGCAGCTGCATCGCCTTCCGCTAATGATGCATGAGATGATGATGCGCCATGATCACCTGGACACCTAAACATAGAGTCAATTTTCATAAATTTGCCTTTAAACTGCTCTTGTTTTGATTTAATTTGCCGCTTTTGAGCACCGCTTAAATACTTTCTTGGCTGTTTGCTCATTTCTTTGATTAAAATGTAATTGTAGAAAGTCAATGTAGTAGTAGAGAGCACGAATATGAAGGCAGCAGTACGAATATTTTGTGTACACCACAAAGATTGTAATTGTGGGTTTTGTTCCTCCAATTCTGCCTAAAAGGAAGGAAAATACAAAGCATTATTATTAAACACTACGGTAGCTTAACCATACCAACTATTGATGTAGAGAGTTGGAGTAAGGGATACTTGAAGGCAGGCACTGGAGGAATGGATGCAAGAAGGTGATTACTCAAGGGAGAGATACAAGAGAGGAGAGGAGAGGAGTTTGCCTAACGGCTAGGGTGGTCGACCTCAAAAATCGGTTTGTGTCTCGGCAATGACGCTGAACATCCTGTGATTCTGGGCAAATCGCTTAATGTCCCCGTGCCTAACAAAAATGAATGTGTCCTCATGTAACGCAACTGGTGCTATGTAAAGCGCTCTGATCCCCAATACCTTTGGGACAAGTTTGTGCTATATAAAACTCCGTAAAAAAAACAGAACAAAAACCAAGAAGGAAATAGCAGAAGGGATGGGATTGAGGAGGTAATCACTCAACAGTTGGATGAGGATGGTGAGAGCGAAGAATGCAGGAGTTGAAGGCAGATGCAAGAAGGCATGAACTGAATGGACGGCTGCAAGGAGGCAGGAGCTAAAGGACAGAGCCAAGAAGACAGGGGATGGAGCAGTCTTGAATGCATTGTATTGTTATATTTATAGAGGGCTTACTACCCCCATGGGGAGCACTGAAGCGCTTGCCTACATGAGTAGCAAGCTACTATATGCGTAGGGTGTGTGGTTGGAAGGGCTCTGTATTTGTTTTGAATTTGATGCTATGTTAGAAGTGTTCCCAGTCCATGTTGTGCATGGGGACCACTGACTGGGCTGCCTGCAGCTTATTGTGCAATAGGATGCAGGGCTTAGCGATGGCTTAAGAGATGAGAGATATGCACACTATTTTGTTTCTCATCAATGTAGGTCCCTTTATGATGTATATTTTGTTCATAATCCCACCTTGGTGATTACTCCACGGAGTCGTCCATTCTGAAAATACTATGCCTAGTGTTTAAAGTTAATGGTCCTGAGTAGCCATAGATTAAAGAGTACACGGTGAGTGATGCAACAGTGTGAGAGTAGGGTAATAGGAGTGACTGCAGGGTGAGTGAGGTGACCATATGCAATTGCAGATTTGGACGAAAGAATGCATTGTTAGTAATGGGCTTATTTGAGTGAGATTATAGATTGAGCAGTGAGGGGGACAGGTGAGTGAAGTGTGACATGAGTGCAGGGTGAGTAGTGTGCTTGTGTGACTGCAGGGTGAGGTACAGGGTTAACAGCGCAAGTGCATTGCGAGTGCAGAGTAATGACTGAGTGCAGGGTGAGCGGGTGAATGGTGTGAGTGCATGGTGGCCAGTGTGAGTGCATTGTGATTACTGTGAGTGCAGGTGAGCGTAAAAATGAAGGGCGAAAATGAGGAGTGAGTTGTCTGAATGCAGGGTTCATTCCTGGACACTTGAAGTAACTCAGCATGTTATTGACGGCAGCGTAAGGTTTCAGGTACAAGTTAAACTATTGTTATTCTGGCACTGATAGGGATCGAGGGTGAAGGAAATAATGTGCTGATCCTGCAACAAACTTCCAGTCTACTCCTATGGTTAGGGTTGCCTGTTCATTATTTTGATGCCCCACACAGGACAAAAATAAGCAGTCACCTAAAGCTGTATTTTCAGCACTTATCTGGACATACTTCGAACAGCAAATATAAAATAGAAAACACTTTTAATTGTGTTCTAGGGCTGCCTGAATGATCCATGACTGCTAATTAACGGGACCAAATACAGAAAAGTCCATTTCAAATGAATACATACATTTTTATCGATAACCCTATTTACTGTCAAGACGAGGTCTTTGAGTGTCTTTAAACAACACATGGCTGGCATTTTTCTTTGGGAACCCTACTTTATATTCCTTTTCATGAAAAGCATTTCCACACTTCTACAGCACTAAATGCAAGTTTCAAATGTAAGGAATAGGCAGAGTGGGGGCCCTCTTTTTTTGGTCACAGCATGCCTAGGCTTTCGGCTGTCATCCTGCCTCAGGCCCATGGTTTGTGCTGCTTGCATTCTCTAGTTATGCCTTGCCTATGCTGTCCTATTCCCACCTACCTACACTTGTCGGGGGCTATCCTGGTTGTACAGATACTGCATCTTTCATGTTCGTCCACGCCATTACCCTATATATGTCCCAGAAATCAACATGTCTATTCTCTCTCTCTCTCTTCCCCCTCTCTCTCTCACCCCTCCTCTCTCTCTCCCCATCTCTCTCTCTCTCTCGCCACCCCCCTCTCTCTCTGCTTTCATGGTATCACCTTGCCTGTGTTACCCCATCTTACTCTGGATTCCTCGCTGGCCTGAATGTCTGCATGCAGAGGCCCCCTGTTCTCACCACATTAAATGCCCCAATTCATCAAGAGCTGGCCTGTCAGACTTATGCAGAATGTGTATAGGAAGGGAAAGTGGCCAAACTCTTGCTGAAATCTCGGGAGCCTGAAGGAACAGACACAAATGCCAGAGTCCATCAAGCACGCCCTAGCAGCAGCAAACTGGGCTCGGAATTTTACACGCTGCCCTGAGTGACTGTAAATACACGTCTACCTCCATTTCTGAGCGCTCTGTGACGTGAACTGAGGCGGCTGTTCAGGCTGGAACAAGAGGATTCAATGCCAGGCAGGACAACAGTTGAAACAACAACAAAAAAATCACTCTCAAAAAGTGTTTTTTTCCATGTAATGTCCCTTTGATGGGAAGAGGAGGTTTCTAAGGTGGGAGTATGAGGCAAGTGACACTACTCAGGCTCCCTCTGTGCGAGCCTTCAGGCAGAATCCCTCTTCATTACTACCTCCACCTGACCCCTGATTCTGCAGCACGCTCCCTTACAGGCTTGATTATCCACTTTTCTACCACCCCTCTCCATTGCACCTTATCTCACAGCTGACCTTGGGCCCCAGCCCAATATCAGCCATCATCCAGTTCCACTTTCATTATTCCCAGTAGAAAACAATAATAAAATCATCTTCAAACTTAAAAAATTGAATACAGCAGTGAATGTAATTAGCACGCACTTTAAAGTATGCTCCAAAGTTGTCCTAATCACCTGACTGTTAATTAAATAAAGGAAAACAGAAAGGCCATGACAGGGCCGGCTTTAGTGCTCTTTTTTGGCTCACCACCAATGACCTCTTTATCTGTAGATAACTTAACTACCACCCTCCAACATTGCCCTTCATCTCTCTGTAGCCCCTCCCCCTCATGGCCTCCTCCTCGGCTTCCCTCACTGCCACCTTCCACCAGCACGCAGCACTCCTCATCTCTCCATAGCTCCCCCCACCCACCCCATGACCTCCTTCTTGGATTCCCTCACTGCAACCCTCCTCTAGTGCCCTCATCTCTCTGTAGTTTCCCCATGCCCCATGACATCCTCCTCTGCTTTCCTCACTGTCACCCTCCACCAGTGCCCCTCATCTCTCCGTTGCCCCTCTCTCATATCCATTTCATTTGTTGTATAGCGCTACTCATATCAGTGTAGGGTGTCACAGTGCTTTACATAACAGCACACATTATACAGAGACAACAAATCAGTCTACGGGGAATGTTTTATAAGCCAATGAGGATTACAGGGTGTAGGAATCACATGTCATCCATACTGATGCCTGGTGGGCAATATATTTTACGAGGGTTTGGTCTGGAGAAGCACAAACACAAACTAAAGAGTACTCCAGTGGTTGGGGGTTGGCTTTACTGATAAAAATGTATAACTGCCCAAACAAACTCCTTTTAGTAACATTAAAATGATGAAAGACTGGAGAAGTTCTAACTATATCACAACACAAAAAAGCGAAGTTTGTATGCAGCTCTTTGATGACAGTTCATTGGTCACTGTCCTATGTTAGGATTGTAACTTCTGAACTGCTGTAACACGAGGATCTCTGTGACAAACGCAGTAACCCACTGAGCTATTCTCATAAAATTCAGTTTATCGGCATTTAAAAACTACCAACAGACACATGGTTGCTCTGCAGCAGGATAGTAAATCTCAAGTTATCTGAATTTGTTTTATTGTTGTTGTGCATCGTTGGCAGATTCACTGCGAGGGGCAAGGCTCATGTTTGGGTGGGCGGCGGGGCCAGGCTCATTTTGGGTGAGCCTGGCCCACCCGGCCCACCCTCTAGAACCAGGCCTGCTGTATGCACGGCCGGCTTTAGCACTGGTGGCACCCTGTGCAAAATGTTTGTTGGCGCCCCCCCCCCCAATGACCGCCGCTGCTAAAGATTCCCTCACAACCACCCTTTAACAGTGCTCCTCAAGTCTCCAACACCAGTCTCTCAGATTCATTTAGTTTTATAGCGCCACTCATACCAGTGTGAATTATCAGAGCACTTTACATTTTACGCACATTTAACAGAGACAATCACACATATCAATCAGTGTATAGGAAATGTTAAATAAGATAGAGGATTACAAGATGTGGGAGTCAAATGTCATCCATGCTGGTAGGTAGTATAGCTTAGGAGTCCTTGGTCTGGAAAAGCACAAATTCAGAATTTAAAAACATAGCACTAATTGTTAGGGTTTCTCTTTAATAATAATAATTCATTTCTACCCAACTGAACCCATTTTGCAAGATTAGGTTAAGGAAAGACAGGGCAAAAAAACATGTAGGTCTAATATACACACCTTGCAGTTTGCTACACCTCTTTAAAGACAGTTAATAGCTCATTGTTCCATTTTAGGATTTTAACTTGTAAACTGCAAGTATCAAGAAGATCTCTCTGACAAAAGCAGTAACCCATTGACCTATTGACATTATATGCACTTCGTGATCTGCATTGCAGACGTTCTTAGCAGCAGGAATATTAACCTGCTGAGCTACCTTAGGAGGAGTCGAACTTCCTCTAGACAAAACTCCTCTTGCTCTCTCTTCTCCAGGAAGAGCATTAATCACCGTAGTTATCCTGAAATTTGTAATGAGGTCTGAAAAATACTGGAGGCACGGAACGGCGAAGCCATAATATATTTGCAAACAGGGCGCCCCCACCCCAAGTCAACGCCCGGTGCGGTGGCACCGATCGCACTGCCCTAGAGCCGGCCCTGGCTGTACGACCTTCAATTAAGCATGATTGACAGATTGAGCATAGAAGGAAAGCGCATCCTAGCACAAATGTATAACTAACATTACATAAAGTGAAACAGAATAAATCTGCAGTGGAGTGGCAGGGCCCCATGCCCCCCTGCCACTCCACTGCAGATTTATTCTGTTTCACTTTCTGTTGTTAATGTAGGGGACTTGACATCATCTAAAGAATGCTCGATATTTAAAAGCAACAAATTAATCAATGATATGGAGCCAATAGCTGTTTTTTCCAGTCCGCTGCCTGTCGCGTCTCTGCCAAGATCGTGGTACTTTAGTTTAGACATGCGTTAGTGCGTGGGAATTGGGAAATGAATATTACACGGGAAGGGCAAGTGGGAAAATTCCTCCGGCCCAGTGGTCACAGCCGAGCAAGACAGTCGCGTGCAACCATCAGAATGTGCCAGCCTTTACCACCGAGCTAGGAGACTGGCAAGAAACTAAGATCCGCATTGCCATAGCGCCGAGGCTCCTCTCTGGGCCTCAGTGCACTGACCATATAGGCCCCCAGGGCCCCGCCCTGCTGCTCTGAGTTTGCTGACTTCGACGGGGTCGGGGCCGGCCCATCTCGTTAGTTCAGACAGTTCAGGGCACTTTCTGAGGCCCCTCTGCTCTGTGCACGGTCTGTGGAAGGCTCTGGGCTCCCACCAGCACACGGTCTCTCTACCTGCAGCGCAGGCCCCTCTACCTGCAGCGCACAATCCCTCAGTCTGCAGCGCCGGCCAGGCCCCTCTGCTTGCAGCGCACGGCCCCTCTGCCTGCAGCGCAGGCCCCTCTGCGTATTACTTTTAAAGATCACCATCACCGCGGCCCTGTAACGCGTGACCGGACCTGCTGTCCAGGTCCGGTAGGTTCCTGCCTTCTCGCTGTATTCCTGTAAGGAATCACATACTAATGTGTGCCCCTTATGGGCACCGTTCTAGGGAGGGTTCTGTTTTCTCGTTCTTAAATTCCACCTCTCCGTCTCTCTATATCTGAAGGGCCCGGCCCGCAGCCCATGGAGTGTGTGGCCCTTCACAACTAGCGCCGTATATAGGGCCGCGCTCTCTCTCTTTTTTTATCCCTCCCTCCTCCCTCTTTATTTCTCACCTCCTTAGGCCTGGCTGGCCTGCAGTGCAGCTTCAGAGGAGGCGAGCGGCGGGGCGGGCAGCAGAAGACACAGGGCGACTTCACTAGTTCACTTGGCGTTGGCGTCGGCGAGAGAGTCCAGTGTCTAGCCACCAGGCAGGGCAGGGGGGGCTAGTAGTACTGCTCTGCTCGCCTATTGTCTTTCTATAAATTAATTCCTCTAGGTGACCTGTCCTACAGTCCTGGCAGGGGAGTGGCACCTCGAGTCGGCGGCCGCACCTAAAGTCACGCGCACTTTAAAATTACAATGCGCATGACAAAGGCACAAGCCCCGCACCCACCCGGAAAATCGCGGAACCGCGCACGGCGCAGGCGCAGACGTAACAACAACTTCTGCGCGCCGCCAGTGAGTCTGCCAGCCCAGAGAGTGAGGGGTCGGGGGCCCCTGGAGCGTGGGGGCAGGGCCACGAGGAGGCTGACCGTGCGTGCCATGCTCTCAGTTTTGCCCGTCTCCGAGAGTGAGGGGGCCCCTGAATGGAGCGTGTGACTGGTGGGGGCCCCGAGGAGGCAGACCGTGCGCGCAGCGAGCGCGCAGTTTTGAGCACCAAGTCCAAGCACCATATAACTTATTCTAACCAATATTTTCACATTCCCAAAGACGGTGACCCAGTGACAGTGAGGGGGCCCCTGGAGCGTGGGGGCCCCCCCGCACCGCGGGGGCTGCGGGGGCCTGTGTTACGCCCCTGCGTCGCACATCCCCAAGGTCCGCGGCAATCTGGGAGCGGAGATTCGAGATGTCTTCCTTGATGGCTGAAAATAGTTCCAGCATGAAGGCCTTGGTGGCCGGCGCATCATCGTCCTTCTGCCGGGGGGAAGCACTGGTACCCGGGGGCGTCGTTGGCATCGCACCCCTCGGGGGCCCCTCCTTGCCCGATTTGTCCTTACGGGGCCTAGTCGACATCGCGATCTGCAGCCCCCACCTCGCTCGCTCCAGTCGCCTCACGATGGGCATGCATGCTAACTTTTACGTCTTTGGGAACACCCACATGTGAGTTAGGGTAATGTGCCACATATGTGGAAGGCACACCACTAGGTCAACTCAACACATACTCACCACACCCACATAACTCATCGCATACACAAATGTAGACTGGAAATGCAGTGGATTGCACATGCATCACCAACATCCAGAGTCAGCATTAACCAGTACACAGGTGCAGTAAGACAATGCCCCACAGAAGTGTGGGCACAGACAACACACATCAGGAGGTGCATCACACTTTATTGCACAATTGCAACATGTTCCATACAGTACACATGAAAAGGTAATCCCAGTTGGCAGTGGACACACAGTCACCAAGTGGCAAACCAGTGAAGTCCAGGGGTGTGTGCCACATCATGTTTCGGGACAATGACAACCCAACACTGGCAGTGGAGTCTAGGTATCCGGTTCCAGAGTACACCATGTAACAGCCACAGTACCCTGTGAAGGACAGACACAAGACACAATTAGTAGCACAGATTGAGCACATAACACAACAAACCACATGCCACAAAAGACATCAACACAACCTAGTACTCATGTCACTACTGGTGGGGGGTACAGAGTGCATGTATGGGCCTATCACTGCAGGTATCCATACAAGTACCACACACACATTCAAGCAGCGACAGCGCACCACACATACAAGACATGCACACACAACACATCACCATATACTCACATTCAGGAGAAGAAGTTGTTGATGAGTTGTGAGCGGACATCCTCTGCACCCCCATCATTGTTGTCACTGACTTCGTGGCCCAGGCCAGGATCCTCTACAGGTGGCGGATGTTGGTCGTCGTCATCCTGTATTAGAGGCAACTCCTTTTGCACAGCATAGTTGTGTAGCATGCAGGCGACAAGGATGATCCTGCAGACCTTTGCAGGGGCATACGGGAGGGCACCTCCTGTTCGGTCCAAGCAGCGAAAACGGCTCTTCAGGAGTCCAAATGTCCGCTCACTCACCCTCCTGGTATGGCCATGTGCCGCATTGTAGCGCATCTCAGCTGGAGTCACAGGGTCCCTCAGGGGTGTGAGCAACCATGGCATGTTGGGGTATCCAGAGTCATGTGAACAACATTGCCAGACACACAATGATGAAAAATCAGTACACACCAACAAGCCAGGCACGTTGATTCTGCATCTGTGACATCAGCCGAGTGATGCGACTAGTCCTCATCACATATGCATCGTGTGCAGACCCAGGGAAACGTGCACACACATGGGAGATGGTCATGTCTGCCAAACAAACCACAAGAGCATTGATGGAGTGGAAGTGCTTGCGGTTCCTGTATGGCAGCTCTTGTGCCTGTGGTGGGACCAAAGCCACATGTGTGTCATCAATGGATCCAATGACGTTTGGCATACCCCCCAGGGCATAGAAGTCCCCCTTGATGTCCGCAAGTTGTTGTGGTTTTGGGAAATGGATGTATGTGTCCAGGAAATGCAGCATGGCCTCCAAAAAATCATGCAGCACCCTGCTGAACATTGTCTGCGACATCCCACCAGCACTAGCCACAGTGTACTGGAAGGTACTGGTTGCAAAAAAGTGAAGGGCTGCCATCACCTTCACCTTGGTGGTCAGTGCTGTCGAGTATGGCCGTCCAGGTAGCAGATGTGGGCCCAACTGCCCTGCCAAGTCCTCAATAATTGCCCTGGTGAATCGGTACTTCCATATGAACTCACGTTCCACCATTGTTTCCAAGTCAGGTAATAGCCTATGGACAGCTGGTGCACTGCGGTACAAAGATAAACAAAAAAACATTGTCACCACCTCCAGCCATGTCTCAGTGGCCAATGAACACATTACAATGGCAAACTACACATCACACAATGACCGTAGGTGTGTTCCATTGAGTATGGACACACATGTAACTGGCATGGGCATCACTGCATATTGCAGCCATAAATGTACACATGACAAGTCCCCAGGTGTTTTGTGACCTATATGTGGGGCCTGTCACAGTACATCTGCACTGCTGCCACGTGCCACACAAACACCACAGTGACTAGTGAGGACAGATGTCTCCCCCACATCACAACTTCGTAAATGACACATGGTGTGACGTATATGTGACATGCCACACAACATGCATGACTCACACAGGCTGAGCCCCCTGTTGTCTCTGCAAAACATAATAAGAAACGGTTGGGCACCAGAGGGTCGGAGGGAGCAAGTTTAGAGACCGCACAGGATTGATTCCCCCATAGAAGTACATATAACACAACAGAAATCCTGGGGTCTAAAGGTAAAGGAAAATAGGTGGTATGTGGGGTGAGGAGAGAAAGCCTAATGTACGTAGTGAAAATGGAGGAGGCTCCAAAACCAAGGTCATGTAATCACCGAGGGTAGAACCCCATCACATGGGATTTTCATCCCAAAGAAAATCTCAAAATCTCCCAGGGCAGGCAGCGCCCTTATGTGAGATGTGAGTCCTTTGTGCTATGATTGATATGCACCAAACAATGAAATAAATCAAAAATGAGCCTAAAGTGAGTGGGGATTGCAGTGCTAGTAGTAGTGAAAAAAGTAGGTGTATTAAAACTAGTGACGGGACGGCCAGAGGACTTCTGTTAGACAATGCCGTCCCGATGTAAGATTAAAAAGAAGTGGGGGCAACACTAATCTAGTCTGATCAATGAAGCAACGTGAAAGAATGTGGTCGACATGTTTCAGCCATAACGCCTGACTAGGCTAGGCTTTCATCAGGACCTAGAAGCTACTGCAGGGAAAAAAACGTGACAAAGGATATGGTATGCACCCTCAACTTGATTGTAGAGTGCAAGTCTCTTCAGCGAAACATACAGCACCTAAATAACAGATAAAGAGGAGACAGTGTGGAAATAAAACCGATATGCTCAGTCATGATAAATAGGAAAAATGTATAAATATAGACTTGAAGCATGGTCCAACTCACCCGATCAAACTGGGTGGTAAGAGGACCTCCACCTGGCAACCGCTCAGGAAGGAACACCGCTCTGGAATGGAAATGTAAGGACTGGTGAAGGGGCTTACACAAATAGAGCAAGTGTCAAAGAGGTGGGAAAGACAGCTGAAAACTAGGGAGAACTGCCCGGGGCAGAGTCTGCACACAAAATGAGCTCGGTGAGATCATTGTGACAATTAAAACATGGCTGCAAAAGGGCAGATAGTCAGAGTGATCACGGATAATGCAGATCCGTACAGAGGCAGACCAAGATTGAGGCGAGGAGATACCATGCTAAAAGATAAGCGCCTTAGAATGAACGCAAACACCGGCAGCGTAGAAGCCTACCTGTCCGTCGGGGAACCAGGCTGGAATGAGCCTGCAGCCGGAGGTCCCGTGTGATTGGACGGAGGCGGAAGAAATGAAAAAACTGCCGGTGGAAGGGGCCAATGGCGTGGCAGGTATAGTACACAAGCTGGAGTGGGAGCCAATACAAAACGCTGTCACACGCATCTGGCTGTTGATGGAAATGACAGGGCAGGAATGACGCTGTCAAAATATCGCTGACTCGATGCACCTGGGGAGTCAGGGAGATGACGCGGTGCGCTTGAGGAATGCGGAAGCCGCCGTCAGATATAGAATGACGGCTCTCAAGGCACGTGTTGCTCTGAAAGGTGCGAGTCATCTTGGTGAATACGGGCGGAAGTCAAGAACACCAAAAAAAAAAAAAAAATGCTTGTGTGTAATGTCCCAGGGAGGCCACGGGCTGTAGGGCAGACGGTTATGGAACAAAAATCACGGCCAAAGGTGTAAACGCCAGTGGATGCGGGGGGAAGAAGAAAGCAAGGATATGATGTGGGCTGGATCACGAGTGTCCCCCTCAGAAGTTTGAAACAAGGTCAAAAGGACAGGCTAAGTGCGTTTATAACGATAGCCAAGGGATATCGTCATTAAGTCCCCGAACATGTGTTTGTAGTTTATACACCCACCTCTGCTCTCGTTTAAAAAGGAAAGCGGAGCTGTCTGTAAGGTGTGGTGGTATGTGGGGTTTGTCAATGACGGTCCAATGTAAGTCATCAGGGGCATGTTTAACCTCCAAAAAGTGGTTAGTAAGTTTGGTGGAGGTGCGGCCACACCGTATCGTGCTCTTGTGTTCCAGAATACGAGTTTTAATACGGCGGGTGGTCATGCCGATGTATCTCAACTCGCAAGGGCAGGTGATCAAATAGATCAGATGGGAGCTGTTGCAGTTCGTATGGCTCCTCAAAATCCAGGGTCGGCCAGTGCCAATGTCAATCTCCTTGGTCACAGAGGTAAGGCTGCATGCAGCACAAGAACCACAAGGGTAATGGCCCACAACTGGAGGGAGTCCCCACAAGGTAGGTTGGGTGCATCTCTGATTAATGCGTGGGCGGGTATGTACCAATTGGTCCCTGATATTGCTGCTGCGTTTAAACGCAAAAAGGGGTTGGGGTAGCCCAACCTCACCTATATTAAGAATCTTCCAATTGGAAAGAATGATTTTCTTGAGTTTATTGGAAAATTGGCAATAGGTGTGGACACACGTGAGTCTGTTTTCGGATGCTTTAGGAGTCTTGGGTTCTAACAGAGCCTCTCGGTTGTTGTTAGCAGCTCGTTTAGAAGCCCTCCGAATGAGATGTTTAGGGTAGTTTCTAGCCAGCAATTGCTTAGAGAGATTGTTGGCGTGTTCCTTGTATTTATCGCTAGAGGAACAATTCCGTTTAAGGCGCAGGAATTGGCCGAAGGGCAGATTGTCACGCAGAGCTCGTGGGTGAAAGCTGTCATACTTTAAAAGAGCGTTCACCGCCATGGGCTTTCTGTATAGCTCTGTGCCCAAATACCCTTCCGATGGGGTGATGAGGATGTCGAGAAAGGGTAAGTGAGTCTTGGAGTACTCGCAAGTGAATTTCAAAAAGGGGTCACAGTTGTTGAGCCAGTCTTTGAAGGCCAAGAGGGAGGACAGGGATCCCTGCCACAGCACAAACACATCATCTATGTACCTCTTCCAAATCGTGATGTGATCCCTATATGGGTTGGTAGTATTGAGGACATGTTGTTCTTCAAAAACATGAACGTACAGGTTCGCCAGGCTGGGAGCAAAAATGCTCCCCATTGATGTACCTGATACTTGCAAGAATAGCTGGTCCTCGAATTGGAAGAAGTTCTCTTTCATTGCAAGTCTGGCACAGGACATGATGAAAGAGACTGGAGTAATGGAGTCAGGAGGATCTGCAAGCAGGAGAGATTCAATGACAGATAAAGTTTCATCCTGCGGGATACAAGTGTATAGCGACTCCACATCAAATGATACAAGAAAGTCAGTAGTGCAATCAAAGGACAAATCCGTAAGGAGGATGAGAATATCCTTGGTGTCCTTGAGGTAGGTGGGCATCTTCGACACTAAGGGACGAAGGAAATGGTCAGTAAAAGCCGACAGGGGTTCCAGTAAGGACCCCAGCCCTGAGATGATAGGGCGGCCAGGGGGAGGGTGCACCTTCTTGTGTACCTTGGGTAAAATGTAGAAGTACGGTATAGTGGCAGTGGAATTAACCAGGTATTGTGCTTCATTAGAAGTGATCCAGCCGTTGGCACTGGCTTCATTGACTAAGATCCGGATCGTCTGAAGTAGACGTGTGGTGGGATCTTCGGCAAGGGGTTGATAAAAATTGGTGTTACCCAACTGTCTTAAACATTCAGAACGGTAGGCAGTGGTGTCCATCAAGACAGTGGCGCCACCCTTGTCTGCTGGTTTGATAATTATGGTATCATCAGAAGTGAGGGAGTTTAATGCCAGGCGTTCTGACTTGGTGAGGTTCTGATATTGGCGGTTAGTGGAGCCGCTGAAGGAAGATACTTGAGAGGTCACTGCTTTCTCGAAGGTGAGAACCTGTGGAGGAATTTGGCTAGGCAAAGGATTAAAAGAGGATTTAATTCGTAAGCCTGTGTTCAAGTCATGATCGCTCGGTGAGCTGAGGGATTCTGCTCTGAAGAAAAAATTCAAACGAATTTTCCTAAAGAATTGGGCAAGTTCCTGGTGGATGGAGAACATGTCTCCTTTGAAGGACGGAACAAAGCCAAGACCTTTATTAAGAAGAGAGTTCTCGTCAGCTGTGAGGATTCTACTAGATAAATTAATAACTAGGTCGCGCTCGTGCTCGGAGCGGCTGGAGTGTTCCTCGAGTTCAGTGGTAGATTCCCTTGTTGTTGGTCCTGCCATTGGACTTGGTTCCGTCTCCTTCCCCTGGATCGTCCTCGGCCAAACCCTAAAAAAGGCTGGTTAGAGTACATTTGTGGAGGCGGGGGATAGGGACAAGGTTGTCCAAAAGGAGGGGGTTGTCCAAATGGTGGAAACGGAGGGTAGTTGTAACCAGCATGCGGCCACCATTGGGAAGGGTGCATGTGGTTAGGTGTACCCCTCTGGTTTCTCCTGTTTGCACCGCCTCTCCTTTTATTCCCTCTTTGTGAGGATTCTTCGCCTGAGGCAGTGTCTGATCCACTGGACCAATCATCACTGCCCGATGTGGAGTAGTTAGACCCATACTTGCGGCCCTGTCGGTTGAATTGAGGTGGAGCGTAGTCAGCACTTGTATATGGGTATACTTTCTCCATTGAGAAGCGGGCCAGATCTTTTTTGAATTTAGTAATCTTGGTCATCAGAACAGTATCTTTGAACTCTTTATTATGTTTACTGGACTCTTCTTGTTGTTTCTTAAACAGCGCACCAGTAAGTGTCACTTTTATTTGAGATTCCAAAGCCTGTATCTCAATCAACACAGCGTCAGCAACACGTTTGGCCGTGTTTATGATGAGGATGAGCCAGTCTCTGGTACATTTCCACGCTATGAGGGACCAATCATTGAGGAAGATTTTATCGTCCAAGAACAATCTGGGAGCGTTTGTCACAATTAGTCCCGTCGGGGCACAGTTGGCTCTCAAGTATTCAGTCATGATGGCCCCATGAATGTAAATACGAGAGTGTGATTTCTTAAGGGTGAGGACCCTAGTCCAATCGACCTCTGCACTGATAGGGGGACTTTGGAAGGTGTCCATGATACTAGGTGTATCAAGGATAGCTTGAGCTATTGTGTCATCAAACGTTAAACCAAGGCGTTCTGCCATGATTGTGAGAATGACTAAGTGAAGAGCAGACAAAGTCGAGGGAGTCTCAGCCAGGGAGTCAGAAGAAAGAACCCACGGCAGGTTAAGAAAACTGTGTGTGCAAACTGTGCACATCGGGTGAAAAAATCACCCAGCAAAAATTCATATAGTTTTTGCAAGACAGTTAAAGGCACAAAATAATGTGCTCAACATAGACCCACAGCCAGAAAGCTGTACATGAAACCTAATAAGAAACGGTTGGGCACCAGAGGGTCGGAGGGAGCAAGTTTAGAGACCGCACAGGATTGATTCCCCCATAGAAGTACATATAACACAACAGAAATCCTGGGGTCTAAAGGTAAAGGAAAATAGGTGGTATGTGGGGTGAGGAGAGAAAGCCTAATGTACGTAGTGAAAATGGAGGAGGCTCCAAAACCAAGGTCATGTAATCACCGAGGGTAGAACCCCATCACATGGGATTTTCATCCCAAAGAAAATCTCAAAATCTCCCAGGGCAGGCAGCGCCCTTATGTGAGATGTGAGTCCTTTGTGCTATGATTGATATGCACCAAACAATGAAATAAATCAAAAATGAGCCTAAAGTGAGTGGGGACGGCATTGTCTAACAGAAGTCCTCTGGCCGTCCCGTCACTAGTTTTAATACACCTACTTTTTTCACTACTACTAGCACTGCAATCCCCACTCACTTTAGGCTCATTTTTGATTTATTTCATTGTTTGGTGCATATCAATCATAGCACAAAGGACTCACATCTCACATAAGGGCGCTGCCTGCCCTGGGAGATTTTGAGATTTTCTTTGGGATGAAAATCCCATGTGATGGGGTTCTACCCTCGGTGATTACATGACCTTGGTTTTGGAGCCTCCTCCATTTTCACTACGTACATTAGGCTTTCTCTCCTCACCCCACATACCACCTATTTTCCTTTACCTTTAGACCCCAGGATTTCTGTTGTGTTATATGTACTTCTATGGGGGAATCAATCCTGTGCGGTCTCTAAACTTGCTCCCTCCGACCCTCTGGTGCCCAACCGTTTCTTATTAGGTTTCATGTACAGCTTTCTGGCTGTGGGTCTATGTTGAGCACATTATTTTGTGCCTTTAACTGTCTTGCAAAAACTATATGAATTTTTGCTGGGTGATTTTTTCACCCGATGTGCACAGTTTGCACACACAGTTTTCTTAACCTGCCGTGGGTTCTTTCTTCTGACTCCCTGGTTGAGACTCCCTCGACTTTGTCTGCTCTTCACTTAGTCATTCTCACAATCATGGCAGAACGCCTTGGTTTAACGTTTGATGACACAATAGCTCAAGCTATCCTTGATACACCTAGTATCATGGACACCTTCCAAAGTCCCCCTATCAGTGCAGAGGTCGATTGGACTAGGGTCCTCACCCTTAAGAAATCACACTCTCGTATTTACATTCATGGGGCCATCATGACTGAATACTTGAGAGCCAACTGTGCCCCGACGGGACTAATTGTGACAAACGCTCCCAGATTGTTCTTGGACGATAAAATCTTCCTCAATGATTGGTCCCTCATAGCGTGGAAATGTACCAGAGACTGGCTCATCCTCATCATAAACACGGCCAAACGTGTTGCTGACGCTGTGTTGATTGAGATACAGGCTTTGGAATCTCAAATAAAAGTGACACTTACTGGTGCGCTGTTTAAGAAACAACAAGAAGAGTCCAGTAAACATAATAAAGAGTTCAAAGATACTGTTCTGATGACCAAGATTACTAAATTCAAAAAAGATCTGGCCCGCTTCTCAATGGAGAAAGTATACCCATATACAAGTGCTGACTACGCTCCACCTCAATTCAACCGACAGGGCCGCAAGTATGGGTCTAACTACTCCACATCGGGCAGTGATGATTGGTCCAGTGGATCAGACACTGCCTCAGGCGAAGAATCCTCACAAAGAGGGAATAAAAGGAGAGGCGGTGCAAACAGGAGAAACCAGAGGGGTACACCTAACCACATGCACCCTTCCCAATGGTGGCCGCATGCTGGTTACAACTACCCTCCGTTTCCACCATTTGGACAACCCCCTCCTTTTGGACAACCTTGTCCCTATCCCCCGCCTCCACAAATGTACTCTAACCAGCCTTTTTTAGGGTTTGGCCGAGGACGATCCAGGGGAAGGAGACAGAACCAAGTCCAATGGCAGGACCAACAACAAGGGAATCTACCACTGAACTCGAGGAACACTCCAGCCGCTCCGAGCACGAGCGCGACCTAGTTATTAATTTATCTAGTAGAATCCTCACAGCTGACGAGAACTCTCTTCTTAATAAAGGTCTTGGCTTTGTTCCGTCCTTCAAAGGAGACATGTTCTCCATCCACCAGGAACTTGCCCAATTCTTTAGGAAAATTCGTTTGAATTTTTTCTTCAGAGCAGAATCCCTCAGCTCACCGAGCGATCATGACTTGAACACAGGCTTACGAATTAAATCCTCTTTTAATCCTTTGCCTAGCCAAATTCCTCCACAGGTTCTCACCTTCGAGAAAGCAGTGACCTCTCAAGTATCTTCCTTCAGCGGCTCCACTAACCGCCAATATCAGAACCTCACCAAGTCAGAACGCCTGGCATTAAACTCCCTCACTTCTGATGATACCATAATTATCAAACCAGCAGACAAGGGTGGCGCCACTGTCTTGATGGACACCACTGCCTACCGTTCTGAATGTTTAAGACAGTTGGGTAACACCAATTTCTATCAACCCCTTGCCGAAGATCCCACCACACGTCTACTTCAGACGATCCGGATCTTAGTCAATGAAGCCAGTGCCAACGGCTGGATCACTTCTAATGAAGCACAATACCTGGTTAATTCCACTGCCACTATACCGTACTTCTACATTTTACCCAAGGTACACAAGAAGGTGCACCCTCCCCCTGGCCGCCCTATCATCTCAGGGCTGGGGTCCTTACTGGAACCCCTGTCGGCTTTTACTGACCATTTCCTTCGTCCCTTAGTGTCGAAGATGCCCACCTACCTCAAGGACACCAAGGATATTCTCATCCTCCTTACGGATTTGTCCTTTGATTGCACTACTGACTTTCTTGTATCATTTGATGTGGAGTCGCTATACACTTGTATCCCGCAGGATGAAACTTTATCTGTCATTGAATCTCTCCTGCTTGCAGATCCTCCTGACTCCATTACTCCAGTCTCTTTCATCATGTCCTGTGCCAGACTTGCAATGAAAGAGAACTTCTTCCAATTCGAGGACCAGCTATTCTTGCAAGTATCAGGTACATCAATGGGGAGCATTTTTGCTCCCAGCCTGGCGAACCTGTACGTTCATGTTTTTGAAGAACAACATGTCCTCAATACTACCAACCCATATAGGGATCACATCACGATTTGGAAGAGGTACATAGATGATGTGTTTGTGCTGTGGCAGGGATCCCTGTCCTCCCTCTTGGCCTTCAAAGACTGGCTCAACAACTGTGACCCCTTTTTGAAATTCACTTGCGAGTACTCCAAGACTCACTTACCCTTTCTCGACATCCTCATCACCCCATCGGAAGGGTATTTGGGCACAGAGCTATACAGAAAGCCCATGGCGGTGAACGCTCTTTTAAAGTATGACAGCTTTCACCCACGAGCTCTGCGTGACAATCTGCCCTTCGGCCAATTCCTGCGCCTTAAACGGAATTGTTCCTCTAGCGATAAATACAAGGAACACGCCAACAATCTCTCTAAGCAATTGCTGGCTAGAAACTACCCTAAACATCTCATTCGGAGGGCTTCTAAACGAGCTGCTAACAACAACCGAGAGGCTCTGTTAGAACCCAAGACTCCTAAAGCATCCGAAAACAGACTCACGTGTGTCCACACCTATTGCCAATTTTCCAATAAACTCAAGAAAATCATTCTTTCCAATTGGAAGATTCTTAATATAGGTGAGGTTGGGCTACCCCAACCCCTTTTTGCGTTTAAACGCAGCAGCAATATCAGGGACCAATTGGTACATACCCGCCCACGCATTAATCAGAGATGCACCCAACCTACCTTGTGGGGACTCCCTCCAGTTGTGGGCCATTACCCTTGTGGTTCTTGTGCTGCATGCAGCCTTACCTCTGTGACCAAGGAGATTGACATTGGCACTGGCCGACCCTGGATTTTGAGGAGCCATACGAACTGCAACAGCTCCCATCTGATCTATTTGATCACCTGCCCTTGCGAGTTGAGATACATCGGCATGACCACCCGCCGTATTAAAACTCGTATTCTGGAACACAAGAGCACGATACGGTGTGGCCGCACCTCCACCAAACTTACTAACCACTTTTTGGAGGTTAAACATGCCCCTGATGACTTACATTGGACCGTCATTGACAAACCCCACATACCACCACACCTTACAGACAGCTCCGCTTTCCTTTTTAAACGAGAGCAGAGGTGGGTGTATAAACTACAAACACATGTTCGGGGACTTAATGACGATATCCCTTGGCTATCGTTATAAACGCACTTAGCCTGTCCTTTTGACCTTGTTTCAAACTTCTGAGGGGGACACTCGTGATCCAGCCCACATCATATCCTTGCTTTCTTCTTCCCCCCGCATCCACTGGCGTTTACACCTTTGGCCGTGATTTTTGTTCCATAACCGTCTGCCCTACAGCCCGTGGCCTCCCTGGGACATTACACACAAGCATTTTTTTTTTTTGGTGTTCTTGACTTCCGCCCGTATTCACCAAGATGACTCGCACCTTTCAGAGCAACACGTGCCTTGAGAGCCGTCATTCTATATCTGACGGCGGCTTCCGCATTCCTCAAGCGCACCGCGTCATCTCCCTGACTCCCCAGGTGCATCGAGTCAGCGATATTTTGACAGCGTCATTCCTGCCCTGTCATTTCCATCAACAGCCAGATGCGTGTGACAGCGTTTTGTATTGGCTCCCACTCCAGCTTGTGTACTATACCTGCCACGCCATTGGCCCCTTCCACCGGCAGTTTTTTCATTTCTTCCGCCTCCGTCCAATCACACGGGACCTCCGGCTGCAGGCTCATTCCAGCCTGGTTCCCCGACGGACAGGTAGGCTTCTACGCTGCCGGTGTTTGCGTTCATTCTAAGGCGCTTATCTTTTAGCATGGTATCTCCTCGCCTCAATCTTGGTCTGCCTCTGTACGGATCTGCATTATCCGTGATCACTCTGACTATCTGCCCTTTTGCAGCCATGTTTTAATTGTCACAATGATCTCACCAAGCTCATTTTGTGTGCAGACTCTGCCCCGGGCAGTTCTCCCTAGTTTTCAGCTGTCTTTCCCACCTCTTTGACACTTGCTCTATTTGTGTAAGCCCCTTCACCAGTCCTTACATTTCCATTCCAGAGCGGTGTTCCTTCCTGAGCGGTTGCCAGGTGGAGGTCCTCTTACCACCCAGTTTGATCGGGTGAGTTGGACCATGCTTCAAGTCTATATTTATACATTTTTCCTATTTATCATGACTGAGCATATCGGTTTTATTTCCACACTGTCTCCTCTTTATCTGTTATTTAGGTGCTGTATGTTTCGCTGAAGAGACTTGCACTCTACAATCAAGTTGAGGGTGCATACCATATCCTTTGTCACGTTTTTTTCCCTGCAGTAGCTTCTAGGTCCTGATGAAAGCCTAGCCTAGTCAGGCGTTATGGCTGAAACATGTCGACCACATTCTTTCACGTTGCTTCATTGATCAGACTAGATTAGTGTTGCCCCCACTTCTTTTTAATCTTACATCGGGACGGCATTGTCTAACAGAAGTCCTCTGGCCGTCCCGTCACTAGTTTTAATACACCTACTTTTTTCACTACTACTAGCACTGCAATCCCCACTCACTTTAGGCTCATTTTTGATTTATTTCATTGTTTGGTGCATATCAATCATAGCACAAAGGACTCACATCTCACATAAGGGCGCTGCCTGCCCTGGGAGATTTTGAGATTTTCTTTGGGATGAAAATCCCATGTGATGGGGTTCTACCCTCGGTGATTACATGACCTTGGTTTTGGAGCCTCCTCCATTTTCACTACGTACATTAGGCTTTCTCTCCTCACCCCACATACCACCTATTTTCCTTTACCTTTAGACCCCAGGATTTCTGTTGTGTTATATGTCTCTGCAAAACATACATGGGTGTCTGTGTCACACAGACATCAATAATGTGCATACACAACACAATGTGATGTGGGCACTGTCTACTTGTGCACATGGGATATCTGACAACTCAAACAACATGCACACTGTTTCAGGATTTACATCATAGTGGGGGCACGGGGTCAGCCTGTGATGAACATACCATCACACTGAAGTGTCCCGGGCATTGTGACATGTCACACACACTTACTGACAGGGACTGTGGTCAGGGCCAATGGTCAGTACCGCCCTGTCACACATCACAGTGGCTATGTCCCCACCAGACAAATGAATGTCCCCCTAAAGAGATGCCCAGACTGGGGGTTTATGCCACTAAGTAACACACCCACAACCAGATCTTCACCCACATACACACACGTGATGCATTATGAAATGCCTCAGGGGATACAGTGGCACAGGCTGTGGTGTTGTAGGTGTGCATCTGACTCCCTGGCAAGTCTATGGTGTAGGCACACATCATGCAGTGAGAACAAAAGTGTCAGGTGTGGTTAACTTTGGATCAGACGTGTCGTACAGACAATTTCCGAGCCGTACGCACGGACGGACATTTATCACAGTGGTGACACACGCGTGTGACGCGTCGTGCAAGAATGGACCGAGCCGTACGCACGGACCGGACATTTATCACAATGGTGACAGATGCGTGTGACGCGTCGTGCAAGAATGGACCGAGCCGTACGCACGGACCGGACATTTATCACAATGGAGACGGATGCGTGTTGACTTTCAAAATCCGCATCGTACAGTTCTTTACCGACCTATGCGCACTGATTGGCTATAGATTGTCATGGAGACCGACGCGGATTCAAAACTTGTACGAGTCGTGTGCTGGAAATTTAGTTGGATTCCTACAACAATGTTGCAAATTATAGGGGGTCATGTAGCTGGAAATTTGAACGACGCTGAAGACGTGTACGAGTCGTGCAATTCCATGGATTGGCCAGATTCATAGGATGCAACCTTGTTGGACCTATCACTTTGTACACATGGGACAGTAATGCCACTGCAGCACAGATATAAGTCTGGCTGGCCCCCAGAGAGCTCACTTGCCTGCAATACATGCTACTGAACCACATCTGTGCAACCACTGCTGCTGTCTCTGCATCCACTGGCTTCAAGAATGGCACGTACTGTGGAGAGAGCCCCAGCTTTCACAGAGGAGGAGTACCAGGCCCTGCTGGGCGGCCTCCTTCCACAGTACGGCAAGCTGTATGGGAAACCAGGGGAGCAGGTGAGTGTGCAGTCCACTGCCTTCCTAATTGTGCTTGGGGTCTGACTGACAGCATTTTCAGTGTGTACACCAGTGGCTGGCTAGCTCACTGAGTACTGTTTGCAACACAAATGCCGTACTTTCATGTACTGAACAGGTATAGTGCAGTGACAGGTGTATCTTTACAGGGTTCTGCTTCACAGACAATGTCCAGAAGCAGTGAGTGCTGGACCCCTGTCCCTTACCATACTTGCACTCCCTGTGTACCTGATTTGCCTTTGAAATGACTACATGTATCTCTGACTGTGTTCTGCACGTATATGTTGCCTGTGTGCTAATGTCCTTTTCACTTTGGCACCCCCACAGGTTGCTGCCCACCAGAAACATTAGATCTGGCTGACCATCGCCCGGGCAGTGAGATCCATGTTGGTCTACAAGCGCCGGATCCACAACTGCCAGAAGAGGTGGCAGGACCTTCGAGGCTGGACCGGGAGGATCGCTCGTGTCCAGCTGAAGCTGTCGCCTCCTCGCAGGCGGGGCGGACACCTGACCCTGACCCCCCACATGCTCCGTATTTTGGCGGTGGTCTTCCCGGACCTGGATGGGAAGGTGAAGGCCAGACAGCAGCAAGGAGGGGGTAAGTCCATTACTGCACTATGAACGGAGTCTGACATGTTGTGTGCCCTCCTCTGGCCTGGATAAACTACCACAGTACATCAGTTCCATAGTCCAGGACCCATGCCCCCAATTGTGACATGCCCCCTTCTCTTCTGTTACCCAGGTGTGGCGTTACAGTCTTGAAAACGTGTCACTTGGGTACTGTGTCCTTGCATTTTGCAGATCATGAGGTGGGGGTCAGCATTTCTGTCAGGGAGTTTATTTTTGGCTTCATGGTTGGGAAAATTGCTGACACATTGCCTGAGTTCTGACATGTGACTGCGTGTACCTTTGAGATGTGTTAAAAATGCTGATCTGACTCACCATATGTGGCTGGGGTATTTGGCACACAACCATACTGCGGGTGGGACCAATGTCGGGGCCTCAGGAGTATGTATGTCCAGTGTGTCACACATGCTTAGCCACCGGCCTAATGTCCAGGGCTACACCCTCTTACACATGCAGCAGGACAGTCATGCCTAGTCCAGGCCATACAACAGTCTGCACTCCCAATCCCGTGTATCTGCTGCCACATTGCGCCCGGTGACGAGTACCCTCAGGTGTCTGCCTCTGTGTAATTGTGCTGTAGCTTTTTTGCCAGGACTACTGGGGTGTGAATTGTTTAGGGATCAGGCTGCCATCTGAGATGTGACAATGAGAGACAATACCTCTGTGACATATAGGAGTGTGATCACTTGACTGTGCACAATGGTGTATGCAACTGTAAAGTTCAGGCAGCTGAGTTACATCCACAGCAGACTGTTAGATGCTCAGGTAGAGGGAGCTCTGTCTCATGTCTCCCATGTGTCCAATAGGTCTGACGTGGGCACATGAGAGTACAGATGATGGGGTTTGTGGGGGATGGACATGTGTACTTGTCAGCTACAGAGTTTGCGTTCCCCATGACCTAGGATGCAGACTGTTGTTGTCAGGATGCCCTGTCCCTGTGACTGGAGACAGTGATGTATGATGTTGCAGGCATGCCTGTGCCATGGTATCACACTTCCTAAGGGTGATCCTGCAGGGGAGTGGCACACCATTGTGGCATTGACTATCAGGACATGAGGGCATCACAGTGCGTGTATGCATCAGAAGCATTTGCAATGGTACTCTGGCCATCCCTTCATCCAGACAACTGTACAGAGTCAGTGGCAAGAGATGTGATGTGTGCATGGTGACATACTACAACGTGTTATCAAGCATGTCCAACAACTGTGTAGGTGGTGCATGTGTCCGCAGTGGGGTATTAGGATCAAACATGCACCAGAGTCCAGGAAGGATGTGAGTGCCATGGTTGACTATCAGACTGACAATTGCCTGATCTGTGTAAGCATTTTCAGCAATGTTCAACTGCTGATGCCAGGGCTTGTCCTGTGATGTGCTGTACTCACTGTGGTGTGTGTTGGCAGTGCAGGTGACTAATGTTGGTCTGTTTCTCCTATTCCTATGCAGATGCATCCATGGCCACAGGAGGGTACAGCTCCTCAGACCAGGGGGAGCCGCAGAGCCCAACTGGGTCGGCATTGGAGGAGTCAGAGGGACCCTGTGGCACGGAGGGTGAGGGGAGCCAGACCGAGGCGTCCTCAGCAGCCACCACCTCAGCTGAGGACCAAACCAGCTCGGAGGATGACTCCCTTGTGGAGGTGGGTGACAGCACCCACGATACAACACCTATTGAGGTTGTCCCTGCCACCACCATCACCGCCCTACCCTCGGCTCCCACACCAGTTGTCGGTGGAGGCTCCCGTGTTCAGGAGCATGTCTCCTTCATGCCAGGCACCGCACCCCCTGCCCCTGTGTCCCCTGCTGCCCTGAGTGAGAAGTCTGTGAACCGACTTAGACATATCCATGTAGGGCAGACAGCCATGCTGAGTGTGCTCCATGCACACACCAAGCTGTTGACACAGCTGGTGTCGTTCATGGAGGGCATGTCATCAAGCATGTCTTCCCTACAGAGGACCACTCAGTCCATGACCTCCTCCCTGACGGCAGCAGTGTCCCTCCTCCAGCAGTCCCTCACCTATCCTCCCCCTGCCCCATCCACACTTCCTAGCACCCTACCTATCCGAAGCACACACACACCTGGCACATCACACAGACCAACGGACAGAAGCAGCACACAGACACCCAAATCACAGTCTAAACATGCACGCAAGCAAGCTCAGGGGACTGATTCCACACACACAGGGGATGGGTTGCAAACACACAGCCAGTCAACCAGTGGCACTCCGCAGTCCTCAGAAACCTCTCCCTCCAAAAACCCTTCCCCTGCCTCACCTGCAACCCACACTTCACAGAGGCTCTTCCTCTTCGACCTTGACCTCTTCCCCTCCGATCCAGCTGACCCAGCATACAGGGGGAAGAAGAAGCCCACCCACACAGAGGGGAGAGCCCCTCATGCCCGGGCACCCTCCCCCAAGCACAGCCAGGCTGAGCACACCCTCTGCAGGTCCCCCAGAACCCGGAAGAGCAAGACCCCACCACCGTCCCGCTGCACCACCACCCAGTCTCCGTACTCCATCCCCCAGGCCCCCACTCCACAGGTCCCCCCAACACACCCTGCCCCAGGTTCCCCCACACACCGATCCCCAGGATGCTCAAGCCCTCACCCACTACCACTTGCTCTTCCACCACCCCCACCCCACCCCCGCTCTGCCTGTCTGTGCCACTGTTGTGGAGAGCGTGTCCCCACACTCTGTTCAGTCCACCTCACTGGAAGCCCATCCCGCTCCCCTGGAGATAGGCAGTTCAGTGGAGTCCACGGCCACCCCGTCTGATTTGGGCACTGCAGTGGGGTCCCAGTCCACTCCGTCTGACCTGCCCACTGCAGTTGTGCCGGCACTCACCACCCCTGTCTTGTGCCCCCCAGTCGGGCCGGCACCCACCATGTCAGACACCTCCACTGCAGCTGCCAGTGACTCTCCAGCACCCACCACCCCTTCCCTGCCTCCTTCCAGTGAGCCTTGATCCTGTCCCTGCGGTGCCTGGCCTGCCCCCCTGTATACCCCTCCGCATGAGATGTCCCCGGTCAGTAGCTGTGCAGGCAAGCTTAGGGTGACATCTGCCACTCTCACCCTGGCAGGACTTTGGAAATGGACTGGCCATCGGCCTTGATGTTTTTTCTATGGACTCATATTCATTCTCCAATTTGCTGAATAAAGCTCATTTTCTTTTTTTTGTAGTGGTTTTGCCTCAAATGTACATGCTGTTGATGCTGCTTACCATTCCCTTGATGCAGTGATGATGTTTTTAATATCAGGCAAATACATTTTTCTTGTGCAGGACCCCATGTGGTTCATGGGTAATGTGTCCTATCCTGGTGTGTACCAATATCATCATTTGCAGCAATCTGAGGGTGTCCAGATTCCCAACTTTGGCACAGGGATTGTCATCCTTTATTTGCAATTCCGCATCTGTCTTACACCCATGCACATCATTTGGGCTTGCCATTGTTCAACTTGTCTATTTCCCTGACTGTCTGCGCATCTCCACTGAACATGCATGTTTGGGCATCAATGGTGAAGGACTCGTCTGTGTCATCAGCGCTACTTCCTTTCTCCAGTATTAGGGTGTCTTTCATAGATTCACATGCTTGAATATTCCCCGTCGTCGGAGTGGGAGTCCCACGGTAAATAAAATAGCAATATATACATATATATATATATATAGTAAAATATATACATAAGTAATCATATAATTAGTGCATATAGGTGTAAAACACACATAGTGTACCTATAAGAGAGAAACTCCATAGGAATACAATGGAGAGAGACAAAAGACCTTTGTAGTCTATCTCTGTCATTATGTAAGTCCGAACTCCAGCCAATCAGGCGTCAGCCCCTCTCTAGAACCTTCTCCTCAGAGCTTCTCACCTCAGATTTTCTACCGCACGTCGTGTGACAGGGAGTCTCCCTGAGCTCTGCTCAGTTTTTGTCAGTGAGGATGTCTTCTAGTAAGAAATCTTTGTTTAGACCATGTTCTTCATGTGGAAAACTGCGTTTGTTCTCTGAGGACCCACACAGTAAGTGTATTTACTGTTTATATCCTGACCATGAGGTGGCAAAATGTAAGTTTTGTAGAACTTTTTCTACAAAAACTCTAAAGGACAGAGAAGGCCGCCTGCTATTATGGCTACAGAGACTGAAGGACAAGGATAACTCTCCCTCTGATGTGGAAAGTCTCTTTTCTGGTCGTTCTCAACCAGCCTCTAAGCGCAGTAGTGTGCAGGAGTTACCATCTCCTTTCCTGAAGAAAAAGAAGCTGGCTTTGCCTCTGACAACTGCCACCTTTGTGGTTTCACCTACTGCTTTGTCGCCTATGGGACACTGTTCTCAGGCTGCTGAGGCGTCTACTTCCCATTCCTCGGGGAAAACTTTGTCAGCCTCGTCGACGATGCTCCCGACGACGAGATCTGCTGTTTCTACCTCGTCGACGGTGACCCCGACGACGACGTCAGCTGCTTCGTCGTCGACGAGCGTTATGTCGACGTTATCCTCGTCGACGATTACCATCACTTCTTCAAGGGCGGTGACTTCTGTTGTGCCCATTACTTCGACGTCGACGAAGAAGGTAAAGGTTCCGTCGACGAAGACTGTGTCGTCGACGAAGACGTCGTCGAGCTCGTCGACGCCCATTCCGTCGGCGAAGAAAAAGAAGATCCCGACGACGACACTGTCGACGGTGGTTCCGTCGACGAAAGCCTTGTCTACGAAGACCTCGACGACGGCTCCGTCGGCGGCGGCTCCGTCGACGGTGGCTCCGTCGACGGCGGCTCCGTCGACGGCGGCCCCGTCGACGGCGAATCCGACGACGGCGAATCCGACGACGGCAATCTTGTTGCCACAGACGTCGTCGACGATAATTCCGTCGACCATCATTCCTTCGACGACGGCTCCGTCGACGAGTACATCCCCACAGACATTCGTAAGGGTACGAATACGCGGTGTGGCGACTACCCAGAAAACAAGAAGGGAAGGAGTTTCTTGGACACCATTACCTCCTACTGTGGGCTTGGAGAGCCAGGAACATAATATTCCTTTGGGAGTTGCACAGCCTCCCTCACCATTATTCGCTACAGATTCGGATCAGGAATCCGAGGGGTTACCGGAGTCTTTCGGAACGGCACAAAGTCCATCCGACTTGGTTATTAAGTGCCAGGATGTCAGTAGTGAGGATGAGGATCCGGTATATATACACCAGGCCCTTCCGAAGCATAAAACGGCGACTCTTCCTCTGTCGCTCATTACTAATCTCCAACGCATGTTGGACGACTACAACCAACGGTTCCCTCTATCCCCTCAACGTTCAGAGGTTCCGTCAACCCCGGTGATTCCAGCAATTATTCCACCGGTACCTATTGTAAATCCTGCTCCACAGATGCCGCCTGTACCTCCACGACAGGTTCCGGAAAGGGTGTTGCCTCATTATGAGCCTGTAGAGGAAGGCCCTCAGGACCCAGAAGAGGGTGAAATCCCAGATGATGATGGGGATGTAGATGACAATGATGATGATATGGCGGAGTGGGACAATTACCAGGCACAAACACCATCCCCCTCACAGATAGTAACAGGGGATTCACCTCCAGTGGACATAGCCAATTTTCACCAACTGATGGAAAGGGCATCACACCGTTTTAAGTTAACAACGGAGCGCAGGGAGGAAGATTGCTTCCTTTATGATTTCAAGAATCAACCCTACAAACAGACTCATGCTATTCCCATAGTTGAGTTTATTTGGGAAGAAGGCAAGAAATTAATGCAGACACCGAATACCTTGCCAGCTCAGGTGCCTCGATTGGAAAAGAAATATAAGGCACCGATAGGAACCCCAGCATGCCTCACGGGTCAGGCTAAACCTGAGTCGGTCGTTACGCAGGCAGCGCAACGTAAGGCGAAAAATCCGGCATCTTCTATCACCTCGCCTCCGGATCGTGACGGACGTCGGATGGATGCCATAGGGCGTAAATTCTCTTCTATGGCCTCTACGGTGGTTAGAGCAGCTAATGCTTTGGCCATCCTGGGACGATATGACAGACAAGTTTGGGCTGATATCTCGGATGTGGTTCAGGAGTTACCAGAGCCATCTAAAGTGGAGGCAATGAAGTTGCTCCAAGAGGGAGAAGCGGCATCGGCGGAAATAATCGATTGTGCAGTGGACATCGCCTGCATGGGTTTCCGTCAGCTTGCCGGAGCGGCTGTTCTGCGTAGGCAAGGATGGTTAAAATCTACATCCTTTCGTCAGGAGGTTCAGTCTATGATCTTAAACATGGCATATGACGGCGAGTCTTTATTTGGGAGCCACGTCGATGAAGCTCTACAGTCCATAAAGAAAGACACTGAAACAGCTAGATCACTAGGAAACCTTCAATTTCAGCGGAGTAATTTTCGTGGTGCACGCGGACGCGGCACCTCCTCAAGTTTTCGAAGAGACAATAAACAATACAAACCTTACAATCAAGGGTCCAACCGTTACTCTTATGGACAGCAACAGCAAACATCACGGCAGCAAACCTCCAAGTCTTATAGAGGAAAATCCTCATACAGAGGATCCGCATCAAAGAGACAGTGACTCTTACCGGACAGACAAGGTTGGAGGTCGAATCTCTCTGTTCTTTTCCCAATGGTCCTCCATCTCCAAGGACCGTTGGGTTTTGGACATTGTGAAGAAGGGACACGCCTTAGAATTCACCAAATTCCCTCCTCCCACTCCACCCTCCGGACCGCCACCAGCTCACATGAAAGAACTGTTGCATCAAGTCCGACTTTTAAGGCAAAAAGGAGCTATAGAACTGGTACCAGTGTCTCAGAAGGGAAAAGGTTTTTATTCCCGGTTCTTTTTGATCACAAAGAAAAACGGAGAGTGGAGGCCCATCCTCGATCTAAGAGCACTAAACAAATATATAAAGAGCCAATCCTTCCGTATGATGACGCTGGTAGACATCTTGCGCTTACTCTTGCAGGAAGATTTTCTGGCGACTATAGATCTCCAGGATGCCTATTTTCATATCCCTATTTTACGGCGGCATCGAAAGTTCCTGCGTTTTCGAGTGGGTCAACACGATTACCAATTCAAAGTGTTACCATTTGGCCTGCGCTCAGCCCCTCGAGTGTTCACGAAGGTACTGGCTCCAGTAATAGCGTATTTGCGCCTCCAGGGAGTGCAAATATTTCCATACCTGGACGATTTTCTCCTGAAATCTCAGTCAAGCACTCACCTGCGACAACACACTCTTCTGTGCCAGAACGTGTTTCGCTCTTTAGGCCTGTCCGTAAATGTGGAAAAATCCCAACTTCATCCGTACCAACAAAGAGATTTCCTGGGCGCAACTCTGGAGACTGTGTCAGCGAAGGCATTCCTCTCCCAGGAGCGTCTCAAAAAGATGCTGCGACTGGTGGCTCTGATCAGATCAAGAGAGTCAGTTTCTGTGAGACTATTAAAATCATTTCTGGGGATGGCGTCATCATCCATTGCCTTGATCCCTCATTGCCGGCTGAGGACACGTCCTATCCAGGAAGCTCTGGATGCTCAGTGGCGTCAGGTAACGGGATCTTTCCACGACATGATATGTGTCACAGATCAGATAAAGTCAGCACTCGCATGGTGGGCAATTCCAGCCAACTTGACGGAAGGCATGTCCTTTCTGTCGCTGCCACCGGACAGAACACTCACAACAGACGCCTCATTGGAAGGATGGGGCGCTCATTTGGAGGATCTCTCTGTGAAGGGAAGATGGTCCACACATCAAAGATCTTGGCACATCAACAGGTTGGAGCTCATGGCGATTTTTCTGGCTCTAAAATCGTTTCTACCTTTGCTCCAAGGAGAGTCAGTGCTAATACAGACAGACAACACAACCTGTATGCACTATGTCAACAAACAGGGCGGAACAAGATCCCCAAGTCTCTCCAGGCTAGCTCAAAGAATTTGGGACTGGTCTCTCAGTCATCAGATCTTGCTTACGGCAGTCCACCTGCCAGGAGTATCCAATGTCCTAGCGGATTCCCTGAGCAGGTCCTCCTCGTCGACCCACGAGTGGGAGTTACACCAACCCACTCTAGAGAGGATATTCCAACTATGGGGCCGTCCGCAACTCGATCTCTTTGCCACGCCGGAGAACCGGAAATGCCGAAATTACGCAAGCTGGCATCCCCACAAGCAATCACAAGGGAATGCCCTTTTGATAAACTGGTGCAATCTATTTGCGTACGCCTTTCCTCCAATACCCCTCATACCTCGGGTTCTTTGGAAGATGAGGAGACAGCCTTGCCACCTGATCCTAATAGCCCCGCGCTGGCCACGGCAAGCGTGGTTCTCAGAACTGCTCCTCCTGTCCCAATGCCAGCCAATCCTCCTGCAACATCGGACGGATCTGCTTACCATGAGCGAAGGGAGAATTTGTCATCCAAATCCCTCCTCACTGAGCTTATCAGCATGGAACCTGAACACCATGAGTTCGCCCACCTAGACATCCCCCAGGATTGTAGGGATATTTTGGCCCAGGCAAGAGCACCTTCTACAATCAGGACGTACAAGTTTAAATGGAAACGATTCTGCCATTGGTGTGCTGCTAACGGAGTTCATCCGATACATTCCACGCCAGAGCAATTGCTACCATTCTTCTTGCACCTAGCCAGTTCTGGACTGTCGCATGCAACCCTAAGGGTTTTTCTAGCAGCCATTTCCCGTTTCCGGCAAGATGGATCAAGTTCCCTTTGTTCCTCAAGAATAATCCGCCAATTCTTTAAGGGCCTATTCCGGAAATTTCCGCCAGTTCTGCGTCCTCCTCCGTTGTGGCACCTCAACGTTGTGTTGGCACAATTGATGAGACCTCCGTTTGAGCCCATTCACAAGGCCGACCTAAAATATCTCACTTGGAAAGTAGCTCTACTTCTGGCACTAACGTCTTCTCGTCGTGTCAGTGACATCCATGCTTTTACCATCAAACCTCCGTTCCTGCAGTTCAAACCGGATGCTGCAGTGTTACGCACCAATCCATCATTTCTACCCAAGGTGCCTACTGACTTTCACATTAATGAGCCAGTAATATTAAAGACCTTTTTTGCCAATCCTCAGACACCTGCAGAACAAAGATTACATTCTTTGGACGTCAAGCGGTGTCTTAAGTTCTACATCAGTAAGACAGCTTCTTTCAGGAAATCCGATCAACTTTTTATAGCTTATGGACGCTGTCATAAAGGACGTCAGGTTACTAAACCAACGATTGCACGCTGGATCTCGGCAGCTATTGTCTTCTGCCACCAAAGGGCAAATAAACCTCTGCAGTCTCCAGTGAGGGCACACTCCACTAGGGCAGTGTCATCATCTACTGCCTTATTTGCTGGAGTATCTTTGCAACACATCTGCAGAGCAGCTACGTGGTCGACCAGACACACGTTTACTAAGCACTACTGCTTGGCAACTTTAAGCGAGGAGGATGCTGCGGTGGGACAGGCAGTGCTGCGCAATCTTTTTAAGTAAGGTGAGCCTCTTCCTCCCGCCTCCATATTGTTTCCATATATATTATGCATTTACAATGTTACAGTTGTTCAATACTGTTTTTTTTTGCATAAGAAGATTGATTATCTATATATGTTGAATCTATTTGGCATGGAAACAATGGTGATTGTTACTGCTAGCTATTCTATATTCAAGCATGTGAATCTATGAAAGACACCCTAATACTGGAGAAGAACAATTGTTACTTACCTGTAAACAGGTGGTTCTCCAGTATTGGTGTCTTTCATAGATTCACATGCGACCCTCCCTCCTCCCTTCAGAGGCTCTCTTCTCCTCATGCACTTTACAGTCACTCTTGTGCTACGAAAATCTGAGGTGAGAAGCTCTGAGGAGAAGGTTCTAGAGAGGGGCTGACGCCTGATTGGCTGGAGTTCGGACTTACATAATGACAGAGATAGACTACAAAGGTCTTTTGTCTCTCTCCATTGTATTCCTATGGAGTTTCTCTCTTATAGGTACACTATGTGTGTTTTACACCTATATGCACTAATTATATGATTACTTATGTATATATTTTACTATATATATATATATATGTATATATTGCTATTTTATTTACCGTGGGACTCCCACTCCGACGACGGGGAATATTCAAGCATGTGAATCTATGAAAGACACCAATACTGGAGAACCACCTGTTTACAGGTAAGTAACAATTGTTCATACATGGGTGTTGGATCTGTGCAGATGACTTCAGTGACACTGCCGTACCAAGGCTGAGGTGACCAGAGCCTTCAATGTGTGTTAACAGTTGGCTGAGTGACCAAGGGTTCTGCTAACAAGGTAGAGCCCTGCAGAGACAACGTATGGCACAGCTTTCCTTCCACAGGAGTGGAGTCCCCTCATGGCAGTGTGTTCTCCCGTGACATGGCCTGAGCCCATGGTGTGTGTTGTGTGAGCATGCCTGTGTGTGTTCTCTACCCTTTTTCTACACAGCCTGTCATCCCTACAGAAGTTCCTTTTAGTGATGCTTGCTGAGTTGCCCTGTGTTCACCCAACATCTTGGCCCTGGTTTTCCTGGAATGTGTGTACAATGCACCCTACTGATCATTGGTGTGTCATCCATCGGCGTTTGGGTTGTAAGGGCTGTGTATGTGGGCAAATGCTGATGGGAGACAGTCAGGATTCGATTCCCATTGGCACTTTTAGGTTTGCAATATCATGTAGTTTTCCCTATGTGGTATGTTTCAGTGATTGTGACATGTGTATGTGCCTGCTCCCACTGCTCAGGTTCAGAGGTGCAATGTTGTAAGGTGTCAACATGTGTTCTTTGTGGGTCTCATTGGGTTCTGCATTGGCCTAGGACTGTGGCAGGTATCGCAAATGTTCAGGTAGATTGGTCGTCTTGGCATGTACTGCATACTGTGCATTGTGTCAGACATCCACGAGGGCTGTTGACTGTCCATTTTGTGATGAGTTTGTGCATCTTGGATCCCCCCACTAGCCCTGGTATTGTCATGTGGGCATCTGCTGTATCACAAGTCCATGTGGGCTTCGCTGATGCACCGTGTTTCAGATCAGGGTGCGTGGTGTTGGGGATGGGCAATTGGGAGTTTTGACTTGTATAGTCCCCTATCACCATATTGTCGTTGTTTTGCAGGCCATGTCCCGGGATTTGTGTTTGTGTGTGTATGATGGTAGTTTGTGTGTGTGGTCACCTGCCCCAGGTGGCAGAGGTGACTGTGCTGCACAGTATGTGCAACATCTCCCTTGGTCATCACAGTGGGATTGTCATGCAGTCTTGTGCCACCCCAATGTAGGGTCCCTGGGTGTAGTGCTGTGGTGGGTCTGTCTCTTGCTGTTATAGTTGCTGTTCATTGCAGCTTGTGTCAGATATGTCTGTTGGGATCCCTCTCACCTTGCAATGCCTGATTGCCCACTGAGGGGTGTCCAATTCATGGTCTACTTTTGTATGGCACTGTGTCCTCATTGGTGTCATTGTGGTTCAGCCCCCCTCATGTTTTGTGTAGTTGCCTGGGGACACAGAGACCCACACATACACATGTTGTGCCTGATGTCCAGTGTGAGGCTGCCTGTTTGTGTTTGTGCATCTGAACATGTGCATAGTTGTTGCTGTTGTGGGCCATTGGCTGGCTGTTGTGTGTGTGATTTTCCATGCAGTCCCTGGGAGCCATATCTCATCTTTCTGCACATTTATCCGGTTTGACATGTCCCATTGCTGCCATGGTATGTGAGTATGTAACCTGACACCTACAGTCCCCAGACACCTACAGTTCTCTTCCAGGGGATCCTCATCAATAGTCATAAGCACTGAATATTCCCGCCCATGTGCGGGGACCCCGGAAATAATAAAATTATATATGTAAAAAACATACATATATACAGCTCTGTATATGTATAAACATATATCATTTTTTCCAAGCAAATGCAGCTCCCATAAAAGGCTAGGCAATGTAAATATACACATCCAATAACACACATATATCTATATATATGTATAAAGGTATAACAATACACCCAAATCTCTTTTTTTTTTTTTTTTTTTTTAATGAGGTAAACACTCATGAGAAAGCAAAAAATAAAGAGAACAAACTGTGGAAAAACACAGATGTATAACACATTGCCAGCCTGCAGGCTGCATTGCAATACAATACCATAGAGACTAAAAAGCCCTGTACAGGTAAAAACTGGCACCGTGCCTTTAAGGCAGCCCTGACTTCCATATCCCATCATGCCTCAGGGGTGACAGTTAGGTCAGTTGTTCTTTCCGGCTCCTTCAGTCAGGACCCTGGAATTCAGCTCTCTTCTTTTTTGACTCTTTAGTCAAAAATTATAACAACTTTAAGATTTTTTTTGGACTTCTTCTTACAATTTCTGTGAGGAAGTCAGTATCCTGTGTTTTTCTGACTGATTTTTCAACCATTTTGTCAGAAAAATGCCTTCTTTATTTGTTCCATGCCCATCTTGTGGAAAAAAGAAGGCTGCGTCAGACACACATGAGGTGTGTATCATCTGTCTGCCGGACTCTCACTCTCCAGCAACATGTCGTCATTGTGAAGACCTTTCCAAAAGGACTTTAAAGGAGAGGGAGAGGATTAGGCTGTATGGCCTAGCAGAACGGTCGACGTCGAAGCAGTTGGTCCCTGTTTGCTCTCCATCGACGTCGGGCTCGGCGTCGAAGACTCCAGCGGCGGGATCGTCGCTGAGAGGTGAGGAGTCAAGGGGAAGTCATGCTGCAAAGAGAAAATCGACGTCGACTTTATATTCAGCGTCGAAGAGGATGCGTTCGACGTCGACGGCGTCTAAAAGCTCGGCGTCGAGGACTCGGCGCCATAGTTCAACGTCGAAGAAGCATCTGTCGACGTCGAGAGAAGATCGATCGACGTCTGCACAGAGATATCGTTCGTCGTCGAAAGAAAGGCATCGTTCGACGTCGAGGTCGGCGAGACATCATTCGACGTCGCGAGAAGAACGTAGACGATCTCCACAGTCGACGTCGAGACCAAGATCGCCGTCAAGATCAAGATCGCCGTCGAGGAAACATCGTTCGACGGCGAGGAGGCTTTCGACGTCGTCGGAGCTTTCGACGTCGAGACAGAAGTCTCCGTCAGGAGTGACGTCGAGGCAGACGCCTCCGTCAGGGCCGACGTCGAGGCAGGAGCCTCCGTCGGAGTCGACGTCGAGGCAGGAGCCTCCGTCGGAGTCGACGTCGAGGCAGAGGCCTCCGTCGGAGTCGACGTCGAGGCAGAGGCCTCCGTCGGAGTCGACGTTGAGGCAGGTGCCTCCGTCCTCACAGGTCTCCAAAGCTTTGGTGAGGTACATGAAGCCTCCGTCGAAGGTAATCTCGACGTCGAGACAGGAAGCTCGGAGCCTCGAAGATTCGAGTCAAAGATCTCCGGTGATAGGCTTATCACCGTCGAGGCAGCCCTCTGTTGAGGGTACGCAGGAGGTTTCACATATTCGCCTCACAATTCGACCAGTCTCAAGGCGAAAATCTCCTCATAGACTGATATATACAGCTCCGGAGTCACCGCGTATCATTTCTATCTCGCCTTCAGGATCAGAGGGCTCAGGTTCAAGGTCAGCATCACCAGAGCTTATACATCAATCTCCAGTTCCTGCAAGAGAAAGTTCGCAGGAGGAGGACAATGCTATGCCTCAAAGTCCCGTAAGGGAGATGCCTCAGGACCCTGCTATGACAGACACAATAAAGGCATCGCTAACAAGAATAAGGGGCGTGGTATTCCCAGCGACACCGATCAGACCAAGATCTCGAGAAAGAGAATCCCGAAGTCACTCTCGAGCACCAAGAAGGCGATCCAGGTCTGCCTCCCTCAGAAGAGAGTCGACCAGATCAGAGAGAAGGCGCCGTAGGACCCCTTCTACCTCCCCTTCTTCCAGATCATCCAAAAGGGATTATTCACCGACACTCTCGGAGACGCCACCCTCTCGGGTATCTCCGGTAGATGACATTTCTACATTTCAAGAAGTGTTGTGTAGAGGAGCTACAAAATTAAGTATCCCTATGCCGGTTCAGGAGACCACCACATCCATAATTTTTGAAACTCTTCATGAGCGCACAGTGACACGCCCGTTGTTGCCATTAGTCCCCGGTTTGCTACAACCGGTAATGGATATCTTTCTCACGCCAGCAACCACCAAAACGGCGCCGGCGAGAATTCTAAAAAAGTACCGTCCAGCTCCGGAGGATCCGCTATTCCTTAAAACAGATCCTCCACCGGACTCTGTCATCACCGCCGCTGCCAGAAAGACGCATGCAGTAGCTGGCTCTTCAACGGTGCCACCAGATAAGGACAGTAAAACGCAAGACTCCTGGGGGAGGAAAGTTTGCGGCTCAGCATCCTCAAGCTTGAAGGTGGCAAGTGCCTCGGCTCTTCTGGGGCGCTATGATAGGTCACTATGGGACTCTCTTCAGAGGTTCGTTGAAAAAGTTCCATCAGAGGACAGACGGGACTTTGAAGAGATTTTGCATGAGGGGAGTCTAGTCTCTAACCAGATCATAAGTGCAGCGGCGGATGGGGCAACACTGGCAGCGCATGAATATGCACATGGAGTCACAGCCAGAAGATCATCCTGGCTTAGATTGACGGCCCTGAAACCGGAAGCGCAGGCAAGAATTTTAAATCTGCCTTTCTCCGGTAGTTCTCTTTTTGGGTCCCATGCAGACGAGGAAATGGCCCGTATGAAAGCAGAGCTGGAGACCATGAAAGCAGTCGGGCTTGAAAAGAGGAAAGAGTTTCGACGCCGCAAGGGAAATGACAGGCGCAATTACCAACAGAGGGTTCAAACCCCTCATTGGCAAAAGAACCAGGACCAGCAAGGTCAAAAGAAACAGCAATACCAGTCCCGCAAGCCATCCAGGGGACGAGGTAACAACAGGCAGTCTAATGCTGGAAACAAAGCACCGGGGAAGCAATGAGAAACCGCTTCCTCCGATGCTGTCCACCGCTCCGGTGGGAGGAAGTGTTGCGCATCATCTTCCAGAGTGGCAGACAATCACAAAGGACAAGTGGGTACTCAATATACTGCGTCATGGGTACTCGCTTCGTTTCAAAAGTCACCCCCCATCGATTCCTCCTGTCAAGTCATCCCAGCATCTAAAGCAGCTCAGAGAGGAGGTAGCGACGCTACTACTCAAATCTGCAATAGAGAAAGTGCCCATAAACCAGAGAGGAAAGGGAGTTTACTCCAGATATTTTCTCATCCAAAAGAGGAGTGTGAAGGCGGAGTTCAGACCCATTTTAGACCTACGGATACTGAACAAGCACATAAGAAAGGAAAAATTTCGCATGCTGGCGCTCCACCAAATATATCCTCTTCTCCGGATGGGCGATTGGATGTGTTCACTGGACCTTCAGGATGCATATTTCCATATTCCCATCCTAAGGAATCATCGAAAATTTCTCAGGTTTGTGGTAGGCAACGCTCACTATCAGTTCAAAGTCCTCCCATTTGGCCTGAAGTCAGCTCCTCGAGTATTCACAAAATGCGTGGCAGTAGTAGCGGCTGCTCTGAGGCGCGCAGGAGTCTTCGTCTATCCCTACCTAGACGACTGGCTAATAAAGGGCTCATCGCCACAGAATGTGCGGACACAGCTGTCGCTATGCCTGAGCTTATGTCGCAGGTTGGGTCTCAGAGTGAATGTCAAAAAGTCCAATTTTTCACCAACGCAGAGAATACACTACCTGGGTGCAACTATAGACTCCGTAGTAGGAAAAGTGTTTCCTTCGGAGGAAAGACAGTCATCCATTATGCTAAAAGGCAGACAGATTATGACCAGCAATCTGTCGTCGGCAAGGCAAATCTCATCTCTGCTAGGGGCCATGGCATCCTGCATCTTCCTAGTGCCCAATGCCAGGCTAAGGATGCGTCCTCTCCAGCAAGATCTCGAGGACAAATGGGATCAAAGGAACTCTCTGTGGGAAGAAAAGGTTTGCCTCTCCTCTGCAGCCAAACAGTCAATCAAGTGGTGGCTGAAGCCAAGGAATCTGCAAGTGGGGATTCTTTTCCATCAAGAGCCCCCAACTCAGACCTTAATCACCGACGCATCCCTTCAGGGATGGGGTGCGCATTTTGGGACTCTGCAAACTCAAGGACGGTGGTCCAGCAGCGAACAGTTGTACCACATCAACATGCTGGAGCTCAGGGCGGTCCACCTAGCCCTCAAAGCGTTCCTACCTGCGATAACGACGAGTACCATTCTAGTACAGACGGACAATACCACCACAATGTACTACCTGAACAAGCAGGGGGGTACTCGTTCCAGAACGCTCTCGCTGGAAGCTCAGTCCCTGTGGCACTGGATCCTAGCAAGGAACATCTCATTGAAAGCGGTGCACCTACCAGGAGAACTCAACGTGCAAGCAGACTTGCTCAGTCGGCATTTTCAAGAGCCAGAGGACTGGGTAATCAACGACGAAGTGTTAGAAGACATCTTCGGGGAATGGGGGCGCCCGCAAGTGGACCTCTTCGCGGACGAGCAAAACACAAAATGCCGAGGCTTCGCCTCAAGATACCATCGACCAGGATCCCTAGGGAATGCCCTTTTGATCAATTGGTCAATGACATTTGTGTACGCTTTTCCGCCTCTCCCACTAATTCCCAAGGTGGTGACCAAGCTACAGAATTCATCTGCCAAGATGATACTCATAGCACCGGACTGGCCGAGGCAGTGGTGGTACACGGATCTCCTACACATGTCGATCCGCCCCCACAAGCGGCTGCCGTGCAGGCCGGACTTGTTATCCAAGATGCAGGGGAAGATTTACCATCCCAGCCTTCCCTCGCTGAGCTTAACAGCATGGCTCCTGAAGTCCTCCAGTATGGCCATCTGAACCTCCCTCAAGAGTGTATGTCCATACTGAAGGAAGCCAGGAGGCCTTCGACAAGACACTCCTACTTCTGTAAGTGGAAAAGATTTTATATATGGTGTGCTCAGCATCATTATGATCCCACTAAATGCCAGGAGGATGTAATTTTGCCCTATCTTCTACATTTAGCAAGGGCAGGGTTGAAATTTTCTTCCATAAAGGTTCACCTAGCAGCCATAACAGCATACAGGCGTTCGCCTTCACAGCAGTCATTTTTTAAAGTGCAGGTAGTGAAGGATTTCTTGCAAGGACTCAAGAAAGTCTATCCCCCTGTTAGACCTCCCTCTCCTTCCTGGGAGCTAAACTTGGTTCTGTCGAAGCTCATGGGTTCACCTTTTGAGCCTATTCATAAGGCTACCCTACAGCACCTCACATGGAAGACAGCATTTTTAATAGCCATCACTTCAGCACGGAGGGTCAGTGAGATACAGGCCCTCTGTTCTAAAGAACCCTACACTGTTTTTCATCTAAATAGGGTGGTGATGAGAACTCACCCTTCGTTCCTACCCAAGGTGGTATCGGAGTTTCATGTAAACCAAGCCATCTCCTTACCAACCTTTTTTCCCAACCCCTCCTCTCCGGCAGAGAGGGCGTTGCATTCTCTGGATGTCAGAAGGGTCCTAAAATTCTACCTAGATAGGACTAAGAATATCAGGAAATCTGACCAATTGTTTGTGAACTATGGGATTGTCCGTATGGGCTTTGCTGCATCCAAACGTTCCATTGCTAGGTGGATTGTTTCTAGTATTACTTTGGCCTACCAACTGGCTCAGAAACCATTGGGGGCGCGCCCTAAAGCGCATTCGACAAGAGGAAAAGCGGCTACCGCGGCTTTTCTCAATAATGTCCCACTCTCCGAGATCTGCAAGGCAGCCACTTGGAGATCTGTCCACACTTTTACCAGGCATTATTGTCTGGATTCGGACACCAGGGCAGACACTCAAGTAGGACAAGCCTCCTTGAGGAATCTGTTCCAAACATAATCATTTTCATGATTCTTTTTCTCCATGGGTGATACAACCTTGGTTTCATTTGCCTGCTGGTGGAAGGGGAGCTTGCTACTCTATTCAGTGCTTATGACTATTGATGAGGATCCCCTGGAAGAGAAGGGTAAGTTACTTACCTGTAATTCTAGTTCTCTTCCAGGGGTATCCTCATCAAAGTCATAAGCAACCCACCCACCTCCCCAGGCAAATGAGAAGAGGTGTATTATTCATTATGGAAAAGGTATATCTTTGTGTTTAGGACTACGGTCCCGCAAAGAACAACTGACCTAACTGTCACCCCTGAGGCATGATGGGATATGGAAGTCAGGGCTGCCTTAAAGGCACGGTGCCAGTTTTTACCTGTACAGGGCTTTTTAGTCTCTATGGTATTGTATTGCAATGCAGCCTGCAGGCTGGCAATGTGTTATACATCTGTGTTTTTCCACAGTTTGTTCTCTTTATTTTTTGCTTTCTCATGAGTGTTTACCTCATTAAAAAAAAAAAAAAAAAAAAGAGATTTGGGTGTATTGTTATACCTTTATACATATATATAGATATATGTGTGTTATTGGATGTGTATATTTACATTGCCTAGCCTTTTATGGGAGCTGCATTTGCTTGGAAAAAATGATATATGTTTATACATATACAGAGCTGTATATATGTATGTTTTTTACATATATAATTTTATTATTTCCGGGGTCCCCGCACATGGGCGGGAATATTCAGTGCTTATGACTTTGATGAGGATACCCCTGGAAGAGAACTAGAATTACAGGTAAGTAACTTACCCTCCCCACAGGATGTATCTATTGGTGTGTCTATTTGTGGAGGTGTGTGTGTGCATTGTGATGGACATTTCTGATTTTGTGTAATTGTGCAATGTATGCAATCTCAGCCCCCATGGGTGATGGTTGTCAGCACATGTTTGAGGATATGTCTTGGATGCAGTGCATTGTTTGCCTAAGCACATCTCTGTTGGTATGGGACACAACAACTACTTTGTGACATGCAGTTTCTTGTGTTGGGACCAGGACTCATACATGCTGTTTCACAGTTGCAGCTTTTACCATGATGACACTTACCTTCTGGTCACTGTGATGATGGGGGGTTTAGACCCCATTACTACAGTGCTCTACATGTGCTGCATTTGTGACCCCACGCTTACCTTCTGATCACTGTGATGATGGGGGTTTTTGACCCCATTACTACAGTGTTCTACATGTGCTACATTTGTGACCCCCACACTTACCTCTAGTCACTGTGATAATGGGGTGTTTGGACCATTTTCCCACATTGCTCAGCATATGCTGCAGTTTAGTCCCCCACAGTCACAGTTTGATCATTACAGTGATGGTGGTTGACCCTATTGGCACAGTGCTCATGTGATGCTTGACTTGTGTTGCACACACTGAGCTTTTGGAACACGTGCTGTGAGTTACAGTTGATGGTCAGATTCATATTCACTGTTGTAGGCATTTGACAGTGACTACACATTGCTGTCAAGATGTTGGGGGGGATAGCTTTTGCTAACTTTGTTTGAGTTGGATAGATGTGTTGGCCATCACCAATCCTATGGGTGTGAACATTGGTAGTGGTAGTCACACAGCACCCTCTTTGTGTGGGTGACAGGCAACATGCCCCCTATGAGTGGGGTGACAGTAGTGACAGGCAACATGCCCTCTATGGGTGGGGGTGACAGTAGTGACAGGCAACATGCCTCCTATGAGTGGGGGTGACAGTAGTGACAGACAACTGGCTCCCTATGAGTGGGGGTGAAAGTAGTGAGAGGCAACATGCCCCCTATGAGTGGGGGTGACAGTAGTTACAGTGAACATGCCCCCTATGAGTGGGGGTGACAGTAGTGACAGGCAACTGGCTCCCTATGAGTGGGGGTGACAGTAGTGACAGGCAACATGCCCCCTATGAGTGGGATGTGACAGGCAACATGCCCCCTATGGGTGGGGGTGACAGTAGTGACAGGCAACATGCCCCCTATGAATGGGGGTGACAGTAGTGACAGGCAACATGCCCCCTATGAGTGCGTATGGTACTGGTGTGCTCCTTGCAACCCCTATATAGGCCTGTTGCCACTGGACGGGATGTGGACCCCTATGGGGGTGTGTGTTTGTCAGGTACGTGTCGGTTGTTTGTGTGGTGGGTGTCTGCCTTACCGTCTCCGCCGTATCCATCTGTTCCTGTTCCGGTCATAGATGTAGAGAACCGGGATGACCTGTGCGATTGGGTTCATGGTGACACCGTCTCGTATACACTTCTCCGTCTCGTTCCAGTAGCTGGCTGGTCCGTCTCGTAGATGTGGATAGTGTTGTGGTGCGAGTCGTTCCTTTCATTCAGCTTTCCCGGATGCCGAGACGTGCTGGACGTCACGACCCATTCGGCGCGTATGGATTACGCATCGTACTTGCACGGTCGGAAACAGCATAGAAAATGGTTCCGTGCGAGTCGATTCGGCGTTTCCATATCCGGTTCGGTCGGATATTTGGGGGTGGAGTCAGAGCATACGACTTGGCCGGATATTCTCCACATTTCCGCATCGTACTTGCACGGTCGGACAGCTGTACGATTCTTTCGGAAATCTCCTCTCTGAATCGGACTCGGTCGGATTTCTGGCCCTTCTGACCGAGATCGGAATCGGCCCCAGAATGTTAACAATGTGTTTGCCCATGGGGATTACACCACAGTTAGAGGATTGCACCTCTTGGGGTACAGTCTTTGCTGCCATATATACCAGAACGAATGGTATTCCTTCATTAGCAGTAACACCAGATGTAGTAAGACAAATACAAAATAACTAAGGAGCAGAACCTGCCCTAAACTTAGGGATGAAGTTATTAAATAACTACGACCAGGTATCAACCATAATACTAGCTAACATTAAAGGTGAAACAGCATCAGTGGCAATCCGCCAACGCCTAAGGGAGCTCTCTCCGTTAATACAGGAGATTGAAAGACCCAAAATAATTGAAACTGCATATGCAGAATTAGGCAGGGATAGTTTGGGGGGGTAAACTTTGAAACATCAACTACAGGGTAGTCCTGAAAAGGACACTTCTAAGCAGACACCTACTTCTTCTAAAAAGAAGTGGGATACGAAATAAAGAAAACTCTAAAGACAAGAGATCTCAGTCTCAAGGTAAGTCTCCTCGTCAGGAGCCCTCTGAAAAGAGGTACAATCTTAGGAATAGGGCTAATATTAGGAAACCTGACAGGTATTAGGATACTGATACACGTTCCTCTCGTTCCTTTCAGGGCTCGAAGAAAATCTCCGAAAGAGAAAAAGAAAGTTGCTGGTCTGAAAATCAGACATGTCCAGAATTCTGAGGACCCAACTTCTGAACGGGGAATGGGCTCTGACGATGCTAGACAGTGCGGCCGAAGTAACAATAGCTCGTCAGAACCTGAAGGAATTTCTGGTGACAGCGGAGTTGAATGATTACATCACTGTGGAAACACCAGACACCAAGGTGAGCGTCCCACATAAGTTATATGAAATAACACTTCGGATGGAGTGGGACAAGCCCAGGAAAGTAAAAGGTCTTTTTTGGAAGAACTTATCATCTGGTTATGACATCCTGTTAGCAGAACAAGATTGGCCGCCTGCATTCGTAATGGAGTGCCCCAGGGGAGAAAGTATAATTTTTTATGCATTTCCCAACCACGTTCCCATTCACCTTAAACATACATATGAACGGGAGTGGGCAGTAGCTCAAGCTCCAGCATTGTACAAAAATCACGCTGGGTGGGATGAGATTTCCAACCTATCACGTGATTCCGTTAAAAGTTTCACCTAATCCTCAGACACAATATCCAATAAAGCAAGAAGCAAAAAAACAGGTCAGGGAGATCTTAGATCAACTTGAATACCAGGGGGTCATTGAAAAATGTACCTCTCCAATGAACAATCCTTTGTTTCTTGTCTCTAAACCACACATTAAGTATCATCTAGTTTTAGATTACAGACATTTAAACTCATGCACAAAGACATTTGTTGTCCAAAATGCACATAGTGCCGCATTAATGAATAAAATTGTGCGCAAAAAATATAAAACCACACTTGATAACTCAAATGGATTTTTCGGCCAAAATATAGCACCTGAAAGCAGGTATCTGACTGCATTCAGTGCGTTAGGGTCCCAGCGACAATTTTGCCGACTAGTCCAAGGGTACAAAAATAGTCCCAGGGTATTTTCAGCAAGGGTAACAGAGTTACTTCAAAATTTTGATGAAGAAGCGTTGTCCTATGTGGATGATATTTATCTGACAGACGAAGACTTAGAGAGGCACTTGACCAGGGTAAGCACCATTATTATGGGATTTGCCACTGAGGGCAAAAAATTCAACTTTAAAAAATCAAAACTAGCCCACCTCAATGTCCTATTTTTAGGATATGAGCTGTTAAGTGAAGGCAAAAGTCTGCAGCTAACTTTTTAGAAAAGTGTGCGCTGCTCCAGCCTCAAATCATTAAAAAACTTTACAATCAATACTAGGATTCCTCCATTTCGGCAGAACATACATTTTTAGATTATGCACAAAGGGTAATACCTTTCTACTACTTAATAAAACCTGACTTTTCAGCCAGAGATTGGACACAAGAACATACTAATATTCTTCGTTCACTATAGGAAGACATGATTGCTTCCAAACACTTACAAACATGCATAAATGTACACCACTTGTGTAGGAAGGTGGATATCTGACTATGGTTACCCCCAAATTTTTGCCTAGTGTCTAGCTGGTTTTTCGACTTAGTTGGCCTGAGAGCCTGCCATTCAGGGTCTCAGGCTGTCTGCTCTCTCTTTAAAATGGACTCCATGTACCCTAGGTACATAACCAATTGGTAAGGATCACCTTATTGGACCCTGTACAGTGTACCCTAGGTACCCAGGGCATAGGTGTACCCTAGGCCTCCCAGGGGCTGCAGCATGTATTATGCCACCCCTGGTCTGGCCTTCCAATCAGACACAACTGGCTGATCACTCAGCTGGGGCAAGGTCGTGTAATCACCCTTTGCTTAGATATAGTATGCCTATATCTACCCTTATATATAGACACATGTGTACCTATCAGTCACTCCTATGGCAGGCCTTAACAATCCTGGAGGCAGAGTGCTTGGTAACATGTGAGATGGTGCTCTAGCATGAGCTGAGCCTGTCTGCAGCTTTCGGAACCATGTCCTTATAGCTGTTCTATGATATAGCCTACCATATACTCTTAAAGTGCCTTATAATCTTAAACGGTTATGGTAACTATGGTTTGGCTTTATCAAAACATGTTGTGTAAGGTGTCTAACACTTTGGAATAATACCCCCATACCATTTCTGGTGATGAGGATATTATTCCTCCCTTCTAGAGGGAGAGACATGTTAAAATCCTACTTTGCTGTTTAACTCTAACCAAAGCCTCAGCATCACAAAATGGATGCTGCTGCCACAGACACAAGTCTGACCTCCTGCTGCTGGGAGTGATCCCAGCCAGGGAGGCCTGGACAATAGGTTTCCTGCTTGGGGAGGTGCTAGCACCTCCCCAGACAGCCTTTAGTGTATTGGGGCAGGGTGGGCTGAAAGGAATGAGACATGCCTGGGGCACACAAGGTGTTCCTTGCATAGTCCAGTTCAAACCGGCGCTGGGGCACTCCAGCCCCAGCTCTGGGGCGAAACTGGACAAAGGGAAGTGGGTGTAACCACCCCCTCCCAGGTCCCACCCATAAGGCGTGACCTAGCAGGTATCCCAGCCCCCCAGATTAGTATAAGAGTGGGAGTTGGGCCTCAAGACTTTAGATTATCCTGAACCTGCAAAACTGAACAGAAACTCTGGACCTTCGACATTCGACGAAAGAAGAAGACTGAAGAATCTCCCTTGTAGCCAAGGAGTGGCTACCCTGTGCAAACAGGCACCCTCAAGAGACTACCCTTTGCTTTGCCCACGTTCTACGAGGAACCGACTGCAGAGCCTGACCAGAGCCTTGACTTCCAGACTTCTCCGACCCTGTTCCACATCCACAGCAAAGCTGAGATCCGTGGAGGCGACGAGCGACGTGGGACCGGCTACCTGGAAAAAGTGGCTAGTAACTTAAAGCGCAGCTTCTGAGGTACCCTCGAAGTTGTGCACCGGGGATTGAGAAGCCCCAACCCCAAGCACCATCTGCACCGAAGATCAGCCCCCCACACTCCACGAGTCCTGCGTGGGGCCCTTCAGCATTTTCCTGCTTGCCGCGTCTGTCCGGTTGCTTGCCCTCTGGCTAGTGGCCTTTGTGACGACGCACCCTGAAATCTTCTGCGCTGGTTTGGCTCCTCCAGACTGGCTCCCGCTTCTCTGCCAAGAAGAAGCACCCCAGACCTTCCTGGTCTGCACCAGAAGCAAGTCCTCCGTTCTTCGTGGGTTCCGCTTGCCAAGGCTTGGTGAGTCCTAGTCCAACTTCGACGCCGCCGACAGCAAGAGCCTTCGTGGGACAGCTCGCCTCCTGGTCCTGGTCGTCCTCGACGCTTCCTGGTCCTCCTGGCTGCAGCGACAAGCTTCACCTTCACCTGCAATCTTCACGACATCGCCTGGTTCCTTCCTGGTTCCACGTGGTCACTGGCTAGTGACCTTGACTCTGTCCCTTCTGCTTGCAGGTTTCCTTTCTTCCTGATCCCAGCCTTGGGATCCACCGGACACTCTTCACTGACTGCCTGTCAGCATCTTTCTTCAGGCATCCATAGGAGTCGACGACGAAAACGACGCATCTTCACCCCTATGCACCCGCAGCCTGTGGGCTAGGTAACTTGGGTACTCCGGTGCTCATCAGGATAGTGACTATCCTAGTGTCTAGTTTTCAAGTCTCAACTTCCTAGCTACTCCGGAAGTGTCCTAAATCTACCGTTTTCTAAACTGTACTATTGCTATTGACTTTTACGCATTACGCGTGAGTGTTTCCACTCTGCACACGAATCCCGTGGGCCTCCCACTTCCTAACTAACGCTAGTGTAGTGTAGCCCCAGCGATTCCCTAGGCCTAGGCCTATTATATTTCCGTGACAGTGGTTCTTATACCACTTACTTAGTATATGGTTTGCGTGGCCCCTAGGGCCTAACTGTATTACTTACCTGTGTGACTTAATGTATGCTTAAATAAGACTGTGTTGTACTTACCTCTAATCTCATAAAGAGTGCTGAGGGTTTGACTAGAATAAATACACTTTATTTTATATATATATCTGTTGTGGTGTCCTTTCATTTGGTATTCAAGGGATTATATATGGTATCACAGCTGGCTTCACATGCCATTCAGAGTTTAGCCTAAGACTGCTCTTGTCCATGCTACCACTAGGATAGCTGGTCTATAAGGTTGACTTTACTGTGAGAAGTTGGCCTGATGTATGATGTCACTAGTTATAGTGTACACCTTATATCAGTCCAAATACCCTTATGGTGATTGGTTGTAAAGTCAACCTTATAGACCAGCTATCCTAGTGGTAGCATGGACAAGAGCAGTCTTAGGCTAAACTCTGAATGGCATGTGAAGCCAGCTGTGATACCATATATAATCCCTTGAATACCAAATGAAAGGACACCACAACAGATATATATATAAAATAAAGTGTATTTATTCTAAGCAAACCCTCAGCACTCTTTATGAGATTAGAGGTAAGTACAACACAGTCTTATTAATGCATACAGTAAGTCACACAGGTAAGTAATACAGTTAGGCCCTAGGGGCCACGCAAACCATATACTAAGTAAGTGGTATAAGAACCACTGTTACGGAAATAGAATAGGCCTAGGCCTAGGGAATCGCTGGGGCTACACTACACTAGCGTTAGTTAGGAAGTGGGAGGCCCACGGGATTCGTGTGCAGAGTGGAAACACTCACGCGTAATGCGTAAAAGTCAATAGCAATAGTACAGTTTAGAAAACGGTAGATTTAGGACACTTCCGGAGTAGCTAGGAAGTTGAGACTTGAAAACTAGACACTAGGATAGTCACTATCCTGATGAGCACCGGAGTATACAAGTTAGCTAGCCCACAGGCTGCGGGTGCATAGGGGTGAAGATGCGTCGTTTTCGTCGTCGACTCCTATGGATGCCTGAAGAAAGATGCTGACAGGCAGTCAGTGAAGAGTGTCCGGTGGATCCCAAGGCTGGGATCAAGAAGAAAGGATTCCTGCAAGCTGAAGGGACAGAGTCAAGGTCACTAGCCAGTGACCACGTGGAACCAGGAAGGAACCAGGCGATGTCGTGAAGAGTTGCAGGTGAAGGTGAAGCTTGTCGCTGCAGCCAGGAGGACCAGGAAGCGTCGAGGACGACCAGGACCAGGAGGCGAGCTGTCCCACGAAGGCTCTTGCTGTCGGCGGCGTCGAAGTTGGACTAGGACTCACCAAGCCTTGGCAAGCGGAACCCACGAAGAACAAAGGACTTGCTTCTGGTGCAGACCAGGAAGGTCTGGGGTGCTTCTTCTTTGCAGAGAAGCGGGAGCCAGTCTGGAGGAGCCAAACCAGCGCAGAAGATTTCAGGATGCGTCGTCACAGAGGCCACTAGCCAGCGGGCAAGCAACCGGACAGACGCGGCAAGCAGGAAAATGCTGAAGGGCCCCACGCAGGACTCGTGGAGTGTGGGGGGCTGATCTTCGGTGCAGATGGTGCTTGGGGTTGGGGCTTCTCAATCCCCGATGCACAACTTCGAGGATACCTCAGAAGCTGCGCTGTAAGTTACTAGCCACTTTTCCCAGGTAGCCGGTCCCACGTCGCTCGTCACCTCCACGGATCTCAGCTCTGCTGCAGATGTGGATGAGGGTCGGAGAAGTCTGGAAGTCAAGGCTCTGGTCGGGCTCTGCAGTCGGTTCCTCGTAGAACGGTCGCAAAGCAAAGGGTAGTCTCTTGATGGTGCCTGTTTGCACAGGGTAGCCACTCCTTGGCTACAAGGGAGATTCTTCAGTCTTCTTCTTTCGTCGAATGTCGAAGGTCCAGAGTTTCTGTTCAGTTTTGCAGGTTCAGGATAATCTAAAGTCTTGAGGCCCAACTCCCACTCTTATACTAATCTGGGGGGCTGGGATACCTGCTAGGTCACGCCTTATGGGTGGGACCTGGGAGGGGGTGGTTACACCCACTTCCCTTTGTCCAGTTTCGCGCCAGAGCTGGGGCTGGAGTGCCCCAGCGCCGGTTTGAACTGGACTATGCAAGGAACACCTTGTGTGCCCCAGGCATGTCTCATTCCTTTCAGCCCACCCTGCCCCAATACACTAAAGGCTGTCTGGGGAGGTGCTAGCACCTCCCCAAGCAGGAAACCTATTGTCCAGGCCTCCCTGGCTGGGATCACTCCCAGCTGCAGGAGGTCAGACTTGTGTCGTGGCAGCAGCATCCATTTTGTGATGCTGAGGCTTTGGTCAGAGGCTAACAGTTAAAGTATGATTTTAACATGTCTTTCCCTCTAGAAGGGGGGAATAATATTCTCATGTCCAGAAATGGCATGGGGGTATTATTCCACAGTGTTAGACACCTTACACGACATGTTTCGATAAAGCCAAACCATAGTTACCATAACCGTCTAAGATTATAAGGCACTTTAAGAGTATATGGTAGGCTATATCATAGAACAGCTATAAGGACAAGGTTCCGAAAGCTGCAGACAGGCTCAGCTCATGCTAGAGCACCATCTCACATGTTACCAAGCACTCTGCCTCCAGGATTGTCAAGGCCTGCCATAGGAGTGACTGATAGGTACACATGTGTCTATATGTAAGTTAGGTATAGGAATACTACACCTAAGCAAGGGGTGATTACACGACCTTGCCCCAGCTGAGTGATCAGCCAGTTGTGTCAAAATGGAAGGCCAGGCCAGGGGTGGCATAATACATGCTGCAGCCCCTGGTAGGCCTAGGGTACACCTATGTCCTGGGTACCTAGGGTACACTGTACAGGGGCCAATAAGGTGATCCTATCCAAATGGGTTATGCACCTAAAGGGCATAGTATTAATTTAGAGAGAGAACAGCAGGGCTGTGGGTCTGATTAGCAGGCCCACAGCCACATCTAAGTCGAAAACCAGTAAAGCAAAAGCAAAAAGTGGGGGTGAACATAGAAAGCAGACCCTACTCTCCTACACAACCCCCCCCCCCCAAACTTAGGGACATTAAACTAACCTTGACCAGTTGAGTCTTCATGTTCTAAGTGGAAATATCTGGAGAGTCCATCTGCATTGGCATGGTCAGTCCCAGGTCTATGTTCCACTGTGAAGTCCATCCCCTGTAGGGAAATGGACCACCTAAGAAGTTTGGGATTTTCACCCTTCATCTGATTTAGCCACAAGAGGGGCTTATGGTCTGTCTGAATCTTGAAGTGAGTGCCAAACAAGTATGGCCTCAGCTTCTTCAGGGCCCAAACCACAGCAAAGGCCTCCCTCTCAATAGCTGACCAACGTTTCTCTCTAGGGGTCAGCCTTCTACTTATAAAAGCAATGGGCTGGTCTTGACCATCTACATTCAGTTGTGAAAGAACAGCTCCCACACCTAACTCAGAAGCATCTGTCTGGACAATGAACTCTTTGGAGTAGTCTGGACTTTTCAGAATAGGTGCACTGCACATGGCCTGCTTCAGGTCATCAAATGCTTTTTGACAGCTTACTGTCCACTGAACTTTCTTTGGCATCTTCTTGGAGGTCAAGTCATTAAGTGGTGTCACTATGGACCCATAGTTCTTAACAAACTTTCTGTAGTACCCAGTCAGGCCCAAGAAAGCTCTGACCTGAGTCTGGGTAGTTGGAGGAGCCCAGTCCTTTATGGTCTGGATCTTGCTCTCCAGTGGTTGAACCTGACCCCCACCAACTAGGTGGCCCAGGTATACAACCTTGCTCTGCCCTATCTGGCACTTAGTGGCCTTGATAGTGAGGCCTGCCTTTTGCAGGGCCTCTAAAACATTCCTCAGGTGGACCAGGTGATCCTCCCAGGTGGAGCTAAAGACAGCAATATCATCAAGATAAGCTGCACAATAATCATCCAACCCAGTAAGGACTTGATTCACCAGCCTTTGGAAAGTGGCAGGTGCATTCTTCAAACCAAAGGGCATTACCACAAATTGATAATGTCCTCCTGGGGTCGAGAAAGCAGTTTTGGCCTTTGCACTCTCAGCTAGTCTGATTTGCCAGTAGCCTGCTGTTAGGTCAAATGTGCTCAAAAACTTAGCAGCTGCCAGTCTGTCAATGAGCTCATCTGCCCTAGGTATTGGGTGGGCATCTGTCCTAGTGACAGCATTGAGACCTCTGTAATCCACGCAAAACCTCATCTCTCTCTTACCATCTTGGGTGTGAGGTTTTGGCACAAGGACTACAGGACTAGCCCAAGGGCTCTCTGAAGGTTCAATGACTCCCAGCTCCAACATCTTTTGTACCTCAACTTTTATGCAGTCCCTGACATGGTCAGGTTGCCTGTAGATTTTACTCTTCACAGGCAGACTGTCACCAGTGTCCACCTCATGGGTGCACCAGTTTGTCTGACTTGGGGTCAGAGAGAACATATGTCTGTAGGCCTGCAGAACTTGTCTGCAGTCCTGTTGCTGATGGACAGTGAGGCTGTCAGAAAAGACCACACCATCAACTGAGCCATCATCAGGGTTCTGAGTCAACAGGTCTGGGAGAGGGTCACTCTCTTCCTCCTGCCCCTCATCTGTAGCCATGAGTAGCCCCATGTCTGCCCTGTCAACGTATGCCTTCAATCTGTTGACATGAAGCACCCTGTGGGGGCTTCTGGGAGTCCCAAGGTCCACCAAGTAGGTGACTTCTCCCTTTTTCTCAACAATAGTGTGGGGTCCAGACCATTTGTCTTGGAGTGCTGCTGGGGCCACTGGCTCCAACACCCACACTTTCTGTCCTGGCTGGTAAACAGTCAGTACAGCCTTTTGGTCATGCCAAGCTTTTTGGAGTTCTTGGCTTGCCTCAAGGTTTTTAGAAGCATTCTTCATATACTCTGCCATCCTGGAGCGGAGACCAAGTACATAATCCACTATGTCTAGTTTGGGTTGTCTGAGAGGTCTCTCCCATCCTTCCTTCACCAAACACAGGGGTCCTCTTACAGGATGCCCAAACAAAAGCTCAAAAGGGCTGTAGCCAACCCCCTTTTGTGGGACCTCTCTGTAAGCTAACAGAAGGCAGGGTAAAAGGATGTCCCATCTTCGCCTAAGCTTGTCTGGTAATCCTTTTATCATTCCCTTTAGGGTCTTGTTGAATCTCTCAACAAGCCCATTGCACTGTGGGTGATAGGGTGTGGTGAACTTATAGTTAACACCACACTCCTTCCACATTGCAGTCAAGTATCCTGACATAAAGTTGGCACCTCTGTCAGAAATGACCTCCTTTGGAAAGCCCACTCTGGAGAATACTCCAAGCAGGGCCCTTGCCACAACAGGAGCTGTTGTGGTCCTCAGGGGAATTGCTTCTGGGTACCTGGTGGCATGGTCCACTATCACCAGTATGAATCTGTGCCCAGATGCTGTTTGTGGGTCCATTGGTCCTACAATATCTATGCCCACTCTTTCAAAGGGGACCCCCACCACAGGCAGTGGTATGAGGGGGGCCTTTGTGGTGCCACCTGATTTGCCACTGGCTTGGCAGGTGACACAGGAGCGACAAAACTCCTTAGTATCTTCTGACATATGGGGCCAGTGAAAGTGAGGGACAAGCCTGTCCCAAGTCTTGTTCTGGCCTAAATGTCCTGCAAGGGGAATATCATGGGCCAAGGTTAGAAGGAAGCCTCTGAACTTCAGTGGTATGACCAACCTCCTGGATGCACCAGGCTTGGGGTCTCTAGCCTCTGAGTACAGTAGCCCTTCATCCCAATACACTCTATGGGTACCTTGAGCATTCCCTGCAGCCTCAGCAGCAGCCAGCTGTCTGAGGGGTTCAAGAGAGGGGCAGTCTAATTGAGCCTGCCTCAGATCTGCCCTGGAAGGTCCCCCTGTCCCAAGAAACTCAACCTGATCAGGTTCAAGTTCTTCTAGGACAGTTCCTTCAGGGCTCTCAGAATCATCCTCCTGGGAGGGCTGATCCACCACCTGAGGCAGGGGGGAAGGCACAGCCTTAACCCTACTGCTCTTTCTCTTGGGTTGTGACTGGTCCATAGTTTCAGGATCCAGCACTTGTTCAGTGTTGCACTTTTTGGCCTGTGACCTGGTCACAGCAAGGACATGTGCATCTATCCCCAGCATTTCTGCATGGGTCCTATACTCCACTTCAGACCAAACTGAAGTTTCAAGATCATTGCCCAGTAAACACTCTACAGGAAGGTCTGAACTAACAACAACTTTCTTGAGGCCAGTTACCCCTCCCCAGGAGAAGTTAACAATAGCCACACTATGGGAGGTAGTGGCATTGCTAGCGTTGGTCACTTGGTAATTCTCACCTAGTATGATCTGTCCAGGGTCCACAAAAGCAGGTGTCACCATTGTGACACTAGCTCCAGTGTCCCTGTAGGCCTGAGCCATTCTTTGGTTGATAAAAGGTGTCTGTCTGTACTTGCCCAGGTTACTGGGGCCTACAGTAGAGGACAAAGCTAAGTCCCCATCACAGATCAGGACAGCCTGAGTAGGTACTCTGACTAGGCCAGAATCCTCCTCAGTTCCCAGGGTTAACCCTACTACACCCTTTTGCTGGGAACCACCACTTACAGCTGAACTAGGGGGTACAGTTGCCTTAGGGGCAATGGTGGCTGGGGGCTTATCCTTTTTGGTGCACTCACTAAACCAATGTGAGTTGGACTTACAATAGTTGCACCATGGTTTCTTTTGGCCATCTTTCTTCTTATCCTTTTTGGAACCACCCTCCCCCTGAGCCTTTTGGGGGCCTGGTGAAGACTTCTGGTCTTTTTATTTCTGCTCATTACCCTTCTGGTCTGCCTTTTTCTGATCACCGCCCTGGTTCTGGTTTTTCTGCTTAACTCTAGTCCTGACCCATCTATCTGCCTTCTTTCCCAATTCTTGGGGAGAAGTCAGATCAGAATCAATCAGGTGTTGATGCAATAGCTGGTTTTGACAGTTGTTAAGTATTTGCTCTCTCATGATCAAATTATACAATCCTGTATAGTCCTTAACCTTACTTCCCATTAGCCAGCCTTCCAGAGCCTTAGTGGCACAATCTACAAAGTCAGTCCAGTCCTGAGTCTGTGTCTTCTGGGTATCCCTGAACAACAACCTGTATTGTTCAGTGGTTAGGCCAAACCCATCAATCAGAGCACTCTTCAGGACAGTGTAATTATCTGCATCCTCATCACTAACTGTGAGGAGCTTGTCTCTTCCTTTCTCAGAGAAGGAGAGCCACAAGATAGCTGCCCACTGACTTTGGGGTACCTTCTGTACTTTGCAAGCTCTCTCCAAAGCAGTTATCCATTTGTGGATGTCATCCCCACACTTGTAGGGAGGCACAATCTTGCTCAGGTTTCTATTATCATAGTGCCTGTCTCTATCTCTAGGAATGTTGCTGCCACCAGTGGGTTCTAACCCACTTAACTTTTGCTCTCTAGCCAGAGCAAGCTTTTCTTTGGCAAGGGCAAGTTCTTCCCTCTGAATCCTCAGATTAGCCTCCCTCATTCTGTCTGCATGCTCCTTTCTCTCAGGTGAAGTCATTCCCCTGTGAGAGGAAGCATTAGAGATGCTAGAGACATGGGAGTGGATGGATTCCCTTGAAGGGGATCTGTCCCTCCTGCTTCTCTGTGAATGCCTACTTGGGGGTCTGTATGGGGGGACCCCATGCAAACTCCCATGTAAACTTAGGTTAGCCTGGCTAAGTCTCCTTACTTGGCTCTGGCTGTCTACCTCCCCATCTGAAGCCCCATCTGACTCCTCTGTGGTGGGTAGACCCTCCTCTGTGCCTAGGGCACCTGCCTGAGATGCCCTATGAGCATCATACTCCTCTAGGAGTTGTCTTAACTGAAGGAGGGTAGGGTTTGCACCCTGTTTTATTCCTCTGGAGGTACACAAGTGTCTCATCTCCTGGAATGTTAAGGTATCATATCTAGAGGGGATCTTTTGCAGACCTGATCCTCCTGAGAGAGCATCTACTTGATCTACTCTCAGAGACATGATCTAGTGAGGGTGTGGTGTGTGCACCTACCTACACTAGTTGTATCTACTAAACCTCTCTAGTAGTTGTAGTCAGGGTGTGTTACTCCCTTCAACCTACAACTACAAAGTCCAGTAGGACTTAAGTATAATAATCTATGTTATATGTACCTAGACAATATCTGTGTGATCTTTCAATTTAGTATCTCAAGATTACAATGGTATTACAACAGCAAGCTCAGATCCCAACCGCTGCTCACCAATGTGAGAAGTTGGCCTGATGTATGATGTCACTAGTTATAGTGTACACCTTATATCAGTACAAATACCCTTATGGTGATTGGTTGTAAAGTCAACCTTATAGACCAGCTATCCTAGTGGTAGCATGGACAAGAGCAGTCTTAGGCTAAACTCTGAATGGCATGTGAAGCCAGCTGTGATACCATATATAATCCCTTGAATACCAAATGAAAGGACACCACAACAGATATATATATAAAATAAAGTGTATTTATTCTAGTCAAACCCTCAGCACTCTTTATGAGATTAGAGGTAAGTACAACACAGTCTTATTTAAGCATACATTAAGTCACACAGGTAAGTAATACAGTTAGGCCCTAGGGGCCACGCAAACCATATACTAAGTAAGTGGTATAAGAACCACTGTCACGGAAATAGAATAGGCCTAGGCCTAGGGAATCGCTGGGGCTACACTACACTAGCGTTAGTTAGGAAGTGGGAGGCCCACGGGATTCGTGTGCAGAGTGGAAACACTCACGCGTAATGCGTAAAAGTCAATAGCAATAGTACAGTTTAGAAAACGGTAGATTTAGGACACTTCCGGAGTAGCTAGGAAGTTGAGACTTGAAAACTAGACACTAGGATAGTCACTATCCTGATGAGCACCGGAGTACCCAAGTTACCTAGCCCACAGGCTGCGGGTGCATAGGGGTGAAGATGCGTCGTTTTCGTCGTCGACTCCTATGGATGCCTGAAGAAAGATGCTGACAGGCAGTCAGTGAAGAGTGTCCGGTGGATCCCAAGGCTGGGATCAAGAAGAGGAGAAACCTGCAAGCAGAAGGGACAGAGTCAAGGTCACTAGCCAGTGCACACGTGGAACCAGGAAGGAACCAGGCGATGTCGTGAAGATTGCAGGTGAAGGTGAAGCTTGTCGCTGCAGCCAGGAGGACCAGGAAGCGTCGAGGATGACCAGGACCAGGAGGCGAGCTGTCCCACGAAGGCTCTTGCTGTCGGCGGCGTCGAAGTTGGACTAGGACTCACCAAGCCTTGGCAAGCGGAACCCACGAAGAACGAAGGACTTGCTTCTGGTGCAGACCAGGAAGGTCTGGGGTGCTTCTTCTTTGCAGAGAAGCGGGAGCCAGTCTGGAGGAGCCAAACCAGCGCAGAAGATTTCAGGGTGCGTCGTCACAAAGGCCACTAGCCAGCGGGCAAGCAACCGGACGGACGCGGCAAGCAGGAAAATGCTGAAGGGCCCCACGCAGGACTCGTGGAGTGTGGGGGGCTGATCTTCGGTGCAGATGGTGCTTGGGGTTGGGGCTTCTCAATCCCCGGTGCACAACTTCGAGGGTACCTCGGAAGCTGCGCTTTAAGTTACTAGCCACTTTTTCCAGGTAGCCGGTCCCACGTCGCTCGTCGCCTCCACGGATCTCAGCTCTGCTGTAGATGTGGATCAGGGTCGGAGAAGTCTGGAAGTCAAGGCTCTGGTCGGGCTCTGCAGTCGGTTCCTCGTAGAACGTGGGCAAAGCAAAGGGTAGTCTCTTGATGGTGCCTGTTTGCACAGGGTAGCCACTCCTTGGCTACAAGGGAGATTCTTCAGTCTTCTTCTTTCGTCGAATGTCGAAGGTCCAGAGTTTCTGTTCAGGTTTGCAGGTTCAGGATAATCTAAAGTCTTGAGGCCCAACTCCCACTCTTATACTAATCTGGGGGGCTGGGATACCTGCTAGGTCACGCCTTATGGGTGGGACCTGGGAGGGGGTGGTTACACCCACTTCCCTTTGTCCAGTTTCGCGCCAGAGCTGGGGCTGGAGTGCCCCAGCGCCGGTTTGAACTGGACTATGCAAGGAACACCTTGTGTGCCCCAGGCATGTCTCATTCCTTTCAGCCCACCCTGCCCCAATACACTAAAGGCTGTCTGGGGAGGTGCTAGCACCTCCCCAAGCAGGAAACCTATTGTCCAGGCCTCCCTGGCTGGGATCACTCCCAGCTGCAGGAGGTCAGACTTGTGTCGTGGCAGCAGCATCCATTTTGTGATGCTGAGGCTTTGGTCAGAGGCTAACAGTTGAAGTATGATTTTAACATGTCTTTCCCTCTAGAAGGGGGGAATAATATTCTCATGTCCAGAAATGGCATGGGGGTATTATTCCACAGTGTTAGACACCTTACACGACATGTTTCGATAAAGCCAAACCATAGTTACCATAACCGTCTAAGATTATAAGGCACTTTAAGAGTATATGGTAGGCTATATCATAGAACAGCTATAAGGACAAGGTTCCGAAAGCTGCAGACAGGCTCAGCTCATGCTAGAGCACCATCTCACATGTTACCAAGCACTCTGCCTCCAGGATTGTCAAGGCCTGCCATAGGAGTGACTGATAGGTACACATGTGTCTATATGTAAGTTAGGTATAGGAATACTACACCTAAGCAAGGGGTGATTACACGACCTTGCCCCAGCTGAGTGATCAGCCAGTTGTGTCAAAATGGAAGGCCAGGCCAGGGGTGGCATAATACATGCTGCAGCCCCTGGTAGGCCTAGGGTACACCTATGCCCTGGGTACCTAGGGTACACTGTACAGGGGCCAATAAGGTGATCCTATCCAAATGGGTTATGCACCTAAAGGGCATAGTATTAATTTAGAGAGAGAACAGCAGGGCTGTGGGTCTGATTAGCAGGCCCACAGCCACATCTAAGTCGAAAACCAGTAAAGCAAAAGCAAAAAGTGGGGGTGAACATAGAAAGCAGACCCTACTCTCCTACATTTACAACCAATCACCATAAGGGTATTTGGACTGATATAAGGTGTACACTAGAACTAGTGACATCATACATCAGGCCAACTTCTCACAACTTGGTGATCCGAATAATTGCGGGTCAATGCGGGTACACCTATTTGACCTTCAATGAAGGAGAAACTGTACCAATCGCATACAAATAACACCTGTACACAAATGCAGAAATGCGTTTCACATCCACAGAAAAAATCCTGACAGCCGTTCAGACTGCCGTAGCAAGAGAAAAAGCACTGACTCAGGGGAAACGCATTATTGTCATAACCCCGGTACCGGCTTTAGAAACTGTTACAAAGGCCAGCATCCCAAATGCGAAAGCGTTACATCCAAGATGGATACAATGGGCTAATTCTCTTACTGCAACAGATGTTGAATACAGATTTGATCCGAGTTTAAAAACTCAAGCATTCCTGCAATATGAACAAGGATATCCTCTACCAAAGGAAATCTTGCCTCTAGATCAGGGAGATCTGCGCAACCGGCTATAGGAAGTAAGCAACAATATTTTTTGCCATGTGCTATCGTTAAAGGAGGCATGCGTGATGGCAAGTTCCATCCTAGCTGCACAAAGACGCAATCTCTAGGAGACTGCGCAGCTCAGTTGGCAGAACTGAAAGCACTGATACTGGCACTTGTAAATACGGATCACAAATTCCCCACACATATCATGTGTGATTCTTTTTACTGTGTAGAGTCGTACAATGAGTACTTACAGCATTGGGAACAAAACCGGTTCAAAGATGCAAAAGGTGGCAAAATTAAACATAAAAAGCTATGGGAACAGGTAGCAGAGTTGAAATGCGAGCTACCGAGGACTCATGTGATCCATACACTGAGTCGTCAACTTGATGGCGTTCATGTTGCAATGAATTTATTGGCTGATGAAGCCGCAAGGGATCTGTTCACACGGCTTCTGTAGCTGTGCTGACATGTTCAAAAACGAGAATAGACGGAGATATACTGGTAGCTGTCACTGCTTCACGCAAAGGCAGCACAGCAGTACCTAAAACATTTCCACTCAAACACTCCTACAAGTTAGATGCACAAAACATTTTATATGCTCAGATTCCTGGAGTGGGAGATAGAGTAATACCAATTCTGTAGTAGGGGATCTCTGTGTATAGTCATAATCTAGTGAATAGTCCCGCCCATGTGCGTGGACCCCGGAGCAATAAAAAATAATCTCTAAAAGGTGACAAATCATGCAGACCTGCATACACCTTTAAGAGAGAATTTAATTTAAAGACAGATAATGCAGCCTATACCCACAGGCTACACTGTCCAGTACTTCAACTAGAATTCCACCAACATCCAAAAACAGCACTGCCTGTCTAGTTTTTCTCCACATAGGAAAAAACCCTGCCTCTACCAGCAAAAGCCTCTGGAAAGATAGAGAGGAAGGAGTGGACAGACAAGCCCCATAGGCTGCCATTATGTGGCTTAGAACAGGATACTGTGCCTTTAAGAAAACTTTCCAGATTTCCAGAACTTTCCCCAGTATCCCAGAATGCCCAGCAGGTCCCATTTACTTTCAGTTCTTTTTTCCGGCTCCTGCTAGCAGGACCCTGGAGCATTGAGCTCTCCCCTTTTCAAGGGTTTAATTGAGATTTTGGCAATTTTTGTCACTTTTTCTTGTGTTTAGTAGCTGGTACTGTCAACATGCCTGGCTTGTTCGACAAGTGCCCGGAATGTGGTCGAAAGAAGGCTAAAACTGATCCACACGAGGTGTGCATAGGTTGCCTTCCCCAGTCCCACGTGCCTGAAAGCTGTACCATCTGCCACTCGTTCTCAGCCAGGACCCTGAGGGACTGAATGAAAATCAGGCTTCAAGTTCTGGAGGAGCGAAGACTGAAGGCACCAGGTGGGTCTGGAGGGGCTGATTTGGCCCATACTGAGGCCTCTGGGGGGCTCCCCAGGGGCAGGAAGACCAGTAAGCGCTCCCACTCCCCGTCGACGTCGAGAGCGGCGACGGCGAGGAGGATGACCACCGTCTGTTCGCCGTCCCCCCAGGGCTCTGGGGAGAAGCAGCCTCGACGATCGCCGTCGAGGGACCTGAATAGGCCGCCGTCGACTACATCGGCGTCGTCGGCGACGACGCCATCGTCGGCTCCGTCCAGCCGTCGTCGTCGAGATGGGACCCGGCGTCGGCATTCGCCGTCGAGGGATCGCAGCTCGCCGTCGATGAAGAGGAGAAGGAGATCGACGTCGAGACGCTTGAGGTCGCCGTCAAGGCGAAGGTCGCCGTCGAGGCACAGGTCGCCGTCGAGGCACAGGTCGCCGTCGAGGCGAAGATCTACGCCGAGGCGGAGATCGACGCCGAGGAGAAGATCGACGGCGAGGAGAAGATCGACGTCGAGGCACAGGTCGCCGTCGAGGCACAGGTCGCCGTCGAGGCACAGGTCGCCGTCGAGGCACAGATCGCCGTCGAGGCACAGGTCGCCGTCGAGGCACAGGTCGCCGTCGAGGCACAGGTCGCCGTCGAGGCGACGATCGACGTCGAGGAGAAGATTGACGTCGAGGAGAAGATCGACGTCGAGGAAGAGAGAGTCACCGGGATCGGTGTACTCGGTGGTGTATACGCCTCCTCGGATGCCTCCGTCCCCGCCTCCGCCACCTCCACCAACTCCACCACCACCTCCACCACCACCTCCACCTCCGTCACCTCCACCACCGCCACCTCGGCCACGGACGCTGCCTCCGCCGCCCCAGCCTCTGTCGCTGCCACGCACCCCTGTCGGACCGCCGCCGGTTCCCCCGCGGTCGGTTTCCCTTCCACGGTACCCGACTCCGCCGCAGGGGACCCCGAAGCCACGACGCCCACGGTCGCCTGGACCAGCGAGACCGGCGGACAGGCCGAAGCCGAAGAGGTCGCGCTCCCGCTCTCACAGGAGGAGAAGATCACGGAGCCGTGGACGGTCCTCGTCGGACTCAAGACGACGCCGTAGGAGGTATAGGTCCAGGTCGCGCACGCGCTCCTCGGACAGAGACCTTTCCCCGACGCTGTCGGACTCCCCGGGGACGAGGGTGTCTCCGGTGGACGACTTGGTCTCGTTCCAAGAGGTGCTGTTGCGAGGGGCTGCAAAGTTGGGTATCACGGTGACGGTTCCAACACCCACGACGTCCGTGATATTCGAGACGCTTCATAAAAAACACCTGTCTCGCCCCCTACTGCCTCTTGTACCAGGACTGGTGGAACCCGCCTTGGAGCTGTTCCTCACTCCCGCGACGACGAAGGCCGCTCCTTCCAGGCTCATGAAAAAGTATAGGGCCACGGAGTCGGATCCGTCCTTTTTGAGAGTGGACCCGAAGCCGGATTCGGTGATCGTGACGGCGGCAAGAAAACAACATACGACCGCCCCGTCCTCCACGGTTCCACCCGACAAAGAAAGCCGCTGGCTGGATTCTGCGGGCAGGAAGGTGTGTGGTACCGCCGCCACCACCATGAAGGCGGCGAGTGCAGGGGCTTTGTTGGGCCGTTACGACCGGGCCCTGTGGGAGTCCCTGCAGCAATATGCAGACCTCCTGCCACGGGACAAGAAGGAGGACTTCTTGGAGACGGTGCGCGAAGGCATGCTGGTGTCGAACCAAACGATCAGCGCAGCGGCGGACGTATCTTTATTGGCCACCCACGCCTACTGTCATGGCGTCCACCAGCGGCGCCATTCGTGGTTGTGCCTGACGTCCCTCAAGCCAGAGGCGCAGCAAAGAGTGGCCAACCTGCCCTTCTCGGGGGAAACCCTGTTCGGGAAGCATGCGGACGATGAGATGGCCCGCATGAAGGCTGAGGCGGAAACCCTGACGGCCGTCGGGTTGGAGAAGGCCGAGAAAAAGAAGCGCCCGTTCCAGAGGAGGTTCGGGTCTTCGGGCAGAGGGCGTGGGCAGGGCTCGGGACAGCAGCAGCCACAACAGCAGCAGTTCCGCAAGCCCTTCCAGAAGCGCCAGAGGGGTAGAGGAGGCCAGCAGGCTACTACCACAACCAAGGGCCCGGCCGGGTCTCGGCCCTGAGCGGCTACTTCCCCCTCAACCGTTACCCACTCCAGTGGGGGGAAGCATTCAATTTTTTCCGGCAGAGTGGAGAAAAATTACTCAGGACAAGTGGGTGCTGAATATTGTTTGCAATGGATACAGTCTTCGGTTTATCAGCCCGCCTCCAGCGATTCCGCCGGTCAGCTCTCGATTCCAGCTGAGAGAGCTCCAGGCGGAGGCAGACATCTTGTTGAGAAAAAAGGCGGTAGAAGAGGTACCTCTGTCTCAAAGGGGAAGAGGTCTGTACTCTCGGTTCTTCCTCGTTCGCAAGAAGGACAAGAACGAGTTCAGGCCCATTCTGGATTTGCGACAGGCAAACAAATGGATTCGCAGAGAGAAGTTTCGCATGCTATCGTTGCACCAGATTTACCCTCAGCTGCAGCGGGGAGACTGGCTCTGTGCCATAGATCTACAGGATGCGTACTTCCATGTGCCCATAGCACGGAAGCACAGGAAGTTCCTGCGATTCCAAGTCGGCGCCAATCACTATCAATACACAGTACTGCCATTCGGGCTAAAGTCTGCACCCAGGACCTTTTCGAAGTGCATGGCGGTGGTAGCGGCACACCTGCGGAGGAACAAGGTGTTTGTCTACCCGTATCTGGACGATTGGCTGATCAAGGCATCATCCTTCGCGGAAGCTCAAGAACACTTCCGATGGACGTGCGAGCTCTTGCACAAGCTGGGGTTACACGTCAACATGTCCAAATCGGTTACGACTCCGGTCCAGTGCATACAGTACCTGGGGGCCTCCATCGATACACGGTCAGCAAGCGTGTCTCCTTCGGAGGAGAGACGGTTATCACTCCTTCGGAAGGCTCAGGACCTCAGGACTGCTCCATCGACGACAGTGAGGAAGGTGTCTTCGCTGCTGGGATCGATGGTCTCCTGTATCTGCCTCACGCCTCACGCTCGGCTACACATGAGACCACTGCAGGAGTGTTTGGAGGATCAGTGGGATCAGAGGACAGGCTCTTGGGACGACAAGATACGACTGTCGCTGCATGCTCTTCAGTCTCTGAAGTGGTGGTGTTCGGCGGAAAACCTCCTCAAGGGGGTTCCCTTCCACAAGGACATTCCCACGACGAGTGTCGTGACGGATGCGTCTCTCCAGGGCTGGGGAGCGCATTCCGGGGACTTGCAGATTCAAGGAAAGTGGTCTGCGTTGGAATCGACATACCACATCAATTTCCTGGAACTCAGATCTGTCTTCCTGGCGCTGAAGGCCTTCCTTCCGACCTTCCAGACCAACTCGCTGCTGATACAGACGGACAATACAACTACGATGTATTACCTCAACAAGCAGGGGGGGTCGAGATCGCGCACTCTGTCGCAGGAGGCGCAGGCGATCTGGCGCTGGCTGCTGGCCAGAGGACTGACGATTACGGCCACACATCTGCCAGGGGTGCAGAATGCTCAGGCGGACGCCTTGAGCAGGCTGATTCAGGAAAACCACGAATGGGTCATAAACGACGAAGTACTAGGAGAAGTCTTTGCAAGGTGGGGGACTCCAGACGTAGATCTGTTCGCCACCGCCGAAAACAGCAAATGCCGAGACTTCGCATCCAGGTACTACCAGCGGGGGACGCTGGGGAATGCGCTATGGATCGATTGGTCGAACAGCTTTCTGTACGCTTTTCCACCCATTCCCCTGATTCCGGCGGTGCTCATCAAGCTGTCCCAGTCCAGGGCGCGGATGATCCTGATCGCCCCGGAGTGGCCCAGGCAGTGGTGGTTCACGGACCTTCTTCACCGGTCTCTCCTTCCTCACATGCGGTTGCCGTGCAGGCCGGACCTTCTCACGAAGTTCGGGGGACGGATGGTGCACCCCAACCTCTCGTCTTTGAGTTTGGCGGCATGGCTCCTGAAATAGTGCAATATGGCCATCTGAATCTACCAGACGATTGTATGGACATACTGAAGGAGTCTAAACGACCTTCCACTAGGACATCCTATGCTTACAAGTGGAAGAGGTTCTGTATCTGGTGTAAGTCCAAGAACTTTGATCCGACAACATGTAAGGAAGATGTCATCCTTCCATACCTTTTACATCTGGCGCAGTCTGGCCTTAATTTCCATTCCATTAAGGTTCATCTGGCTGCTTTGACTGCTTACAGGAAATGCCCTTCACAGACTTCCTTCTTTCAGATCCCTGTGGTCAAGGATTTTTTGGAAGGCTTGAAGAAAGTGTTTCCTCCCGTCAGACTTCCCTCGCCTTCCTGGGACTTGAATGTGGTGCTGTCCAGATTGATGAAGGAGCCTTTTGAACCCATTCACAAGGCCTCATTGCAGCACCTATCCTGGAAGGCGGCGTTCCTAGTGGCCATTACATCGGCCCGCAGGGTGAGTGAACTTCAGGCATTATGTTGTCAAGAACCTTATACTGTATTTCATGCTGCTAAGGTTGTGATGCGTACTCACCCTAAATTTCTTCCTAAGGTTATCTCTGATTTTCATGTCAACCAGACCATAACTTTACCTACGTTCTTTCAGAATCCCTCTTCGCCAGCGGAAAGGTCTCTCCATTCCCTGGATGTTCGGAGGGTGTTGAAATTTTATCTGGATAAAACCAAGGATATTCGTAGGTCTGACCAATTGTTTGTTAATTATGGATCAGTCAGGACTGGTCTTGCGACCTCTAAGCAGTCCATTTCTAGGTGGATTGTGTCCTGCATACAATTGTGTTATCAAAAGGCTAATAAGACCTTAGGGGGTAAACCTAAGGCTCATTCCACCAGGGGCAAAGCTGCCACGACGGCTTTGCTGCGTAATGTTCCTATTGCGGAAATCTGCAAGGCGGCCACTTGGAAGTCGGTCCATACCTTTGCTGCGCATTACTGTCTGGACTCGGATGCCAGGGCAGATGCTCAGGTTGGGCAGGCTTCGCTGCGAAATTTGTTCGCACAGTAGTGGGTTTGTCTTGTTTGGTCTCCACCGCTGCTGTTGTGTGGGGATGGGCTTGCCATTCTATTCACTAGATTATGACTATACACAGAGATCCCCTACTACAGATGGAGTAGTTTCTTTTCTGTAACTCCAGTTCTGTAGTAGGGGTATCTCTGTTATAGTCATAAGCGCCCGCCCTCCTCCCCGGTGGAGAGATATTTTTTCATATGAAGAATGCTACAGGTCTGGCGTGCTACGCCTTCAAAAAGAACTGAAAGTAAATGGGACCTGCTGGGCATTCTGGGATACTGGGGAAAGTTCTGGAAATCTGGAAAGTTTTCTTAAAGGCACAGTATCCTGTTCTAAGCCACATAATGGCAGCCTATGGGGCTTGTCTGTCCACTCCTTCCTCTCTATCTTTCCAGAGGCTTTTGCTGGTAGAGGCAGGGTTTTTTCCTATGTGGAGAAAAACTAGACAGGCAGTGCTGTTTGTGGATGTTGGTGGAATTCTAGTTGAAGTACTGGACAGTGTAGCCTGTGGGTATAGGCTGCATTATCTGTCTTTAAATTAAATTCTCTCTTAAAGGTGTATGCAGGTCTGCATGATTTGTCACCTTTTAGAGATTATTTTTTATTGCTCCGGGGTCCACGCACATGGGCGGGACTATTCACTAGATTATGACTATAACAGAGATACCCCTACTACAGAACTGGAGTTACAGAAAAGAAACTACTCCATATGCATTGTGGGCAAGGTTTAATATTAGCTGCACACAAGGGTTTGGGCTCTGCACACACAGGTGTTACAGCGACTATTTCTTTACCGAAACAGCACTATTAGAGGCCAGCGTTAACTAAGCAAACTAAAGACAATGGGGCTATTCACAAGTAGCTATCGCCGAATTAATGGCACTTTATCGCAGCCAAAGTCGTGATAAATTTACCACCCCAGTCACAAGCTGGTGCTAACAGCCCACAGTACCAGTTTACCCGCAATAGCAGCTGCAAAAAACATCGCCACAGAGGAACCCCCGCAACTATCGATAATGAGATGCAGAGTGGGCGTTCCCGTGCCAAAAGCCGCGACATCACACCACAACATTCTCAATGACCAGCCCGAATGGCGATAAGAAAACAAAACGGGCGATAAGGCGCGTTAGCACCAGGATATCTACACCTGCTCTGAGCTGGTGTAAAGTCGGACGGCAGCCAGCACCACAAAAGGGAGCACAGCCCAGGCCACATCGGAAGGGCAACAGATGCCATGGAACCACCCATCATGCGGCCCGGACAACCAAGAAGGCCACAACACCAACCACCACCACCCCAGGACCACAAGCCACACCCGGACCACCACAGAAGCAGCGCAGACAAAGACAGCGGGCCAGACACACAGACCCAACACCTGACAATGTCACCGTCCACCACAGGCTGAAAGGGACAACCATCCCACGCATCCCAACCATAATCGCCCAACAGGTCTACAGCACCAACACAGTGGACAACCAACATCCCACCCCACACCAAGCTGCTTGCTCGGCTGCACCTGTTGGCCCCTGGTGCCCCCCAATCAACACTCGACAGAGTCGGAGGAGACTCACAGCCAGCCACATCCAAGTCCCCCACACCTGTCCTGGACATCACCATCACCCTGATACCCCAGTCCCCATACGTCCAACACAATACGCAGGTCCCGCAGGAGACCAGGCAAGGACCATACGCCCTAGCAGGATGCTCGCACGTGTTGGGGGCTATCCACAGCACACATGTACCACCTGTGCCCCCTGGTGACACAGCACACAATCACCGCAACAAGAAGCACACGTCTCACCTTAATGTGCAGGCAACAACAGAACACTGTGGAACCTCCAACAATGTCGCCTGCAAATTCACAGCCAGTGTGCATGAGTACTCCATCCACCAACAGCCCAACATCAACCAGTGTACCCAGGATGGAAACAAGGGAAATGCACAGACCCATGGCAAGTCCCAAATGAACACCTCACTCACCTCAACTCCACAACAATGCAAATCACAACTCTGGCAATGCACACGTCACAAAATCACAACCAACATGCACAACAACATGCCCACCCACCAGACACTACAGAACAACTCATAATGGTTACCTGGGCAAGCCGTGAACATGAGCCATCAGCGGCATGGTACCTCAGCCACACAACCGCCGAATGTGGGGAGAGGTGGCAACCAGGCATGTGTGAAGGAAGCAGTTGAACCATGATTGGGAAAGTAAACAATGCCAAGAGTGACAGAGATGTGCTGGACAGACAGCAGTATGCAGTACACACCCAGATCCATGGCGGCATACACCTCTGCTGTATGGAGTGTAGTGGACAGTGGATGCTACCATGCCACCACAGCCAGTGGGGGACCCCGCGCAAATATTGTCCTTACGCCCCCCCCTAAGCTTGACCGGAGTGGAATGGCCCAGCGTACGCCACGCCAGCGTCGGGGTGTGAATAAACACCGCCACGAGTCCGACGCTGTCCTCTTGAGCGGAGCTGCCTGCGATGCTGTGCGCCTGCTGGACCCCGGCACACTGTACCACAGACCCGTCAGGCACGGCCCTGCGCAGCCAGGCCACACTGATCACCTGCCGACACCGGCGTGTGTCAAGGAGGGCCCACCACTTGCCGGCGCAAGCTCCAAGCCCGAGACCCGCAACCTTGGCAGCCACCTCAGACCATCTCGGCCACCACGACACCGGCCGACTTTACTCCTTTCTCGTAGACGTACTCTTCTACCGCATACGGCCTACTCTTCGGCCCAGTCGGTCACATATGTGAAACTGTGTCCTGAGTCATGAATGGCAGTGAGCCTAAATCCGGGCCAGCTGCAACAGCACCAGACCCCACTCGATCAGTGAGGCAAAGTTCCATATGGGCTTCTTGTGACACGTGGTGCCACTAACCCCGTTCAACGCCAACCTGCGACACGTGGTGCCACTAACCCTGTTCAATGCCAGACTGCAACACGTGGTGCCACTAACCTTGTTCAACGCCAGCCTGCGACACTTGGTGCCACTAACCCTGTTCAATGCCAGCCTGCGACACGTGGTGACACATTTGGAACTGAGCCTTGATTACACTATGGCAGTGGACATCATATAAGGCATAGGACAAGTCACTATACTCCCTTTGATGTGGTGCCAGCAAGTCTGTGCATGGCATCACAACCACATGTGTCTGTGGGCCTATGCGGACTTCTGCCTTCGGCCTAAGCTGCGCACAAGTGGGTCACAGATTTGGAACTGAACATCAGTCATTCTAAAGGCAGAATACATTTCATCGCACGCACGGTGAGGCGTAAGAGGATGACGCGTTGCAGTCCGGAGGGAACAGTATCATCGTTACGGAGGTGATCGAACACTACCGACAACTGTCCTTGTGTCACTAACTCTGTGCCTCGCCAGCCAACGACACATGGATGTGGCCCACTGCTGACCACTGCCTCCGGCCTACACTGCGGTCCAGTAGGTCACAGTCTTGATTTGGAGATGGCGCAGTTCATGTCAGTGTACGGCATCATCGTAGACTGCATCCCCGCTCAGCACCTGTGCCACTGACTCTGTACACCGGCCTACATGGACTCTCGCTGGTCATACATTGATGGCGTTAGAGTCGATGGACTAGAGGCTAGTGTTCCTCCTCATGTAGATGATTCCGAATTGTTGGTACAAACGATAGTTGTGCATTCTACTCCCCCATTTGCTGCTTCTGGATAACATCAAACCTCTGCATCATGCCCTGGACGACATCTTCCACTGTCCCCTGCAACCCTCCGCCACATCCACCTTGGACATCGATGAGGGCCCACTCCGGTCACACTGCCCATCTGACTGCACCGCAAGGCACCATCCCGTGGCTGGGTGCCTGTGCCAGCCGCAGTGCATCCGGGGCCACTAACTTTGTGCTGGTCAGGTCTGGGACCCCTACTGCTGAGACATTGAATGGCCCCTGGAGCGATGGTCTTGTGCTCATCAACGCCGTGTGTCTGTGGCCCTGCGCTGTCCGCAGCCTCCGGCATCCACTGCGGGCCACCAGGGCCCACACATAGATTCAGGTCCAAACCGCCACAGACGTCGCATCACCGCAGGAGGAAAACACCACCAACGCAAGGACCACCTCCAAACGCCATCTGCCTGTGTTGAAACAGTGGTCCTGACAGACCGACGAAGTTGCCCAGACTTGTGGATGCCATCATAAGCCTTTAACCCTGCTCAGCACTCCAGGTGCCAGTGACTCAGTGCACCACAAGCCATTGTCCGCTGCTGATTGTTTTTTGTGCTGTGGACATGTTGTGCAGCAATGTCACCTCATGCAGTGGGGGGACCTGGGACTATGATGAGGAGGATGTGTCAAGCGTGCGGACTTGAGAGGGCACAGACAATGGTTGGGCAGGAGGCAACATCCCCAAGGCAGGAATGCAGACTGGTGGTGGTAGTCAAGCTACACACTCAGTTCTATTACTGGGTATTGCGCTGTGGACTGCGGACGCAATTGTCACCTCAGACAGTGTGGTGGACCAGTGAGGTTGATGGGCTAGTTGTTGCAGGTGTGGCACACCCCACTGCATCTGCATTAGAACTGACCCGAAGGGACAAAATACTAGCAATTTCTTCACATGAGCGCACTCATCGCTAGTGCCCCTACCTCAGTGCACAGCAACTCACGGAACTTCCTGACTGACTGACTCTGTCCTTCCTCCGGCTCCCTCCATGTTGCTCTGCAGTTGACTCTGTTCTGCTGGTGTTTTTTGTTTACATTGCACTGGTGTCCACTGTTCATGTTGTTGCCAGCACCGGTCACTCCGTGCGGGCTGCCTTTTACTCACCCCACACATATTAAGCACAGGCGTCACTGTACATGTGGCCCTGCCAATAAATGGGCCGGGCGCACATTTCCATAGCCACTTCAACATGATATATGCGTGTGTCCCTGTGGTCTTGTTGTATGCATGGGGGCCCTGGACCCAACCACATTACATTGTGCGGTGTACAGCGGATGCAGACATGTCATTGTCATGGCAGCGGGCTGGGACCTGGACATGTAGCTTTGTCGTCACCCGCTCAATTCATGAGGGGAGTGGCCTGTGCCGTCGAACGCAGAGCCAACGTGGGTGTGTGACTGATGTGTGCATGCCCCTGGACGTGGTTCTGTACTGTGAAAGTGCATCTGCATGTGTCTCAATGGCAGTGTGGGTCTCCTTTGTGGGGTGTGGGTGGTCCCTGAAGGCTATTGGACACCCATGTATGTGTTCTGGTTCGCATTCCATGTGTTCGGCCACACCGCACCTGTTGGGCCACCTCCTTATGGCTTTCTGACACCTGGCATTGGGGTGCCGTGTGTGGGTCGGTGAAGTGTTGTGAGCCAGGCTTGATCGCGGGTGCCTCGTGCTGTGTGGTCTATTGCAGGGGCCATGTTCTCCTCTGAGTAGCTTGTGTGCCCTAGTCCTCGTGGTAGGTTGCGTGGGATATCCATGGGCTGTTGTGGGGCATAGTGTCGGCGGTGTGGTGGTCCTCTCCAGCATTGCAGATGTGTTGTCTTGTGTGCTCTGCTGGAGGTGTTGTGTGCCCCTCTGCGGATTTGTACCTGATTTGGGTTGTCACGTCATGCCAGCGCCTCTTGGCATCCGCTGTTGGCCACCTCGACACTCCGGGTGCATTCACGGTAGCCTGGTTGTGGTTCAGTTGGTGGTAGTGTTCTGTCACCTCAATGACACTGGTCTTGTATTCCTGCTGCCTGCACCCCGTCTTCCTCTCTCTTTTCTCGTTGGCCTTCCCTGACCCAGTTGTTCCTTGCTAGTGGTCTGTGGGGTTTGCGTTGTCCTCTGCGCTGGGTCAAGGTGCATCCATGTTGCTCTGTGCTTGGCTTGTTTCTGGTGTATTGTATCTGTGGTGCATTTTCCCACCATTTTCCCTCCTAATGCGTGGGATTTGCAGACCTGTGACTGGTTTTCTCTACTTTTTGCAGCGCGATTGGCCCCATCGCATGATTGTTTGCGTTCGCGTTTCGCATTTTTGCGGCATGGCTTAGATTTTAACGCTGACATTTGACGCGTTGTCTGGTGGCTATCGCCTTGTTGTGAATTCCACGTTGAGACAGGGTTATTTTCCTGCAATGGGCTGCGATATTGAAAGTTGCATTGCGCTACTCATGCGGTAGTTATCACACGTTCTTGTGAATATACCCCAATGTCTTGAATTGCAACATCTGCCAGCAAGTGAAAGGCTCCACCGTCACGCTCTGCACGGACGCCATTACTGAAATTAGACAAACCTCTCGCATGTGTGTACTTGGACCACTGCGGCCCCTTAAAAACGGACGGGGTTTACAGATATATCATGGTTGCAGTGGATTCCTGCTTCAGATTCCTTTTGCTTTGGCCTCAGCGCTTGGCTGATGCTCGAACTGTTATAAAAGATTTGCAAGTCTTTATCGGCACATACGCAGTCAGCACGTTACACTCTGCCCGCAGCCCTGCGTTTAGCTCTCGGGCTTACAAAGAGGGCATGGAAGGAATGGGCGTAGCATTGCGGTCCCCATCTCTGTACTATCCTGAGGGAAATGCGGTTGTGGAGAGAAAAAAACAGGACTTAAAGTAATCTTTAACTGGTAGGGTATTAGGCAAGGGCGGTAGTTGGGGCACACGCCTTTATGGGGTTCAGCGGGAATTAAACAACCAGCCAAGAAACTCGCAAGGGGGTGTCACTCAATATGAAGTCCTGTTTGGGACACGAATGTGTGTACCTGATCTTGAGTGTGAAGGCACAGTGGCGGATAAAAAACCATTTGATATCCATGATCGTTTGGCTGTTTTACAGGATCTAAATGAATCCAGGACAAAACAAAGCAATGTCCATCTAAAGCAGACCGCCACTGAGGAAGTCAAGCTAGTCACGGCAAGACCTGTCTGGATCCCAAAAGTTGGGGATCTGGTCAGAGAGAAAATTGAAGACAAAAAGGAATTTGGACCTTCATAAAGAAAACCTGTACCAGTCCTTTCAGTACAAGGAACAAGAACTGTGCTGCTCCCGCCTCTTGCCGGAAAAAAGGAGAATAGATTTGTCTCAATCGACTTAATAAAACCACACTATGTGGCCGATGCTAAACAGTAGGCCTAGTGGACTCCGCTGTAGCAGACGCCCTCCTCTAGCTACAATCCAAGAATTTCAAACAGAAAGACTCATCACGTTTGAAGAGCCACTTGTAAAGAATGAAGGACTAAGCAACAATGCTATGGAACTTGTTCCACTTGAACCAGATATTAAAATTCAAAATGAAAATCAGAATAATTCACAAGTTGCAATTAGACCTAATACAGACGTCTGCATCAACATGCCTCGTCAAGAGGGAAATAACATTTCAGCTAATCCCGATGCAATTCCAACAATTGATTGAACTGCTTCTGGCTACTTCATTATGTTTGATATATTTTCTCTGGATCCGCTTTACACGCTGTAAAGCAGCAAGAATGGTTGACCTAGGTATTAGAAATGTATCAATCTTGTGTTTTATAAGGAGGAATTCTCTATCAATTTTTTTGTTAAGACTACAAGATGGGGAGAATAATAAAAATGTGTTCGCTAAATATAAATGGTTTGAATGATCATAGGAAGATTGGGGTCCTACGACATTTGATTCAGTTGTTGAATATTGATATTCTTTGCCTTCAAGAGACACATATCTCTTGGGCTAAGAGGGACCTGCTAAAAAGACTGGGCCTTGAGCTTTTAGTGTGTTCTAAACAAATGGGAATCACAAGAGGAATAGCTGTTCTCATGAAACAAGGGATTGGGAAGTGTAGTAAAACATTAGGCGACAAATGGGGTAGATGGGGAATTGTGCAGATTAATATTGACGGGATGGAAATGTCAGTCTGTTCATTATATGGTCCTAACCTAGATGATAAAGAAATGTTTAATCTTATCAATTGTGAATTAGCTAACTGGAATCAGCCTTTAATTCTATGCGGCGATTTTAACATCAACATCGTAGCGAATTGTAATATAAGAGATACTTGGAATTATCAAGGTCGGAAGATTCAATCATATAAGGCTCTTAGGAATTTAGTTTTGGGGAATGGATTAATTGATGTTTGGAATAAGCTTAGACCCACAGAACCAGGTTTTACCTATTTTTCTGCGCCGCATCATAAATTTGTTCGTTTAGACTACTTTTTTATTTCTCCTAAAGATTTTGAAGAATTAAGCATAGAAGTCTTACCACAAATCATTTCTGACCATAACCCTATTGTTTTAAAATTTTCAATCCCCTCTACTGGGCACTATAAAAAGAGGCAATGGTCATTTCAAAGAAACCTATTGCTTGATCAAGATTACCTATCCCATATGGATGGGTTCATTAAAGAATTCTTTGTTAATAATAATGAGTCTGCTTCGATACAAACAGTCTGGGATACTTTTAAATCGGTTATCAGAGGTGAGACTCTGAGTTTTTCGCAACACCGTTTAAAGAAAAAACAAGCTGAATTTATGGCTGCTTTGGATAAAATTACTCTGGCAGAAGTAAATTTAGCCTCTTGTATTGGAAATGGTATTGGTATCCAAGAAGCCCAGAAAACTGTATCGGTGGAACGTTCGACTGTTTATTCCTTTTTGGCAGAACAGGTAGCGACGAAATATAAACTATTTAAAAAAGACTGCTATGAATTAAGTGAGCAGACAGGCAGGATCTTAGCCCAAAGGTTGAAACAGAAAGCAGTCATTACGGAAATCTTTAAAATAGTAGATCAAAATGGCGTAGTTCAAGACAATACTTTTGGCATATTAGGAGCATTTCGGGATTTCTACCAATCCTTATACAATAAATCGAATGATGGCACCAGCATAAGGAAAGATGTGGCTAATTATCTTTCAAGCTTAGATAATTCTTCTTCTCTTACTGCTGCACAAAGTACAATATTATCTGCTCCAATTACTTTGGAAGAGATAGAAGAATCGATATTGGGCTTGGCTATGGGAAAAGCGATGGGTCCGGACAAAATTCCTTTGGAATTCTATCGCACGTTTCGCAATATTTTGAAATTTGAGCTGCTAAAAGTTTTTCAAGAAGCTTTCTTAGGCCGATCTCCTCCTTCATGGTCATTAGCAACTATAGTTGTGTTTAAAAAAAAAGGTAAAGAAGCTTTGGATTTAGGGTCGTATAGACCAATTTCTCTCCTAACCTCTGATAGCAAGATTTTTTCCAAAATACTAGCAAACCGACTGAAAGATTTTATGCCTAATTTAGTTGCAAAATTTCAACATGGTTTTATTAAAAATAGAGATACTACGGACCATATAAGAAGAATTATTACCCTTCTAGACTGGGCTCAGGCTTCGGGATCCCCGGTCGGTGTGGCACTATTGGACGCAGAAAAGGCGTTCGATAGGGTCGACTGGGGATTCCTTTGGTCTGTCCTAGTCTGGAAGGGATTCCCAAGTGAATATATAACAGCCTTGAAAGCCTTATATACTGACCCTAAGGCAAATATACGAATTGCTTCGGATATCTCTACAACTTTATCAATAACGCGGGGGACAAGGCAGGGGTGTCTCTGCTCCCCCCTACTATTTGCACTATATATAGAACCATATTTACAAAAAATCACGCGAGAAGGCAATATTCCTCCAGTGATGATCCATCAAATAGAGTATAAAATGTTGGCTTACGCTGATGATGTTGCGATAGTGACTTCTGATATTAATCGAGCTTTTCCCAAGATCTTAGAAACAGCTACTGAATTCGGTGCATATTCCGGATACAAATTAAATGTCTCAAAAACACAGATGATTCATTCAGCTGCTGGTGTACCAATAGGCCTGCCTTTATCCAAGACGGCTTTGTATCTAGGCGTGATTCTGTCATCTAAAGTAGAAGATATTGTGGGGCTTAATCTTGACCCCTTACTTGCCTCTACAAATAGGTCCCTCGAGAGGTTAGATAACTTACACCTTTCGTTGTATGGTCGCTCTAATGTTGTTAAGATGCTTTTTTTACCTAAATTCCTTTATTTTTTTCGGGCCATACCATTACTTTTCCCATCTAGTTTTTTAATTAAATTAGATAGGATTATTTCTAGATTTTTAAGGGGGTATAAAAGAGCAAGGAAGTCTCTTATTAGTTATACTTTACCCCCGCTTCGAGGTGGCTGGGGAATTCCTAATTTTCGTTTATATTATATGGCGATATCACTTAGACTAATGAGTATTTAAATTTTTCAGGGGGTATTTCTGGACGATTTCTTATACCCTTCTATTTATACAATGATTCTAGGCAGTCAAGCGCAAAGATGCTTAGTCCGGTTCTTAGAACCAAGTTACTATAAGAAGACAAGATTCAAAGTTATGGAAACGGCCTTCCAAATATGGAAAATATGTAAACGAAGACTCCGTCTGGACAACTTTAATTTTTATACGCCGCTATTTGACAATCCATTATTGCCACCAATATTTTCAGACTATATCATGCAGCGTTGGCAAAATCTTAATATATGTCAGCTAGGGGATCTTTTACCGAACAAACAATTTGCAACATTTTTTTATCTTCAACAACAATATAATTTACCTAAAGCAGACTTTTTTAAATACCTTCAAATACGCAGCTTCCTAAACTCTAAAAATTTAGTGAATTCTAATAAAATTAAGAAACATGAGGTATTAGAATGCTGTTGGAAACAAAGTAGAATTGGGGTGATTTATAAGGTTATGATTAAAGGCTTAGAAGACAATCTCATGTCTGTTAACGCAAAATGGCAAAAAGAAATGGGTATTGAAAATATAGATATATCGGATGCTTTAGCTCTGTCTGATCAGGTATTATGTAATGGATCTTTAAAAAGTCAGAGTTTTATGAGTATTTTTGACTTATATTACACTCCAGCCAAGTTATTAAAATGGAAAGGGAATGCTGGAGACAAGTGTAATCGCTGTGGATGTATAGGTGCAAATTCTATCCATATGTTTTTCTTATGCTCTAAATTATCTCAATTTATTTCTGAAATTCAAATGTTTCTACATCAAATAATGAATGTTCCCTTAGTATTGTCAGTTGATCTTGTAATATTTGGCATCCAAGCTAATCCAACTCGGCTGTACACACGTGTAGAAGAAGGTTTTTTATTTATATCTATGTCTATCTATAGATACTGTATCACCTCTCATTGGCTCGATGCTGATCCTCCCTTATTTCTTCAATGGCAAACTAAACTGTTAAATATTTATCAATTAGAGAAGGCTGTGTATTGTTTAAAGGGAACGAAAAAGAAAAATTTCGGTCTAAAATTATGGGCTCCAATCTACCATTGGTTACAACATTAATAATATAATTTATAATTAGCTTGGTTTTCTTGTTATGAATTATGTAAAAAGGTGTTTAATCAATTGATTATCAATGTCCTTATGTAACCCATCGGATATACTGTGTTCGGTCAACTATTTATCTGCTGCTGTGAAAAATAATAAAAATAAATAAATAAAAAAAAGATATATTTTCTCTGGATCCAAGTGAGCAGGAAACGACGCCAGCCAAAACAAAATTCAAGCAACAAGAAAATAACTTTCTTCTCTTTCTTCCAAATACATACCTGGTATCACCTTGGATTGAACTCTGGGTAACTTATTGTATATTGTTTTTATGTCTTGCTGAGTCAGTGCGCATGCGCTGCTCGGAGAGACATTTAGCAGATGAGTTTTCAAAGTGCTGCTGGCTGGCCTAGCGCTTGCGTTCACGCGAGCGTGCACGTGCGCAGCCGGCCGCCAGCAGTCCTTCACGGGTCATTAGAACTGTGATGACTTTCACTATCGCAAAAGTAAAGAAATAGAAAAAAAATCTATTTCTTTACATTTGCTATAATCACGGCACCCGCGCTTTACTTTTAATGTTCAAAGTAAAGCGCCGGTGCCGTGATGCTTGTTCTCGCGCGCGCGGCCAATGCTTGTCATTTAATGCGTATTTGCTACAAACATGTATCCCAAAATAATGCTCTGATTTACTTGTGGAAATCTATGTAACACGTTAAATTAAGCGCCCCAGTAAACAGTAGATTCAACAAGGTATAGATTTTAATAAATGCTGTTATTTTAACATTCTAGCTATCCTTTGCTCCATTGACTTGTACCCGCAGACTTCAATAGGTCCACATACATATTGTGTAGGAGGTTTTAATGGGATTGGAAGATTCATCATTATTTCATTCCAGCTAACAGTGCTCTTTTGCATTTTTATCGAACCAGAACAGGCATAGGCAAATTCACAAAAGGGATGTGTGCAAACTATGCTTTGTGTGCACAAAGAGAATTGTGCACAGATTTTTGCCATGTGAATAATGGGCCAATCATTATGGGCCTTGCTTTGCCGATGGCTCAAATGTAAGTATGTCCCAAATACACAAATGCTTTCAGCTCTGCCCTGAATACTGCAGGGTAAGGAATAATGCAGAGGGCGCACCATGTCATAGTGCTTGTATTCTATCTAGTGCTTACTCAAGAATCTTTGTACAGAATTTCATTTACACTGGGCTGGTAAGGCAATGGTTGGGAGATGCACTCCCTGACCCACTTGGATAGAGGCCTGGGGCAGGTGAATATCACTAAATATACTGAAGAAGCACACATAACAGCAACTGCTGGTAAAGGCTCTAAAGAAAGGACTTAGCTAACACACTGGTAAAATGCATGCTCACCTATCCGGATAAGCTAAGTACTATTGTGGTCTACGGTTAACTTAATGCTTGTAGTTCCAGGCAGCGTGCATGAGGTTTGGTTGAATTGGTGTTATCTGGAATCATTATTAGCTTTAAAGCTGTACATAATGGCCTCCAGTTCACGGAGATCGAGAGTACAGATACAAATTATGTCAACTTTGCTTGTATAACCATATCTAAGGAGAAGGAAAGTTACTTACGGTCTTTTAAACAAGTCTCCAAATAACCAACATGAAATTAAACTTTTCCGCAAGTTCTTTTGGCCTACTCTCTCTCTAAATCTAAAACCTCTGCGTGCATGCTTGCCTTTCTGATGCTTAACCTATTTCACATGCTCAATGACTAAAGTAATCAGTATTAATCATAAGATACAAAATATGTTCTTATACCACTAGTCTTTTTAGTGGCATGAAGTAGAACATTTTAGCTCAGCTTCAAAATTTGTGCAAGCGGTAGTGACATTGTCCCCCCCATCGAATGGTTTATTTTAAATTATAATCATTGCAATTGTGTGCCTATTACCTCTGTTTGATCATTCATCTGGCCCAAACAAATAACCTAGTTTCAACAAGTCCTTAGCATGCAACAGTTGATGTTGTTGCACAAAGGAGATTGTGCTGCATAACTAAATACTTATAAGGTACCAATAGCGAGACCTATTGGCTATGCCAATGCTTGTTTCTTTTCTGGCTAGGCTTAGTACTGACTTTTAGTATGCTTATAAATGGACACTATCTTCAACAAAGTTCTACAGCTCAAAAGGTCAACATCCTATTGAAGCCACATACCTCATCACATCGTGAACAAAGAGACTTGTCATCAGTGAACATCACAGCAGTTCTTATACCCGATGGTATAGTATGGGACAAGGTTGATTCCAACATATTGGACCGACCAAACTTTTAAAAATTAATCATGTATTTAAAATATCATTAAGTGATTTCATTACCTCCAGTACATTTTCTGATGATTGGGACACTGAAACAGTAAATAACACGTTGTCTGATTTAGAGAAAACTGCTGCATTTTCTAATAATGAAATGTTAGAGGGTTCTTCAGACTATGACAAATTGTAGTTACCAACATTATGGCCATCATTTCCTGCACAAATCCATTTCACCTAGGAATGTATTTGAGAACCATCAGTGGGAACATTGCCCAACACCACCAAAAACTAGGTCACAAGCATTTGCACAGAAATGTGCATAATTTTCAGGATTTAATACAACAGATCCAACCTCATTTTACTATAAGGTTGCACCAACGTCAGCACTGAAAATTATGTTGACAAATACTAAACAGATTTATTCTGCTTTCTTTTTGGCCCAATTGTCTCAACAGGATTTCAACCTATGGAAAGACGAAATGGGCTCAAAATCAATTTGGGGTTCAAGGGACTGGCAAGTCCAGGGTACAAAGCAACTATTTACAGCATGCCTCAACGCTACTGTGCAACAGACATCTTGTCTTGGACTAGCAAAGATAAAGGAGCTGAACACTCCAAGGTTACCTACACCAACACATGGGTGGCAGAATTCTTCTATAAAGGAAGGGGCAACAGTTGATGACATACTAAAGTACATAGATCAGATCCAAATGGAAGGAGTGGGTGGTTTGGCCCTTAGACACAAACACATGTCATAAACGGTTCCTGAACATCACCAAGGGACTCAGCATGCATAGGCCAGACCCACGTTATGTACAGAGAGCACATCCAGGGGTAGTGACATCCTATAGTGTTGGGAAGTTGTGCCTAGATTGGCTAGAAACCTCAACACTTGCAGAAGTGAAACAACACTTATCTTTACTCTCACATGACATGGATCGTAGGGGCTTTTTACTAGGACCTAGGAAATAACATCAAAAACGTTTCATATATGCAGGCATGGATGCTGCCTATAATAAAATCTGGAAATTTCCCAACAAGAGCCGCAGAGACAATACAGGAAATAGACCCTACAAACTTAGAAAAAGCTTTTCCTGTGGTAGATAATGGGTTAACAACTTTGACATCCAGAATATATTCATTGGGCAACATTGTATCTTCTGCCATTGACATACTGGAACAGGATTTAGCCATATTACAACACAGCCAATCACAGTTACGTTCTATTATGTTATTGAGCTGGACGCTGCAATCTTTGCGTGCAGGAATTGTGCCTTGGCGTTTTATTAACAGCACGTCTCTGTTTTCAGAATACAAGCTAACTGATGCACAGGTAGAAATGGCACAAAGGGGAGCTAAATATACAATGCTGCAAATTGAAAAACTGGGCAGGCTATCCTTTCACAGTGGCTGAATTACCATCAACAGAATGGCTACTTCATGGCCAAATCACTCTCCTGGTAACGACCTTTCAGTTTCACTATTTCCTTGAGCAAAGGCAGGTAGGCAGATATGAATAATTGGGTAAAGAATACATTAAGAAATCCTGAGATTTACCATAGAGATTTCGATGCCGGAGTGGGGATCAAGAAGTGTTTCTTAGTGGTACTAACTGCAAGAACACTTTAAGCGGTTCTCTCATGTGTCAAGATATTATTTTGCACGGAGCTTGTAATGGTTCCATTGCGAATCTGTCTTGCAACATGAAAGAAACTCCAGCTGCCGTGATCACGCCAGCGTTTGGGTTACTTTTGAATGAGAGTTACTTGATGCTGAGCGACAAGGTTGCTGTGGGATGCTCCCGGGCATCGCATATCTGGTCACCATGAACACCAGGGTTACTTGCTGTATACAAGTATTGTTTCCTCCGACAAATACAGTCAGGGAGGCGCCGCTACGGCCTTCACAGAATGTTTCTATTATACAGTTTGATGCTTTGAGCTGAATGAAAGCAATGCTTTTACAGCAAAACCATGCCGTTAACCTCCGCTCGAGAAACCTTTGAACTCCAAGTCGTAAGGACCTTGAAAGACATACAGGCGCTAATCCATACTAACTGCCCTCTACATTTCATAGAAATGGTGGGATGTATCTTTAACATGTCAGATACGAGTGTCATTATACACCTATTTAAGACAATAGGGTCAGGATTCCTTAACACTTTCCAAACAATCCTCGGAGTTATTCCTAACTTATACACTCCGCATTTGGAAGCATTTTCTGGGCTCTACCTCTGATCCTGCTCGCTGTAGCTGAAATCCTGATTATCATCTACCTGCTGCGCAATGGACGGACCATCCGGCTGCGAGATTGCAAAAGCTCTCCTGGAAAAATATTACCGTGAGCGCATGGTACAGCATCTGAGTGCACTAAGTGCTTCTTGGTTCTTATCCTTCAGACCAGTCTTTCAGGACTGCATCGTACCTGTCTTCCGATGCCTGTTCTGCGGAGGAGAATGCATGTTGGACATCTGTCTGACACCTGACACGGAGACACCAGCGGACTCAGACTCCAGGCTGGAACCCATGTGGTCCCATGCACGACTCCCCAGCGTATTCCCATCTTGACGCATGCCTTCCTTGAGGAACCGCAGGTGCCTTTCACGACTGAATTGAATTTCAGCTCCAGCATTGGCACTGAGGTATCGAATTCAGCACCGGCTGCCTCCACAGCAGCTGTTGGCAGCGAGGAGTTTCATCTATGCACACTTGACATGCTATGCGAATGATTGCAGTGTTTGTCCCCTGCTGTAGCAGGCAGCGAAAATATTATGTCTCCGAGCCAGGACTTCTAATCTAAATCTGGCTCACCGTGTTCTGGGAACTAATTCAGAAATTTTCTTTCCCCTTCTTTTTCAAAATAATTTTTTCAAATTGACACTTTCAAGAAAGTATGCTTACAGTAGTTCAACTTGTGTGATCGAACTCATTTAGAACTGTGATTTGCGGAACTTTACAACACAATTTATTTTTCAAGAGAACATTTTCTTTCTCTCCTTGTTTTTTAAACTGTTTTAAAATAATTTTTAACGTTTTTAGAAACATTTTAAATGACTTATTGATAATCTTACGCACTGATACCGTTATAAATGTGTATCTCATATTGTGTATTATTATTGTTGAGTATTAGGAGTGGGTGTTATATTTCATATCAGTACCATAATATAGGTCAAGGGAACATCGTACACTTTACCTACATCATGTCCCCTTCCTTTCATATGAACGAGCCTTATAAGGACATAACTCCTAATAAGGACATTCTGCCTTATAGGGACTGAACGCCTTACAGGGACTGTAGCCTTTTATGGACAAAGCTTTTAGCCTACTTCCAGCAGAGGGATGGTTCTTCCCAATCGATATTGCTAAGTGCATATGAATAATTTATGAGAACAATACCCGAGGGTATACTTCACCTCTCCTGTCCACGCACAAGGTTTAATCCCCAACGTCATCCTCATACAAAATCAATAGCTAATCATGCACTTGGACTGTATAAATACAGCACCTCTTCCTATGAGATAGCAGGAGGGACCAAGACTTCACGCCGACACACTGACCAGAGACGCTGCGGCTCCGACATGCAATTACTCCACCTGACAGTGGTCTGACTATCCCTTGTGGGGTGTCCAACTCAAGTCCAGGACGAAGTCCCACACTCTCACTATTCAGGTAATGGGGTTTGACTAAATCCTAGTGGGATTCTTGGCTCTTAGCCTCTTAGACTATTAGGCTCTTATGCTTATTAGCTCTTTCGCACCTACTCACATTCTAGGTACACTCAGGTACATCTGGACAGGCATCCTAGGAGTACGCACTTTATTTCATAAATGCATTTTATATTCATGTATATGTTCATGACTATTGAAAAATGGTAGAGCTGTGCTATTCTTTTTTATTCACTTTATTGCTGATCCTATATCTCTGCTACTGTGTTACAGCTGTAGCAGCACATATATTTTACATGGGAAGAACAACGGTACAATAAATTCTTATTGTAAACACGCCCGACTGTTTCTTCTGTGTATCTAGCTGAGAGAAAATGAGCAAGCATGAGTGACTGGGTGAAAAGTAGTATATTGTTTACACGAGTCTAAGAAATCGGGTTTGTTGTGTTCTGAGGTTGCCAAAAACTAATCTCTCTGATAGAAGGAGATTCTAGTGGCACTGTGAGCTAGCTAATACGAAAACAGGCTAACATACTCGGCGGGGTGTACAGAGTCAGTCTGCCACTAGACCCAAAGTATATATTATCCACAAATGCGCAGGTCCTGCATGAAGGGTACAATAGGAATTACACTACAGTTCCTGATTTACCCAGATCGGTGAGGGCATCTTCTTTACAGGTACAAAGGTTTGTTTAACCAGCGATACAAGAAACAAGGGATGGATTTGCATGTGTTTGGGCAAAGCTAACTTTACAGTCACTGGATTGATTACCGTCAGGATCTTATAAGGCCCTATATATATCATGGATTGAAGACACTATACTTCCTGAAATAATGTTTCTGGTCAAAAGCCATACCCAATCTCCTTTCTTATAGGATGGTTCCTTTCACCTATGGATATCTTCATATCTTTTATATTTGTTCTTTGCTTCTATTACATTCTCTCTAGTGTCTTTCAGTGTTCTTTGAATAAAATGTACCCTTTCCTGCACTTCTAGGAGGGCGTGGTGCCGGCGGGGAGCGCGGGAAAGGAAGCCAGGCGCTGGGGAGAACGAGCAAGGAGGTAGGACACAAGGGGCCCCCATATGTCAAGTGGGCGAGATCTAGCTGGCATAAGGTCCCAGAATTCAGAGAATGGGGTCTGCCAACGCAATGCATCCTTGAGCCATTGAGCGAATTTGGGTGCGGGTCGGCGACCCCAACACATGGAAACCCTACGCCATGCGAGGACCAGCAGCATGTTGATGAGGCGGCGGGAAGCATCCGGGCACAATTTAACAAAGTCGAGGAGGCAGAGCGGGGGATCAGGCTGAACCAGCGAGGAGGTGATCTCTGATATAGCAGAACAGACCATGCACCAGTAATCGGCGACCTTGGGGCACAGCCAGGCAAGATAAGCAAAATCCGCCGCAGGAGCTGAACAGCGTAGACATCTGTCACTGGGGATAAGCCTCAGCTTATGTAACTGAACGGGGGTACGGTAGAGCCTATGCAAGTATTTAAAATGGATAAGGCGCAGACGATATTTAGGGGACAATTGCTTAGTTTTCTTACAACAGTTTAGTCAATCTGCATGAGGGATATCTATGCCAAGGTCCTCGCCCCATGCTACACAAGCACGATCGATGGAGATGGAGGCGTCCGCTAGCGTGAGGGCGTATAGTTTGGTTACCAACTTCCGAGGGGAGGAAGACGAATACAGGAACTCGAGAGCAGTCATCGAGGCATGAGGAAGAGGGAACCCAGGGTGCAGCTCCCTGCAGATAGCTCTCAGCTGATAAAAAAGCAGAGTGTCCATGGGGCCAGAGTCCTCAGCCAAGGGCTAAAATATTCTCTACGGATAGAGATCCACGACCGTATTCAGCCCCAGACGGGTGGCATGTTTAGCCATGCTGGATGGTTGAAGAGGAGGAAAGGTCGGGTGCCGAACTATTGGCACCGAATTTGCTGAAAGCAAGGGGGCACCAGAGAACCAATGAAATCCCTCCCAGGCCCAGCGCAAGGTCTAAACTATGTCTATTTCAGTACGTGGGAGTTTGGCCGGGGCAAACAGGGCAGTGGTGAGCAGCCACGGGGCAGCAAGATCCGCCTTTATGCAACCTGCGGCTGTAAAGGAGTGGGGTGAAGCCAAAAGTACAAGAAGCTGGCCTGAGCACACCTTGCATAGAGCTTGAAGGCCGCCACATGACATCGGAAGGTTGAGATCCTGGGTTAGCTGCCGGCCCAGATAAGAGAAATGATCAGCGAGAAAACCCTGCAAAAAAAATGGATGGTGAGGGGGACAGGTACGTTCAGGAATAAATATAAGAATTTTGGGAGGACGACCATCTTGGCAATGGCTATTCGACCAGCTAACGACAGGGGCAGCCGGCTCCAAAGGGGGATCTTCGACTCAAGCCAGTCCACCGCACGACAGAAATTAGCCCTCTAGAGTTCGTCCACGTCCCTGCTCAGCCAGACACCTAAATAGCGAGTGGGACCGGACGCCCAGACAAAAGGATAGTCCGGGGTAAAAGGAGTGGTGGCATCTGTGAGAGGGAAGAGGATAGACTTGTTCCAGTTGACCTGTATGCCTGAATAGCCCCCAAGTTGTATGATCTCGCAAACAAAAGGACTAAGATGTTCCTGGGGGTGACGGACATATAAATTGATGTCGTCCGCATACATACAAATCAGGAGGGCGCGTGCCGCAAACCCGATGCCCCTCTGGGTGTGGTGTTGTCGGAGTCGGGCCCCCAGTGGTTCCATCACGATAGCGAATAGCATAGGTGAGAGCGGGCACCCCTGGCGGGTGCCACGTCCAGTAGGGATAGGATCAGATACCATGCCATTGATCCGTAGACGGGCGGTGGGGAGAGTGTACAATAAGGAGACTTTACAAATAAAAACTGAGCTAAAACCGAGACGTGGGAGGATAGAGAATAGGAAGGGTCATTCCAGGGTATCGAACGCCTTGGTGGCATCAAGCAGGGCGGCCACCGCTGGAAGCGCTGGGTTGATTTGATGCAGGATGGAGAAGATAGACTGAAGATTATGGGAGGTTGCCCGGCCCGGTATGAAGCCGGACTGATCTGGGAGAGCCATGAGCGGCATAAGAGGAAGAAGACGTGACGCAAGCAGTTTGGTGAAGATTGTTTTATCAATATTAATGAGGGACAGGGGGCGATAGTAGCCACACAGTTCGGGGGGTTTGTACGGTTTTAGAAGAAGGGTCAGCATGGCCTCATGGAGCGAAGGTGGAAATTGGCCACTCTCGAAGGATTCGTTATACATGGCGGCCAGATGCGGCACCAGTAGGGGAGCGAAAGTCTTGTAGAAAGAAACGGGCAGGCCGTCCAGACCAGGGGCCTTTTCACCAGGCATACCATTGATGGCGGCAAGCATTTCCTCTTTAGAGAAGGGCTCGTCCAGATATTCCCGGCGGTAGTTTTGGAGCCATAAGAGCTCGAGCTTATCGAAATACTGGTCGAGGACCTCACGCGGGGGCGAATCCTGCAGTGTAAAATTGCGTATAAAAATCTGTGAAATGCGTCTTGATGACCTCGGAAGAGGTGGTACGAACTGGGCCACCGTCCTGGAGCGCCATGATGTAGGAAGCAGCACGGGCCGGACGGAAAAGGTTGGCCAAGGTCTTACCTGGTAGGTCACCCTCGCCGAATCAGGGTGCCCGAGTCTCCCTGCCAAGGAACGATAGTTCTCTGTTGGCCTCCTCTGCAAATTCAGTATGTTTCTCGTGATGACGGACAAGTGTTTCGGGGCTAGGGTCAAGAGCGTGAGAGGTGTCTAAGCTTTTAATTTCAGATTCCAGCCTATTAAGAGTGTTGCGGATGGAGCGCAGGATCCCGGACTGTTTAGAAATACAAGCGCTGCGAATGACGACTTTAAAACCCTCCCAGAGAGTGGAGGGAGAGTCCACAGAGCCCTCATTGAGCTCAAAGTAGTTAGTGATCGCGGTCTGGATCTCGGCACAAACGACGGAATCACGCAGAGCGTTAGAAGGTAGCCGCCAGGAGAAAGCGCGTCGGGGGGACAGAGGTAGGCGGAGACCGAGCTAGACTGGCACGTGGTCTGAAAGAGTTCGCGCCATGTGATCAATGGAAGTGAGCCAGGAGAGAATGTCAAGAGAGGAGATCCAGAGATCTGGCCGGGACCAACAGCCATAAGTGCCGGTGACACAAGTGCTCTCGCGGGCCTCGGGATGTGTGTGGCGCCAAGCATCGTACAAGGAGTTTTCGGCAGTAATGGAGTTTAGAAGTGCCGCGGTACGAGGGTGGGAGGTATGCGGGCCAGAGCGATCCCCACCCCAGAGGAACACAGCGGGGCCAAGAGATGAAATGTGGTGCCATACCTGCGCAAAACAATCTGGGTCATCAGTGTTGGGGCCGTAGACCGCAGCTATTGTGAAGGGCTGGGCCTGAAGGGAGCCATGAAGGATGACAAATCGCCCTGCGGGGTCGGTTATGGCGTGAGAGGTTTGCCAAGGGAGCACCCTACGTATGAGAATAAGGACCCCCCGAGAGTAGTTGGATTAGTAAGAGAAGTGTGATTCTCCCCAGTGCCGGGAGTGCAGTCTGGCAGCAGATGCAGGAAGCAGGTGGGTCTCTTGTAGCAGGCCGATGTCCACCTTGTGCCGGACAAGATGCGCAAGAACAAGTCGAGCCTTGCGGTGGTCATTGAGACCCCAGATGTTCCATGTCCAACAAGGAATGTCAGTCATTCAGACATATCGTGGAGAATAATCAAACACAGTGTAGTGATTATGGCCTGGATCTTCGTGCGGGTGCATGTAGTGGTGCTAACCAATTGGGAAAGCGATGTGTGATGCAGCAGCGGAGAGGATAAACAAAGACAGCTGAGATCCTGCCACGACAGATAGCTGGGTTGCAAGGGGGAGGCGCATACGTCAGCCCCTTGGAGGGGGATGCTGATGAGTGTTGAGCCCAGGAGCAAGTACTTGGGGTAGTGCACAAAGCAATGCAGTGTGACAAAGCAGAGCCAGTAGGGACTGGCATGGCAGGGCAAGCTAAAGGACAGAACAATACAGAACAACCAAGGCAAACACACCTCAGAAGGAGGCAGCAAATCCCCAGGGACCACACACCCACACCGACCCCCCAAACAGGTTGAGAAACCACCCACAACCACCCCAGGGAACCCCAACTTGGAAAAGGAGAATCTGTGTCCATAGTGGGAATCATTCCGCGGAGGCATGGCGACGCTCGGCATACACTCCTGCAAGCCTACAGTATTAGCAGGCAACAGTACATACAGAGTCTCACAAAGGAACAGTGATGGCCAGCCCCTAAGCGTTATAGTGGAGGGGCAAAGCGTCTTGAAGCCAGGAGATGTAAAATCACTCATGGGAAAGATGAGTGACAAGAAACCGAGTGAGTGACAGCATTCCAACAGTACTACTATAGAAGATTGAGTCAGTTATTGTCACTCAGGTCGCCGAGCGCAGAATCTTGAGAGTTTGCAGAGGTGGAGCGGTGGGAGCAATCAAGCTTCTTGGCAAAGACGAAGGCGGCCTTAGGATCTGGGAATGTGAGAGTCTTGGAGCCTTGCCTGACTCGCAGCTTAGCCGGATATGCCAGCGAGTATGGGATCTTGTGTTTTTGGAGGATGCGCTTCACAGGCAGGAACTCAAGGCTGGCCGCCTGAACCGCCAAGGTGTAGTCCGGATAGAAGTACAAGGATTTGCCCTGGTGGCGGATCTCGCCTTTTTCCCTGGCCGCCCTGAGGATTGTGTCGCAGTCTCGGAAATTAAGGATTTTGGCTAATATAGGGGTGAGCCGGCAATCTGGGGGCTGGGCGAGGGCCGAGGGATCGGTGGGCTCTCTCCACAATGAAAACCGGTGAGAGCACGTAATTGAACAGTTCACGCACCATAGTCTCCACAAAGTCCTCCATGCGCGCAATATTGGTGGACTCGCACACCCCCGTGATGCAGAGATTGCTCCTATGGGAGCACGCTTCCAAATCCTCGTTTTTGGTACGTATCAGTTCCAGCATTTTGTCCATTTGGAGGAGTTTTTGACGATCCTGGGTGGCGGCGTCTTCTGCATCAGAGACCCTGGATTCGACATGTAGTTAGCGGTTGTCGTGGGAATCCAGTCGCGACTTAACTACATCCAGGCATGAAGACAACTGATCCAGTTGGGCCGCTATACCAGAGATGGCGGATTTGACCTCCAACATGATGGCCTTGAGGTCATCCTCCCTGGAGCTGGCCATCTCCTCGGGGGTAGCAGGGTCGCCTCCATCTACCATCGCTCCGTCCTGACGCGTCTGGCAACGCTGATCGAAAGTGAGCCGGGGTTGTTTTGGGTAAGCTTTGCCCATGGCAGGGGTGGACTTGCATGTCGGAGTGACAGTGCACAAAGCTGTGTGGGAACTGATCAGGCAGATGAAGAGGTAGTGCGAGGAGTGGATCACCGGCAGAGCTTCAGAGGGCAGTGTCCGTGGCAGCTGTGTCGACGTGGTGCTTGGAAGAGGGGGTACAGCCGCAGGGGGGGGCAGGGCAGCAGGGCTACACGGGGGGAGCGCGGCCTACCACACGGGGCCAGGAGTCACAGGGTCAGAGGGCGATGTGCCCTGAGTGGCGTGTGAAAACTGAGACAGGGGCCCCCGTGAAGTGACACGTGCTCCCTCAACCCAGCCGCAGCGCCCCCCGCAGGATTCTCACCTACCCCTGTCTGCAAGGTGCTGGCTTCAAGGAGGTTGCAGCAGTTTTTTGATGGCGTCTGGTGGCATGTGGGGCGGCAGAAGAGGACAAGGAGGACAGCCGGATGAAGCCGCGGCAGGTGGGGCCCCCCTTCGATGTCCGAATCCTGGCAGCGCTGAATCAGGAGGAGGGCAGAAGCGGGGTCGAGTGTGGCACTTGTTGTATGTGTGGTGCAGACAGATGTGGTTGCTCCGTCAGGGGCATCTGGCTGGCCGCGCCAGGCCAGATCCTGAAAGAGGGGCGGGCCACTGAAGGAGCCGGGCCCGCCGTGCACAAGCAGCCATCCAGGGAGAGCCCACTCGGGCCGAAGAAGGGGCCAAGTACCGCAATGCCGGAATGCGACCGGCAGCGAGGATACGTGGGGGGCGCGCCGCTCTCGTCACCCAGCCTGACCGATGAGGGAGCAGCTGCAACGGGCGCCGGAGCACGAAATGGTGGTGCCCATGAGAGGAGACAGGCACGGTTGGGCGGTGCAGCGTGCGAGCCCCCTACCCCGCCGCCAGAAGCCCCCAGCGGTCGCGGCACTCACCAGTGTCTACACCGATGAAGGGGGGAACGGGTCCCGGGCTGGCACCACAGGAGCAGCAACGCAGGAACAAGTAGGCCCCTCAGTGACAGCGGGAGACTCAGCCTCGAGGAACAGGCCCGGTAGCAAATCTCGTCCCAGAGATGGCAAAGGGGATCGTAAAAGATGTTGGTCTGCGCCTTCGGTCGAGATGAGTGCAGAAATGCAGGAGCCAGATAGGTATGATGCTGTTGTCTGCAGGATTTTGATGGATTTCATAAGCTTGTCCGGCAGAGCCCACTTAAATTGCGGCCATCTTGCAGCCGGCTAAGTCACGCCCCCCCCCCCATGTGCCTCATCTGCAATTTTGTTTATGTTATGTATCGCCTTGTCTATATTGCAGCTGTTGTCAGGAATATATCAACAGCACACCTGTTTGATGACGTGGCAGACTTCTCCCTCTTTGGCCAGGATGATGTCTAACGCAAACCTGTTCTGCAGCACTACAGCCCGCATGGTAGTTAGTTCTTCAGTGATGTTTCCTACGGCTGCTGCTGTTGAATCTGCTAGATCCTCAATCACCCTTGCTAGCTGGTGTATCCTTATTGAGGTGTATATCATTCCTGCACCAAGCACCATTACCCCCTAGACCTGTCATCAAGTTATCCTCCCATTCTGCCATCCTCCTCGCTCTTCCTGGCCGGTACCCTTGGTGCTCAACCGAACTAGGTCAGTGAAATGGGTAATTCGGGGCAGGATGGAGGCAAGGTGGCAACTACCATACCATTCCGGGGGCAAATAGAAGTATGCCCATTGGCCATAGGCAAAGAACAGTCCCTTGTAACCCACAAGTCTAGGTGAGGACTGCTGATCACTCTCCCTAATCCGTGATAGTTTTGTTATGTGTGTGCAGTTACTTTCATCAATGAAAATTTATGAGATTGTTGAGTATTCTCCTTCTGAAAGTCCTAGGGCTTCATTATTCCTTTCCTCACATTCCCTTAATCCTTACTCACCGTTTGCTAATTCTGCAATGGTACAACCGAAACTGCATTCCTTCCTTTGAGTAGTTGTAATAGTGTGCATGGTGGTTTAGGTAGGCGCATCTGCACGGCTGGCTGTTTAGGGGCCGTCGGTTTATCATTCTGAATGCAGGATGGTGCAGTAAGCTGTTGTCTTATCCTAAATATTGGTATTTGTATCTCAGCCCCCTTGTCCCAACCAGCCCTGTCTTTCCATTCCTCATTCCAAGACGTTTTGTCAAATGTGTTGAGCATTGCCTGATCCCTTTTTGTTGGTTGCATGTTCATGCATGGCTCTCTCTGTGTCTTAGACCTTGCTGTTGCCTGCCCTGTAACTGTCTCGCCCTTCCTAGGAAGTGCACCACCTATGGACATGTTATGCTGCCTGAAAAGCATGTCATGCATTAGGACACATCCTACATATTTTGTAAAGTGTATTACATTGTAACTCATGCTCTGTTCAGTGTCTGTTGGTAAGTGTGTGCAAACATAACATCCTGATATGTACATAATGCGTACATACATTTTTATCATTTCAACATATTGATTTCCCTGGTACTCATCCGATAGTTCCCATTCTCCTTCTCCTTTAATGTCAACCTCCCCCAAAATGTCTTGCTCAGTCGTGTTCATTTTCCTCTCTCCGTCTGTTATGTTTTAGTTGCTCCCATCTCCCACCTGGCCATTAAGGAATGGTATTTCAACTTCTTTTGCATATATTATTATCAATGCAGTCACTATTATTCCTGGAACTGACGATATGTCAAGGCTCACCTTCAGCTTCCCGCTGGTTGCCGTTGTCTTGCACAGGAACAGAAGCTGCTAATTTCCCGACTCCCACTACTAATCACTCAGCCCCAAGAATAGTCTTTGGCTCTAACTGATCAGCAAGGGGGAAGAGGGAATTGGATAAAATAACAAACGAGAGAAGAGACTGGTTCTGGACCTTCTGGTTTTCCTATCTGGAATTCTTCTTCAGCTATCTCTCCGCTACTGAAGATTCCTGAGGTAACTAAGCACACAACATTATATTATTGTTCCACCTCTACTCTATTCTGTCTCTTTTCCTCTTTTCTCTATGGTATTTCCTACCTACCCAAGTATCCTGAACTCTGTGCCTCTCTTCTTGTTGAACTCTGCCTTTTTCTTCTTTCTTGTCACTAATTATCTGTAAAACATATATTCGTTTATTATACCTATTTATCTTGTAGTCTTAATATCTTTTAACTCTCTCTTTTGACCTACCATCAATCTTTCTTCTCGTGTTTTCTCTTCTTTCTTTTCTTGCTTCTAGCTATTCTATTAACTGTTGACTTCTAGATGATTCTTTGTGCTTTAACTTCTCCAGTTGCTTCCTCTCCTATGGTTACTGCGAATTGTTATGGCTCAGGTAAGTCTTACTTTCTTAGTTGGCTGTTCTTATAGTCTTTGATACCTTTTTCCCTTAATAACCTCTTCAGTAAAATTGCATTATACTTCTTTTCTTTTCAGGACTCGTTATACTGTTCTCTGCTGTCCCTGGTAAGTCTTTACTTTTTGCGTCACCCAACACTACTTATCATTTATGTGACCTTAGATTATCTATCAATAATTCACTTAGCTTTCTTCTGTCTTCTCTTCAGGTGCTGTTGAAGTCGTATCTCGTTTTCCTGGACCGACGAGGAAAACTCCGAACTCTACTCTCAGTAAGTTGCCTCTACGGACTCTGTGGCTTTTTCTGTTCTCTTCGGTAAGTACTGACACAACTCTCTAGCGTCACTCTGGAAAACTTCTTCGACAAGTATTCTCTTCAGAACTGGGAACTCTCTCTAGCACGTCTTCTCTGAGGAAAAATCTTGGTGAAGTGCGCACTACCTCAGGCGCGCGCGCGTCACATCGTCTCCCTCTAGATCTGTCAGCAACTAGACCGCCGACCCCAGCGTCTGCGCGGCCATCTTGGAAATGCGGGCATGCCACAAACTTGACCATTGAAACCCATTCAAGACTGAAGCGCCCATAGAACTTAATTCCTTGCGCTTTGTTTTGGAACTCACATTAGGGATCCTGACAGTACCCCCCACCAAGGATGGTCCTTCCACTCTGGGCTTGGTTGGATTGCGCTGATAAAAAAGTCTTATTAGCCTAGGAGCATGAACATCTGAATCTGCTTCCCAAGACCGCTCCTCTGGACCGTAGGCTTTCCAATCTACCAAACATTAGAGTTTACCTCTGACTAATTTTGAGTCCAGAATTTCTTTCACCTCAAACTCTAGTCCTGTATCTAGCTGGATTGGTTTTGGAATTGGTTCTTTTCTCAAATCAGAAACTGCCTTCTTCAAAAGGGAAACATGAAATACTGGGTGAATTTTGAATTGGGAGGGTAAGGTCAATTTATAGGTCACTGGACCGATCTGCTCTGCAATTGAGTAAGGGCCGATAAATCGTGGCTGAAATTTTCGGTTCCCTTTTAACCTTAAAGTTTTTGTATTCAACCAGACTTTATCTCCAATTCTTAGTGGAGGGGGTTTCTTTCTTTTCTTATCTGCGTATTTCTTATACTTTTCCTTAGCCTGTACTAGATTCTTTGATGCTTCTTCATGCACTGACTTTAAATGAGCTACCAAATCCTTGGCTGCTGGGACTGTGAGCTCCACATCTTGTACTGCGGAATTTGGATGTCTACCATAATTTAAGTAGAACGGGGAATATCCAGTGGACACATTCTTCGCGTTATTATGAGCGAATTCTGCTGTCCACAAGTAGTCCGGCCATTCTCCCTCCTGTTTCAGCAAGAACAATCGTAAATATTGCTCCAATTCCTGGTTCACCCTTTCCGTTTGTCCATCCGTCTCTGGATGGAAACTGGTGGAAAGACGAATTTCTACTCCTAACCCTTTCATAAAGGCCTTCCAGAAATGTGAAACAAATTGGGTTCCCCGGTCTGATATTACGATCTTGGGTATTCCATGTAATCTGACAATCTGTGTACTAAAGTATCTTGCTAACTGTTTTGCTGTAGGGATTCCCTTTAAGGCCAAGAAGTGTGTCATTTTCGTGTATGCATCTACTATTACTAGTATTGTATTTTTTCCTTGACAAGATGGTAAGTCTGTAATTAAGTCTAGGGTGATTGTATGCCAAGGATGAGGAGGAATGGGAAGGGGTTGCAACAGCCCATGTGGTGCGTGCCGTTCTGATTTTCCCTGAGCGCATATCTCACAAGTCTTTACATATCGTTCTATGTCTTTACTCATCTGTGGCCACCAATACTTTCTTTTAATTAGGTCGGCTTTCTTGGACTCTCCCTTGTGACCAGCCAACAGATGATCATGGCATTCCTGCAAGACTTGCTTCTGCAATGCTATAGTCGGCAAATACAATGCACCTTCTTTAAATGGTAATTCGTCGCGAACTTCTCTTCCAGGTTCTAGTTGCGCCCATCTCTGCATTTCTTCTGGGGTTAGAGCTTGGATTACCTTTTCTTTAAAGTTCAATATATCAGTGGCGCCTATAATCTTGGTATCAGGTATGATCACTTGAGCGCTTAGTGGACTTCTTTCTTCTCCGGTTCCCAACCTAGACAAGGCATCCGCCTTTCCATTCTGTGCCCCCGGCCGATAGGTTATCACAAAATCGTAATCGGCAAAGTACAGAGACCAACGGAGTTGGCGAGGTGTCAATGTTCTGGCTGACTTCAGGAATTTTAACTTCCGATGGTCCGTGTAGACTGTTACCACGTGGTGGGCCCCCATTAGATAATGTCTCCACTCCTTGAAGGCGTCTTTTATCGCCAGCAACTCTTTTTCCGTAATCGTATAATTGATCTCTGCTGATGTCAACTTCCTGGACCGATAAGCCACCGGCTGTAACTGGCCCGTTTCCTTATTCCTTTGAGATAGAACCCCACCAATCGCAAGGTCCGAAGCATCTGTCTCGACATAAAAGGGCTCCATCGGATCGGCATGAAGGAGGATTGGCGCAGTGGTGAACTCCATCTTCAAATCTTTAAAGGCTTGCTCTGCTTCCTCCGACCATTCGAATCGTGTTCCCTTCTTCAGTAGTCGCGTCAAAGGTAGTATTCGTCGGGAAAATTCTCCAATAAATCTCCGATAGAAATTGGCTTGGACTTCTTTCACACAAGTGGGCGACTTCCATTCTTGTACGGCCTGAATCTTTCGTTTGTCCATATGAATGCCTGCTGGCGAGATTACAAAGCCCAAGAACTCTACCTGTGGAACTCCAAAAGCACATTTCTCCAACTTGACAAATAGTTTGTTCTCTCGCAATTTCTGCAAAACTCCTCGAACTTGTGTTTGATGCTCCTGCGTATTCGTTGAGTACATTAGTATATCGTCGATATACACAATTACGCATTGATCAATGAATTCACTGAGCACATCATTTATGAAGTGTTGGCACGCTGCAGGTGCATTACACAACCCATAGGGCATCACCTGGTATTCAAATAGCCCCAAGCGTGTTCTGAAGGCCGTCTTCCACTCGTCTCCCTCTCTAACTCGAATAAGGTGATAAGCTCCCCTTAAATCCAACTTCGTGAACATCTGTGCTCCTTTGATCTGGTCCAACAAGACGGAGATAAGGGGAAGAGGATACCTGTTCTTCTTTGTTATTCGATTTATGGCTCTATAATCAATGCACGTTCTCAACTCGCCCTGCTCCTTCTTAGGCACAAAGAATAGTGGCGAGGACACCGGCGATTGGGAAGGACATATAAATCCATTGGCCAGATACTTGTCGATATACTCCTTTAGGTGATGATTCTCTTGTTCCGTCAAGGCGTACACTCGGCTGCAAGGCAAATTTGCCCCTGGCTCCAAGTCTATTTTGCAGTCGTAAACACGATGAGGCGGCAGTTGCTCTGCTTCCTGTTCGTTGAAAACGTCCTCGAAATCTTGATATTCTTGTGGAATTGTTTGAGTATTTATTACGCACACTGAAACTTCCGCTGAACATAAGGCATGAGCCGGGTTCTGTTTACTCGTTGCCTCGTAGGCCCCAAAACAGTTCGCTCTACAATATGTCGAGTTCATTTCAATTGTTCTGTTGCTCCAATTGATTGAAGGATTGTGCTCTGTGAGCCAAGGAAGCCCCAATATAAGTTGAAATTGGGGGGCATCAATTAAATTAAAGTGCATAGCTTCTCTATGCCCATCTTCTTGAATCAGCTCTATCAACTCTGTGTGACTCGTGATTGGTCCGGAGGATAGATTGGTACCATCGATTGCTCGAACTGGTTCACTTTTAGCCTTGGCAATTGCTTGCAGCCCAATCTTAGTCGCGAATTTCTGATCACAGAAATTACCGGTGGCTCCTGAGTCCACCATCACGGTCACTCCTTTTATTATTTTTTCACGAAAACGGATTGTCAAAGATAAAATCAAATGAGGCGAAGACGACTGTAATGTATTCGCCAGCCGATGTTCCTGAGGAGTTGATTTCTGATTCGCATCCACCTGCACAACTCCTTCTACAGGTGGTGCTGCGAGTTTTCCTTCGGCTTAAATGAACCCTTTGGCTTTTTTGGACAATTTCGCACAAAATGCCCACTAGATCCACAATACATGCATAAGTCGTTGGCTCGCCTCTTCTCCTTCTTCTCCTTTGTGAGCGGTCCTCGAATCGTTCCTATTTGCATAGGTTCAGATCCTGTGGTTCCTTCCGTACTCCTTCCTGTTTCAGCCTTAGCTCGATCAAATCGCGGAACTGTACTTCTGTACTCTCGTCTTCTCTCTCCTCTTCTCTCTCCCTGCCGGAAATCCAGTTCTAGCACTAGGTCTATCAGGGCGGAAATTTCAGTTGGACGATTCGGTATTTGAGCCAAGCCATCTTTTAATTCATCTCGCAACCCTCGATAAAATATTGCTGTTCTCTTGTTCTCCGGCCAATCAGTCTCCATTACAAGTTTGTTGAATTGAGCTAGATAAGCCACTAAGTCTCTATTTCCCTGCTTTAATTCCAAGAGCTCATTATCTACTGCTTGAGAGATCCGTCTTCGGTCAAAGATTCTCAAAAATTCTTTCTTGAACTCCTCAAAATTCTGCAATAATGGATCATCTCGTGAGACTATCGGCATCGACCATGCTGCTGCATCTCCACTTAAATATGACAAAATGAAGGCTACTTTCGACTGCGCATCAAGAAAAATAGAAGGGCGACACAAGAAATGTAGTGAACATTGTGTAATAAACACCTGCGCTTTTTGTGGGTCCCCACTAAACCTCTCTGGCGCTGCCAACGGTATTACTGGCGACAAGGAATGTATTACTTGCGTTGTTAGCTTATTTGACTCTCCCATTGAAGTGTTGGGACCCTCCCTTCCAGTTGAATACGGTTGTCTTATCCTCTGTGCTAATTCTGACGTCTCTTTCCTAGAATTCATGACCTCCTGCCTTAGACTTTGATTCTCTTCTTTAACTCCTACCAATTCCTTTTGTATCGCCTCTAGGACTGACCCTAAAGTCTGTAAATGTATTCCCTCAACCATTTTCTTTTCTGTTCGGGTGCAAGATTAATACGTGGGCACTTCACTCTGTCAAGGCTCACCTTCAGCTTCCCGCTGGTTGCCGTTGTCTTGCACAGGAACAGAAGCTGCTAATTTCCCGACTCCCACTACTAATCACTCAGCCCCAAGAATAGTCTTTGGCTCTAACTGATCAGCAAGGGGGAAGGGGGAATTGGATAAAATAACAAACGAGAGAAGAGACTGGTTCTGGACCTTCTGGTTTTCCTATCTGGAATTCTTCTTCAGCTATCTCTCCGCTACTGAAGATTCCTGAGGTAACTAAGCACACAACATTATATTATTGTTCCACCTCTACTCTACTTCCTCTCCTATGGTTACTGCGAATAGTTATGGCTCAGGTAAGTCTTACTCCTTACTTTCTTAGTTGGCTGTTCTTATAGTCTTTGATACCTTTTTCCCTTAATAACCTCTTCAGTAAAATTGCATTAAACTTCTTTTCTTTTCAGGACTCGTTATACTGTTCTCTGCTGTCCCTGGTAAGTCTTTACTTTTTGCGTCACCCAACACTACTTATCATTTATGTGACCTTAGATTATCTATCAATAATTCACTTAGCTTTCTTCTGTCTTCTCTTCAGGTGCTGTTGAAGTCGTATCTCGTTTTCCTGGACCGACGAGGAAAACTCCGAACTCTACTCTCAGTAAGTTGCCTCTACGGACTCTGTGGCTTTTTCTGTTCTCTTCGGTAAGAACTGACACAACTCTCTAGCGTCACTCTGGAAAACTTCTTCGACAAGTATTCTCTTCAGAACTGGGAACTCTCTCTAGCACGTCTTCTCTGAGGAAAAATCTTGGTGAAGTGCGCACTACCTCAGGCGCGCGCATGTCATATCGTCTCCCTCTAGATCTGTCAGCAACTAGACCGCCGACCCCAGCGTCTGCGCGGCCATCTTGGAAATGCGGGCATGCCACAAACTTGACCATTGAAACCCATTCAAGACTGAAGCGCCCATAGAACTTAATTCCTTGCGCTTCGTTTTGGAACTCACATTAGGGATCCTGACACGATAATACTGTCAGTAGCACCGCTGACCACTTTCTTTCCTGTTTCCTTTTGCTTGGCATTGTTCTGAATAATATATAGGTGTTCTATATGTCAAAGAATACTCTCCTAACTCTGATCTCTTCTTCTTTGGAATGGTCCACAATTTTATTCTTTCACTGGGACCTATGCTACCTTTTTCCTAAAGTGCTGCATGCATTTCACTGTTCAGTTGACATGCCTTATAAGGCCATATACAATGCCCTTGATTGCGTAAATCATACACTTTAAAATGTCACGGCATGTTGCCGCAATGTTTTGTGCTGGTGGCTGATATCCGAATGTGGGGAATGAAAGATCTTGCAAAATCAAGTGTCTTAGACCACTCAATAACAGAGGGTTTGGCACAGTCAATTGCAGTACTCCATTTATTTCCAAACTTGGGACCAATAGTTCTACACAAATCACTAGCTCTGATTCTCCTTCTGCCGCTTGCAGAGATCTGAGCCTTCCAGATCTTATTACAGGCATCTGTGATCTGATAAGCCTACTGATGTCTTGGACGTAGCCCTGGCAATGTTCATTTGAAAGTTAAATATGTTTTGGTGCAGGCGCCAGCAACACTCCTACTAGCAGGTCCTGCCCTCCTATTGATGTAATGGTGCAGGCACCAGCAACACTTTTAAAGGAAATGGTTGGTGCCTTTATTGTGTACCTCTATGTTTACCAGCACATGATGGCACTGGCACATTGAAGAAAACAGATGTCCTTGGAAAGTTGAGATCCAGAGCAACAGGGAGTTGTCTCTTTGAATGTGTACTTTCCGTTGGAGGCCTGGCCTGCAACTAGCAGGGGTCTGCCTCTTCTTTAATGCTTGTCTGGTGGAGCGAAGGTTGTACCTGTCGGTAGCCTCAGATGCCACTGGTGGTGTTGGTGAAACTTGCTGTCCTTGAGCAGGCCCTGTTGCTTTCTTGATGTGGGAGCTGTGGATCCAGGATGCCAGCCCCTGGCACTTGATGGCTGTTGCGGTTGTCAGCAGGACCTGGAAAGCGCCCTTCCACCTTGGCTGGAGGCAGTGTCATCTGGTGTGAGCTTTGACTCAGATACAATCACCGAGCTGCAGGTCATGTGATGGCGGAGTTGCTACTTTTGGAAGAGCCTGCAGAACTTGGCAATGAAAATAACGTAATGTCTCTGTTCATTTTTTACAATAGCACAAAAGCAGATCGTCTGCTATTGACAGTGGAGCAGTGGACATATGGCCTGCAATGTTCATTGGGCAGCCAAACAGAATCCTGTGAGGGCTTAGCTTTGTCACCCTATCTGGCATGCTTCTCATTGCCAACCGCGCCAGCGGCAGTGCATCCACCCATGAAAGTTCAGTTGATGCACAAATTTTGCCAACTTTGTTTCTTAACACCCCATTCTTTCTTTCCACAGCACCAGCTGCTGGTGGGTGATAGGCACAGTGTAGTTTTTGTGTGACACTAAGCTGCTTACATATTCCCCCTATCACATGGGAAATAAATGCAGGTCCATTGTCTGAGCTCAGAAGTGACAGAATACCAAAACGCAGTATACGTTCTTTCAGAAGGCATTTAGCAACAATGTGTGCATCACAGTTCTTTGTTGGAGTCCATCTGATGAACATGCACACAATTACCAACACGTGTTGTACTTCTGAGTGGGAGGCATGTCAATGAAATCAAGTTGGAGGCTTTCAAAGGGTCCGTGGGGTGGTGGAAAGGGGCCAGGTGCAGTTGGTGTACCCTTTGACGTGTTATATTGCGCACAAACAGTACATTGCTTACAAAGTCTCTCTGCTATTTGACGGAACTTGCAGTTGTACCAACATTGTGAAAACAATCTGATCAAGACGTCTCAGCCCACATGTGAGGGACCATGAAAGAGGCGTGACATAGAGGGGAGCATTGATGAAGCATATTTTTCCATTTGGCCCTGTCCTCAACCCCTCCTTTGTTTGGACACACCCTTCTTTTACCCATAACTCCTTTTCATGCTCCTCAACCTTTTCCTGAATGTGTATAGGGTCAAAATGTATCGAATCATTGTTGAATGTCCTTGTTCAAGGCTAATCATTTGTACCATTGCTAGCTGGCAGCCTGTTAGTGCTATCCTCTTTGCTAACCCATCAATGAAGGCGTTGCCTTTTGACACATAATCTTTTGATGAAGTGTGTGCTGCACATTTTATGATAGGTAATTTGGAAGACAGTAACAGTGCTTAGAGAAGGTCACTGACCAATTCTGCGTGTTTTATTTATTGGCCTGCTGATGTGAGGAATCCCCTCATTGACCACAGTTGGCCGAAGTCATGGGACCATCCCAAAGGCATATTGTCTGTCTGTGTACATGTTTGCCCTTTTTCCTTTAGCCAATGTGCATGTATTAAGGCCTGCAAGGGCTTGGCAATCAGGGAGAAATGTGTGATCCAGTGCCGACAGTATCCCGCCACCCCCAAGAATGCCCAAACGTCTTTTTGTGTGCGTGGTTGGGGAAAATGGGTGATGGTGGATATCCTGTCAGGCAGTAATTTTCTTGTTTGTTCGGACAGTTCATGGCCTAAATACTTTACAGCAGTGAGGCACAACTGTAGTTTCTTTGGGGAGACCTTCTAACCCTTCAGCGCTAGGTGGCTCAGGAGAGTAACAGTGTCCTTTGCACAAGCGTCCCTTGAAGGCGAGGCCAAGAGTCAATCGTCTATATACTGGATAAGTGTGGAACCCACCTTTAGTACTAGGGAATCCAAATCTGCCTTTAATGCATTCCTGAAGACGGAGGGGGACTCTGTATACTCTTGAGAGAGTCTGCACCATCAAAATCTCTTGGACCTAAAGGAGAAACTAAAGAGGTGCTGGCTGTCCGGGTGCAAGGGGATGGTAAAGAAGGCGGACCTAAGATCCAGGACTGTGAAGTGTGTGGCTATCACTGGGCTATTGGCCAATATTGTTGCTGGGTTTGGGACCACTGGGAAGGAAGGCACCACTATTTTGTTCAATTCTCTTAGGTCTTGTGTGAAACGATATACAGGGGCCCCATTGGAGCCCTTAGAGCCCTTCTTAACAGGAAGTATCGGTGTGTTGCATTGGCTAGAGCGTATTTATTTTATTATTCCCTGTTGGAGGAGATCCTTAATGGCTGGTGCTATACCCTCCTCCCCCTCTTTTGAAATCTTGTATTGTGGTACTCTTGGGAGGGCAGCTCCTGACTTTATTTAATCTGTACTGGTGGGTAGTTTAATACCTGTCCTACGTCATTAGCACTCCGAGCCCAGACCTGAGGTGGCACGCAATTGCGCAACTCTAAAGATATGACGGTGTCGGTGCATGTCATAAAAGCCTGCAGCATCAAACCATTTGGCCTGCTCACTAGGAAAAGCCCTGTTGGTGAACAGTGTATGGTACACTGTAATTTGCAAAACAGATCCCTGCCCTGTAAATTCACGGGGCAGAATCTGCTAAGGATAAACTGATGGTTGACACGCTATGGTGCCTGCTACTAGTTTTAGTGGTTGTGTGAGATATTCATCTATTGGTTGTCCTGTCATTCTGACTGCCGTTTATTGTGTTCCCGAAAGTGTCACCTCTGGCATCTCAGATGCCCTCAGCATTGATCTTTGAGCTCCTGTGTCTACTAAGAATGGTACAGTTTTGTCTAAAACTGTTCCTTCCACATGTGGGCCAGATTGGTCCACTGCTATTGTTGGAGCTATTAGGCAGTTTTCCACTCTCTGGCATCCCTAGAATGTGCCTTGAGACGGTGGTGGAAAAGCACCGTCTTCTTGCACCCACTCGTCCCATCCTGACCATTCATCCATGTTCCTTCTAGGCTGTTGCGGGGGCGGGGCGGAGGCATGTCAGTTGGTGCATACCCTTGCTGATCATTATTTCTGTAGTCTTAGTGCTGGGGGTTATGTTGGTATTGTTCTTGGCCCTGTCCTCCATTGTGCTTTGGCCTATTTTCGTGATTTTTATTTTTTAATACTGGGCAGTCGCCCTTTCCGTGGTTTGGGGTCTTTACAGTAGAAGCATGCTGTTCCTGGTGGTGGCGGGGAAACCGACCAACTGTTTTGTTGTCTGCCTGTACCCCTCCCTCTTCCCCTACCCCTGGCTCTTCCTTGCTGGTTTGTGTAAAATCTCTTTTGGGCTACCATCAATCTTACTTTCTCCTTCTTTATTTTGTCTGCCTCAATTGTTTGTTCAATGTGCTGGTAGTCAACGCAGTATCTGTCTGCTGCCAATACCTTTTCAAGTGGTTCCTGTTGCCAGCAAACAAATGAGGTTTTTAGGTGTGCTTTAATGAGTGACCGTAGCCCTTGGACAAATGTTGTTACAAATTCTTAGAATCATATTTCTATAATTAATCTGAGCGAGTTATTTCAGCTTGCATATTCTGTATATATTTTTTATAAATGAGTTTCTTGGGAACATTGTATTTTTGCTCAAATGCAACACCCAGCTCACAAGGATGTATGGGTCACTCTTGTTTTTTGAAATAACATATGCTGGCATAGCATAGCATTTCCCATTAGATTTTTTTAAGCCTGCTTTTCTGCTAAAAAACCTGCAGAAGGCTGTCAAAATATGAGTTCACACTCTCCTCTTTCTCCTGCTTGGTATGTGTTATCTTGTTCCAATCTACTTTGTCATCCATAACTTTATCTTTCAAATATTTCACTACTTCCAGGTATTTTTGACCTACTACGTCTCCTGCAAGTCCTCCTTTTTCCCAATCTGGCTCCATTTTTGGCCATTCTACTTGTCTTTTGCAGTCTACCCGCAGGTCTTTTGGCACAATTATATTGAACAGTATATCAAAGTCCTTCCATAACAGCACCCCCAGGGCTGCCATTCTGTCTAACTCAGTGTACCACTTCCTTGGTTCTTCCCTTAATTTTAAGAAACGTTTAGTGAAGCACATAATATCCTGTCTGGACCAAGGGACATGGACATATGCTAATTCGTTGTCTTCACTGCCTGGTGGAGGGGGCTCTTCTCTCAGAGGCAATGTTGTTGTAGGGACTGTGTCCCTAGTGTGAGGTGTAAGGGTCTAGGCTATTTCTATCATTGCAAATGTTTGTATTAGTGTCTTCCATTGCTGTAATTTCTCTACTGCATGTTTCAGTGCCTCCTTTAGTCTGGGCTCATCCCATGTTGGCAGGTCCGAGTCTGTAAAACTACATTTTGTTATATCCCAGGCATACTGTGTTGGAAGTGATGGAGGGTCACTTGTGGTGTCTGGGCATTGCTTCTTGGCTTGTTGTACATATGTGTTATGTGCCTGTGAGCCCTTATTCATCAAGTCCACTTGTGCCAATGACAACACTTTATCCTGATATTGTCTACACTGTTGTGCTGTAAATGTGTCTACTGGTAGTTAATGTTAATGTTAATAATGATTTATAAAGCGCGCGTACACCGGGTGGTTTCATGGCGCTATAGGCTTTGAGAGCTAACAGTGAACAGCTTTAATTATAAGCTTGTGCAAAAAGCCACGCTTTAAGGGACCTCCTGAATTGCAAAAGATCGGTGCAAGATCGGATCTCCAACGGGAAGGAGTTCCACAATCTAGGGGCCAGTGTGGCAAATCTTCGGCCTCCTAGCCGTACCCGATTGAAGACGGAGATGGTGAGGAGAGAGAGGTGGGAAGAGCGTAGGTTCCGAGAGGGGGTGTGCCTGAGTATCAGGCTGTTAATGAATTTGGGGTTGTTGCCATGCAGGGATTTGAATATAATGCAGCCCACCTTAAAAGCACAGCGTTGGGGGATTGGAAGCCAGTGTAATTCCTTCAGCAGAGGGGTAGCTGGTTGCAAAGGATCAATCTGGCTGCCTGATTTTGGGCCATCTGCAACCGTTTGAACAGATAGATTGGCATACCCAAGTATACAGAATTAGAATAGGCTAAATGAGATAGGACAGTGGCAACTACCACTTGGTAGTGTACCTTCCACCATCTGATGTAAGAAGTTCTGGCATTTAATGGTGTCTTCTTTGAGCATTATTTTCCTGTACAGTACTGGTGATCCACGTGTGGATGCGATGGCACTATGTGTGGTAACAAGACTTCTTCCTCTAGCCTGTGGTGGAGTGGTCTGTGCTCCGTCTATATAGCCTGTTCTAGTGTGGTGATGTCATGCGAAGTCTGGTTTACAGACGTCCCATATTAAATCCCACCACTGTGTAGTGGAAAATGTTTCATCCATTGATATGTAGTCAAATAGCTGTTTCCATGTGTTGTCTATTAGAGGCGGTACTGCTATTTGTGTTTTTGTGCATTTAGCTAACAGCTGTTGTTTATTATCGCTGTATTTCGAAGTTGTGTGTACAGCTTCCTGTGTCATTATTTCAAGGAAGGCGATATCTTGGCTGCTTTCAAGTCTATTTTCGTAACGGCTTCACTCAGAGAGTTATGAAAGCTACTTGCTCTGCCTCAGATAGCTCAGTGGGTTTTTTCAGGGGAGCGGAGGTGAGACAGTGTTGTCTGTTTTTGGGATGGGAGGTTGTCGTTGCATTCTCCCCATTAATATGTCTTCAAGGAATGAATCCCCTCTCCCTCCCTGTCCTTTTTCACTTTCAACCTGAATGCATTGAAACACACCCACTACATCTAGTAGCATCTTTCTCCAGTTTTCATTTATCTTTTTCCTCGCCACCTTATTCAACAGCTTATTCTTAATGTCTAGCAATTCTTTGTGGACCTTACTTTTTATTTCACTTGTTTTACGCATATCACGCAGAACCCAGTCCCACTGAAAAAAACGCGTACCACTCTGCCGGCACTATCTTCGTGCCTTTCAACTTTAACATCTGCCTCAAATATGACAATGTATTCACATCATAGGTCCTGTGACACGGAAATTGTAAGTCGGGTCTTTTTGCAGTCAAGTCATGCCATTTATGTATAAAAAAACATGGAACCTAGTGCTTGGTGTAGGGCCCCATAATATGCTGGGGAGTCTTTTGGCGGAGCTGGCTGACTGCTATTTAAATCGTTTTTACTCAGAGGATTGCCCATTGTGTGGTGGTGTGATGTGCAAGTACTAACCCTTGTTGCTTTTAAACGACAATTCAAAAATAGCAGACACAGGGAGGGTGAGGTGTCGCGCTATAATGCAAAAAGACAACACAATGGGTGAACAAACTTTATCATGCGCTTTTAGCCAGTCTCCAGCTTTTGCAGCAGCAGAGGAAGCCGTTGGTCAGTCAAAAGACAGTTCCATCGGTACTAGTTCACTAAGGCATCCACAAGTGGGAAGGGAAAGAAAACGTCCTGGGTGCTGGTAACTTACTGGCGCTCCATGGACCGAAAAAGAAGATAACAGGAAAGTATTTTGAAGAAAGAGTAGTAATTCCGCCTCCTTGAGTTCCCAAACGCGTGGGAGGTGCGGCTAGACGGAATTGAAGACCCTTAGGACAGTGCTGTAGGGGTTCAGGCATTCATAAAAACAGAGCAGAGGTGGTGAACTCTTCACGCAGTTGATACATACACATAAAATATAGAAGCAATATTCAGCAACCCTGTGCTGCAGTGCTGTATTGTGAGATGTGATTGTTGTGAATTGGTGCGGTGTAACCATGCTAATCCCACAATATTAATAGGTGGAAATAGGAACAATGTTATTGGTACTTCAAAGGTCATAAGAAATAGCACGCAAATGGGAGGTAACATACAGTATACGGCAAATATTAATATGTCGGGCAGCCAGTCCATTGTGGATGGGCTGGAATATTAAGAGACATTTTATTAGGGTTGCAATAATTATTAAAGGGATGTTCAGTTAGTTGTCAGAGAGGTAGCAGCGTATTAATGTCAGTCACGTAATGTCCACAATACCCGAGTCAATGATAGCCTGACAATTACAGAGAACATCCTGCAACATTATATAGGTGCAACCCTAACAGTATTTTACCACAATATAGGAGAGACACATTACAACAACACAATACAAGAATGCAATAAAACCGAAAATGATAGACAATAACACAACTGATACTCCCTTCTTGGTGTGCCTAGGTGGACCCCTAGGCACAGCTGGAGACCACCTCTGGCGTCCAGCAGGAGGCAGCGCCCCACTGTGTACCGGTGGCTAGTGGCGCTGAGGTGAGTTAGCTGCACCCAAACCTGAGTTCATGGAAACTTATAAAATGGCGAAAACCTGTAGCAACTAAAGGATGAGTCCACCTGGCTACCACTCCCACTAATTTGTGTCTGCACAATAACTGTGTGCAATCTCAGGGGAGTCTAAACTGCCACCACCTGTGCCTGCGGAGCAAAAACTGCTGCAACACTAAAAGGATGGGCTACCTGCTACAACCCTCTGGGTAGCAAAAACTGCTGCAACTCTAAAACGAGGGGCTACCTGCTACAAACTAACCCGGAGGATTAGTCTAACAAGACTCCCCGAAGGGTGCTGATTAAGCAAATAAATGCCTACTGACCTCAGCTCCAGTTACTGGGAAATAGCTGTAACTCTCCACCACCCCCATACGCTGGGGACTCTCCCCAGGCAAGACAGGGGAGTGCAGAAGTTTGCCCGCCTTGGTACACCAATAGTGAAGTGCTGCTTAGATCAGGGAGTCACTGCATGCAGGGAAAGTGTGGATGGTCGCCGTCACCGCCCTGGCAGGGTGGGTATTAGGACCAGATACTGTAATGGAGATAAAAAATGCACATTAGAGAAATCCGTTAGAGGTCGGCAGCAGTGTCAGAGGTCAAATATAGCAAACGGTGCAGTAAACAAGGCACTGTCAGCACCACGTACCAAGTGCTAACCTTAAACAGAGGTAAAGTCTTCAACAGAATGGTGACAGACCGAGATATATATTATTAAAGCCACAAAGAGGAGGCATAAGAAAGTGATCAGAATGGTTGCTATCAAAGCCATGTAATGTGGAAGGCAAGAGACAAATATTTCTCCAGGACAAAAACACACAGTAATGAGATGCGCAAAGTAGAGGGAGAAAAAGGAGAAGAAGAGCTTTGTCAATTTGTCAAACAATATCCATGCAAATGTGCTGAGAGAGAGAAAGCAGAAGCCAGAGATATGACACAAACCAACTCACGGCAGGCAGAGTCCCTTAGCCACGGAGCGGAGTAAGAGAGAAGAGACAAAAATCAACAGTCATCAAACCTCAAGGCTCCGAGCTCTGAAAGAAGCTGTGGTCCAGCAGCCTGGTGTCAGGTGAGGTCATTGATCCTGGAGCCGCATTCATCACCAAATGTGGAAGCTGAAATAGAATTATAGAAATAATACCAGAGATATAACTCCATGTCAGCACAGAAGACAGAAGAATTTATTGGAGACCAATAGATAATGCAAATACGTGCAGCACAGAGACAGCCAGCATAGTCACTGAGTGTCCAAGGGGACAACACCCTTGGACAGCTTTTATTGTCACAAACAACATAGGAAGCATTGTCATAATACACGTAACACGAGTTAGGACGAGCGTACCTGTCCAATTAGCTTGGGTCTAGACTATGCTATACCATGTATGGTCCGAACTATATTGTTGCTGACCACTTGTCTGAAGTACGTGACAGCATGGGACTTTCCACTGTAATGCATTTGTATTAGCCTTGGTACTTTTCCACTGAAATGATTGCAATATCATAGCACATACGAGAAATATCGCTAAATGTGATATGCTGAAATACTTGCGGCTAAGCTAGCCTCCTGCTCTTGTTCTCGCATGTTTCTTAGGCAAGCCTTGCGTTACAGCAGCAATTTTTATCTAAATGGAGTAAAAAAGTACAAGCGTCTATATGCTGCTTCTCATGTCAACTTAACAGGACCTGAAGCTTCAAGTATTTGGTATCACAAATAAAAGATGGCTTCAACAAGGGTAACCTCACTGAGTTCCCTCCCATTAACTGGGACCAACTACTCCTCAAGTACTACACTCACCACCCCTGGTGTATTTTCTCCTGTGGGAGGCTGTGCTTTCTTGGGACACTTGGGATCCCCCTTATAGTGCCATACTTGTAGCACTCATAGCACTTAGGAGTTGTATTCTGACCTTTCTCAGGGAATCTCTTTTTTTCTGGTGGCTAGATTGGGAATGGGTCAATTTCCCCAGTGAAATGTTATGGGGACTTTCAGAGAACATCTTTTTTTCCCTCCCTTCCTTTTTCTGGTGGGAACTCTAACCACCCTTTTGGGAGTACCCCCCTCCCCCCCCCCACCCCCCCAGATGCCTTCTTGGCACTCTGGTGCTGACCCAGCTGTCTGCCTCCTTTGCAAGCTTCCTGGGGTTGGTCAGCTTGCTATCAACCAGGTGTTGGCGGAGCTCTGTAAAGCATATATCTAGCATGTGATTCTTCACAATCAAGTTGTACAGCCCAGAATAATCATAAACCTTGCTGCCCCTCACCCAGCCCTTCAATATCTTGCTGGAATAATTAATAAAGTCCACCCAGGTCTGTGTTGAGATCTTGTGGCTGGCCCTGAACCTCTGTCTGTACCCAAATTTGTGACAAGAATGGCCTTCATATGACTCTATAGTTTATGAAATTAATTAAACACCTCTATGGTCACATTTTGATTTTATGATTGATGTAGATTTTTGGGTTAATGTCCATTATCATGAACGCAGCTTGGACCAAATTTAAATACAATGAAATTATACAGGTGTGTTTTTTTAGATTTCTTAAACAACAACATTACAAAAACATGCATTACACATTACGATGTTAATGCTTGCAAGAGCTATTTTAAAATGCACGCGTCCAGAGCAAATGTATATAGATAATGCAAAAGGGTAACACATATCTAAATCAGTCCCTAAGTGTGCAGGTTACTACAGAATCAGGATGGCAAGTTGCCGGAGGAATAGAGCCAAGAGTATCAGGAGGACAAGTTGGAAGAGCAATAGGAGAACTAGTCAGGTCAGAAGCAGGTGCCCCAGGGCCATAAAAAGCAGGGACCAGAGGGGGACGAATTAGGTGGATTTAAAGGATCAGAATAAGCAGGACCAGAAGTAGGGCTAGGAGACCCAGAGTGGTCAGAACCAATGGGACCTGGGGCCTGAAGTAGCAAGTGGAGCAGGAGGACCAGGAACTGGGGTATGAGGACCCGTCTGGTGAAGATCAGGGTGACCAGGACAACCAGAGCCACAAGGAACAATGGGACCAGACCAAGACCATAATAAACAGGCCAGGCCCAAGAAGACCAAACAAGGAGGCCCAAGACACAAGGGCACAGTGGCAGATGTACATCAAAGACGTGGACCAGGGCCAAAAGAGTCATGTTGAGTCAGACCAAGAAAGCTATGAGTGCCAGATCTAAGAGAACCAGGGCAATAGGGTAAGGTGGTGAAGGACTGAGCAGACCAGCAGGATCAGGGTAAGAATTAGTAGTAGCAGCATCAGAAAGCTCAGGAAGAACTAATTCAAGGAATGGCCAAGACAAGGGCCAGAAAGACAAGTGTCAGGAAGGCCTAGAACAAGGAGCACCCGATTCAGAAAACTAGTATCAGGGTGTTCCACCAATGGGTGGGAATATGCATGTCATACTGCTTGTGATGTAATTTAGTGCCAGTAGCGCGAACAGCTCTGAAAAATCCGAGCGGACCGCACCATGCAGTGCACTAGAGTGTGCAGCCATTTGAGTTGACTTTGCTGCTGCTCCAGTAGAAAATGCACTCAAGCTGCAGCAAATTTACTAAAAAAGCAGCCTTTTGACCACGACTGCTTGCGAAAGCCTATGTTAGAAAACAGGGCTAGTGGACACCAAATCTCACTTGCATTTATGGTACCTTGCGTGAAAAGATTCCGCCATGCGGCAGCTGGCAGAATTTGGCCAAATTCAGCATTACAAGAGTAATAGGAATCTCTCATTTCAAGAGTAATGCAGAGTTGCCAAATTTTGCCTATAACGCTGGTGGAATTAAACCTTCCCCCACCTCCAAGTAAGATGTGGATCATGAGGACGAGAACAACTCAAAAGAGAAGGACATGGAGCAGAATCAGGAGGACGAACACCAGAAGGCAAAGAATGATCTGGTGGAGAAGGAAGAGCAGGAGCACTCCTATATGATTGTACACCACATGTATTGGGATATCCTTTTTGTTGTCAGAATCAAGGATGAGTAGATTGACACTAACCTGTATAGCTCCACATCAATAGAGATGCAGTAAGCTGTCCTTACACGCTCCTCTGTGGTCCTTAAAATGAGCAACTCGTGCCTACTCACTCATGATGAACACCTAAATGAATGGGGGATGGAATACAATAATAAACTGTCCAACTGCTAGCCACGCACTGGATCTTGACTTCCCTCATCTCTCTCTTGTAAGCGAAGGAGGAATAAAGGTGTTGTGCTGGAATTAGATACACAACACTAATTAACATGCAGTAATAACTTCATTCATCGCTCTCAGTCCTTGTAAGCACCCCCCTTGTCCCACTTTATTTTGACATTGTTAGGTAAAGGGTATCCGATCTGGCCCGCTAAATAGCACTATTTTTCTGAATTCGAAAATGGACAACTCCAAAATTAGCTGAATATAGAGAGTCCCTGAGAGATTTAAAAGTACTGGATCATGCTCCTGAGAAACCCAGGTTAAGGTTTGTATGTGACTAGTGTAAAAAGTTCGGCTTGATCAAACCGTGGAACTCACCTGAAATCATTTGTAAGGCATGCAAGCAGGTCTTTAAATCGACCTATTGGTCTCTTGAGGGGAATGAGTTAATAACCAGAGGTACACCGGGCCACCTTACGGAACAGTTCTTGGCATTCAAACCTACCCCCATCTTTGAAAGCTAAATGGATAATATAACACAAGAGATTGTATATTGGATTTAGGCTAGGCTGTCCGCCCCTTCGATCATTCTGTAAAAACTGGAATAAAAACACCTTGTGTGATTCATGCCCAGCTTGCAGCATGATTCCTGAGACTCCTGATCATATTATGTTTGTATGTCCTGAATATTGTGGTGTGCGCAGAAGGTGTCTGCGCCAAATTTGTTTGTCAATGGGGGCATGTCATTATAGAGAGGGGCAGCGAATACTGATGACCGACACAGCTGGTCCGGTTGTTTTTTCAGTGAGTCGGTTCTTGCTTAATATCTGGACAAAGCGAGAGAAGTTTTTGAATGATGGTAATTCTTAGTACTCTACAAGTATACTTTGTGTTATGGAAACAATTTTAAGCACCCATGAATCATGTATATAAATGCATATACATTTATATCTATTGGTCCATCCTCTCTAATAGCACTTTTCTGAACTCTGTACTACTCTAGGATATGATATGATATTGATGAGTTTTATATATTTTGGTTCTTGGGTTTGATTGTAATGCTTAATCTAGGTAATGCACAGTTAATACTATAAATTTTTTAGGAGTATCCTTATATTTATCAATAGGAATGCCATTACTACGCAAGTCATTACATCGACTCGCAGTAGATGGCGTGCTTAGAAATGTATAATTTACTATTCCAACTCCAGCCTACGCAACAGTAGGGAAAGTGTTGGAATAGCAAAGTATACTATTCCCTATGTAAGCACGCCATCTACGGCAAGTCAATGTAATGACTTTTGTAGTAATGGCTTTGCGTGGTTACAACGTGATCATTGTAACGACCGCGTTGTAATTACATCGCGGTGTAATCACCGCTATGTAAAGGTTGTTTCCCCTGGGAGGGCGAGCCATTCCTAATGGGGTCGCAAATTGCGAGTGCCTCATGAATATTGATGAGGCTCGCATTTTGCGACCCCATTGGGAATCACAATCAGTGTCTCAGACACTCTTGTACATTTGAAATTGCGACTTGCAAATTGTGACTCGCAATAGAGAGCAATTTGCGACTCACTATTTCAAATGGCCGTACATCTGGCCCTTAGTCTCTATTGATGCGCTGTTACACCGTTGCTCACTCGAGATGAAATATGCAAATCACTTATCCCTTTTTTTGGCCAGGTGGAGGAGACCAGCTCCCGCCGGGAACATTCTTTTCAGGTGAGTTTCTTTGGTATGCTTGATGTTCTTTGTGGAATTTCCTATTGCCTAGCAATTCCATTGGAAGTGGTATTTATACTATCCCGAACCAAAGTTGGATGTAGAGATTTTCAAGTCTCGTGCAGTCATCTGAGAAGTTTCAAGGCCTTTTCAGTAAATCCATGTTCTCACCACTTGTGTATAGCTCACTCAAGAAATGGTATATAGGTGCACTTTGGATTGGCATTGCTTTAGTCTTTTAGCGATCTGCAGGTATTGCAAGCGCATGCATTCTTTCAGTGCTGGTTGTTTCATTTTTGGTGTTGCCTTGCTGCCGCAGAACTTAACATTTACTTAGCTTGCCTTATGCCAGCCAGCCAATCCCTCTGTCATAAGCAGGCATTCTCCTAGACTAGATGTTAATGGTACACTTTTCCCTCTTTATTTTCATACCCACTAAGTCCACCCTGGAGAAAATTTGCATTTGGCGCCTTCTGGGACTAAACATGGAAAAGTATGTGTGTGGTCATAACAGTTTCCTCCCTTTAAGGACCACTGTCACAGTGGTGGCTTAGGTTTGGTGGGATGCTGTTGATGGTACTTGTTTATGATCCTAGGTGCATGGAAGTGACTAGCTGGCTCCCAAGAGCATTCCTCTGTCCCAAATCCATTCCAGTCTACTAGAGTGTGCTGAAAGTTTTATAAAATTATTTCAAGAAAACTGTGGTTTCTATCAAGTCTCTCAGTTCCCATTTGTATGGACCACCTGAGGGACCTGTGGTCTGTCTGAATCCGGAAGTGAGTCCCAAACAGGCATGGTCTCAACTTCTTTAGTGCCCAGACCACAGCAAAGGCTTCCCTTTCAATAGCACTCCAGTTCTATTTACTAGGAAGTATCCTCCTAGAGAAAAAATCAACAGGTTGATCTAGACCCTTCATATTCAACTGTGATAGGACTGCCCCTATGCCATGTTCTTAGGCATCAGTTTGCACAATGAATTCACTGGAAAGGTCACGGGCATTGAGCACAGGGCCTTGCACATGGTCTGCTTTAGGGAGTTAAATGCTTTTTGGCATGCATCTGTCCAAATCACATTTCTGGGCTACATTTTTGGAGTCAGCTCAGTCAAGGGGCCAACAATGGGGCTATATGTCATGACAAACCTCCTGTAGCAACCTGTGAGGATTAGGAAGGCTTTCTCCTCAGTTTACGGTTTTGGGGGCTCCTAGGCATATGTAGTTTATTTCTTGGCATGGAGGGGCTGCATCTTTCTCCTGCCTTCAAGGTCTCCCAAGCACACCACTGACCCCTGCCCTATCTGGCACTTATTGGTCTTGATAGTCAGTCCTGTGTTCTGTAGGGCCTGAAGCACTCCTACCAGGTGAAAAAGGTGGTCCTTCCAGCTGCTACTGAATACTGCTATGTCATCCAAGTACGCAGCACCTGAAGACCCCCATTCCAGTCAAACCCTGGCTCACCAGCCTCTGGAAGGTGGCAGGGGCATTATTTAATCTAGAGGGCATCACTTTAAACTGGTAGTGGCCCTCTGGAGTGGAGAAGGTGACCTCTCCATGGCTTCTTCGGTTAGGGCGATTGTCCAGTATCGTGAAGTAAGCACAAAAGTACTCAGGAACTGGGCAGCCCCTAACCTGTCAATCAGCCCAGGGAATTGTATGAGCATCAGTCTTGGTCAATGAATTGAGCTCCTATAATCCACCCAGAACCGGAGTTCTAGTGTGGTGCTCTGTGGGGTGGCTTTTGGTACCAGCGCTACTGGGCTGAACCATGGGCTCCCGGAGGGTTCAATCACCCCCAACTCCAACATCTTGGATACCTCATCCTTGATGCTAGTCCTCACTCTGTTCAGTAGCCTAAAGATCTTATTTTTGACAGGAAGGCTTTCTTCCGTGTCCTATCCTTGATACTCAGTTGGGTAGTCCCAGGAGTAAGGTAAAACAGTGACCAAAATTGTCCTATTAACTTGTGATAGTCTCTCTGCTTATCCGAAGTCAGGTTAGGGGAAAGGTTTACACCTTCCACTCTCTTTTGTTTGCAGGAGTTCAGGGAGAGGTTACTCTCCTCTTTGTCCCCTCCTTCTGTCAACAACAAAATAGCTGACCTAAGATCTCTCAAAGTGTGGTTTGGGGCGGTTGGGGTGCCTGGGGGTCTTGATGCCCAGCAGGTATCTGACTGCACCCTCATCTCAATTATCTCATCTGGCCCAGTTCAATGGTCTTGGAGGGTCCCGGGCTCCATCATCCACACTTTCTGCCCAGGCTGGAATTCCACCAGGGTAGCCATTTGGTCGTACCATTGTTTCATTACCTCCTGGCTGGCCTCGAACTTGTCAGGAGCTTGCTTCCAGAACTTGGCCATCTTGCTTCTGAAGGCTAGCATGTAGCTAACAACATCTTGGAGGGGGTTTCTTGAGAGCCTGCTCACACCCCTCACTAACCAGACTAAGAGGTCCCCTCACTGGATAATCATACAGAGGTTCTCAGGGATTAAAGCCAACTCTCTTATCAGGTACTTCTCTCTAAGCACAGAGTAGGCATGGTACGAGGGCCTCATGCCTACACCTCATGGCCTCAGGTAGGCCCTTAATCTCACCTTTAAAGGTTGTGTTGAATCTCTCCACACGCCAATTGGTTTGCGGATGGTAGGGTGTTGAAAAGATATAAGTAACTCCACACTCTCTCCACATTGACTGCATATAAGCAGACATGCATTTGGTTTCCCTATCAGACACCACTTCCTTGGGGAAACCCTTTTGGGTTAAAATCCCCATTAAGGCCTTATCCACTGCAGGGCAGTTGCAGTCCTACCCTCTAGGTTCTTTGTGGCATGAACCCCCCGAACCAGGATAAACCTCTTGCCAGTGTCTGTCTGTTGATCCATGGGCCCTACATTTTCGATGCCCATTCCATCTGAGTACTATCCAAGTATACTTTGCGTTATGGAAACAATTTTAAGCGCCTATGAATTATGTATATAAATGTGTATACATTTATATCTATTGGTCCATCCTCTCTAATAGCACTTTTCTAAACACTGTACTACTCTAGGATATGATGTGATACTGATGAGTTTTATACATTTTTGTTCATGGGTTTGATTTTAATGCACAACTAATACTATCAATTTATGGGAGTATCCTGATATTTATCAATAGCAACAAGTGTAATGAAATTGTAATTTTTACGAACTCTACTGGGATAACTTTTCTGACTTTTACAAACAAAAATGTAAATTAAATTTTAGTATTAAGGGACGCTAACTTAAGTTAAATTTGTTAAATGTGTTATATGGATGTTTTGTAAAATTGACAATTATAACACCGAATAAGGTATCTTTTGACTTTGTACGTTACTCATCATTCGAACCAAAAACGATTTTTTAGTACATCTTTCACCCCTATACCTGAATCTAAGTTCTGTGGTTTTCAGAAAGGAGAGTAACTTTCTCAGCTTCTTTTAGGAGCTAGTTATCAGCCAGTCTGCAAATTATGTCTGAGTTTTCCTTAAATCAGGAGCTGAACTCTGGCACTTTTCTTGTTTCCCCTGGCGATTATATACAAGATCAAGTCTCAAAACAGGAATGTGAGTGTGCTGAAAGATTTATCAAATTATTTGTAAAACTATAGATTCTATCAAGTGTTTTGGGGCCAGATGTACAACGTGATTTCGCATGGGCAAACGGGTTTGCGACCCATTTGCGCATGCAAAGTCACTGTGGGCCATGTACAAACACTATTTTACGAGTCGCAAAAAATTTTAGACAAGAAAAATAGTGTTTAGCGAGTCACAATTAGGAGGGGGTGTTCCAAGTGCGTCCCTCCATTAATTGCAACTGGCAGCCCTATGTGTGAATGTTTTGCGACCGCAATTATGCAAAACACTTGCAATTTCTCTTCAAGAGGGTCGTAATGCGGTCACAAATGGGTAGGGGTCCGTAGGGGACACCTTCCCCTTTGTAATGAAGCTGCAGGCAGTGTTCCAGGGACCACTACCTGCCCTTAAAAAATTTAATAAAAACATTACATTTATTTTTCTAAAATGCATACGGTTTTCCGTTAAGGAACACGGGCTGCATTAAAAAAAAAACTGCTTTATTTAAAAGCAGTCCCAGACATGGAGGTCTGCTGAGTCCAGCAGGCCACCATCCCTGCAAGGGAATATGACTCGTTATTAGGCGAATCATTACATCACGTGGCATTACAACGCGGTTGTTACAGCGATCACGTTGTTACCACAGAATGCCATTACTACGCAAGTCATTACATCGACTCGCAGTAGATGGCGTGCTTAGAAATTTATAATTTACTATTCCAACTCCAGCCTACGCAACAGTAGGGAAGGTGTTGGAATAGCAAAGTATACTATTCCCTATGTTAGCACGCCATCTACTACAAGTCAATGTAATGACTTTTGTAGTAATGGCTTTGCGTGGTTACAACGTGGTCATTGTAACGACCGCGTTGTAATGACATCGCGGTGTAATCAACTCTATGTAAAGCTTGTTTCCCCTGGGAGGGCCAGCCATTCCCTTTTTTTTTTTTATATATATTTTTTATTGCAGCCGTGAGAAAAATTACATTCCATATACAAAAGATTGAAATTAAATGCAGAAGTGGAAATTTGAATTAAACGTTGGTCATATATAGCAGATCAGGTGTACAATAACTACAGTTGAAAACAAACAAACAATCCGAGGGGCCATTGAGACTATGATTAGGCATATTGCAATCATACATTTCTATTATTATTCCTCCAAGTTTCAATCGGTTCCCAAATCATATTGCCTGAGGCTCTCGCCTTTTTTACCTTTACATGCAAAAATAGCCTTCTCCTGGTTATACATAGCCAACAGCCTAGCTAGCCAAACCTGAAAGTTGGGGGGATCTATGTCCTTCCAGCGGGCTGTTAAAATTATTCTATAGACCGCTGTCCCCAGGAAAAGACAAATTCCTTCTCTCTTTGTATGACCGAGTGTGCTGTCATAGCCCAGCATATATAGAGTGGGGGATTCAGGTATTAAGTTCCCAAACACTTCCCGCCAGAAACCAGCTATCAAATCTCTTATAGGAGCAAGTTTACTACACTCAGAGCATGTGGAGTAAATGTGCCCCACTTTTTCCACATCTCGGGCATTCTGAATTCGCCCTTTTTCCCCAAGAGTAAAGCTTAGCTGGTGTAAAATAGAGATCGTATATGGTCTTATATAACTGGGCTTTCAAGTTGGACGAGACAAATACTTTCATTGAAAGGTAAAGGGACATATCGATGTCAACGTTGGGGTTGTTTAAATTGCTTGACCATCTCTTTTCCGTGTTTTCCAGATCATCCTGCTGGTTTTCGATTAGAATTCCATAGAGAGTGCCAATCCTGGTTGTAGATTTGGCCATACATTCAAATATAGGAGTTCGAGGCATGTGGGCTGCTGAATTCACATCTGTGCATAGATCGCCGCCTAGTGTTGGGTCCGGATGTTTGCACGTTGTTGTCCTGGAAGAGTCTTCGAAGTATCCTGGGATAGGTGACTCCTCCCCTGGACTACAGTGCGCATGGGCATCCTCTCCATCCTCAGATTGTTTTTTTCCGCCATTGGGTTCGGATGTGCTTATCTTGACTTAAGTTAGGAAAAACTTTTTTCAGGCCAAAAGGCCTTTAGTTCGCGTCGGTACTGTTCCCGATCGGTATCGATAGTTATTTGTTAGTTTACTAACTTCAAGACCAACTCTTTTCGCATCATATCCGACCATCGACCCGACTTCGACGATGGAATCGAGGACACCATTCAAGCGGTGTCCTGTATGCAATGCGAAATATCCCCATGTCGACGTCCACCCGGTGTGCAACAAATGCCTTTCACCGGATCACGACGAGTCCACATGTATGGCCTGTGCCCGATTCCGATCCAAAAAGACTCTCCGGAATCGACGAGCAGCGAGACTTGAAGCGCAGCAAGCGGCACCGGCCCCGACCAACATCTTCAGCGCCGAGGACGAAGATGTGGAAGATGTGGAGAACCTACCCTCCAGCCCCGCTTCCGAACGCAACTCCGGATCGGAAGACATCGAAGAACAACTCTTTCACAGAGACGAAGCCGACACCGAGGTAGGAGACTACAATGAGGCCTTAGGGGCCGAAGAGAGTAGCTCCGGTGACGAGCAAGGCCTACCCGTACAGACGGAGGATATCCCAGTGCGTCAGTCTATGGCTCCTGTCGAGGGATCGCCTTCGGGCCTTACCCAAGACCTATCCCGCAGTTCTTCGGCCCCGCCCTCTGGCCCGGCCTCGGACATTCAGCGGCAGCCATTACTACCCAAAACTACTGGTTTCCCTTCATCGAAACCGAAAGCCGTATCGGTTCCACAGAAACCGAAACTGAAAGTAACACTGGTCGGATCGAGGCCCACCACACCTTCGACGCCAGCCAAACCCGTCGGCACCGACCGCACCAAACGGGACTTCGGTGCCGAGCTCGCAGCAGCCGACGTCGGCGCCGACACACGGAAAAAGGCCATCGGTGCCGCCAAACCACCTCGGCTCCCGGCACCGAAACAATCGGCTCCAGCCACAATGGTCAAAATAGCTGCTGCGTCTCACACTACTTCGAAAGCAGCACCAAAGGCACAATCATCGACGCCGTCGACAGCCACTACCTCTCCTCGACGACCCCGTGGCGCCGAAAAAGTCCACGCCTGCCTCTACAGAACCGGTCGGCGCCAAAGAACCGTCGGCGTTCCAGGTGCGGCAAGTTGCAGCGTCCTTGCAACGCATCAAAGAAAAGGCAGCCCTACAGGACCCTTCAGGCTCCGAGCCGAAAAAAGCTCAAAAAGCTTCTCCGGCACCGGCCAACATCACTTTTGGCCTGCCGCCATCCACGGCACCCAAACTGTTCGAAATCAGAACACGTGTCACCCACACTAGGATCACGCCTGCCGAACGCTCTCCTACGGAGACGTCACCATCCCACATCATCGATGCCGACACCGGCAGAATGATGCTCCACAAGCGGAGGATAACTTCCGAGCCAGCTTTGGACTCCTACCGGATCCCTCTAAAGAAAAAGCTGCCAGTGGAATCGGAACCACTTCTTTACGAACCTCTCCATACCTCTTACCAAGATCCACAGTCCTTCTCTCCGACACACTCCGAAACCGACGTTTTGGAGGACTACATGGGTGACCACGTCCCCTACCCCGGAGAGATGGACCCTGACGGCCAACAGGACCCGGATCAGGCTTGGGATGACCCTGCAGACCCGGGTGCACATATGGATACGCAGGACACGCAGCTATATGGCGCGAAAACATCTCCCACAGAGGACACTGCCGCATTCAACGCCCTTATTGAACGTGCTGCGGCCAATCATGGTGTGCAACTCCACTCCGACACAATCGAGGACGATTTTCTAATGGATACTTTCGCATCCTCAGAACGGAATATCAAAACTCTACCCATGTTGAAAGGTGTCCTCAAACCAGCAAAGGACATTTTCAAAGAACCCACCAGGGCACGAGTAATAAACCCCAGGATCGACAAGAAATATAGGTCGGCGCCTGGGGACCCTACCTACATTAGAGGCCAGTTGCCTCTGGATTCCATCGTAGTCGCCAATGCTCGCAAACGGGCGCACTCACAGACAACTGGGGATGCTCCTCCCCCGGACAAAGAGTCCAAGGTGCTAGAGACCTCCGGAAAAAGGATTGCAGCCCAGGCAGCTAACATATGGCGTATTGCCAATACGCAGGCGCTCCTAGTTCGCTACGATCGCGCACACTATGACACATTAGAAACATTACTCCAACATCTCCCTGACCAATACAAAGAGGGAGCAGAGATCCTCATCAGGGAGGGACAACTCCTCACTAACGCATCCATTAAGTGTGCACTGGATGCCGCAGACACAGCTGCCAGAGCAATAAACACTAGCGTCATGTTACGACGACACGCCTAGTTGCGAATCTCCGGATTCAAACCGGAGGTTCAAAATAACATCCTCAATCAGCCGGTCAACCCCGACTACTTATTCGGACCAGAGGTTGACACCACCCTAGAAAAAATAAAAAAGGACACAGACACTGCAAAGTCCATGGGGGCTCTCCAAACGCAGACCTTTCGGAGTGGCTCCTTTCGTCGCCCCGGAAATAGAGGAGCAGGTAGAGGACAGGGGTCACAGCAAACCTACAACAAGGGCAACACCCAAAGTACCTATGATAAAAACACCCGGGGTGGATATCGTGGTTCAAGCACAAAGGGTAGAGGACGCGGATACGGCAATACCAGATCCTTTCCCAAGAACAAACCGTGACGCCCTCTCCCTTCCTCCCGACCACATAACACCTGTCGGGGGAAGGCTACAAAGGTTCCTGTCCACGTGGAACTCCATCACCACGGACAGGTGGGTCAAAGATATTATCAAACACGGTTACTGCCTAGAATTAACCTCAACTCCACCCACAATACCGCCAAGACACCGTCCTATGTCCTCAGAGCACTTAGCGCTATTACAGCAGGAAGTGCTAAGTATGCTGCAAAAAGGCGCAATAGAGGTCGTACCCGTCCACGAGCACGGTACGGGGGTGTACTCCCTGTACTTTTTAATACCAAAGAAGGACGGGTCACTCAGACCCATACTAGACCTGAGACCCCTCAACCGCTACATTCTCTCAGAGCATTTCCACATGCTCACCCTCCAACAAGTCCTCCCATTGCTCAAACAGGGAGACTTCCTAGCCACGCTAGACCTCAAAGATGCGTATTTCCACATACCCATTCACCCATCACACAGAAAATATCTCAGGTTCACTATTCAGGGGCAGCACTACCAATTCAAGGTTCTTCCCTTCAGCGTGACAACAGCGCCCAGGGTCTTCACAAAGTGCCTAGCTACAGTGGCTGCACATTTACGGAGGCAACACATTCATGTCTACCCTTACCTGGATGACTGGCTTGTTCAGGCAAAGTCAGCCCAGCAATGCGCCAGCCACATGTCCCGCACCATTCACCTCCTTCACAGCCTGGGGTTCTCACTAAATTACCCAAAATCACATCTCCAACCCGCACACGTACAACAGTACCTGGGTGCGACCATAGACACTCTGGCAGCCACAGCTCAGCCAAATTTAGTGAGGATCAACAGCATGCAAATGCTGATTTCCAAGTTCAAACCCCAACACTCCCTTCCCGCGCGAGTGTTCATGCAGTTGATAGGCATGATGGCCTCCTGCATTTTCATAGTCCCACACGCGAGACTACATATGCGCCCGCTTCAGGAGTGCTTAGCACGTCAATGGACTCAGGCTCACGGGCAACTAAAAGACCTAGTGTTGGTGAGCGGTCGGGCATACAACTCTCTGCATTGGTGGAATCCACAAAACCTTTGCAAGGGCCGACCGTTCCAAGAGCCTGTTCCACAAATAATACTTGTGAGAAGTTGGCCTGATGTATGATGTCACTAGTTCTAGTGTACACCTTATATCAGTCCAAATACCCTTATGGTGATTGGTTGTAAAGACAACCTTATAGACCAGCTATCCTAGTGGTAGCATGGACAAGAGCAGTCTTAGGCTAAACTCTGAATGGCATGTGAAGCCAGCTGTGATACCATATATAATCCCTTGAATACCAAATGAAAGGACACCACAACAGATATATATATAAAATAAAGTGTATTTATTCTAGTCAAACCCTCAGCACTCTTTATGAGATTAGAGGTAAGTACAACACAGTCTTATTTCAGCATACATTAAGTCACACAGGTAAGTAATACAGTTAGGCCCTAGGTGTGAGAAGTTGGCCTGATGTATGATGTCACTAGTTATAGTGTACACCTTATATCAGTCCAAATACCCTTATGGTGATTGGTTGTAAAGTCAACCTTATAGACCAGCTATCCTAGTGGTAGCATGGACAAGAGCAGTCTTAGGCTAAACTCTGAATGGCATGTGAAGCCAGCTGTGATACCATATATAATCCCTTGAATACCAAATGAAAGGACACCACGACAGATATATATATAAAATAAAGTGTATTCATTCTAAGCAAACCCTCAGCACTCTTTATGAGATTAGAGGTAAGTACAACACAATCTTATTAATGCATACAGTAAGTCACACAGGTAAGTAATACAGTTAGGCCCTAGGGGCCACGCAAACCATATACTAAGTAAGTGGTATAAGAACCACTGTCACGGAAATAGAATAGGCCTAGGCCTAGGGAATCGCTGGGGCTACACTACACTAGCGTTAGTTTGGAAGTGGGAGGCCCACGGGATTCGTGTGCAGAGTGGAAACACTCACGCGTAATGCGTAAAAGTCAATAGCAATAGTACAGTTTAGAAAACGGTAGGTTTAGGACACTTCCGGAGTAGCTAGGAAGTTGAGACTTGAAAACTAGACACTAGGATAGTCACTATCCTGATGAGCACCGGAGTACCCAAGTTACCTAGCCCACAGGCTGCGGGTGCATAGGGGTGAAGATGCGTCGTTTTCGTCGTCGACTCCTATGGATGCCTGAAGAAAGATGCTGACAGGCAGTCAGGGGAGAGTGTCCGGTGGATCCCAAGGCTGGGATCAAGAAGAGAGGAAACCTGCAAGCAGAAGGGACAGAGTCAAGGTCACTAGCCAGTGACCACGTGGAACCAGGAAGGAACCAGGCGATGTCGTGAAGAGTTGCAGGTGAAGGTGAAGCTTGTCGCTGCAGCCAGGAGGACCAGGAAGCGTCGAGGACGACCAGGACCAGGAGGCGAGCTGTCCCACGAAGGCTCTTGCTGTCGGCGGCGTCGAAGTTGGACTAGGACTCACCAAGCCTTGGCAAGCGGAACCCACGAAGAACAAAGGACTTGCTTCTGGTGCAGACCAGGAAGGTCTGGGGTGCTTTTTCTTTGCAGAGAAGCGGGAGCCAGTCTGGAGGAGCCAAACCAGCGCAGAAGATTTCAGGGTGCGTCGTCACAGAGGCCACTAGCCAGCGGGCAAGCAACCGGACAGACGCGGCAAGCAGGAAAATGCTGAAGGGCCCCACGCAGGACTCGTGGAGTGTGGGGGGCTGATCTTCGGTGCAGATGGTGCTTGGGGTTGGGGCTTCTCAATCCCCGGTGCACAACTTCGAGGGTACCTCAGAAGCTGCGCTGTAAGTTACTAGCCACTTTTCCCAGGTAGCCGGTCCCACGTCGCTCGTCGCCTCCACGGATCTCAGCTCTGCTGCAGATGTGGATGAGGGTCGGAGAAGTCTGGAAGTCAAGGCTCTGGTCGGGCTCTGCAGTCGGTTCCTCGTAGAACGGTCGCAAAGCAAAGGGTAGTCTCTTGATGGTGCCTGTTTGCACAGGGTAGCCACTCCTTGGCTACAAGGGAGATTCTTCAGTCTTCTTCTTTCGTCGAATGTCGAAGGTCCAGAGTTTCTGTTCAGTTTTGCAGGTTCAGGATAATCTAAAGTCTTGAGGCCCAACTCCCACTCTTATACTAATCTGGGGGGCTGGGATACCTGCTAGGTCACGCCTTATGGGTGGGACCTGGGAGGGGGTGGTTACACCCACTTCCCTTTGTCCAGTTTCGCGCCAGAGCTGGGGCTGGAGTGCCCCAGCGCTGGTTTGAACTGGACTATGCAAGGAACACCTTGTGTGCCCCAGGCATGTCTCATTCCTTTCAGCCCACCCTGCCCCAATACACTAAAGGCTGTCTGGGGAGGTGCTAGCACCTCCCCAAGCAGGAAACCTATTGTCCAGGCCTCCCTGGCTGGGATCACTCCCAGCTGCAGGAGGTCAGACTTGTGTCGTGGCAGCAGCATCCATTTTGTGATGCTGAGGCTTTGGTCAGAGGCTAACAGTTGAAGTATGATTTTAACATGTCTTTCCCTCTAGAAGGGGGGAATAATATTCTCATGTCCAGAAATGGCATGGGGGTATTATTCCACAGTGTTAGACACCTTACACGACATGTTTCGATAAAGCCAAACCATAGTTACCATAACCGTCTAAGGTTATAAGGCACTTTAAGAGTATATGGTAGGCTATATCATAGAACAGCTATAAGGACAAGGTTCCGAAAGCTGCAGACAGGCTCAGCTCATGCTAGAGCACCATCTCACATGTTACCAAGCACTCTGCCTCCAGGATTGTTAAGGCCTGCCATAGGAGTGACTGATAGGTACACATGTGTCTATATGTAAGTTAGGTATAGGAATACTACACCTAAGCAAGGGGTGATTACACGACCTTGCCCCAGCTGAGTGATCAGCCAGTTGTGTCAGAATGGAAGGCCAGGCCAGGGGTGGCATAATACATGCTGCAGCCCCTGGTAGGCCTAGGGTACACCTATGCCCTGGGTACCTAGGGTACACTGTACAGGGGCCAATAAGGTGATCCTATCCAAATGGGTTATGCACCTAAAGTACATAGTATTAATTTAGAGAGAGAACAGCAGGGCTGTGGGTCTGATTAGCAGGCCCACAGCCACATCTAAGTCGAAAACCAGTAAAGCAAAAGCAAAAAGTGGGGGTGAACATAGAAAGCAGACCCTACTCTCCTACACAACCCCCCCCCAAACTTAGGGACATTAAACTAACCTTGACCAGTTGAGTCTTCATGTTCTAAGTGGAAATATCTGGAGAGTCCATCTGCATTGGCATGGTCAGTCCCAGGTCTATGTTCCACTGTGAAGTTATGTTATGTTATGTTATGTTAAAACAATTTATCAAGCGCACAGCGACTCCAGCGAAGGAGCATCCCGGCGCCGAGACAAGGAGCAGTTATAACACAGCATGGAGAATACTACAGCAAAGAGGGACAGAAACAGGAGACTAAAATAAGAAAGTTTTTATAAGTCTGCGGAACGTCAACAAGTCCTCTATCAGCCGAATTTCAACTGGAAGGGTATTCCAGATTGACGCAGCTCGCACCCTAAAGGACCGGCCCCCCATCCTGCTGAGCCTAAATCTGGGAACAACAGCAAGGGCCTGGCCCTGAGAACGAAGATTGCGGGTGGGAACATAAAAAGAAATAGTATTGGCCAGGATCTCAGGGCCAATGCCTCTGAGGATTTTGAAGGTCAGACACAAGACCTTAAAGACAATACGCTTCCTCACCGGGAGCCAATGCAAAGAACGGATGACCTGAGACACCGGGCAGAACTTAGGGAGTCCAACAATGGCTCTTGCAGCGGCGTTCTGCACCCGCTGCAGCCGGGTAAGCTCAGCCTGGTTTGCCCCCACCAGCAAAGAGCTGGCGTAGTCCAGACGGGAGATGATAATTGCCTGGACCACAAGCTGTCTGGTAGGGGCATCAAAGAACTTGAGCACCGGCCGTAAGCCCCTTAGTAGACCAAAGCAACAGGCTGCAGTTTTTTTGGTGTGGCCTATGAAAGTAAGACCAGCGTCTAACCAGACCCCAAGATTCTTCACCTCCGAAACTAAGGTCGGAGTGGGGCCCAGCTCAGAAGGCCACCACTGATCGCCCCAAAGCTCCACTCCCTTCCCGACAACCATAACCTCAGTTTTTGTGGCATTAAGCTGGAGACAGTTAGCTGTCAACCAGCTGGCCACCGCCTTCAGTCCGGACTGAAACCTGGGGGCATCCTCTACCGCATCCCCGCTGAGAGTAACCGCCAGCTGTGTATCATCGGCATATGAGACCATGGTTAGGCCCCACTGCCTAGCGACATCAGCCAGCGGTCTCACGTAGAGATTGAACAGCGTGGGACTCAGCGAAGATCCCTGCGGAACCCCCATGGCCAGAGGCAAAACCCTGGACTTGAAGGGTGGGATGGAAACACAAAAGGAACGGTTGTCAAGGAAGGAGCGGAACCACTGCAATGCCAGGCCGCCAATACCAGTCTCCTCAAGTCGCCCAAGGAGGATGCTGTGGGATACAGTGTCGAATGCGGCGCTGAGATCTAGCAAAATCAGCGCCGCCGTCTGACCAGCATCCAACCTTGCGCGGAGATGTTCCACCATCACCAGAAGGGCAGTCTCCGTGCTGTGACCAGCACGGAAGCCATTCTGTGTGGGGTCGAGGGCATTAGTCCGGGTTAAGTGTGCGGACAGGGCCAGATTGACATGAGCCTCTGTTAACTTGGCAGGCCAAGGCAGCAGCGAAATGGGGCGATAGCTTTCCGGTTTAGACGGGTCCAAAGATGGTTTTTTGATAATCGGCGACACCACCGCTTGCTTCCAACTGGTGGGGACGACCCCGGTCTCTAAAGAGAGGTTAACCAGTGAGCGTATAGCCACACGCCCCACAAAGGTCTGGTCTCGAAAGAGGACAGGCCTCACTGGATCGGCAGGAGACCCAGATTTAACTTGCATAGCAAGTTTGTCAAACCCTTCCAAGGTAAGGGGGGGAAGTGAGAGCAGGGCGGGCAGATGAAGTGACTCCTTAGGACTACCCGTCGCTATACCAGTACTCGGGAAGGACCGATATATAGACTGGACCTTTCCCAAGAAGTAGGAAGCGAGGGACTCACAGTGTGAGACAGAGCTCTCAGCCATAGAGATAGCCCGCTTAGACATAAGGTCTTTCACCGCCTTGAAGATAGCCTTCGACGGGTTAGGGCTATTACGAAATTCCTCGGCATAAAATGCCGCTCGAGCACGACAAATAGCCCGATGGTATAGCTTGACGGACGCGACATAAGTGGCCTTTAACTCAGCCCCGTATGTCTTCCGCCAGGCCCTCTCTGCCCGTCTACAGGCTCCCTTCAGAGCGCGCAAAGCATCATCATACCAGGGGCTTGACACTCGAGGGTTGATCTTCGTTGTTGCAACAGGTATCAAAACATCCAGAGCCCTAGTGAGCCAGGCACAGAAGAGATCATACCCCTCCTCTACGTTGTTAGGTAGGGCCAGAGGTTCCACTGACAAAAGATGGTAAAAGTCGTCCAGCCTAAGTTTACTCCAGGGCCTCCTGGATATCCGCTTGGCTGGAGAGGTGGAAATGTTGGTAGTCATAGGGCAATAGATGGATACCAAAGAGTGGTCCGACCACTCTACAGGAGCCACCGACGTGACTTTAGCCTCGATCAAGTTAGTAAAAAAAGGGTCAAGAATATGACCCCCGGAATGAGTAGGCTGGGAGACCAGCTGAAAAAGTTGAAAGGCCTCTAAGTCCATAAGAATATTACGAGCTGTCAGACAGGATGGAGCATCAAAATGCAGGTTTAAGTCACCCAAGATGGAAAAATTGGCACAGTCAGTGACCAAGGTGGCGACAGTGTCCGGGAAAGCATTCCTGAATGCCACATCACTGCCCGGCGGACGATACACCACCATCCCAGAGAGTGTAAATTCTGGGCTGACAGCGACTTTAAACGAGGCACTTTCACAACCAGCGATCTCAAGAATGGTCCACACACAGGAGAGACAAGATCTCACTATCAGAGCTATGCCTCCGCCTCTAGTTAGTCTATTTGCAATGTACATAGAGTAACCAGGAGGACAAACGAGGTTAGGGATAGCAGTGTCGGCCTCCTGAAGCCATGTTTCGGTTAAGGCTAAGATATCCGGAACCTCATTTTCAATCAGGTCGTACACATTCTGTTTATGTGCGAGAATCGACCTGACGTTAAGATTCAAAATCCGCAGTGAAGGCGGTAGCCCCCTGTAGTACCGAGCAACAGGGGGGCCCAGCCGGGGAAGAAGCTGCGGGGGGTCAAGCGCCAAACCGTTGCAGGGACAGCGGTAGGGGCCACATAGTGGGTGAACGGGCTGTAGAGTGCAATGACCGCCCACCCTGCCAATGGAGTACAAGTGCTCCCTGGAATATGTACGCATGGCAGCAATGATGGAATAACAGGAGCAGGCCAGAGCCCGCCGCGTCCCGCACGGCCTTGGCGCGGACGGGCGCAGACGGGCACGACTCCGGCCACGCGAGGACACGCCCGCTGCGCGATCCCGCTGCGCTAGGGGAGGAGCTTTAAATGTCCGCCCAACCCCTGGCGCATGCGCAGTAAGCGCTGACTGCCCGGTCCGCTCCCCAAGCCAAGATGTCTGCCACCCCGGGAACCAGCCCGCCAAGCGGCGGTGAGGACACGAATTAAAATGCAGGTAAGGGGGAAGTGAGGCACAGATCCACAAACCTAAAAGAAATAATAATAATGCAAACTTTTAAAAATCGCGCGGCAGCGCCGTAACGCTCCTGCTGCAAGCTCCTCGTCAGGGGAGAGGAAGGCGGGGACTCGCCTTAAATGTCCGCCCAACCCCTGGCGCATGCGCAGTAAGCGCTGACTGCCCGGTCCGCTCCCCAAGCCAAGATGTCTGCCACCCCGGGAACCAGCCCGCCAAGCGGCGGTGAGGACACGAATTAAAATGCAGGTAAGGGGGAAGTGAGGCACAGATCCACAAACCTAAAAGAAATAATAATAATGCAAACTTTTAAAAATCGCGCGGCAGCGCCGTAACGCTCCTGCTGCAAGCTCCTCGTCAGTAATCATAAAAGGACATATAATGACCAAATATATATCTTTATTAAAAAACATGTAAATGTTCATACAGAAAATACAAATTTAAAACAATTTGCTTAATTCAAAATTTCATAAAAAACAGTGAGTAAGCATCACATGGAAGGAAAATATGTAAAACAGAGCACCAAGATCGTGCCTTGACAATGTTGATTTGTAACCCCTATGAACCAGAACTAGCCGGGAGCAATTCACCCTGATTTTAGTCATTCTAGTCCCAAGACAAATACAACCAAAGACTTTGCGTCGACGCGTTTCGGTGGAAAAAAGGATAAGACCACCTTCTTCACGACTGGTAATAATAATCCTTCCTTCGGTATATGTCAATGAACATTCCTAACAACAAAATATAATGCACAATAAATAAAATTTAGAAGTAAATTACAAACTTAAAAGGCATACATATTGATCAAGAACATTAAGAATCTTCCATTAATTAGTTGAGAAAAAGCTCTCAGTACTCCACAATTTAAAAATTCATTATTAAGAATAATTGCTGTCACAGGATCAATGTGAAAAGGCACACACTTAAACAATGTCAATTGATCTAAGATTGAGTACTTTTTGCACAAAATTTGCAATATGTAGATTTCTACAAATCCCACTGAAAGTGTTCCATATTCTACCACCTATCTCTAACACATCTATAATTCACACAGTCTGGCATTCATATATTAACCAAAGACGACTGATACTTTACAAATCAAATAGCCAATCATAATAATAATTTCAATTATATATAGAGACCAATATTAAAATGTGTCTCGCTACATCAGTCACTTATCAAAAATCAGACATGTATCCCCCGGAACGGTGAGTAATACATGCAAATCGTCATAAATATATCAATACCTCAGCTCAAGTCGTTAAATAGTAGCTGTCAATGTACCACTGAGTTTCCGACAGCAAGAGATACTTAATAAATTCAAGGTAGGCTCATTTCGCATTCATATTTTGATTTGATTTAATCGATCTGTTTTTGATCACGCTCTATATAGCTCTACACATCTGAATTCTCAAATGCCGGTTAGTGCATCCCTGTGAGACGCGAGTCCATCCCCTGTAGGGAAATGGACCACCTAAGAAGTTTGGGATTTTCACCCTTCATCTGATTTAGCCACAAGAGGGGCTTATGGTCTGTCTGAATCTTGAAGTGAGTGCCAAACAAGTATGGCCTCAGCTTCTTCAGGGCCCAAACCACAGCAAAGGCCTCCCTCTCAATAGCTGACCAACGTTTCTCTCTAGGGGTCAGCCTTCTACTTATAAAAGCAATGGGCTGGTCTTGACCATCTACATTCAGTTGTGAAAGAACAGCTCCCACACCTAACTCAGAAGCATCTGTCTGGACAATGAACTCTTTGGAGTAGTCTGGACTTTTCAGAATAGGTGCACTGCACATGGCCTGCTTCAGGTCATCAAATGCTTTTTGACAGCTTACTGTCCACTGAACTTTCTTTGGCATCTTCTTGGAGGTCAAGTCATTAAGTGGTGTCACTATGGACCCATAATTCTTAACAAACTTTCTGTAGTACCCAGTCAGGCCCAAGAAAGCTCTGACCTGAGTCTGGGTAGTTGGAGGAGCCCAGTCCTTTATGGTCTGGATCTTGCTCTCCAGTGGTTGAACCTGACCCCCACCAACTAGGTGGCCCAGGTATACAACCTTGCTCTGCCCTATCTGGCACTTAGTGGCCTTGATAGTGAGGCCTGCCTTTTGCAGGGCCTCTAAAACATTCCTCAGGTGGACCAGGTGATCCTCCCGGGTGGAGCTAAAGACAGCAATATCATCAAGATAAGCTGCACAATAATCATCCAACCCAGTAAGGACTTGATTCACCAGCCTTTGGAAAGTGGCAGGTGCATTCTTCAAACCAAAGGGCATTACCACAAATTGATAATGTCCTCCTGGGGTCGAGAAAGCAGTTTTGGCCTTTGCACTCTCAGCTAGTCTGATTTGCCAGTAGCCTGCTGTTAGGTCAAATGTGCTCAAGAACTTAGCAGCTGCCAGTCTGTCAATGAGCTCATCTGCCCTAGGTATTGGGTGGGCATCTGTCCTAGTGACAGCATTGAGACCTCTGTAATCCACGCAAAACCTCATCTCTTTCTTACCATCTTGGGTGTGAGGTTTTGGCACAAGAACTACAGGACTAGCCCAAGGGCTCTCTGAAGGTTCAATGACTCCCAGCTCCAACATCTTTTGTACCTCAACTTTTATGCAGTCCCTGACATGGTCAGGTTGCCTGTAGATTTTACTCTTCACAGGCAGACTGTCACCAGTGTCCACCTCATGGGTGCACCAGTTTGTCTGACTTGGGGTCAGAGAGAACATATGTCTGTAGGCCTGCAGAACTTGTCTGCAGTCCTGTTGCTGATGGACAGTGAGGCTGTCAGAAAAGACCACACCATCAACTGAGCCATCATCAGGGTTCTGAGTCAACAGGTCTGGGAGAGGGTCACTCTCTTCCTCCTGCCCCTCATCTGTAGCCATGAGTAGCCCCATGTCTGCCCTGTCAACATATGCCTTCAATCTGTTGACATGAAGCACCCTGTGGGGGCTTCTGGGAGTCCCAAGGTCCACCAAGTAGGTGACTTCTCCCTTTTTCTCAACAATAGTGTGGGGTCCAGACCATTTGTCTTGGAGTGCTGCTGGGGCCACTGGCTCCAACACCCACACTTTCTGTCCTGGCTGGTAAACAGTCAGCACAGCCTTTTGGTCATGCCAAGCTTTTTGGAGTTCTTGGCTTGCCTCAAGGTTTTTAGAAGCCTTCTTCATATACTCTGCCATCCTGGAGCGGAGACCAAGTACATAATCCACTATGTCTAGTTTGGGTTGTCTGAGAGGTCTCTCCCATCCTTCCTTCACCAAACACAGGGGTCCTCTTACAGGATGCCCAAACAAAAGCTCAAAAGGGCTGTAGCCAACCCCCTTTTGTGGGACCTCTCTGTAAGCAAACAGAAGGCAGGGTAAAAGGATGTCCCATCTTCGCCTAAGCTTGTCTGGTAATCCTTTTATCATTCCCTTTAGGGTCTTGTTGAATCTCTCAACAAGCCCATTGCACTGTGGGTGATAGGGTGTGGTGAACTTATAGTTAACACCACACTCCTTCCACATTGCAGTCAAGTATCCTGACATAAAGTTGGCACCTCTGTCAGAAATGACCTCCTTCGGAAAGCCCACTCTGGAGAATACTCCAAGCAGGGCCCTTGCCACAACAGGAGCTGTTGTGGTCCTCAGGGGAATTGCTTCTGGGTACCTGGTGGCATGGTCCACTATCACCAGTATGAATCTGTGCCCAGATGCTGTTTGTGGGTCCATTGGTCCTACAATATCTATGCCCACTCTTTCAAAGGGGACCCCCACCACAGGTAGTGGTATGAGGGGGGCCTTTGTGGTGCCACCTGATTTGCCACTGGCTTGGCAGGTGACACAGGAGCGACAAAACTCCTTAGTATCTTCTGACATATGGGGCCAGTGAAAGTGAGGGACAAGCCTGTCCCAAGTCTTGTTCTGGCCTAAATGTCCTGCAAGGGGAATATCATGGGCCAAGGTTAGAAGGAAGCCTCTGAACTTCAGTGGTATGACCAACCTCCTGGATGCACCAGGCTTGGGGTCTCTAGCCTCTGAGTACAGTAGCCCTTCATCCCAATACACTCTATGGGTACCTTGAGCATTCCCTGCAGCCTCAGCAGCAGCCAGCTGTCTGAGGGGTTCAAGAGAGGGGCAGTCTAATTGAGCCTGCCTCAGATCTGCCCTGGAAGGTCCCCCTGTCCCAAGAAACTCAACCTGATCAGGTTCAAGTTCTTCTAGGACAGTTCCTTCAGGGCTCTCAGAATCATCCTCCTGGGAGGGCTGATCCACCACCTGAGGCAGGGGGGAAGGCACAGCCTTAACCCTACTGCTCTTTCTCTTGTGTTGTGACTGGTCCATAGTTTCAGGATCCAGCACTTGTTCAGTGTTGCACTTTTTGGCCTGTGACCTGGTCACAGCAAGGACATGTGCATCTATCCCCAGCATTTCTGCATGGGTCCTATTCTCCACTTCAGACCAAACTGAAGTTTCAAGATCATTGCCCAGTAAACACTCTACAGGAAGGTCTGAACTAACAACAACTTTCTTGAGGCCAGTTACCCCTCCCCAGGAGAAGTTAACAATAGCCACACTATGGGAGGTAGTGGCATTGCTAGCGTTGGTCACTAGGTAATTCTCACCTAGTATGATCTGTCCAGGGTCCACAAAAGCAGGTGTCACCATTGTGACACTAGCTCCAGTGTCCCTGTAGGCCTGAGCCATTCTTTGGTTGATAAAAGGTGTCTGTCTGTACTTGCCCAGGTTACTGGGGCCTATAGTAGAGGACAAAGCTAAGTCCCCATCACAGATCAGAACAGCCTGAGTAGGTACTCTGACTAGGCCAGAATCCTCCTCAGTTCCCAGGGTTAACCCTACTACACCCTTTTGCTGGGAACCACCACTTACAGCTGAACTAGGGGGTACAGTTGCCTTAGGGGCAATGGTGGCTGGGGGCTTATCCTTTTTGGTGCACTCACTAAACCAATGTGAGTTGGACTTACAATAGTTGCACCATGGTTTCTTTTGGCCATCTTTCTTTTTATCCTTTTTGGAACCACCCTCCCCCTGAGCCTTTTGGGGGCCTGGTGAAGACTTCTGGTCTTTTTGTTTCTGCTCATTACCCTTCTGGTCTGCCTTTTTCTGATCACCGCCCTGGTTCTGGTTTTTCTGCTTAACTCTAGTCCTGACCCATCTATCTGCCTTCTTTCCCAATTCTTGGGGAGAAGTCAGATCAGAATCAATCAGGTGTTGATGCAATAGCTGGTTTTGACAGTTGTTAAGTATTTGCTCTCTCATGATCAAATTATACAATCCTGTATAGTCCTTAACCTTACTTCCCATTAGCCAGCCTTCCAGAGCCTTAGTGGCACAATCTACAAAGTCAGTCCAGTCCTGAGTCTGTGTCTTCTGGGTATCCCTGAACAACAACCTGTATTGTTCAGTGGTTAGGCCAAACCCATCAATCAGAGCACTAACTGTGAGGAGCTTGTCTCTTCCTTTC